>NW_027555958.1:47343710-47991210 GCF_003287225.1 Phascolarctos cinereus | reverse complement strand
AACTTAGTTATATGGAATTTTTCTAAAGCACAGTCCTGACCATGTTATCCTCCTGCTCAATGACGTGCAATAATTCTCTATTTCTTCCAAGATCAAATATCCAGTTCTCAGTCTGACATTGAAAGCTCTTCATAACTAGAGCCCCTCCCTCCAATCGTTCCACACTTTACTCCCCTCCACACGTGTTACGGTCCAGTTACCGTGGTCTACTTGTAGTTCCTTGAACCCATTCCGTCTCCTGTGGCATGCCATGCCTCTGCAATGGCTGTCCGCCATGCCTACTCTGCTGTGCTCCCTCACTTCTGCCTACTGGTTTCCCTGGCTTTCTTTAAGATTAAGTTCAAAGCAAAGACCTTTGAAAAGGCCTTTCCTGCCCCACCCCACCCCTCAGGTGCTGATGCTTTCTCTTTCAGATTACCTTCCATCTCCCCATATATATTTTGTATATATACCGAGTGATTACAATATTTCCTCCATTAGAATGTATACTCCTTGAGAGCAGAAATTGATTTTGCATCTGTATCCTCAGCTTAGCATAGCACCCAGCACACAGTAAATACTTAAATTTTTATTTACTGACAGACTAGGGGTCAGGTTCCCAGGGTAGCTCACTAAATCATATTTAACAAGTAATATGGCTGAAAGAGTAGTACTAACGTACTATTTAAACTAAACCCACTATCACTCACAACATTTTTTCTTCTTTTCTTTTGGGTAAATGGAATTTCTACTACCATAAAAGCAAAAAAGAGCAATGTCAGCTTTAAATTTCCCAAACGGAAGACCCTTCTGACAAAAATCAGCATTTTATCTCTCATCATTCTCTCCTCCTAGGAAAGGGTTCTGAGATGGATACTGCTAAACAACAATGGTCTCCAATGGTGTCTGAGAGCTCACATGACAGATCAAGGTAACTTCATCAGTCAGGGAGCTGCTGATCAGGAACATCGCGTGTCTGCTCTCCAGACACTAGAGTTACTCACGTCAAACTTCTGTGCATCTCCTTCTGAGCTGAAGGAACCAGAGCTCTAGAGATATCTTCTATCCAGCTTGTTCACAGGCTGCATAGAAGGCCAGAGTGGCTAGGTACTGAGGCCCAGCTCACTATAAAGAACATTCCACTAATATATTGAATAGGATGGAGTTGGTTCCAAAGACTAGAGATACCACAGCCACAGTATCCAGCTTCCCATTGACACCAATGACATCCTTAGAAAACTTTAGACTAACTGTGATATACCGAAAATGTGGACAGTCCTTGTCACTCAGTCCACATGTCCTCACCCTTTCAAAAGCTAGGAAGGTATTTTTTCTCAAATGTTTCTTGTAGAATAATTAGAATACAAGGTCACCTGGGATCCATTTCCCAAAACATTAAGACCCCACACAACTTCAGTCTTTACAGGCACTTCAGCACAAGGCCCAGGAATCAAGGTGGTATGAATCCATAACCAATTACTGATGAGGCCATGATTAAATATTTTTGGTGGAAAGGAGAGGAGCTCTTGACCAAACAAGGGAGAGAGATAATCACAAGAGCCAAAGCGAATAATTTTTACTACATAAAACTGTAAAAAAGCCAATATAGTTAGAACTAGAAGGGAAACACTGAACTGGGGAAAAGAAATCTCTCAAGCCAATTCTCTGATAAAGGTTGACATCCCAGATATAAGGAGAATTGATGCAAATGTGGAAGAACAAGAGTCATTTCCTAAAAGACAAATAGGCCCAAGAATATGAACAGGCAGTTCTCAAAAGAACTAACTACCCACAACCACATGAAACAGTGCACCAAATAATTTAATAAGAGAAATAAGGATTAAAACAACTCTGAGTTCCATTGCACATCTAGATGAGAAAAGATAACAATAAAAAAAAAGGAAAAGTAGTACCAACACTGTTCTGCTTGTCTGTGTCCCCTTCCATACTTCTGCTCTCTTTTGTATTTCTTTTACTGTTTCACCTAATCCATTTTTTACATAGCTAATGGAATGGTCATGTCACTCCTCTATTCAAAAGTCTCTAGGGGGTGCTTCCTTTCATTTACCAAATAAAATTCAAACTACTTACTCTGACATTCCAAGCCCTTCCCAATCTGGGATCCTCCCATCTTTTTAGTTTTATATCACAACATTGCTATATATATTGGGCAAGTGATCCAGCAAAAAGAAATTATTTGTTGACCCCGCATAGACACAATGTGACTTCCTACCCTGGTGTCTTTCTTTGTTCATGCTCTTCCCTATGCCTGGAATACCCTCTCTTTCTCCACCTGCTGAATTCCCATTCAAAGGCGAAAGTCCAAATCAAATACCACTGCCTCCAAGAAGCTTTTCAGTGTTTTAATGGAGGTAATCCACCAGCCATGAGACTTTTCACTCTGGTGTGCCAGCCTGTGTGGTCCTGGACACTGATCAGCAAGCAATAACTATTTTCAAAAGTTCCCCATGGGATATGTAGCAGGGAAACGTTGATTTGATAACTGACAGCTAGGTAACCGTGGCATCAACACAGTGAAAAGACAAAGGAGGCTCTCTGTCAAGAAGAGTGACAAGAAGCAATGTTGTTCTGATGGTTATAACTTGAAACTCGGGGGGATTTTCCTCCTTTTAAGTGCTTTTATAGTTTTGATGTTATCTGATTAAGTTTGAGCTATTAAGGTGTTGTTGTTCTTTTAATTTTTAAGGAAGATATCAGGAGAACCCAACCCTAAGTTCATATAGTAACCTTGTCACATACTCTGCCATTAAAAATGCAAAGCCTCTAAAAAGTCAATTACATGGTTCCCTAGCACCACCACTGGATATTCAGGCTACTTTTTCTTTAAATCCATCAGCTTCCCTTTTCTTACTGGGACCAAATGAATTCATTATCATGGCACTTTCCCTATGTGCCCATGAAATAACTCCATGCCCACCTCCAATATTCTGGCCTTCTTTTACACACAGTGGACTTCCCAAAAGATACCAACATTACAGAGCAAGAAAAGGAACTTATTCTTGCAAGAATAACTTCTAGGCCCTGCAAATGAAAGCAAGAAGCCATTCATACAGGGGGGCTTCTATTTGGGCGTATTGAGTATTGCTGTGAATAGTGCACTTCTTCCATTTAGCCACCAACATTTCTGCCTCTATCTCAATCTGCAGAAGACAGGTGAGTCATTATAGAGAGTCTCAAAATCAACTTACTGAACAATTTACTAGATGCCATCTACATGTAAGGCACTATCAGAGGTGCTGGGAATTTAAAAAAAGAGAGAGAAATAGCCAATAATCAATAACTAGTAAGCACCCACTATGTGCCAAGCACATAATAACAGTTTCCTCATCTCAGGTAGTTTAGCACCATATTGCCAACAAGTTAATTCAATTAACATTTTTTTCAAAAAATTAAACACCTACCAAGTGAAAAGCACTGTGCAAGGTACCGAGGATGCTAAGGCAAACAACAAGAATTCCTGCTCTCAAAGGGCTCACATTCTTCTCTCGATGCAACATGTATATAAACAAGTACGGACCAAGTAATACACAGTCACTGCAAGAAGGAGAACACACTGACAGCAGGAGGGACCGAGTGGTACCTACATCGTACTCTGAAAGAATCTAGGGATTCTGTGAGGCAGAGCTGAGAAGCATGTGGAACTGCTCATTCTGGGGGAGGAAATGAAATATCCTGCATGGAGAATAACTGGCAAGCCATTTGGACTGGAATGGAGAGTTCTGGGGAAAGGAGTAATATGAAAAAAAGACTGGGAAGACAGGCAGCAAGCCAAGCTAAGAATTTTGTATTTGATCCTGAAGGCAATAGGGAATCACCGAAGATTCTTAAGGAGAGGAGTAAGGCAGCAGATCAGTGTTCTACAAGTATCAATCTGACGACTGTGTGGACAAAGAAGTGGAGAGGGGAGATACCAAAAGCGGGAAGACCATTTAGGGGGCTACTGCGAGAGCCCAAGTGAGAAGTGAGGAGGACCAGAATCAGGATATAAGCTGTGTTAGTGGAAAGAGGCTCAGTGCATCCTGCTAGTATCAGGCAGGGGAGAGACAGAAAACTAGGCAGTAAAGTCTTTCTTACCTGGTTATTGAAAGGTGGGCTTAACCCTATAATTTTATATTTATAGCAATTCTATTCCTACACCAATGGCTTCACCTGAAGGAACAGTGGCCTCCTGACTCCGGGAATTTTCACTGCCTGGCCCCTATACTTGGAATTTTCTCCCTCCTTGCCGTTGCCTCCCAACTTCTCTCGTTTCCTTCACATCTCAGCTAAAATCCTCTCTTCTGCAAGAAGCCTTTCCTGCTCCCCCTCAATGTTTGTGTTTTTTCTCTCCAACTTATCCACACATGTACATATGCATACTTACACATACATCATGTATGCATATATACATGTGTACATGTAGACACATGTGCGTACATGTACACTGAATACACCGAATAGATATGTATAGATAGTCTGTACATGGTTGGCTACATGTCTTCTCCCCACTGGACTATGAGCTCTCTAACCCGGTTTTTGTTTTTTTGTTTCTCCTTTGCTTAACGTAGTGCCTGGCACACAGCAGGCATTTAATAGAAGCTTGTCGATTTGACCTCTCCGATGCCTTATCACAGAATAGAGGTAACTTCGTGGTCTTGAAGACTGTGTCGGCATGTCACAAGCTCAGGCGGGTGTTCCCAAGCTAGAAAGGCTTTGAGTACACATCTTCCAATGGGCTGTGCATCTGTTGCCTGGGGACCAACTTAGCTAAATTCTGGGAGGTTCTTCACCAAAAACTCGGCCATCAGGAGATGATTCTTTTTGGTGTTAGCAATTGGCAAAATTCTTTACTAAGGTATGGAGGAGTTATGAGCTGTATCTGTAAAAGGAATGTACACATAGATGAAATCACAGATCTTGAAGTAAGCATTAAACTAAATTAATAAGTCAAAACACTTTCTAAATTAATTAATTTTTAAAAATTAGTATCCTCATCCTGTGAGTATGGCCCTAATGTTACCACCTACATCTTACAGATAAACTAATGACACTGAGAATCTGAGTCAAAGCTCCCTATGACGTCAATGGTAAAGTCAATTAGAACTGAGGATTCCTTAGTCCCACTGCACTAAATCATACTACCTCCTGGCGTCTGTATATTTACACTGACATTACTACAATGCCACAGAATTTTTACCAGGTGCCTGATTCTCTCTCTTGTGCTAGAAGCAAAGCGGGAAGAAGGAAAAGGGGTGTGAACTGCCCTTTTTATTTCTTGTTTTCACTTAGTCACGGTGGCTCAGACCAGGGCAGGTGACAAGGACAGTCGATCTCATTCATCTGGGCAGCAGCTTCAGGGCTAATTCTAAACACAGGTGGTGAGTGAGCCAGAGAGAACAGGAAGGGGGAAGGAATCACTGCTGACATGGGCGACAGGGAAGATTGATGGTTTCCCTCTCTCTTTTTCCCCACTGCGTCAGCCTAGGGGTAGAGATGGAGGTGCTGCTGCGCTAAGGACAGGACAGCCCCCACTGCACTCAAACACTGATTAATGAGACTGAAATGACACAGAAAACAGTTGCTGCTCCAGAAAGATCTCACAGACATTTCTTTCTTTAATATTTTGAACAAAAGCAGTTCCCATAAAATGAAGGGTTTGAATTATATTAACCCATAGCTAGAGAAAGGTGGGAGAAAAAAAATGCAGCAGTTGGAATAGAAGAGTCCTGTAACAGTACAAAGAAAGGAAAATGTATGGATGTAACCAGGTGTTTGTCTTATACGTTTCATATTCCCCACTTCATCTACTCAGAAAATTTTATAAAATTCTAGTTGAAATTGTTATTTACCTACCAAAGAGTTGCTACAAATATCTCATTTGATACTCAATACAGCCCTGTGAGGTTGTTGTCATTATTAACTTCATTTTACAGATGAGGAAACTGAGGCTGATGGGGGTTTAAGTGACTTGCCAAGGTCACACAGCTAGTAAATACCTCCGATGGGTTTTGAATTTAGGTCTTTCCAGTGGTCTCTCCATTTAACCATCTAGTTGAGGTATCTAGTAAATACAGTGGTGGCACAGTGATACAGCACTGGATCTGGAGACAGGAAGATCTGAGTTCAAATTTAGCCTCAGACACTTACTGTTCAAGTCACTTAACTTCTGTCTGTCTCAATTTCCTCAACTGTAAAATGGATAGCATCTACCTCATAGGATTGTTACGAGCATCAAATGAGACAATATTTATAAAGTACTCAATGCCCAGCACACAGTAGGTGCTTAATAAATGCCTATCCTTTTTCCCCTTCACCTGCCTTTCCCACATGGTGGCCTCCAATATGTATATGTGACCTTTCTTTTTCTCAATTATCTCTTTAAAGTATATGCCTAGAAACAGAATCTCTGTGTTAAAAGGTATGAACATTTTAGCCACTTTATTTGTATAATTCCAAGTTGCTTTCCATAATGGCTGTACTCATTTCCACCTCCAGCAACTACATATTAGTGCATTTTGTCTTTTCACAGCCTCTCCACCATTGCCTAGTCACTAGTTCTCTCTTCCATCACATTTGCCAGTTTGCTGGGTGTGAGGCAAATGTGCATTTCAGTTATTACTAGTGATTTGGAGCGTTCTTTTAGATGGTTGTGAATAGTTTGCAATTGTTCATTTGTGTACTGTTTGCTCATATCCTTTGACTACTGACCTGCTAGGAATTAAATATACTTTAATACTCACTGACTTCAATGGAAAGATAGGAATAGATCAATACAGCAAGAAACACTTTGGAAAATGTGGATCAGTAATAAGGAATGAGGTCTACACATTAGCTTCATGCCTATACATCATGGATAATTAATTTGGGAAAAGAACATTGACATGGTGATCACTGAACAATGGAAAAAATTAAATTGATATTTTTAAAAGACAAGAAATATCTTAGCACTGATAAGAGAGTGAATTCTGGAATGAGCCATCTGTACATCACAAGACCACTAACTTGTTATATAAAAGGTCACAATTAATATAAAACTAGGAGAATGAATAAACATGAGAAAAAGATAAGGTACATAAAATGAAAAGTAATAATAATTGTTGCCCTTGAGGAACACACATTATAAAGGGAGAAGCGAACATTCAAACAACTGTGCCCATGTCAGATATAGACAATGTAAATGGGACATGATCTCAGACAGAAGGCACAAGCAGAGTGAGGGTGGAATTGTAAGGAGGGGGGAACTGGGAAAGGCCTCTTGCAGAAGAAGCTGGGATTTGAGCTATGTCGTAAAGAAGTCAGGGAAGTTAGGAGGCATAGGTGAGGAAGGAAAGAATTTCAGGCATGGGGGACAAACAGTGAAAAGGTGTGGAGTCAGATATGGAGTGTCACATGCAAGTAAAAGCAAAAATCTCCCAAGTATCCATCAAAATTTGTCGAGATTCCTTGAAAAATATAACAACAAAGATAACGGTGCTTAATGATCCCCTTATCATCACTATAGGTTGAGGCATAAACAGGAAGACAGATGCACACCAAAGATCTTCACTACTATCCTGAAGCCGATCTAGCACAGATTCCAATGTGAAAAATTAAAATCCCTAAAGATGCTAAGATCCTACAGATGAGACTGTTTTCAAATGACTTCCTGTTGTTCATTTCAAACCTTAGAATGCTACAAAGTTTCTCACTATATGAGATCTGTCACCACTCAAACGAATTTTGATGAAATTCAAATATAAAAGGAAAAACCAAGTGAATGGCGAATACCTCCTATGTAGAATGTGACATGCAGTTAGATGGACAACTTCTATACCTTGGATAGACACAACAAATTGGATCCAAAATTAAACAGTAGGAAGAGATTATGTTGTACTCCTCTGGGGAAACTGAAAAAGTACTTCAATGATCTTCAACTTTTTTCAAAAAAAAAAAAACAGCTCATCTTTTTAATACTAACATGTGCATTTTCTCCTGTCTGTAAGTTACATAGCACCACCTACAAAAAATTAAAAATGAGTATAGGACAATGAAGAAGTACATGGTGGGTTGCAGGTTGCAACACACAATGAATAAACTCTGAAAAAAGAGGAACCGGAGTAAAGGCTATCAACCAGAGAAACATCTGATAAAAAAAAAATGGGGAGATCATGTTGCAAGGGCAAGGGAAAACAAAGAGACAGACTACGTGCTGCCCTCATTCCTCCTGATGTCAGGAGAAAGGTTCCCAGCATGGTGGGTGAACCCTTTGTGGGGATCTAATGGGAGAACAGTGATAAGGGTTGTACGACACAGACATGTCTGGTGCATGATCTGCTTCCCTGGGAGAGACACTCATATCACGGACATTGCAGATGCATCTGAGTACACTTTCACAACATACTGTGGAGGTAATGGTGTTCATTTTTCATTAAGAAAGTTTTATCCTGAAATAATGAAATATTGTTTTATTTACCATTACTGTATCATTTCTACAACAATATCGTAGCTCTATGCACTCATTAATGAAAAAGATGCTACATTTGTCCTCAGATAACGTATGAGTGGATGTGGAAATAGCATAAGAAGCATGAGTATGGATTCTCTCTCAGCCATAGCTTGGTGGAATCTTTCCTCCTAGGGGGCAAAGAGAGAGGCGCTTCCTGTCCTACCAGAGGCTCCGGCCTCTCTCTGGATGTTCCTCACTTAAGTGAGTTACCAGGTCACACGTGCACAGGTGACTGTGATCTAGCCCTTAGAAAGTGGCACTCTACTCGGCAGGACCAAAGAGTTCGTAGCTCAGGCTGGGTGACTAACTCTTTCTCCTCAGATCATCATGAAACTTTTACATCTAAGGAGGCCAGAACTTCTTCCAAGACCCATTTTAAAGACCAATTTTACTAAAAGAAGCTTTGCTCCCAAAGGATTAGTTAAATCAAAGTAACACTGTGTTGCTATTCATTGTCATCACTCCAAAACATTTTTTAATTCAAGCTTATAGATGGTGGCATACTGGGAACAATTAATCATTTTCAGTAGATCCAGTGCCTGTCCTCAAGAAGGTAAAAATCTGAACTCCATGTCTAATAATATATAAATCTCTTAACTGATAATGCCTTGGCACTTAGGTAGATATATTTCATCTTTTACATGCTTTGTTAAGATACTATAATTTTAATTTAAGCTAAAATTTAATCTGGACCAGAGGTTCGTAACTTTTTTTTTTAATTAGAAGTCTATGGACCCCCTTCTTGGAAGAATGTTTTTAAATGCATAAAATCAAATAGTGAGAATTACAAAGGAAACCAGTGATACTGAAATAGTTACACAAATATGTTAAAAACAAGTTCACAGAGAGCCGATTAAGAAGCCGCTGATCTAAACACCGAAAGAAGATTTCTCCAAATTAAGATATCAGATGATTTAAAATAACTGTTAGATTACCTTCACAAAATTACCATTTTATTTAGGAAGAAAAAGTAGCAACTTTGCCTTAAAGCTTAAGGTCATTTTACCCCTTTTGGCAACTTCCTGATATTTTAATGAAAATCACTGTGATGTAAATGTGGCATTAATAAGTAAATGTGCTGATAGGTCATGTCATAATTAATGATGTGACACTTTAGTATGCAAAGAGATTCAGCTTGAAACAGTCCCGTTCCCCAAGGGATCGCATGTGCCTACCTACAATAATACACGTCCCTGCTTCATTTCACCCCTTCCTCCAAGACAAATGCTAAGTGTCTGTGCTACATTATAAATATAGTAGAGTTCATAAACAAGACGGGACAAACATAAGGGTGAGCACAGCAGGAGCAGGATGTGCTTGATGGAGTTAAGGGACAGATTTTATGGAAAATGGAGATGGAAAGGTTTTTTTAAGACAAGTTTTTTAAAAGAAAAAAGGTTTAAGAACCTGACAATCAATAACAGATGGCATTTGCAGGCTTCGACACAGCAAATAATATTTTAAAGCAAAATATTTTTAAAATCAGTTCCTCCTTCCCTCACCTGCTGATGCTTGGGTTCCAGGGGTCAGAGTTTCCACTGTGACAGTTCATGACATCTCAAAGAGGGAAGGGAAAATGCTTTTTTGTGCTTGTGATGTCAGTGGTCATTTGAGAAGAAAAGCCAAAATTCTGATATTAATTTGTTAATAAAGGAGGAATGCATGTTTTTACCATAAGAAAATAATGTCTAATTCCATCTGTTGAGACTGTGACTGATTTGTAAGCTTGTAAAGTTTAGTTCACTGATTTAAAAAAATTTAAGTCTAAGCAAAATCACCGAATGCATTAATTATACTTTATTAATACAGCTCTGCATAAATTTCTTTTCCATAGCAAGTGTCCAATTGTTATTTATTAAATGATTATAGGTGCCAAAGCATAAATTCAACCATAACTTGCTTCTACAGGGCCCCAAACCAGAGGGTCCTGCAATGGAGTCCACATATAAGATGGCCTCCAGTTATCTTAAAATGTAGGCATATGGTCTATTGAGAATACAGGTTCCATTATACAAAGCTCTTTCTTGATCTAAGCAGAGACCAAATGGCATGCTGTTGCTTTCTACCCACATTTTAAAATAAAAAATAAGAAAAATACAGGGGCAGCTACAATTGGCTCCAGTTGGTGTGAATAATGAGATGTAGTTGTCAGATTCCTGGAAAGCTGCCAGTATGGTCACTACATGGTGCAGCGGTTCGAGTTCAAATCCAGCCTCAGACACATACTAGCTGTGCGATTCTGGACAAGTCATTTAACCCTGTTTGCCTGAGTTTCCTCATCTATAAAATGAGCTGGAGAAGGACACAGCAAACCACATCATTATCTTTGCCAAGAAAGCCCCAAAAAGGAGCCACAGAGAGTCAGACATGACTGAAAAGCAACTAAACAACAACAAAATAGGCCCCCAAAGGCAAACCTATATCTTGCCTACATTCTGCATCTTCTCTGGGGCCCAGCACAGTGCTCTATACACAATACACGGCTAATGAAATATCTGTTGACTTATAAGATGTTGAAAAGGTGGTGGAGGAAGCTGATAGTCAGGATGAAGCGTCTGCCTTGACGTCAGGTGCAAGGATGAGCTACTAAAGGTCTCTGAGGAGAGCAGTGACCTGATCAGAACTGCCTTGGACAAAGCGTAATCCAGCAAATGTGTAGGATGGATGTGAGCAAAGCGAGACTGGAATCTGGGAGACCTGCAAGAAATCACTGCAGCAGACCACAGGAGAGACCCCAAGTAGGGCCCAAAGCCAGAGATGGTGTCGGGGCATCCCCATTCTCCATCAGATCATAGTAAGTTGGGTTTGCTCACAAGGTCATGCAGCTCTGGCACGACCTGGGCACTGACAAAATTCTACGTTGTATAGTTGCTTTTCTTGCCAAGCACATAGAAAGGATGAAACCATGCCAGGAGAAAGTGGTACGAGCCATAACAGATATTCTTCCCTTGAAGGAACATTCCCAATTTACCCACTAGGTCCTAGTAGAGCCCTTCATCCACAGAATTCCAGTTCCAAGATCCAGAACTGAGCTGGTTTTGTATAACCCTCAAGATGCTTGGTGGTCAGGACCACATACCTGACACTCCACACTTAGAGGAAATCCACCCACTACATGGACTCACAGAACTTGGACTCCAACTGGAGATCAACACTGGCACAGGAAAAGGCCAGTGAGTAGTTCTGGTACATGAAGGCTTTGAACTCAGGGTACTGTTCACCCTGCTAGAACCACCAGAACCACCTGGAGAGCCAGGCAGACAACAAGAACATGCCCCAGGGTATGAACATGCAGAACTTGGCCTTCTCTAACCATGAGGACAACAGTCATGCATCTAGGCTTTCCCACTCTAGAGTTTGCCCCAAAACTTTGGAGAAGGAAGGATGCCAGGGAGTTTGGAGATCTACCATATTTCAAGATCTATTGCTTTTGAGGATTAAACTCTATCGATTGGGAACCCCTGAGGAAAGGAAAGAATCCTGTGCTACGCACATTTCCTCTCTTAAATAAACTAGTCCAGTACCTAGAGAAGATTCTCTCTGGGTTCTTGGAGCCTGTGCTAAAAGGTTCTAGAACTGGCTTAGAATGTTAGATGTAGAGTGCCAAGAATTACATACCAAAAGCAAAAGTCCCTGAAAGAGGATAAATTTTGTGGCATGAGGTTTAGCACCAACCTTCCTTAATTGGTGATGGTCATACTGTAAGGCAACTGGCCTGCAAATTTATCTACTGCAAAAGCATAAATTCAACCATAACTAGCTTCTACAGGGCCCCAAACCAGAGGGTCCTGCAAGATGGCCTCCAGTTATCTTAAAATGTAGGCATATGGTCTATTGAGAATACAGGTTCCATTATACAAAGCTCTTTCTTGATCTAAGCAGAGACCAAATGGCATGCTGTTGCTTCCTATCCACATTTTAAAATAAAAAATAAGAAAAATACAGGGGCAGCTACAATTGGCTCCAGTTGGTGTGAATAATGAGATGTAGCTGTCAGATTCCTGGAAAGCTGCCAGTATGGTCACTAGCTAGCCAGATATCATGTCTTCTTCGTACAAGGGGCAATGAATGCACTTTTAAACAAAGTCAAATTTTGAGGAAGGAACTCTCGAATGGGGTGAAGTGGGGAAGAGGTAAAGTGAAAAATTAGAGACTATCCCTAGGAATGAGACCTCTTCAGGCAGTAAACCATCTGTTTCAGGAAAAAAGGGTGGGGGAAATGATGTTACTTCAATTTTATAAGAGCAAGGTTTCCCCCAAAGAAAGCATGTGCATTTTTTGAAGTGTATGATGGAGGAATCCTAGATTTGACAAGCTGGCAGCAATCTTTGTGATGTATTATCCTGGGATATATATTGTCACTATAAAAATAAAACATACTACAAAACTGGAGAGCAGACACTGCTTGTGATCATTAGACAGACTGGACCAAGTGCTTCAATCCTTTGATGCCCTTGACATATTATTTTCTGGATGGTATCCAGTAACCCAATGCAGAATATATTTTTCTCTACTGTATCCAGATGGCAAATGGAAGAGATCAAATTCAACAGTTTCTCAGCTAACCTTAATGGATGTGAAAGCCTGGCTCCTCTACCAGCTTTTTCTGGGGTCTGCAACACGAAAAGCCTTTGAACAAAGAGACAAATAATTGGCTTTTTTTCTCCCTTCAAAACTAAACACTGGATGTGGTAATCTGGTTCAAATCCATCTTCTGGCTGAAAAGGACAGCCAAATATCTAATCACTTCTGATCATTAAAAACTCTCATGACACTTCGCAAGGCCTAGAAGGGTGTTACTCTTGATATCCTGGGCAATTTTCTTCTCAGGAAATTATTTTCACTCCTCCTCTATTTCCTCTACTGTTTTAGCAGGATAGAGTACAATTTTTGGCTTGCTATCTTAAATACTTGCATAGCACTATCATACTGCAGGATTTCCCAAAGATGGTGACTAAAATGTGATGGGTGATATGAGTTTGAAAACTGTGTGCTAATCTGTAAGTAGACACTAGAACTTCACTGAAACACTGTTTGCTATAGAGAGGAATTTGGCATAAGGAGGGTCTGTCTTGGACTCCATCCAAAACAGGATTAATAAAAGCACTTTATCATAAAGTGTAAGTTTCACTTATAAGGCAATCTTGCAGCAGAGACCTTAGATAGAAATTTAAAGGTTGGGTCCATAAACATGCATGCCTTTGTACTTCCTATAATTTCTGTATGTAAGAAAGATAAGGTAAAAAAAAATAAATTTAAGTTCACAGGAGGAAATGGGCAGGAAAAAATATTACAAAGCATTCAAATGTAGGTACTTTTTGAGACACACTGTTTATATATATATACATGTATGGGGATGAGGGTTAAAACGGTGTAAACTAAGGAGATGGAGACCAAATAGTTAGGAAATTGCTATCTGGACAAAAGTATATTTGCATTCTTGGGGCTGGGGGAGCTGTTTTATTGGGGGAAAGAACAGGCTGGAAGATTAAAGGCAATTTTCTTCCCCATCACTTAAACTGGGAAGCACTCTAAGAAACCTATATCTGATATACAAATCCCCTTAATAAAACAAATAAATTTGTTCTGTAAAACTTGGACTCAGTCAAAAGGCCTCAGCCAAGGACCCAGAAGGCCACAGGTTTCCCACCCCCATACCTAGCACTTCCCAGACTTGGAGACATATAGCCACTACAGCTCAAGTGATGCTATGCTAAGCAAAGGCTCCATTTATTCATTCATTCATTCCTTAAATAAATCATTTATTAAGTGGCTACTATATATAAGCATTGTGCAGGATGCTAAGAAAGATCAAAAGAAAATTAAGGCATGGTGGCCAGGGCTCACCCTTACAAAGCTTACAGTCTAGCTGGGGGGATGCGACACAATAATTCAGGAGAAAATAAGAACGTGCTTCAGAATGTTATTGTCCCCCACAAAGGGAAAAAGCAGATAGCCATACAAGGATATAAGGGGAGGAGAGGACTTGTCCAGGAGGCAGAAGAAAGAAACACAAGTCACAGTCATTCATGTTCTATCTCTCTCTTCGCTCCCCCCAACCCCCCTCCACGGGCTGGACGTTCAGGGGCTACTCACAGGACTGATCTTACTCTGGCATAGCAGCCTCGACATGCCTCTGCCTCCTCATAGTTGGGATTACAGCAGTGCACCACCATACCTGCACAGGGTCACAACTGCTTCTGTTACAACTACAACAATTCATCATTTGCTCCTTTAAAAACCAGATGTCGTCATAGGCAGGTTGCATATAAAAGAGACTTTGTGTCACTATTCTCTAAGCATGGTAAAAACAGTGGGGAAAAAAAGCATCTCTCACTCTGTTTTAGTACCAATGCTGGTCTCCTCTCCTCTTTTGACATCAACCCTACTTCAACACAGATCTTCCTTGTGAATAATTAGCCAGCATTTAAAACTAATGCTGACTCATGCATTCTTCATCATAGAATCTCCCTACTCTATAAACTACTTTATTGGTATAAAATTCCTGCTGTTTCCTGTGGAAGATGACAATGCTTCTCTGCCTCCCAGTTAACTCACTACTTCATTTTTCACCTACTAGGTGAGCATCACAGAGACATCTCGGTCTGCACCTCTGTGATGCTCACCTAGTCCCATCCCAGATTCAACAAGAGAAGAACACTCTGCAGTCATTGTGTATGCTGGGCCAGGTCAAACATTAATCAGTCTGCAATCCATGAGAGGGGCATTTTCTCTTCATACTCTCCCCTGAATGGTCTAGAGAAGTACCAGTTAGGTGAGGCATAACCCTCATTCTGTCCAGAATCACCTGAAGAGCTGGAGATAAGATGACCTGTGTAGAAACAGTTTATAAACTATATTCTGACCACCACAGTATAGATTTTTGATGTGGTATTTCTTATTCTGTTTTCTTTAGGAGAATGACCTCACCTACTACTTCACTGAGGCCATCTGTTCTACACTCCTTCATGTCATCTATTCCACAACTAAAAAACTCTATACATTTTCGCCCATCCTTCTCATCCTTTGTTTCACTCTCAGAGGATGAAATGGCTTTTCTCTTCTATGTATACCCTTTATCCACTGTATCTTCTCCATCCTATCCACCTCCCGTTGGGAAGTTACCCTGTTGATTTTCCTTCTTACTTTCTTTCATTTCTTTCATCTTTTCCTACCCACTTGCCCAATGGAATTATTGGCAACCTTACCCAGTGCCTACAAACATTCTCAGGTCTCCCTTAAAAATAAAACAAAATCTTTGCTTTACCACTACTATGATCCTATGATCCTATCTCTCTCCCCCTTCACTACCAAACTACTAGAAATAATAGTTCACACTCCCTGCCTTCGTTTCTCCTTAGAGCATCTGCCATCTGGCTTCTGACCCCTACAATCCCTGAGACTTTTTTTTGCAAAAGTTGCCAAAGATGTCTTAACAACAAAATCTGAAATTTTATTTTTGCTCAATCTTCCTCGACCTTGACCTCCCTCAAACTTTTGATACTGTTGACCAAGGTCCTAATCCAGGGGTGGGGAACCTGCAGAGGCTTTCTAGGTCCTTGGGTGCGGCCTTCTGCCTGAGTCCAAGTTTTACAGAACAAATCCTTTTATTAAGGGGATCTGTACCACGAAGTTTGGATTCAGTCAAAGAGTGGCACTTGAGAACCTAGAGGGCCACCCGTATACCTAATCCAACCCAACAAGCAATTGTTATGTGTGAGGCATTGTACTAGGTACAATGTTAAAGTGCCAAACAGTCCCTCCCTCGGAGACCTTATACTAGGGGATACATCAGGGCAGGGTGCTTTACTGGAAAGAGTATACAGAATTCAAAGTTAGCTGACCTGAGTTTGAAAACTGCCTCTAGTTTCTACTATACGTATGATCTTGGGCAAGTCACTAAATCTCTCTGGGTCTCAGTTTCCATATCGTAAAAAGAGGTTGGACTTGAGGCTCTCTAAGGTCCTCTATGGTACTATGTAAACAGATTAAGTATATACAAGATAATTTGAGGAGGCAGAAAGCACAAACAGTTGGGAGGATCAGGAAAGGCTTATAGGAGATGGTACCTAAATTGAGCCTTGAAGGAGGTTAAGAGGCAGAGGTGAGGTAGAAAGCATGGGGGACAGACAGCCTAGGTGAAAGCATGGAGCAGTGAGATGGTATGATGGGTTCTCAGAACGGCACTATGTTCAGTTTGGCCTGGACACGAGTGTGTGAAGGGAAGTAACGAGCAATGAATCTGAGAGGGAGGCTGATGTCACATTCTGAAGGGTTTTAAAGGACAAACTGAGAAATCTGTTCATTCTGTTCTACAAACACAACCCTCCAAATTCTGACTGTGCCTTTGCACTGGCCATCCCCCAGGCCTGGAATGCACTCACTCTTCACATCTGCTCCTTGGAATCTCCAGATTGCTGCTCAGCTCATCACCTATTACATAAACCATTCCTGATCCCCAGAGTTGCTAGTGTCTTCCCCCAAAAGTTATCTCGTACTCATTTTGTATACAGCTTTATATGTACAGATTGTTTTCTTCTCAAGCATCTTAAGGACAGGGTCAAAATCTCCAGTGTCTGGCAAATAGTAGACACTTAATAAAGGACTGTTGATTTTTATCAGGCACTGTAGTTTCCTTAGTAGGGTAGTAACATGGTTAGACCTAGACCACACTACAGGAAAGTTATTTTGGCAGCCATGTGATGGATGGATTGGAAAGGTAAGAGACTGAAACATTTGCTCTTAGAATCATAAGCAGCCAAAGTCAGCAACTGAAAGAATCAAACTTTTGTTTAAAAAAAAGAAACACAAAAGAGTTCACATACCAGTGAAACTTTAGGGGCAATATAAATACAATTATCACTGCAATGAGTAATACATTTTCATATCATACAACTACTTTATCAAATATTACCTGGAAAGATAACTTTTCTCTTATTTTTTTTCTTCATTTTGTCTGAGCAGGAATTAGCCTAAATAGGGACTTTTACCTCTATTATCTTCCCACATCTCACCTCTGTTTCTTCTTTAAAAAAGGACTCCAGCTATAAATCCTAACTAGGACTTAGATGGATGTCTTTCTCATCATCCATCAGCATCAGTACTTACCACCTCTTTTCTGCCCTCGGGGCTCTGCTCAAGCTGACCTCTTGGCTGTGGACTATGTGTAAACACAACTTCCTACAAGCATCTAGGGACTCATGTGTTAAAAGCTTCCATTTTACACAAAGCAAGTCAGGCAGCAACAGACAACTAGAGACATGGAGATAAACTTACAAGGAGGCTTTGCTCTTTTCTCATAATTCATCCAAGCCAAACAACAATGTAGGAGGAGGAAGGGCAGAAGATTTATAATTTTCACTGCGCTGTACCATCATAACAAGAAATGCAAGTGGCCTACATGAAATTGATTTTTAAAGTATTATGCAATTCAAACTTACTAATTAATTTGAAAAATGACATAAGGTAATTATACTTAACTACCTGATATTTGTTTTGTATTTTTTCTCCATATGCCCTGCCACACTCTAGCTTTGGAGTACTCTCATAATCCCTTGCCTTAGCTCCTACTTATGTGCTGCTGAATAAAAGCTGGAGAAAAATCAGGAAATTATGCTTAATGGGCCCACTAGAAATTTACATTACATAACCTCATTTGGGCAATTCTTTTACACTGCCCTAATTAACTCTACCCCAGCTCCTCAAATCTCCCAAAGCCCTCCCTACTCCCACCTCTCAGTTGAGAACTTTGTCTCATATTCCACTGAAAAAACTGAGCCCATTCACCAAGAGCTCCCTCTTCCCTTCTCCCCCATCTTATGTCACACAGATGCCTTTGGCTACTATCTGTTCTTTTATCCTTGTTTCACATGAACAGGTGGCCTTTCCCTTTGCTAAGACAAAGCCCTCTAGATGCACAAATGATTCCATTCTATCCCTTCTTCTTCAGAAGACTGCCTCCTCTACTATCTCTATTCTCTAGCTGATCTCCAGTCTCCTCCTGTGCTGGCTGCTTCCCTGCTGCCCATAAACATGTTCATTTCTCCACCATTCAAAAACCCCTCACTTGATCCATCCATCTCTGCCAGCTACCATCCTGTAACTCTTCTCGCTTTCTTGGCTTAAACTCCTTGACAATGCTGTCTACAATCAGTAACTCCACTACCTTCCCCCTTATTCTCTTCTTAACTCTCTGTATTCTGGCTTCCAACCTCATTCAATTGAAATTGCTCTCTCCAAAGTCACCAGGGACCTCCTGTTAATCTAACAGTGTTTTCTCAATTTTCCTCCCTCTTGACCTAAGCAGTGTTTAATGCCCTCAATGACCCTCTCCTCTCTAGATGTTTGCGACATCACTCCTACTTCTCCTACCTGCCAGGCAGCTCCTTCTCAATTTCGTTTGCTGAATATTCATCTAGATCACATCCACTCACTGTAGATATTGAAAGAAAAAAGAAAATATCCAATGCACTGGCCATTCTGATGGATACAAAAGGGAAAATTAAATGTGATGTAATTGCGTGACAGGGAAAAAGGTCAAGGTCAAAGGACAAAGTTGTCTATAGCAAGTACACTGACCTGATTCCCAAAGTAGTTATGAATGCAGATGACCCAGACCTGCAAAGTCCTGACAAGCCATCAAAGAGATCACTGAAGAGACATGGGTAGCCCCAAAGAACTCTAGGTTTCAGAAGGTTGCTGCACTTATGCCAGTTTTAGCTGCAAATAAACTAGCACCAGCTCATTTAAATCTGGCACACACCATCTCAGGAAAGAATGACTTTCAATTCTGGAGCTAAGCAAACACTTATTTTAAATGGATGTTCTGTAGACATCTTAAGCTCAATGTATCCAAAATGAAATTCATTACCTTTCCTCAAAACCCTCCCCTCTTCCTAACTGCCTTTATTACCATCAAGGGTATTACCACCTTCTCAGGCTCACAAGCTAGAGTTTGGGGCCTGGAGTCAGAAAGACTCATCTTCCTGAGTTCAAATCCAGCTTCAGACACTTACTGGCTATGTGACCCTTGGCAAGTCATTTAACTCTGTTTCCCTCAGTTTCCTTGTCTGTAAAATGAGCTAGAGAAGGAAATGGCAAACCAATCTAGTCTCTTTGCCAGGAAAACCCCAGATGGGGTCACAAAGAGTCAGACACAACTGAAACGCATGAACAACAACAAAGCATTTACTATACTGAATTTTGAGTATTATATAGGTAGAGGTTGGACTACATGACCTTTGAGATCAATTCCAATTCTGGGAAGTCAGACTTACCACTGAGGCAACAAATACAAAAGTGAAAGCCAGCCCCAGTCCTCAAGAAGCTTGGGGGAGGAAACACATATAAGCAGAAGTGAAGAAAAGGTGTTCTACAATTCTGAGGCAGCACATCACACCTATCAGATTGGTTAACATGACAAAACAGGAAAATGATAAATGTTGGAGATGTGGGAAAATTGGAACACTAATGAACTGTTGGTGAAGTTGTGTACTGATCCAACCATTGTGGAGATCAATTTGGAACTATGTCCAAAGGGCTATAAAACAGCACATACCCTTTGACCCAGAAATACCACTTCTAGGTCTGTATCCCAAAGACATCATAAAAACAGGAAGAGACACACATGTACAAAAATATTTATAGCACCTTTTTTTCTGATGGCAAAGAACTGGAAATTGAGGGGATGCCCATCAATCGGGGAATGGATGAACAAGTTGTGGTATATGAACATAATGGAATGCTATGTGCTATAAGAAATGATGAACAGGTGGACTTCAGAAAAACCTGGAAAGACTTATATGGACTGATGCTGAGGGAAGTGAGCAGAACCAGGAGAATGTTGTACACAGTAACAGCCACACTGTACAATGACTGACTTTGATAGACTTAGCTCTTCTCAGCAATGCAAGGATCTAAGACAACTCCAAAAGATTCACGATGGAACAGGCTATCCACATCCAGAGAAAGAACTTTGGAGTCTGAATGTAGATGGAAGCATACTATTTGCTCTCCTTTTCTTTTGTTGTTTTGTGTTGTTTCTTCTTTCTTGTGGTTCCTCCCATTAGTTCCAATTCTTCTTTACATCAAGATTAATGTGAAAATATGTTTAACATGAATGTATAAGTAAAGCCTATATCAGATTGCATGCCATCTTGGGGAAGGGGGGACAAAATTTAAAACCCAAAATCTTATGGAAGTGAATGCTGAAAACTAAAAATAAATTAATTATATATATAAAAAAGAAAAGGTATTTTGGTCTGAGATATCTCAGAGACAGAGAATAGAACAGTAGGGCAGTCAACTGACACTTTTAAGAAATAAGAGAAGTGTTGATTTGACATGGTTTGGCAGGAGGAATGAGGATATGAGTGGTGATAGCTGCGTAGATCGGTAAAAGAACATGATCAGGTCTAAAGCCGGCTGGATATAGAGAACACCAAACAGGACTGCCTGGTCAGGGCTGGAGTTACAATGCTACTCCAGGACATAGTCTCTGGAAGACAGAGGGGCAGCCACAGTAGGCTGGAAAATGGTCATGGTGGAAAAACAAAAACAAAACAAATGTACCCCAGAACTTATCCACAGCCACTTTACTAAACATATCTCTACAATTTAACATCCAGCAACAAGACACCATTCTTTGTCTGGGGATTCAACAAATTTAGATGCCAAATTTCTTATCATCACACCTTTGCATCTAGTCCACAAGGATTGTGGAACACTCCTCCAATTTCTTTATTTACCTATTTGAGGTTTACTTATTAGCCAGTTTTCCAATTAGCTTTGTCTTCTGATTTCATTTATAGATTGTCAACATGCATGTGGTTCAGTTCTTTCAGTTACTAAATCAAGATCTCAACAACTATGAATCTGTCAATGACCCTTGGGCCCCTCTTAGACCACTGTCACTGCAGAAGCAAGAAGGACTGAGGCATTTTATTTCATGGAGCATCATATCCAAATATTTATCACCTGGTGATCAAGCTACTAGGTATAAGCCCCTTTGCACTTAGTTTGATAGACTATTTATTACATAGATTTCCAAAGTCTAAGAGGCAACACAGCTTAGTGGATAGGAAGACAGCTTGGAAGATCTGGGTTCAAGACCCAGTGCTGACAGTTAACCTCTCAGTGATCTCAGCAATTCTTTATGAATAGAAGTTGTAGAGAGTGTGCTAAACCTCATTGGTAAAGAGTTTCTTACCTTGGTATATGGTCCCTTAGACCAGTGAAAACAGGCCCAGCCCCTATTCCCTACCCCATGAAGCACATTTACTCCTTTGGTTTTCTAACTATTTTCTCCCCAACTGTTTTTTGTTGAGTGACACCTGGAAAAAAGAAATCATTTTTCTAGTTAGCATATATCCCATAACTTGGTAAATCTATGCCTGTTCTTCTGTATTCCTAACTACGTATTTTTACCAAAAATTGTGTGATGCAACTCCACATGTAGCCTTTAAGTATTGGAATACTGAGCTTCAACAATACAAGCTCAGTAACAATTATCTTTCTTTTGCCACACTGTATTTCTAACTACTTTGGAGTATGATCTCCCCTTAGTAAGCCACTTGCAAATTATCTTTAAAAATCATGTTTTAGTATGTGTAGTTATTTACAAGTACAAATAACGCTTGATCCCTTTATTTTTGTTTGTAAGAACACCCTCACTTATGGGATGGATTAATTAATCATAATTTCATGGTAAACTCAACTCCTTTCTTTGCACCTTTCTAAAGCTAATGCTAAAATGTGAATTTTTTTCCTTTGTTCTCAGCTCAAACAAAATATTTTTCACTTTCCACACATGTTACGAGATATAATAAATATGTCTAATGCATCTGTTTTAAGGACCCAATTTTCCCTTCACATATCTCCGCATCTGTTCATGGAGCTCTTCAAAGGCAACTTCTCAAAAGAAGAGGAAGACACATACAAGAAAAGTGGCCATAAATTTTTACTGGTCCTTTTCTAAGACCATTTTAACAAGAACACCATTTGACAAACATGTCTCTCAGATATCTCGAAAGTTCCCAAAGACAATAATATTGCCTAACATTTATGTGACAATTCATTCAAAACAGCTTTCAAATATACCATCTCATTTAATTTTTACAGCTCTCAAATTTAAATAAAAAGTTTGGATTCACTGTCTTATCCTTGAAAAAAAAAGTCATTATATGGGAAACACTACTGAAATTCAAATTTCCCTAAAAACTCATCCCAACTTTAACCAATTTTTTATGTGGACTATGAGAATTCTCTCTATGTAATTACATCAGTCCTTGGAGCAAACCAGATTACCAGATGCTAAACTTGAGCAGTTCTGCTGTTCAGGCATGAATGTGACAGAAGCGACAGTAGAAGATGATGATGTCATTTCTTTAATGTTTATTATCAGTAAAATTTCTCATACCAGTCAGATGTACCTTACCAATATGTGTTATAGAATCTTTGCTTCTTATTTCACCAATATTTGCATTCATTTATTCAAAAAAGATTTAAGTGCCTACTATTAAACATGGCAGCTAGGTAATATAGTGCATAGAGTGCTGGGCCTGGAATCAGAAAGACCTGAGTTCAAATCTAAACTCAGACATTTACTAGTAGTGTGACCCTGGGCAAGACACTTAACCTTTCTCATTTGTAAATTGGGATAATAATAGCACCTAACTTTCAAGGCTGTTGTGAGGATCAAAATAACATATGTAAAGTGCTTTGTAAACCTACAGCACCTTTAAGAGCTATGTAAATTGCAACTATTATTATTATGTGGCAAGGTAATGTTAGAAATAACCTCCGGTGCCCAAATAGGCACATAAAGTTAGACAGACTCAGGATGAATGAAGCAGTGAAATCCTTAATAAGCTTGCTGGAGTGTGGAACTCGAGAAAAGGACACACACCTTGCAGAAACGAAAACAAATCTTATATTCCTATTCTGGGCCGCATGTCCCTCCTAGATGACTTTCATAGGCAGAAGTCAGCACTGGTCACAGACTTCCCTAAATGCCCACCCCATGTTTCCCTAGGTAAATTTCAAGCACACACACTCTAAGTAAAGCTTAAACCTTTGTCCTCCTTCCAGCCTCTTTAATCAAACAACCAGTTTCACCCAATTTTAGCTGGTTCTGGAAGCTCCTGACCCAGAGCTACTTTCCTTTCAATTTCCTTATATGTAAATATAATCATTTCTTACTTCTCATAGTATTACCAAAGATTAAAAATTACAGACCTATATTCTATTTTGCCTGCTAAAACTTCTGAG
This sequence comes from Phascolarctos cinereus, assembly GCF_003287225.1. Taxonomy (NCBI): domain Eukaryota; kingdom Metazoa; phylum Chordata; class Mammalia; order Diprotodontia; family Phascolarctidae; genus Phascolarctos; species Phascolarctos cinereus. Next base: position 47,967,479 of record NW_027555958.1, on the reverse strand, counting down.
ATAAAAGAGGGAATCTAGAATAAAAGCAGAGCTATAAGATCAATGTCCTACAGTCTGACCAATATGGCGTGTCATTAATGAACTTTTGAACAGTCAAGGTTAAAATGCTGTAATAATATTCTAACATTCTAAGGATAATTCAGAGTTGTATCCCTGTCCTCAGATAATTTTCCACTCAAATCAGTTTCTACAGGGACTGTAGTGCAGAGATGCTGTGCTGGCTTGCCTTTCTACAGCTGCCATCAGCCATTCCCTAACCTCCAGGCAATCCCAGTTCCATCCTATATCTTCCCCATCTATTCCTGGTCTCAGCATCAAAGCACCCCAACTAATGTGAAATAATGCCAAATTAATCCTGACGTGACTATCTGACCTCATTTTCTCAGTCTGATAAAAATGCAAAACTCCAGATTTTTTTTCAAGTTCTCATAAAAGATGGATTCTGCAGAGACATTTTTCTTTACCTCTTCAGGCTGCTCTCCTAACTTCTCAGACTTTCTCTACCATGCAAAACAAACTTCTTCAGCCTGGAAACTCAGTCTAGCCCCAGACTTCTCACAACAGGAGCACACTCCACTCCTGAGGCCTCTCCCATTTATTGGCTGCTTCCTCCCAGAACTTTTATTTTTAAAAGATTGTCCAGGTCAGCCATATCTTCATTCCTCTCCAGGCTACACTCCTGATTCAACCAAGTCCTACTTGTGGTACCCTTACCTCTGCCCCACACCACACAGCTTTTAGTTTCTTTTTATATGTTGTATTTCTCTTCCTCACCCCCACCTCCCTTAGAATGCAAACCCTTTGAGGGCTGTTTGTATTTATATTCCCAGCACTTACTACAAGGCCTGGTGCTTAATAATGTTTGTTGACTTTCCTTGCCTTAATTCATATTACTGCCCCTCCAGCTAAGTTCTCCTTCAATATTTCATTATGGCATGGACATAACCTGCCAAGTTCCCATGGGCAGATTCTGTTAAGCTGTTCCTTTAACATGGACAGACACTGTTCAAGAATCAACCTGGCTAAGTGTAGACTCTTCACCAGGTTAGCCATCAAGTGGTAAAGTTTGGCCCACAGCAACTGGTGACTGGCTACTAATTAGCTATTAGAGAAGCTTCAATTTGCCTCAGTGTAGAGTTCCCATAAAGCTCAAATCACAAATCTTAGGTACTGAAAAAAGCATGACCACTGCTCTGGACGCTGAACACTTCCTATTCATGATTCCAACATCTCAATCCGAGAAGACAACACCTGGCTACTTAATTTCTATCAAAGAGCCCCCTGGATGCAGCATTGTAGTGGGGTTAAAGATACTGCTGAAGAAAAGCTCTGAGTTTAGGGTCAAATGCCAGTAAGGATGAGTGTGGGTGTAGACTGATCAGACAAAAATCTTATTACCCCATCATTCTCTCAACCTTCCCAGAGGGGAGCTGCCACCTGACGCCAAAATACCTATTAGATTTAAGCAGTCTGGTATCTTGGGAAATCTGCCGGATTTGGAAACTTAAGGCATAGGTTTGAATCTTGGCTCTACCACTTACTGTGTAATCGTGGACAAGCCTGCTGATCTGTTTCTTTTTCTGTAAAAGAAAGCATTTGGAGCAGGCGGCATCCAAATTCCATTCCAATATGTGTGTTTTCTGGGAGATGCAACTGGGCCTCCCGTTTGAGGGAGGGGAAGGCATAGCTACATAGTAAAGGTCTACTCAGATTCAGGAATAAGGCTAGAGCGGTAAAGTGCAACGAGCGCTGGACTGGAACTGAAGGACCTGGATTCCAATCCATCCTGGGTCATCTACTAGGTAGCTGGGTGAGCCTCGGAAAATCACTTAATTTCTCTGGGCCTCAGTTTCCTCACGCGCAAAATGTGGGGTCTGGGCGAGATGGCCTCTAAGGCACCTCCCAGCGCCAGTTGCCGGGTTCCAAGAACTGAGGAAACCGTGCCCGGAAGCGCCAGAAGGAGGTGAAGGCAAAAATTCGGCGCTCCAGAATCACAGCCGCCTACTACTCTGGAAGAAGTAAGAGAAAAGGGGAGAACTGTGATCATGTGACTGGCGTCGGCGCAGTTGTCTCAAGCAAGCGCGGTCTACACGTCCACCCGTCACTTAACGTCACCACGCACCGGGTCAAAAGCAACTTTTCCAAAATGAAGGTTACGGCACCGGCGTCAGAGCCGCGCTGTCACCGTTGCCTCTCTTTCCCAGAGAAAAAGCGAGGTAGAAGGAACTGAAAAGAGTCGTCGAGGGGCGGGAGGGGCTGTGGCAGCGGCGACTGGTGGAGGAGGGGCATCTTTTGGTTACCTGGGGGACGGGATCCGCAACGGTTCCGCCATGAAATGCCCGATTGAAGCTGGGGCAACCTAGCGCCTTTCGCACCAGGTGTAGCGCCATCTTGAGAGAGGCTGGCGCCGTCGTCGTTTAGTGACGTCACCCGGCGAGCGCCGGAAGCTTAGTTTCAGACAGCCCTTCCCCCCCACCTTGGCTTGAAGTCGGTTACAGTGCTTGCCTTTCCTCTGAACCTCTGGAGTCTTCAGAGTTTGCGCTGGATTCTCGTTCTCCAGCCCTCGCCAAAGACCTTCTCCTGGACCTTGCCTTTTTTCAGGAAAGCAGCTTGGAGCAAAGTAGACAGAAAAGGGAGGAAAAACAAAAAAAGCCATACGGTCGAAAGGACAGAGGAGTTAGTCTGGAGAAGCGAAGACGGGGGGAGGGGCCCGCGGGGGAGGACGAGGGATCCGAGCCCAAAGAGTTGTTGAAGATTGTCTTGTGCAAATGGGGATAGATGCATTGAGTCCTGGGGGCAGTGGTTGGAAGCTGCCAAGGCGGGGAAAAGCAATTAGAGACTGCCTCGGGGTGCAATGGACCCTCTCTACCTGCTGGCTTTCCACCCTAGGTGGAGGAGAACCCTTAGGGGGGTTACCGAGGGGTGTCAGAGGATAGGAGGTGGGAAGTTGTTTTCAGTACGGAGATTTCTGTGTTTCCTTACCCAACGTGGAAGTCCAAAAGCAGCTGGCAGAATAGGATATCTAGTTTTCTTGCAAAGGTGTTGGGCTTTTTGGGGGGGAGGGAACGAAATGTGTGTTAGATTGACGGTAGGGACCCAAGTAATCACCTGTTCGGTTTATTGCACTAATAATGAGAGCTAACTTATAGGAATTTTTTTTTTCATTATAGTTCATTCAACATTAATGTTTGCTACTGTGATAGATGATATGTAAATAAAAAGATCCTGACCTCTAGCAGATTATAATCTAGTAGAAGGTAAAAAGCTATTAAAAGTAGAACATACAGGACCTAGAGGAGGTAATAAGAAAGTTCAGAGTGATTTGTTGTACACAGTGCTTGGAACTTATTAAAAATAAATTAGACATTTACATTAAATATTGACAAAGCCTTTGTATTACCAGTTTGCATTTACACACCCGATTGGCCTTTATTTTTTCCCCTATCCTGTCTGAATTCCAGTCACTATCAACCTTGGCACCATCCTAGAATCTCAAACCATTTTGACTTCTGTTATCCTAACCTACACTGTTAGTCCCCAACCCTAGATAAATCACCATTATATCTGCTTTCTTCCCTGTGGTTCTTCTTCTGCCAAGTGTGACTGGAGAAAGTCAGAGAATTTCAGTAATTATTCAGCTATTCAGCATACCTCTTGTTCATATATTACTGACTACTTGTATCCCCTTAAGGGGTGGTGCAAATATTTTTTCCTGTATCAAGTACTCTAGCCTACCTAGCCCCTTAGTAGCAAATGATCTGGCTGGCAATGGTACTGAGAAGACAAATCCATCAGATTTAAATATCTTGAATTTACATAGAAGGAAGTACTATCAAGTGAATAGAGAACTGACCTTGGGACTAGGAAGACCTGGTCTCACTTCTCACGTGGACTGTGTGACCCAGGACAAGTCACTTTGCTCTTGGCAACTGCTAAAACTTTTAAGTTGCAGAGAAGGGATCAGCCCAACTTGATAAAGGGTGTTCGTGCAGGAATTCCCTGTATCAATGAAATTAGAGAACTATGCCAATTTCCATGCCTCTTCTCATCTAACTCATCTCAACAACTGTCCATACCTGTCCTCTCCCAGCCAAGGCCAACCTCTCCACCTGGACCTTGATTCCTGTCCTCTTTAACCTCTGGTGAAACAGCTTCATTAACTGCCTCTCCCATCTTCCATCTCCCTCCTCACTGGCCCCTTCCTTGAATGTATTATTCCTTCTAGTTGCCGTCTCAACTCTCTTTTCACCTGGCTAAGGATGTGTTCTCTTAACCACACCCACCTGCTTCCTATTCAACCTGTTATAATCTTGCTTTGTCACCAAAATAACAAAGGACACTAAATGACCTAATTGCCAAATACAACAGACTTTTCTCAAATTTTTTTTTGTTTGTAGTTCTTTCTCTACTTGTCTTCAAAGGCATTTTTTCCTTTGTGCATGTTAGAGTGAGTCATCCTCTAACAAAATAGCATTTTTAACTCATAAAACTCTTAAATTCTAGAACATGGAAATAGAACTCACACTGACCTCGAGGGTTTGCAGTCTTATTTTGGAAAAAATCCTACACAAATAATTATGAGTATGGTAAGGGCAAAGATGCTAGAAGGCAATTAAAAGTGAATTTGAGGCCACTTTCCTTGTAGCCCCTCTCCTTTATGTCCTTTAGTTTCTATTTCATCAGATTCAACCATATCGCTAAATGACTGCTAAATCTGTATTTTTAGCCCCAGCTTCTCTCCTGTGAACCAGGCACTGTTCTAAGAGCTGGAGATGTAACAACAATAACCAAAAAAAAAAAAAACCTTACTCTCAAGGAGCATCGTCTTCGAAAATGAAAAGGGTAGTACCTTAATATATCTGAATACTAGCTAGCCACTGTTATCTCGTTGATGTGAGTATTCCATTGGTTCATAAGTACCTAGCTATACTTTACTCTGTGCAATCTTTATCTATGCCTTCCCTTAAGTCTTTCACCAGGGGCCCGCCTAACATGCTGGGGGCCTTCTGGACTTCTCTCCTAGGTTTCCCACCAATATCTCCCCCCTTGCCCCGAGCCAACCCTTATAATAAAGAATGAGAAAAGGAAGGAAAAAAGATTTCAGCAAATCTAAACAACATAGCAAATAGGTCTGGTATTTTATGGACATGTAATTTTTAAAAGCAGCAGAGTGAAGTGTTTTCTCATGGAGCACAGCTTGGTTATAATTTTACAGCATTCAATTTCGATTATTGTAATTTTCATTAACGTTATTGTAGTCTTTGTGTGTATCTTGTGTTTCTGGTTCTGCTTAATTTGTAACACTTTATGTAAGTCTTTCCATGCTTCTCTGTATTCATCATGTTCATGGTTTCTTACAACACAGTAATATTGTTACATACATGTACCACAACTTATTCAGTCATTCTTCAGCCAGTGGTCATCTACTTGGTTTACAATTCCTTGCCAGCTCAAAAAATGCTGCTATCATTATTTTAATGAAACGGAGATTTTTTGTCATTGACCTCCTTGGGGTATATATACATCTAGTAACATCTAGTAATAGACGTTTTAGTAACTTTCTTTGCATAATTCAAGGTTGCTTTCCAGAAGGGCTGTAACAATTCACAGCTCTACCAATAATCCATCGCTTTGCCTGTCTTTCCACAAACCCTTCAACATTGACCATTTTCATTTTTTGTCATCTTTGCTGATTTGCTGGATATAAAGTGAAGCTTCAGCGTAGTTTTGATTTACATTTGATCTGGAGCATTCTTTCATAGGGTTGTTAATAATTTGTATTTCTTTGGAGAAATGTTTGTTCATATTTTTGAGCACTTACCTATTAAAGAATGGCTTTTGATCTTTTATATTTTTGTTAATTGTCTATATATGTTGGATATTAGACCTTTATCAAAGGTATTTGATACAAAGATATTTTTCCCAGTTAAATACTTTTCTTCTTATTCTAAATATATTAATTTTGTTTGTGCAGAAGTGTTTCAGTTTCATATAATCAGAGTTAGCCCTGTTTTATCTTTTGTAATTGCCTCTATCCCTTGTTTGGTTAAGAATTCACCCTCTATGTGTATCTCTAGATCTCTTGACAATAAATAAGTACAGGTGGAGGATATGGGCTTCCCATCATGTTACCCCTTGGTCTTCTTGCATAACTGGCCTACTTTCTTTTCTACTCATATATCTCTTATGTGGTATCAGTCAGTCTTCAAGCATTTATTCAGCCCTTATTACTTTCTGTGCTGTATGTTGGGAATACCAAGAAAAGAAAAGAAAAATCCATGGTCTCAAGGAGTGTATATCCTAGTGGATATATGATAAGGTATCTTTTATTTTCATTAATGTTATATTTCAGCATTGCTTCTTTTTTTAGTATGTTATTTGTGCCTACCATAGTTCTTTCCATTATAAATAACTAATTCTTTGGAAAAGGTACTATTCCATAATTCATAGTCATATAGTTTCCCTGCAAATATCTTTGAAAGGATGAGCCTTTTTTTTTTCAGAAATAATCTTAGGATCATTAAAAGTACTGTACAACTCCCAAGTGCAATGTAGCCTAGTGTTTTCAGGGACTGTCCAAAAGGAAGAGATAGCCCAATGGCTATTTAACTGCATGTCATGGTTTGGACCATAATTCTTCTCTGCCCGCTTGGTTTTTCCTATAAGAGGAGTTAGGCCAAACTTTTTGAGCGATTATGGGTTTCATTTAGGAGGCTTTGCAGTATTAAAGGATTTGGTGCCCTTACCACAGTGTTAATAGGCGGCTAAGTTGCACAGTGGATGGAACATTGGATGTAGGGTCAAGAAAACCTGAGTTAAGTTCAAATCTGGCCTCGGAAGTTTACTGGCTGTGTGATCCTGTACTTAACGTTTGCCTCAATTTTCTCATCTGTAAAATGGGGATAATAATAGCACCTCCTTTCCAGGGTATGTGAGGATCAAATGAGATATTTATAAAGTGCTTAGCCAAGTGCCTGGCCCATAGAAGATACTATATAAATTTTAGCCATCATTATTATTTTTAACTTTTTTCCACTCCACCCCAGTCATATTCAATCAGTTATCAAGTGTTACAGATTCTATCCATGAAACTCTCAGATACATCAAATCGAAACAAATCTTTCACATGGTGGTACGTCAGATGTTTGAAGACTACTGCCATTTTCCTTCCTGAATCTTCCATTTTCCCAGTTAAACTCCCACAGCTCTTTCAATCAGTCTTCATATTGCATATATTCCAGATCTGTCACTATCCTGGTTGCTTTCCTTTAAAGGCACCTATATTGTCTAAATTGTTTTTAATAAGTTGGACCAGAGCTAAGTATGGTTCTCTAAATATTTTCTGACTAGGGCAGAGAGCTGTGGAACTCTTACCACTTGCGTTCTGCACAAGTCTTTCTTAATGGGGCCTTATAACATATTAGTGAATGGTGGCTGCTATACTAATAATAATAACTAATATTTACATACTATTTTAACAGTTACAAAGGGGTGCGGGTGAGTGTGTTTGTGTAGGTTATTCCTCACGACCCTGTGAGGTAGGTTCTTTTATTATACCCATTTTACAGATGAAACCGAGGCTGAGAGACATTAAGTGACTCTTCCAAGGTCACACAGCTAAGTATCAGAGGCAACGTTCAAACTCAGGAGTTCCTGACTCCAAGTCCAGGACTCTGTCCACTTAACCATACTGCTGATTCATATTAAACTTCCCAGATATTTTTTTTCACACAACTATCATCTAGTCATTCTTCTCCTTTGGAAGGGGTGAAGCTAATTTTTTTTAACCCGATGGTAGAACTTCACAATTATTCTTATTAATTTTTGTCTTATTACATCTGGCCCATTCTAGCCTAAGTCTTTTTATATCTGACTCCTTTGTCCAGCATTTTCGCTTTCCTCCCAACTTCGTGTTATTTGCCAATTTAGCCACATTGGTGGGAAGGTGGGAAGCATGGTTATCTTCTAGGCAGGTGAAGTAGGCACAGTTCTTGGCCCACACACGTTCTTTTGAGGCAGTCTGGTACGGAAAAAAATAAGACTGGGTTGACAAAGCACCTTGGCTTGCATCCTGACTGTTTGCTGACTGTCACTAATGGGAATCTCAGGCAAGTTATTTCATTGCGTCTTTGAACCTCAGTTCCCTGATGTAAAATATGGGGCTTGAACATAGCCAGGCTTCCTTCTTTAGGAAAGTGAAGCTGAGACCCTGACCTACCTTAAGCATTTCTCAAAAAAGGAGATGAGGTCACTGTGGCATCACCTGTTCTTTGAGAAGCCATGCTGGCTTTTAGTGACCATGGCTTCCCTTTCTAAGGTTTCACAACTCACCCCATTACTGTGTTTTTATAGTTTTTCCAGGAATAAAAGTTAAGCGTACATTTGAGAGAAATTAAATTATTAAATTAGGATTGAGATTCTTCCTTTCTATTTCCTTATTCTCGGACCAGCCCTTACAGATCATTCAGCCTTTGAAGGACATTGCTGATAGATTAAATTGCCCAAATATATGCTCTGCCATCTTGGTGAATTCTTGCCCTTAGGAAGTCTATGTCCTTTCAGCCCCCCCATTGGAGGTTAGGGTGACCCAGCTTATGAAAAAAAAAACCCAGAGTGATCTAGGTACAGATGGATTCCTTTGTCCAGATTGCTGGAGGCAGCTGAGTCTCATGATCAAGTCACCTTGTCAGCTGGAGTAACTCAAGATTTTTAGCCTATTTCCTTGTTAATTGTTCACCAGTCAGGGCTGATTTTCATGTCAGGGACATCTCCTTTTCCAAAAGCATTTAAGCATTCAGTGATCTCTGTGGTTTTGTCTTTGGTTACTGAGAAAGACCACTGACAATTTATTGATTATTTGCTAGCCTAATTAATAAATTGATTATTAGTTACCCAGAAACTCTGTCTCGGGCTTTTCATTCATCTCACATTCCTACAACAAATAATTTTTGAAGACACTTAAATTCAGAAACTGTGCAATTTGTAATCAGAAAACCTAGATTCAAATTCTGGACCTTCTATAAGTTATGTAACCTTTCTGAGCCTCAGAATGTTGAGCTTTCTGTTTTGTAAAATGAGGACCACCTAGATTCTGTGATCCTGAAATCATACTTCTGGTATTTGCCACTCAGACTAAAGCCTTCAGAGCGGCAAATTACAGTCCTTGTGCCTGAATTGAAGGTCTCATTTTCTTCATCTTTAAAATAAGAATATTGGATTGGTGGCGTATAATTTAAAGTTTGAATTCAGGGGCCATATTTTATATCCCTACAGCTGTAAATATAGTTTGGATAAATATTTGATTTTTTTAAATAGAGTCTATCAATAGGAAACAATAAGCATTTAGAAATAATAGCTAATCAAATAGAAGGGGACAGAAGGTTTATTTAAAAAGTAGATTAGACAGGAGGTAGCTAGGTGGTGTAGTGAATAGAGCACTGGCCCTGGAGTCAGGAGGACCTGAGTTCAAATCCGGCCTCAGACACATAACTCTTACTAGCTGTGTGACTCTGGGCAAGTCACTTAACCCCAACTGCCTCATCAAAAAGCAAAAAAAAAAAAAGCAGATTAGACTCTAGTTTTTCAGCATAGCACTTAGGCCCACTTAGTGTAGAAGCAAATATTCAAATAGACCTCAGTTGTTCCTGAGTCATTTTTTTAAAAAAGGCATAAATTGTATTCATCCTATTCTAGGTAAAAGGAAGGGCCTAACAAATTTTGTAAAATTTTCTATCAAAAAATATTTTTAAAAAAATTTGGGTCATTTGTTTATATGCAACATCTTATTTCCCAGCAATGTCAATAACAAAGCACAACAAAAATTTGGATAATGTACAACTATCCAAAGAATTGACATGTCAGCATACCAATATAAACATGCACTTAAGAATATAGGGCCATATAATACACTAGATATGTATGTGTATATAAATATAATACATGTATATGTAATACGGGTTTTTAATCTGTACCATTTTATTTTATTATAACTTATGGTAGTTTTTCTCTCTCCTAACATTCACTGTAAATCCTAGCTTCCTTGAACAAGCAGATTAAAACCAGACTGGCAGAGGGGGAAAGGTTTCTATTGCAACCATGTGTGTCAGAAGAAAGGATTGGGTTTCTTTGCCTGAGAACATCAAGGGGAACTTGCACCTCTGCAGACACACCTCTATTCCTCAGTAATGGAGAGTTTATACTGACTTAGATCTAAATGGGATAAGAAAAGAGTTTAAATCCACTCAGCTCTGGTACTATGGACAGCCCTCGTGTCTCAAGGTATCCAGTTTTGCTTCTCTAATTCAATTCAAAGTGTCAGGTTGGCATTCAGTTGCTGATCAAGGTAATGGAGAGAGTTTCCATACACATTTATCCACTTAGCAGAAATTTTCAGACTCAAAAGGAGTGGATGGCATCTGTGTTCAAAACTGACTTCAAGCATAAACCATTCAACTCTGACCTCTCATCTACCATTGTGTATTCCTCTCAGACATGGAGTAGGAGACATCATAAGAGGAAAAGGCATATTTGTCCTCTCACTGGGGGATGAGGTAATTCCTTGGCTATTGTCACCTTTTGCTGGGTTCATTCAACAAGTTCTAAGTCATAATGAATGCCTGTCAGGGTCATTCAGTTGCTTCTTAAACTATGTCAGTGTTTCAGAAGGTTTGATCCTTGAGATATTACTGGAACAGTAGCACTGGGAGGGAAAGGGAAAGGGGGTAGGTACTGTAGGTAAAGGGGGTAGGTACTGTATAGTAGGGACCTTCTTCACCCATCTCTCAGTCTAGACGAACCTCTGATAAATTCTGTTTCATTTGATCAAATTTCATCAGCCTGCCTAAAACATACTAGCAGTTGCAATCAGTTGTATTTTACTTATTACATGGCAGGGAATATGTGACTCTTATGAAGCGCTTAACCTTCTTGTACCACTGTTTCTCCATCTAAAATAAGAATACCATCCACTTAGGTAGATGGCTGAATGTAGAGTTATATCTTCTCTGACTTGGCCCTCTAGTCTGACGGTCCCAACTTTGGATTACATAAAGTTGTAGAAGAAAGCCCCAAAGACATGTGAAAGAAAAAATACTGAATTCCTATCCCTTTGAGCTGAGCAGTTCTCAACATGTCAGTCAACTTTCACTTCCCAGTGAATAAAGAGGTAAGGACCAAGTCAAGTCAACAAGCTTTCATTAGGTGCCCACTATATACTCAGCAAAAACACAAAAATGATCCTTTCCTTCAAGGAGCTCACACTACTGGAGGAGACAGCATGCCAACAACCATATACAAGAAAAGATGTAGATAGTATAAACTAGAGATAATCACAGTGAAGGCCCGAGCATTAAGAGAGACGAGGAAAGGCTCCTGCAGAAGGTAGATTTTAGTGAGATTCTAAGGAAGCTCAAGAAGCCATGAAGGAGAGAATTCTCCTTCATGGGTGGCTCTCCTTACCTTTTTTCAGATCAATTATCCCTACCTTCCTGCTATATCACTATGTATTTTCTGAAATTTGTGGGGGGACAAAAGTATTGGAGTTGGCAATCATGTCTCTACAATGCCAGCTTCCCCTCAGAAATTCTCTCAATTTCGGTAGAGAAGCCAGGTGGAAGGATTTTGCTCTCTTTGTGCCTTGGCATGACATGGTACAAGAGTGCGCCCAGTATAACCAAAGGAATCTTAAACAGCATGAAGATAGCTGATTAATAATCAAGGAAAGGGTATTTTTGTGCACTGAATTTTTATAGTTAATGCTTTGCGCATTGTTTTTGTATTTTGGTTTTGTTTAGGCAATTGGGGTTAAGTGACTTGCCCAGGGTCACACAGCTAGTAAGTGTCAAGTGTTTGTTCTGAGGCCGAACCAGTGCTCTATCCACTGCGCCACCTAGCTGCCCTTTGTTTTGTGCATTGTTAACAAAATAAAAAGGTTTTGTTTCTATGCTTATTATTGTAAATTTTCCCAGTCTTAAATTATGATTAGGCCATCAAGTTATGACTAGGCCATGCTCTGAAAATCAATATGTATTTTATTGAGAATCTACTTTGTGTAAGTCACTGTGCTAGATGATTTGCAGGGATTTAAGACTAATAGAGTGCTAGTGGTTTGTAATAAATGTAATAAATGTGCTAATGGTTTGAGATCCAGCCTTGCAGTTAGGAAGACCTGGGCTAAAATTGTACACATGGCTAGCTATGTGGCCATGGGCCAATCACGTAACCTCTCAGTCCCTCCCCTCCTCCCCAAGATAATTCTCTAAGATTAGCAATTAATGTGGTCATTACACTGGTGAAGAGACTATCTATGCTGGGAGTAGTCAGTATATGTAAGAGGAAATGAAGATTTCCTCCCTACTGTTTTAAGTCAGTAAATGTAGTCATACATGGTGAGGTGGGTTTTTTTTTAAGAACTTTAACTATTTTTATTTTAAAATAAATTTTATTGATATCTTTTGCTTTTTTTTACATCACCAGAATTTCTCCCATTGTCCCTTCTCCCCCTGCCTTTTCCAGAGAGCCATCTTATATAACAAATAATATTTTTAAGAGAAAAAAGAGGGGAGAAATCAGCAAAATCAACCAGCACATAGAAAAAACATGAGAATATATTCAGTGAACCATACCCATGGTTGTCTGCAAAAGAGTAGCATGGAATTTCTCGTATCTCTTCTTTGTTCTATGCTTGTTCTCTGTTATTTTGCAATATTCACTATTATTTCATGATTGTTCTTTGCGGGTACATTTTTGTAGTCTTTTTTTTTGTTTTCTTTTCTCTGCTTACTTCATTCCACATCATATCACATAAATCTTTCCATGCTTTTCTGCATTCTTCATATTTGTTGTGTCTCACAGTACAGTAATATTCTATTACATTCATGTATCATAATGTATTTGGTCATTCCCCAATCAGTGCACATCTACTTTGTTTCCAATTCTTACCATTAAAAGTGCTGCTATAATAATACTACTACTAGGTCTGTATCCCAAAGAGATCATAAAAAAGGGAAAAGGACCCACATGTACAAAAATATTTATAGCAGCCCTTTCTGTGGCGGCGAAGAATTGGAAATTGAGGGGATGCCTATCAATTGGGGACTGGTTGAACAAGTTGTAGTATATGAATGTAATGGAATACTGTTGTTCTATAAGAAGTGATGAGCAGGCAGACTTCAGAAAAACCTGAAAAGACTTACATGAACTGATGCTGAGTGAAGTGAGCAGAACCAGGAGAACACAGTAACAGCAACATTGTTCAATGACCAACTTTGATAGACTTATCTCTTCTCAGAAATGCAGTGATCTAAGACAATTCCCAGACTCGTGATGGCAAACACTATCCACATCCAGAGACAGAACTATGAAGCCTGAATGCAGACCGAAGGATACTATTTTCACTTTGTTTTTTGTTTTTGTTTTTCTCTTTCTCATGATTTTCCCCTTTTGTTCCGATTCTTCATTCACAGCATGACTAATGCGGAAATATGTTTAATATGATTGTACACACATAACCTATAACAGATTGCATGCCATCTTGGAGAAGAAGGGCTGGGAAGGGGGACAATTTAGAACTCAAAATCTTATAAAAGTGAATGTTGAAAATTAAAAATTAATTAATAAAAAAGTGCTGCTATAAATATTTTGTTTTATATGGATTCCTATTAGCGGAATCTCTGGGTATGGATGTTTTAGTCATTTATTTGCAAAGTTCCAGATGGCTTTCCAAAATGGACTAGTTCTGTCTTCCCACAACCCCTTCAACATTAACTATTCCCATTATTTTTTTTTTGGTCACATCATGAAGTTTTAATGTGCAAACAAGATGTCTCAAGCCCGGTGATCTCTTTATAAGGCAAGAATGAGTCAAGAAGAGAAGAGCATCATGGACAAGCAAACAAATTATTCATGCCTCTGAGGCTTTAAATAGATGAATTTCAGCATCCCAGTTCCAGAATTGAGGAGTTGGTATTTTGTGGGGGAGACTCTAAAGGGCAAGAGTATGGGGAAGTAAAGGAGCTTTCTCTCCAGCCATATTATGTCATCAGAACTAACGAACCAGTAGGAGACAGTGCATCCAGCTTGAAGCAGAAACACATACCTGAGGCTAGACCTAGATATAGAAATACTCAGCAGAGAGGTGATCTTGGCAAACTAATGGCAGGGAAGAATGTTAGCTGTGGATTTGGGAAAGGAGCAGACCCTGGAAGTCCAACTCAGCAGTATGCGTAACAGAGACACTGCACCAAAATTGAGCTTTATGAAGACCTCACAAAAAGAAATCTAGGGTTACCCTCTAGGAACCCAACTCTCAAATGGAAGTACAAAGTGGGGGAATAACCCAGAAGGTAGATGCTACCTCAAGTTCTAAGGGCAAACCACTGAATAACTACTTTTATTATTGTAGTTCATTAGCTCCCACCAATGCACTTCTCATTAAGAATTAGCCAGTAGGCTATTAGCTTTTTGGGAAGAACATTTACTAATATAGTATAGCAAGAATAATTGGTGCAACACATTCCCCCCCAAAAGGCTGGGATGAACTCTGTCACAAATACACGGTGTCATAGAAAGAGTGAGCTCAAACATAGGATATAATGATACTAAAGCAGCCGTGTAGGATATACATGTGACACATATTCACAGCATGAAGCCATTTCTCTTCTTATGGAATCCTCACAAAGCTTTCCTTAGATCCAGTGAGTCTGTTGGTCAGGCTACTGAGCTGGGCTCCCAGTGTCTGCTCCTTTCATGAGTCCATAGTTGACATTATTCTGTGGTGAGACTGATTATACTCCTTGTATCTGTGTCTGTCTTCACTCCAAGCTTAATGAATTGTCTCTTTCTGGTTCAGCAGCTCCATTGAAATGTCATAGTTGATGAGGGGGAAAAAATTAATCCCTCTGCCTTCCCTTATAAAGCACTCTCTGGAGTCCTTAACTCTGGAGCTGAAACTGCTGTAATTCACCCAATTATTTAAAGCCCCCTGAGGAATGGGCTGCTTGTTTATTCAGCTAATCATGGTGTCTCTCTTCTGGATGGAAGGAGGTTTGAACCTCATAAAGGGAGAGTAGGGCATAGATGCATCTTTTAAAACCTCATCGTGTATCACTACATTATATCAGCTGGTGAAAATTCATTTCATTGCTCCCTTCTCTCCACAATAATGAAATCACAAGCCCTAATTAAAAGAAAAAAAAAGAAAACAATGCCTGCCCTCAAGGAGCTTACAATCAATGAAAGGAGACAAGATATAATCACCAAAAGTTAAATAATACGAGTTTAAAAAAAATGCGTGGTTACAAGGCAAACATAAAGCATTCATTGATAAATGTATGATGAGGGCTAATTTGATTTTCTGAAAAGCAAAATAGAATTAACAAAATAAAAATTATAAAAGAAGTCAAAATAAATGGAGAGGAAGTAAAGAAAATAATCAGAAATTGCTATATTGAATTACATGGTTATAAAAACTGAAAACCTAAATGAGATGAATACTTACAAAAATATAAAAGACCAAAACTCACAAAGCAAGAAAAGGACCTGAAATAACTATGTCAGAATGAAAAATTAAACAAGCCATTAATGAATTCATGTAGGAAACAAAATTTTTTTTTAAAAACAAAACTTTCCAGATGACTTTAGAATGGAATTCTTTCAAACTTTTTTTATTCTGTTTTCAAAAATAAAAATTTTCAAAAATAAAGAAGGTATTCTACCAAACCCTTCTTATGAGAACGTGAGCTACAGACTAATGTAATTAATTGAAATTGCTACAAAAATGTTTAAAATATTGGCAATACTAAAAACTTATTCAAAATAATCAAGTTGGAATTATATCAAGAATTTAAGATTGGTATTTGAGGTAAGGGGGAGCTAGATGGCACAATGGATAGAGTGCTGGCCTTGGAATCCAAAGGACCTCAGTTCAAATCTGGTCTCAGGCACTTACCAGCTATATGATCCTAGTCAAGTCCCTTAACCCTGTTTGCCTCAGTTTCCTCATCTACAAAATGAGCTGGAGAAAGAAATGACAAACCACTCCAGTGTCTCTGCCAAGATAATTTCAAATGGGGTCATGAAGAGTCAGAAACAACTAAACAACAAAAATGTTAAGTAAACAATTAGCACTTTAAATGATAATAAAATTATCAGATACAGAAAAATAGAGCATTCATTTTTAAAAATTGCAAATGGATAGGAATGAAAGGATTTTTTTCCTAATACGAACAAAATATTTATCTAAAACCAAGAGCTAGCATTATTTGTAATGGAAAAAAACCTTAGAAGCTTTCCTAGTAGTTTCAATGGATTTCTTATTACCTAATCACTAAATGGGCCTTGCCTCACTCAAAGTGAGAACCTGAAGAGACATTAGCTTAAAAGGGCCAGGGTCTCCCATTGCATCCTGGGCCATCTCCAGTGGTCCAGATGAATATCTGGCTACTGGACCCGGATGGCTGTGGAGGAGAAAGTGAGGCTGGTGACCTTGCACAGCCCTCCCTCACTGAAATCAAAGTCGAGTACAAGTCATGTCATCATCTCTCTAATGTCATGGTCCTCTTTGAGAACAAAGGACAAACACAACTGTGAGTAGTCTGAGCTGCCTGAAGAGGGACCCAGCTGGCCAGTTCCAGTTGGGTAACTCTCCCCCTCTCCCTCCTCCTTCCTCCCTTTTTCCTTCTCCCTCTCCCTCTCCCATGTTTATTGACTAGATTTCTTTCTCAAAGACCAAGCCTTAAACTCAATACAGTCAGGAGCTCATAAATTGGATAACAATAGGTCCCTACCCAAGCACCACTTAATGGTTATTTTTTGGGCCCTCTTAGTTCAGAATGAATATAAATAGTAACTGTTTTTCTTTTGGCTGGCATGGCTGAGGGTCTTCCCCTCCCAGTTTGATTTCTTTTTTCTTTTTTTTTTTTTGATTAAAGGAATCATCTTTGACTCACTTCTTAAAGAGGCCTATTCACGGAATGGGTGTTGCCTTACTCAAAGTGAGAACCTGAAAAACCTTTGGCTTAAAAGGGCCAGGGTTTCCCATTGCATCCTGAGCTATCTCCAGCCATCCTGATGAATATCTGGCCACTGGACCCAGATGGCTCTGGAGGAGAAAGTAAGGCTGGTGACATTGCCCAGCCCTTCCTCACTCAAATCAAAGTCGATTTTAAGTCATATCATCATCTCTCTGATGTCATGGTCCTCTTCCAGAACAAAGGACAAACACAACAATATTACCTCTAGGAAGCTTTTCACAACCTGCCTTCATATACATTGCTACACTCCACAAACCCTATTCCAGCCATTCTGACCTACTTGTTTAATTCAAATCTCACCTTCTACAGGAGCCCTTTCTCTGTCCCTTTGGCTGCTGGTGCCCTACCCTCTGAGAATGACTTCCATCTACTTCATATATATCTTGTATGTACCCACTTTTTTTAAAATTTATTGTTTCCCCTTAGAATGTGAGCTCTTTGAGGGCAGGGACTGTTTTTGCCATTTTTGTATCTGCGGTGCTTAAGATAACTACTGGCACATAGTAAATGCTTAATAAAGTTTGACTAACTGGCTCACTAAAGTCCAACTAAATTTGTGTCAATTCCTGGTACAATTTTATAACTTATAAATAAAGGGATCATTTATGAACATTTAAAAATATAAGAACTAATACTTGTGAGTAGTATTAGTTCATTAAGTACAAGTCATAACCAGACTAGTCTAATTTCTGTTTTGACGGTGTTACTAGATCAGAGAAATGCTAGTTACTAGATCAGAGATATAGTGTTTTGGAATTTCAGGCAGGATTTGACAAAGTATCTCATGATATCCTTGTAGACAAGATGGAAAGATGTAGCCTGTATGAGATATACCATGATGTGGGTTTCAAAGTTCTTGACTGATTGGACTCAAAAAAGTATTGATTAATTTATTTCAACTAGGATGGAAGTCTGTAGTGACATGTTCTGTTCAACATTTTTATCAGTGACTTGGGTGAAGTCCAAGACAAGCATGCTCATCAAATTTACAAATGATGACAAGCTGGGAGGGATAAGTATTGGATGAAGGAGTCAAGATCAAAGTGGCTAGAACTGTGGATGAAACTAATGAGAGCTAATACCCTTGTAATTAGTAGAAATAAAGTCCTGAATTTGAGTTTAAAAAAAAAAAACTTTACAAGCGCAGGATAGTGGGGCACATGGCTAGGAAGTAATGTATAAAGGACTTGGGACCACAAACTCAGTTTTTTGACTACAAAGCCAGTAGTATTTTGTACCATCTAATAAAGCTAATGCAATCTAACATAATAGTGATATAAGTATGATGTTCTGAGGGCAACTGGCAGTTCTGAGTGCAGTGGATAGAGTGTTGGGCCTAAAGTCAGGAATACTCATCTTTGTGAGTTCAAATCTAGCCTCAGATGCTTACTAACTATGTGACCCTGGACAAGTCACTTAACCCTGTTTGCCTCAGTTTTCTCATCTATAAAATGAGCTAGAGAAGGAAATGGTAAATCCTTCCAGTGTCTCCACCAAGAAAACCCCAAATGGGGTCACAAAGAGTCAGACAAGACTGAAATGACTAAACAACAATGTTCAGAACTGGGGAGGTGATAGTCTTCCACCTGCCAGATTACATCTGGAGTATTGTGTTGGGAGCCCTTTTTAGAAAGAACATTGATAAGATAGAACATGCACAGAAGAGGACAACAAGGATGGAGAAGGGACTTAAAACCGTGCCAATGTGGAGGTCTCTTAAAGGAACTAGGAAGGTTCAGCATGCAGATTAGGAGATTTAGAGGAAGAGAGGATAACAGTCTTTAGCTATTTGAAGAGTTGGCATGTAGAAGATCATATAATCATCAGTTTAAAGCTAGAAGGGTTTTTAGAAGCCATCAAGTTAGCATCCTCCTTCCCACTCCCTACTCCTCCCATTTATTCAGATAAAGAAAGTGAGAAACAATGTTTAAGTAAATTACACAGGGCCCCACAGCTGGTGTCGGAGGCAAGATTTGAACCTAGGTTATCCAGACAGCAAATTCAGTACCCTATCCACTATGCCACGCAGGTTAGTGACAATCCTAGGAAAGCAGATTTGGGTTTATCTTAAGGAAATGCATAATTAGAGCTCCTTAGAAATGGAATCAGCTTGGGTGGGGAGGGCAAAGGGAGATTTTCATGCAGAGGCTAGATGAGAGTCATGCTTCAGATCTGAGTTGGAATACATGACCCTCTAGGTCTCTTCCAACTCTTTAATTCTATGGGAAATGAGTGGAGGGATGTGGACAGGAAGTAGAGGGAATATAGATAGTCTATTCAGTGGAACATTTTAAGAGTCAAAAGGAGTGATAGAATCATGCCTGAAGGTGGGTATGAGAGATAAACAGGATCTAGTGAAGGTCTGAAAGTAAAGGAGTAAAATGGGAACCAGGTGAGAATGAAAGATCAATGATGAAGAGAAAGTATAGGACAGAAGATTGAATAGGTCCTGATCCAACAATAAAACCTTGGAAGTGATTTTTGTTTCAGTCTGTAAGAGCCAAGGGGACCAAGGCAGTTCCTTAAATGCATTTGTAGGATCATAGATTTAGATCTGGAAGAGGTCTTAGATGTTATCCAGTGTAGTGCAATTCACTTATTTTACATCTAAAGAAACTGAGGCCTAGAAAGGCTAAATAAACTGCCCAAGGTTGCATAGATAGTAAATGATAGAGTAGAGATTTGAATTCAGTTCATCTTTAAATCTACCTCCTTCTATCTTTTCCAGTTCCTAGTGTTATAGGCAGTAGCCACTTTCTGAAGATTTGTTAATTAGATTGATTTGTTTGTATGAAATCTTAATACAAACCTACTTATCCTGAATATATTTCTTACTCCTAAAAGCCAGTTCATTTTCAAAGTATCTGATTAGTTAAAAGTTCTTATAATTTGTGTTTGACTAACTCGAATATAAATCCAAAATATTATTACCATCCTTCTCCCCTACTTTGTTTGTTAATTCAAATCCTTTTGGGAGCCAGTAGCATTCATGTGGCGGGTAAAATCATTTCTATGGAAATTTAGGGATGTAAACACAATGCAAATATGCTATTTTAGTTATTCCTGGGTTTCTCTTGTTATTGAACACCCAAATAAAAGAGTTGGAAGAGTTGGTTTTATTGTGAATCCAAGAGCAACAAAAAGCATAATTTCATGAGACATTTGGTCGTCTCATATTGTAATACTCATAATAAGTATTTGCAAAAAGATGACCATGAAAATGACTACAGCTTATGCACTGCTATTTGTTATAGAGGCTGAAGCAGTAGAGAAATTTTATGAATTGTATCCAAGTCACTAGGCATGGATCAACTACATCCCAAGGTACCTAAAGAAATTTAGATATGATTGATGAACTTTGAGAAGTTTTGGAGAATGACAGAGGGGCTACAGGACTTGAGAGGGCAATTGTTGTCCTTATTTTCAAATAAGGTAGGTATTTCAAACTACAGGCCAGTAAAGTCAGTGCCAATCTCTGGCAAAATTCTATTTCTGATAAGTACAGGGATAGTTTGTGAGCATTTAGAAATGAAAGGATTGGTCATTGTGAATGACCTTGGGTTTGTTAAATACAAATACAAATTACCAAGGAAAACCTGTGCCTAGAATTTCTGAACAAAGAAAATGAGATTTTGAGGCAAACGGAAAGGGGAGGAGAAAGTATAAATTAGTAGTGGGCTATATATTCAGGGATGTGGTGGGGGAGGGACCCTACCATCAGGCAGTATCCTCTGTCACCCAAAATAATTGACATTGTTCTGGGAGTGAGGCACAATGGAAAAGGGGAATCCATTCGGCATGTCTCCATGAGGCAGTAGCTGGAACCACCTTGAGGGGAGAACCTAGCATGTATACTTTGGAAGATTGATTGTATGAGGAATGCATATAAAACAGTTAATTATAGGGATCATGAATCAGAAAATGAAACTTTATGGTAAACAGAGAGGATGGATAATGAAGAGAGTGAGAAATAAAAAAAAAGTAATGAACAGGGCTAATTGAAGAGGAGGAGAGGAGGTGGGAATGTACTTGACTAAGGAAAACAGAGGGAGAAGAACTAGATAAAAGCAGGAGAGAAAAATCAACATAATTCATCATGTTAAAAATGAAAATATCCTAAACCACGTGCTCATATCAATAGATGAAGAAAAAGCCTTTGACAAAATACGACATTCTTTTGTGCTTTAAAAACTCTGCAAAGTACAAGTACAAAGGGACCTTTTTAAAAAAATCACGAAAGCTATCCATCTGAAACCAAAAGCAAGCATCATATACAATGGAGATATGTGAGAATCTTTTCTGATAAATACGTAATTAATGCAAGGATGCCCACTCTCCCCACTGTTGTTTAATAAAGTTCTGGAAATCCTAAGCAATGGCAAGATGGAAAGAGAAAGAAATTAAAGGCATAAAGATAGGTAATAAAGAGATAAAACTATCTGTATTTGTTGGTGATATAGTGGTTTTACTTAGAAAATCCTAAAGAATGGGCAAAGAGACTAATTGAGACAAAAGCTTCATCAAAGGTCCAAATAGTCAAAGCTCTGGTTTTTCCAGTAGCAATGTATGGCTGTGAGAGTTGAACTACAAGGAAAACTGAGTGCTGCTGTATTGACACTTTCAAATTGGAGTATCGGAGAAGACTTTTGAGAGTCCCTTGGACACCAAGGAGATCAATCAGTCAATACTTAAATAAATCAATTCAGACTACTCACTGAAAGGTCAAATGCTGAAGCTGAAACTGAAGCTTAAATAATTTGGCCATGCAATGAGAAGACAGGACTCATTGGAAAAGCCCCTGAAGTTGGGAAAGATTGAAGGCAAAAGGGAAAGAGGATGAAATGGACAGATAGTGTCACGGAAACAATGAAACTGAACTTGAACAGACTTCGATAAATAGTGGAGGACAGAAGGACCTGGCATGCTGTGGTCCGTGGGGTCATGAAGAGTCAGACACAACAGAGCAACTGCACAACAGTAACAAATATCTAGAGGAATATTCAGGACTCACAGTGAGGCCATGCCAATGAAATAAAAAGGATAATACTACCAAAATTAATTTATATTTTTAATACTATTCCAGTAAAATTACCAAGAGGATAGTTTACCAGACTTGATAAAATAATAGAATTTATTTGGAAAAAGAAAAGATCTGGAATATCAAGGGAATTACTGAAAAGAAGTAGAGATGAAGGAGGAATAGTGCTTCTAGACCATAAACTATATTATAAAGCAGCAATCATCAAAACCATCTGATAATGTTTTTTAAAAGTATATAGATCAATTGAACAGACTAGACAAGGGAGAGTCAGAAACAATAGAACTCAGTAACTCAGTGTTTAATAAATTAGAAAACATAAATTACCTAGGAAAGTAATATGAATATAATATAGTTGTAAATCTGGAAAGCAGTCTGGCAGAAATTAGGCTTTGACTGACACCTTACACTGTATTCTAGAATAAATTCTAAATAGATAGATAACTCATAAAAAATTGGAAGAATAATAGATGATATACTTCTTACAGGTATGGGTAGGAGATGTATTCTTAACCAAAAAAAAAATTAAATCAATTACAAAAGATAAAGATAATGTTGATTACTTAAAACTCAAAAGCTTCTTCACAGAAAAAATTAGTGCACATAAGATGATAGGAAAATGGTTGAATGGGAAAAAATAAAATTTTGTATCATATTTCTCTGATAAGGGTTTGGTATCCAAGATACATAAATAATAACATATATGTATGTATACACACATATATACACATATATGTATGTATATACATATATATACACATATATGTATGTATATACACATATATACACATATATGACTAAGCCATTCTCCAATAAATAAATGGTGAATGGATATGAACAGTTCACAAAAGAAGAATTGCAAAGTATTCGCAATCACATGAAAAAAATTCTAAATCACTAAAAATAAGAGCAATGCACATCAAAACAATCCTGAGATTTTATCTCACCTGCAAATTGGCAAAAGTGAAGAAAAAAAAAGAATGCCAATACTCAATGTTGGTGGGGTTATGGAATGATAGTCACACTAATATATTGTTGGTGGAACTGTGGAAAGAACGTGGCCTGGAATGAGAGGACCTGGGTTTGAAATCCTGCTCCATTACTACCAGGATGCTGGACATGCCATTTATCCTCCATGGCTTTTGTTCTCCTGGTTTATAAAATGAAGGAATTGTGCTAGATAACTTCTAAATTTCTAAAGTTCTGAAGTTCTTTCCAGTTCTAAATTCTATGAGTCTGTGTATCTACCAAAGTCTTTCTCTTCTAGTCAATGATTGAGGAGTCCTCAACAGAAGGGTATGCCTGTGGACCACAAGCTTTAGGAGGCTCAAAATTGGACAGTCTTTGAGCAGAGGTAGCTAAGTGGGGTAGTAGATAGATGGCACTTGATTTTGATTCAGGGAAACCTGAATTCAAATCCTGTGTCTTAGGATGCTGCCTCATTAACTGGTTTTATGACCTGAAAAAAACATTTAATCCTTTTCTGCCTCAGTTTCCACAACTGTAAAACAGGATCTATGGGGCAGGTAGGTGGTGCAGTGGATAGAGCTCTTGCCTTAGAGTCAGGAGGACCTGAGTTCAAATCCAGCCTCAAACACTTGACACTTACTAGCTATGTGACCCTGGGCAAGTCACTTAACCCAAACTGCCTCACCAAAAAGCAAAACACAAAAACAAACAAACAAAAAACCAGGATCTACTTTACCAGGTTGTTGTTGGGATCATGCAAGCTGAGGTGCACACACATGGTCTATGCAATCCATAATATTACTAACATGGGCCAGACCAGATTAAAATGTAATTGGGAAATATTTAACAAATAAAAATGAAATAAAATATAATATGTGGTTTTCTAAATCACTATGTGACCACAGGGATGCTTATGTATGATTTCATGATTCTTGTTTCTATTTTGAGTTTGACATCACTGATGTGAAAAGGTTTGCACACCTTAAAGCATTATGTAAATGTTAGTCATGACCATAAATATTAGAGGCTCAGGGATGGACTTCCATGTCTTTCATCTGAAGACCAACCTAGCTACATATGGAGAAGTTCATCACCAAAGGTTGATCAAAAGGTAATTAATTCATTTTTCTGTCCACAACTCATGAAAAAAATCTCATGAAAGATAAAGAGGTTACAATCTATATCAATGGAGACAGTGCCAACACCAGTGAAATGACCGATCATTTGAAGTCTTGAAGCATGCACCATATAAGTGAGAACGTTTCATCTTGGCACCATCTTGTTCTGTTCTCAACATTTAGCATTTAACATTTGACATTAGTTGGTATTTTTGGTAGTGATTCCTCACATTCCGGGGAGTCTTTACTTATCTCCAGGGGTATTGCGAAATAGTTTAAAAATGAATTAATATTCTCTTTCTAAAAACAATATGCCATATGGTACTTTTAGAAGCAAGGAGTACTCACTGTGAAATCAAACATATGACATGTCCCAACTCCGAAGAGGTTGGGAACCACTCCCCAAAAGAATGTGATCCTTCGCTCTAACTGAATAACACTGTACTATTCATATGATGACCCTCAGTGAGATCTAAACCAGTCAGGATCAAATGAAGTAATGTATGCAAAGCATTTTGAAAACATTAGAGCTCTTTATAAATGCTAGCAATGATTAAACCAGTAATTCTTTGCAATTTTGTGTTTGTAAAAATATTTTATTTTTACTACTGTGATAGAATATTATAAAGGGGTTAATTTCAGGAAATTCCAAGACCTCCCCTTGGAGAACTTTTTCTGCAGGGCAAACATCTTCCCTTATGAATAATATAATAAAAACTTAAATTTCTGTAACACTTGACAGTGAAGAATGGTTTACATAGAGTAACTCATTTGAGCCTCACAAGAACCTTACAAGATAAATACTGTACTATTATCTCCTTTATGTAGATGAGACTGAGGGTCAGAGAAATTCAATTACTTGTCCATGGTCACATAGCCAGTTAGTGTCAGTAGTGGGATTTTTAACCCACCCTGTCCAGCACTCTGGCCACTCTCCCACCCCTCACCTTAAGATTTCCATGACTCTTCAAATCCCATGGCACCTATTTCTCCCTATCCCTAAATATAATTTCAGTTCAAATTTCAATAGCAAACAACATGGCACCCACATTTTAAAGCTGTAGGAGAATGTTGCTATAATTAGTGCACTTACAACTCCAAAGCTAATGCTACCATTTTATCATACTGTGTCCTTCCCAATTATCCCAGTTTTTTGGATCCTTAAAAAAAAAGTATCAGCACTGATTTGTTGGTACCTATCCACTGTCTTAGTTGTGTTTGTTTTTCTCATCTTCCTTGTTAAGATACTTGAAGTAAACTACTTTTCACAGTTTTTACTATTTGCCCCTAAAACTTGATACAATGCAATGTACATTTTGGAAACTCAAAAAATATTTATGACTAATGTCAGCGGACAAAGTTGCTTGTTTTTATTAAGCAATTTTCCTCTTCCTAAGAATTTTAGTTATTAATCACTTTAATCTGTTTTCTCTCATGAGGCTTCTGTGAAGTAAGTGGGCGAGAAATAGCATCAACCTTATTTTACCAATGGAGGAATTTTTCTTTCCCTTGCAACCTTCTAGAGGAGCCAAGACCATTGATTAGTATCTTGTGGAGGAACCAAGCCAGGGTCATGCTGGTTGTAGACTTTTTGCCTTTATACCAAATAGGCTAATTCATCCTTCCTTTTAAAAAGAGCAGCAGGGATACTGTGGTGTATGGAAGAACACAAGGTCTCCACCCATTAATCACTCTTAAATACTTGTCAGTTCCCCACAAATTAGGAAGAATTGTATTATGGGAAGTCCTACGTTAGCATTATAATACTTTCAGTTGTTGTTGGGTTTGTATGTGTGTGTGTGTGTGTGTGTGTGTAATGGGGCAGATGGGCACATACGTAGGGATCTTCCTGATATGGAAACTCCTTCCCCCCAACTCCAGATTAGAAATTCATCTTCAAGGACTACCCACTCAGGTTAAAAACCTTGTCTGTGGTGAAACTTGTCTATTTTGCCCAAGAGGGCAAAACTATGAGGAAGGAGTGGAAGTCACAAAGAGGCCAATTTAGGCTTGATGTCAAGAAAAGCTTCCTAACAGTTAGAATGTCCAGGAAAGGAATGGACTACTTTGACAATTCATGGGATCCTCCTTCTTGGGTTCTCAAGCATAGTCTGGGTGACCACTTGTCTGATGTGTGATAGTGGAGATTCCTTTTATTTATGGGTTGGACCAGATGGCTTCTGAGTTGACTTTCATCTCAAATTCCATGATTCTGTAATTGATTCTGGGAATACATGACCTCTAAGGTCCCTTCCAACCCCCAATCTTTGATGTAAGAACTGCTCAAGGGAACCAAGAATGAACAGTTAAGAGCAATAAGAAAGAAATGCAGATTGTGAAATCTATGAAACTATGCCTGTAGCAGGAGGGCTTGGCAGTGGAGATTATTTACAACTAGAATAAACCAAGATCAATATAGTATTGAGAATCAGCCTGAAGGACATCCCTGGGGAAGAACAGGTCAGTTACACTTCGTGTGTTTTATCTCATTTCTAATTTTGGTTCAACAGGAGAGACTTGCCTTTGAGTCAACATGACCTGGGCAAGTCCCCTCTCATGCAAACCGGCCATGAGATTCTGGGCAAGTCACTTACCCAGTGCCCCCAGACAATGCATGAAACTTCAGGACAGCTCCTGATTTGCAATGACAAAGGAAATTTCCTCATAGGAGAACTCCCAGTGCCAATGAAATCACAAGTCCAGACCAATGTCATAACAATCCAGCAGTAGTTGGAGATATTCTACCTGTAAAACTAAAAGGGTGAAGTCTGATGTGATGTACAAAGTAAGCCTCTTAAAGACAAGAGCAGTCCTGCTTGCTATCTCTATGTTTGCATGTATATGTCTTTCTCTGTGTATACGTATGTATGTTTTTGCATATATATATGATACACATATGTGTATAGATAGATATTTGTATTCTTCATAGCTCTTAGAGCAGCACATTGCAAGTAATAAGCACAAGGTAATATTTGTTGTTATATATTTATTGAATTTTCTCAAAGGAAAGATGTGAGGCTTAGAGCATAAAAGGGAGGTAAAGGAATCATTTTTTTCCTTTTGTAATTAATTGTTTTTCTCTAACAACATGCGTCTTTTTGTATTTGAGTCAGAAGATCAGAATTTGGCTCACAGAGTTCCAAGCTTTTTGCCTTTTTAAAGATTCTCTTAAAAAACAAAAGATTGTCTTCTTGGAACACAAATGTTCCCTCCCTATGAATTTTAGGCCATACTGGAAAGTCAGCCTGCATGAGATAACTAGCTGAGAGAATCACCCTGCAAGACACTGGGAAGGTACACCTTCCCAGGCTGGCATAATTTGCCCCTGGGAATTAAGGGGGCCTGGTGCATCAGAGCCATTTCTGCAATGTAGCCCACTGGAAATGTGCAGCCAGGCACAAGGGGAGAAACGGTAAAACAAATAAAGCTGCTGCCCATTTGGAACACACTTTGTCTCCTTCCACATCTGCAGGACATTTAGCTGCTTGCATCTGGTTGTGTTTGTGCAAATATAATTCCATATTCACTAATAATTCCTGGGGCCAAAGGCCCCCCCCTCTGGTAACCTTGTTAATATTCTCTCAAGGCCTGGTGTGAACGCCTCACAGCATTTTGATTAGAATTCAATCTTGTGTTTTTTTTTCCCCCTCTGTCTCTTTCTCTCTCGCTCCTCTTAGGCTTTTCTGGCCTCCAGTTTCCTGGCCACCCACATGACGAGACATTCTCCCTCCCTTTCCCTCTCCATTCTCAGTTTCAAGGAATTTCCTTATGTCAAAGGCAAAGTGTGATTGACATATTTTCCCCTTCTTAAGAGCAGTCTTTTTACTGCTTGATTTAAACATCTCCTTATGGGGCTCCCATAATCATTACCTAGGTGAGACCGAGACCCCCTGCTCACCCTTTCTCCTTCATCCTGGCCCCGGAGCAAAGCTGATCTTCAACATTATCTTTGAGAGATAGTGGAATTTCCCATTGTATTTTCTACTACCTTACTTTAGTGGGCCCTCCACTGGAGCCTTGTTCCACACTCATCATACCATGGAAGTGACCCTGGAAATAGGGCCTTTGGAAGGTCTGAACAAATTAGAAAGACCATGAAGATGGACTGGCAAACCTTTGGACCTGTCATCTCAGCACCAGCCTAGATAAATGCTAAGAGGCTCATTGTAAGAAAACTGGTCACCAAGTTGTGGCAAAATCAATATGTGCCATATAGTCTTAAAATATATTGAAACCATCCTTGAGACTTAATTGGCTCAGGAGAGTAATGCTTTGGCCATTGCCACAGCTTCCTGGTGGCCTTTGGTCAAAGCCAGCCCATGAGGAAGGGGCTGCTTCAGGTTTCTGATTTCGCCACCAGCATGGCACACGGACAGTCAATGCAGCTGAACTGAACTTAATGCTGTATCCATGCTGCATATGCTTCCTCTGCTAAGCCTAAATAAACCTCCTCTTTTGTTAATGATTAGATGGTCTACAAGAGTCTCAGTTCCAATCCAAACCCAAAACACTAGACCAGCCAATAGCACAAATGATGACTTCCTTGGTCCCAGAAACTCATAGAACTGTCTATTAAGGAAAGATTGAAATGTTTACGATTCACTGTGGAAGGACTACCCCACATAATGATATTATGGATCTCTTAAAGTATTTCTGGGCAGCTAGCTGGTTTGCAACAGATAGAGCACTAGGCTTGGAATCAGGAAGACTCATCTTCATGAGTTCAAATCCAGCCTCAGACACACCTGAAAAATGACTGGACAACCATAAGAAATAGCATTTTGTCAGCAAATTCAAAGGCTTCCTTAGTGATTTAGACCCTGAAACTAAAGTTATTTCCAGAACAGGGACAGCCCAAGCAATGGGCATGCCTGATACCCCATTCCCTTTGCCAGTGTGCTTTGGGTATACTCAAGGGGCTGCTGCAAATGTGCAAACCAGGATGACACATGTGACAGTGGACTCAGTTTTGAGCATTACCTTTTATGAAAGAGATTGGCAAGCTAGTGAGCATCCAGAAGAAGCTGACCAGGATGGGAAGGACCCTGGAGAGCAGCCAGAGGAAGGTGATGGTAATGAGGAGAACTCGACACCATACCATACAAAGATAAGATGATAGAACTGGGGATGGTTAGGTTGGAGAAGAGATCATGTAGGAAAGGCATAATAATTGCCTTCAATATCTGAATGTGTGCCGTGGGAAGAAGGATTGCATTTGTTCTGCCTGGCCTTCAGCAGCAAAAGGAGGCACCAAGTCACATTACTTCTCTGTCCCTTAGTCTCTTACCTGATTTTTATTTTCTGTCTTTCTAGAGGACAAAACACAAGGAAAAGAATAAATTGGTAGCATTATGTTTACATTTAATATTCAAATATCTTCGTGAAGACTTCTCTAGTTCCACCTTAACTGGAAGTGACCTCCCCCTCCCCTAAGATCCTAAAGCCCTTGTACAAACCTTTTCCATTTTACCATGTATTAGAGTTATTTATTTTCCTGTCTTCCTTGACCCCCCTACAACCTTCACCACCTCTCAATGTAATAGACTATAATAACACTTTCTTTGCACATAGCAGGTATTCATTAAATGTTGTGAATTTGATCTGATAGTCATAAGAGGAAGAATTTCTGATAGTGAGTGTTGTGGCACATTGCAGCAAGTAGCCAAGGGAAGTAGGAGACTAATTCCTTGAAACACTTCATTAAAAAAAAAAGGTTGGAGAAGATGTGGGAAAATTGGAACACTAAGTCATTGTTGTTGGAGTTGTGAATTATCTAGCCATTCTGGAGAGCAATTTGGAACTATGTCCAAAGAGCTATAAAATTGTGCATACCCTTTGACCCAGCAATAGCACTTCTAGGTCTGTATCCCAAAGAGATCATAAAAATGGAAGAAGGACCCACATGTACAAAAATATTTATAGTAGCTCTTTTTGTGGTGGACAAGAATTGGAAATTGAGGGGATGCCCATCAATTGGGGAATGGCTGAACAAGTTGTGGTATATGAATGTAATGAATATTATTATACTATAAGAAATGATGAGCAATGGAAAGACTTATATGAATTGATGCTGAGTAAAATGAGCAGAACCAGAAGAACATTATATACAGTAACAGCTACATTGTGCAATGACTGACTTTGATAGACTTAGCTCTTCTCAGCAATGCAAAGATCTAAACAACTCCAAAAGACTCACGATTGAAAAATGCTATCCACACCCAGAGAAAGAACTATGGAGTCTGAATGCAGATGGAAGCATACTATTTGATATCTTTTTTTTTTTTGGTGAGGCAATTGGGGTTAAGTCACTTGCCCAGGGTCACACAGCTAGTTAAGTGTCAAGATTTGAGGCCAGATTTGAACTCAGGTCTTCCTGACTCCAAGGCTGGAGCTCTATCCTCTGCACCACCTAGCTGCCCCGATATCTTTTTCTTGTGTTGTTTTGTTTTATTTCTTCCTTCTCATGGTTCCTCCCATTAGTTTTAATTGTTCTTTACATCATGACTAATGTGAAAATATGTTTAATATGAATATACGAGTAGAGCCTATATTAGATTGCACACTGTCTTGGGGAGGGAGGACACAGGAAGAAGGAGAAAATTAAAAACTCAAAATCTTATGAAAGTGAGTGTTGAAAACTAAAAATAAATTTTTTTTAAAAAAGGTTATTTTCATCTGGTTAGGATAGTTTAAGTGCTTATCTGCCTAAAGGAGGTGAGGCCATCTCTAGTCATACTGGTGTATATCTGGCCACTGGACCCAGATGGCTCCAGAAGAGAAAGTGAGGCTGGTGACTTTGCACAGCTCTCTCCCACTTAAACCCAGTTCATTTGCAAGCCATGGCATCTCCGTCCTGATGCCATGGTCCTCTTCCAGAATGAAGGGCAAACAACAGCCTAAAGGGATGGGACTAGATCAGAGGTGTCAAATATGTAGCCATCTTGAATTGGGAAATATTTAACAAAATAAAAATACAACAAAACGTAGATAATGTTAATAATATTTGGTTTTCTAGACAAATATGCCCCAGGAATGGATCTTTATGTATGATTTAGTAGCCCCATTTCTATTTCAGTTTAACACAACCACTGGACTAGATGACTTCCTGAGGCCATACACACCCTCTAATCCTGTGATTATGTGCTTCAATACTTGTGACGATACCACATGTTACAGTGTTGTAGGAAATTTGCAAATAACTTTGGTTTGGGGTCCATTGCAGCTGGTGTAAAAATATACTAAATAATAACTCATATGTACAAAATGCTTTAAGTTTACAAAGTCCTCTCTTCAAGCTCTGAGAGTAGATAGTATCAATATCCCGATTTTATACCTGAAGAAACTGAGGTTCAGAGGAGAAAAGAGACCTCCCTAGGATCACATGACCGCGAGGACAAGAACTGGAATTTGAACCTCAAAACTTCTTACTCCAGGACTGGAGTTCTTTTTAATATACCATGGTATTTCTTCCCTTCATTCCATCATAAGCAATTACATCCACTCTTTCTGGTCTTGGCCTTATCCTTGCTAATAGATCTTAATCACATCGACCTGAACATTATCATAAAAATATGAGTGTAGCTTCCTTGTTATTTGTTGTTCAGTTGTTTCAACCATGTCTGACTCTGCACAACTCCAATTAGGATTTTCATGGCAGAGATACTAGAGTGATTTGCCATGTCCTTCTTCAGCTCTTTTTACAGATGAGGAAAATGAAGCAAACAGGGTGTGACTTGCCTGGTAAGCTAGTAAGTGTCTGAGGCCAGATTTGAGCTGGCCCACTTAACTGCCCTAAGCTTCCTTGTCATAGTCATAATTGCATCAGGGCATTTGGGGGCATTGTCCCACTTGGAATGCTTTGGGTCCCTGTTGGAAACCTCTCACAATTATTTACATTTTTGTATTACCCATAATGACTTTTTGGAGTCTCATTAGTAAAATTGTTTTTTTCATATGACCCTTAGCATTTTGTATCAGACCCGTGGTCCATCTAGTCTGTTTTTCTGTTTCTGATAGTGGAATTGGGGGAAGTAAGGTAGAAAGGTTATGGTCGGAACAACTAACAGCATCACTGTAAAAATGAATAATTTTGAGAGATTTAAGAATTTGGATCAATGCAATGACTAACCATCATTTCAGAGAGCCCCTGATGAAAAATTCATCATGGTACACAAGTAATGTACTAAGTATGCAGAATTGGACACAAATTTGGACATGGCCAACATTAGAATTTGTTTTTATTTACTATGCATTTTTGTTGTAGGGGTTATGTTTTTCTTTTCCTTTTTTTTTCAGTGACAGGAGAAAAGGTAGATACTTAATAATTGAAAAAATGTAATTAAAAAAGAATGTCATCATCTCCTTTCATGATGTCAATCTTAAAATGTTGGGTGTGCCTTCCCCCCAATAAAAATGCTGTGTGCCTCTGAGAAAAGTTATTTTGTAGCTATCATACATGTCTTAATTTTAAAACTTCTTGAGCTGTACATGTTTAATGACTATCGTATCTCTAGTGAAAATGCAACCTTGTGGCATATTGGACAAAGAAAGCATCATGTCTGGAGCCAGAAGACAATTTGCATCTTGGCTCTGCCACTTGCTTACTGAGTGACTCCGGGCAAATGATCCAGCCTCTTCTTCCTGTTCTCATCTTTAAAATTGGAATAAATGCTATTTGTCTCACAGGGTGTTGTGAGGACCAAGTGAGGCAGTTCATTTAAAGCATTTATAAATGGTGAAGCACTATATAAACACCCTAGTTGTTATCATTACCCACAGTGCAAGGTTGTACTTCCTTTTATTTTTACTTTATTTACTGTTATTTTTACTCTGTGCCTGCCTTTTTTTCAGGCTTCAAAGAATGTCTTCCACTTCTCTGAGGTGTGGTAAATACCTTCATCCTGTTTATATCTTCCATGAATATATCGATGTTGGCTTTGCCTTCCCTCTTTTTCATTTCTCCAAATTGAAAAGCACTAAATTTTAAAGACCGCCCGCCTTTTAGGTACAGCATACACAGCCTGTCACTGAGGTGGTACTTGACAGTTGTCTGGAACCCTCCAGAGCCCACCCTCCATGTTTCCTCAGCACGACCGATCATCCACGCAAACACAATAGACCAGTAAAGAGCAGGAGAGTTGATGTCATAGTTCATAGACCCAAAGTGAATTTCTTTGTAGTTCTATAAACTGCAGCCTGATCTGGAGCCATGGGAGTGGAGAATTGTTATTAATTTGGTCCGATTTAAACAGCTTGGACTAAACTGATCAGTTGATAAGGAACTACTAACATGATTAGATAGATTAGGAAGATTTATGAGAGCAGTCTCCAAGTGACCTAAAGCCTAGAGTCACCTCCATGCAGATGAGGCATTAGGGTAATTCTTTACCAGAGGTACCTTTCTCCTTGAAAAGGCAAATCAAACATTTAGTGGAATTGGTTTCTATTTGCGCCCAAAAGGCAATAAAACCTCCATTTCACAGGATGGTCATTTTTCTTTGCACTACTCATAATGAATATCAGCAAAAGACCATCCTGAAGGTAATTAAGGTTTATCTGCCAACATTTGTTACAGAGGAGGAAGGAATAGAGAAGTTTTATGAAGAACTTGAAAAGATCCTCCAATGCAAATGAACATATATCTTGATACCTACAAACTTAAGAATAAAGATGACCACAGAGGAAGAAGACGAAAAATATATAGAAAAATATGGTTTGGAATTAAGACATAAAAAAGGCTAAAGTCTTGAGGATTCAAGTCTGAATGTCATGAACACTCTTATTAGGGAGAAAGTTGGAGGGATATTGTTGCCAAGGAACAACATCACAAGAAATGTAATTGACTACAACAGACAAGTAACCACTGGTTAGTAACATGGAATCATTTTTACCTCAACTGTCCATAATAGTCATACCATTGCCTTGTTAAAGTAGAGGTCAAAATCAACACCAAATTAAAAAGGAAAAAGAAAGAAATTAAAAGATATCATTGCATATACTTTTAATGACTGAAACCTGACCTATTTGAATAGTCTGCTAACTATGAAAAGTGGAAAATGAACAAAATTAAAGACATTGACCATCATTATCACCGTTTCTTAAAAAAGCTTCATTGATATAAAATAATTGCCACAATAAGCAAGAGCCCAGAAATCACACTAGCCAGAAAATGCTCAATCACCTTGCCAAGTGAGAAAAGGGATGACCAAGGGTAAAATTTGTTTGGTGTTCAAATTCATATAGAAAACATTGTGGAGAAAGAAGACAGACGAATATGAGTGGTATTTTTAAAAAGCAATAGAAGGGGAAATGAACCAGCAGATATGTGTGTGTATATACATATAGTGCTTTGCAAACCTTAAGTTTTTATGCAAATTTAGCTATTATTATTATTGCAAGAGCATTTATAGATTAAGTTGGAAGGAAGACAACAGAGACACAAAAAAGGAACAGATTTACCAATGCTTCTTAAAACATTTTATTCTGATCCAAGATGACAGTGTAACTACCAGATTTGTGCTGTCCTCAGTACCTCATTGCTATACGAAGTAGATATAATACTTAAGACAGTAAGTTTTAGAGAAACTTCCCAGACCTAACATAACCCAGAACAAATCTGTTGAAGGCAAAACAATTCTGAAGGGATTGATTTTTGGGATATCTCACAGCAAAGGAGATACCAACTGAGAAGATTTCGGCAACTACTATTATATATGCCTACTATCAATTAAACAATTCAATTCAACAAGCATTTGATTAAACACGCTAGGAGAATAGACCCTTGTGCATAGGTATCATTGATGAAAACATGAGAGGGCTTTCACCTGTGATTATCTTGGTTAAACTACATCACTTAGAATAGCAGCTGACTGAAACATGTAGAGAATACAAAATCCTGTTGTGATTATTATATATTGATTTTAAAAGAAAGCATTAGCTTCAGTTGAAGTATTGCCTTAAAAGTTCTCCTACAAGTAAGGAATGTAGATTTCATGATCTATGTCTGTAAAAGAAGTGCCATGTTAAGGGAAGGACATTCAGACCAGAGAAGGGATGTTTATCCAGGATAAATTATTGATTCATTTAAGCACAGCTTCCCAGAGTGGTTCATTCAAAAACCTGGCTGTTCCCTACAAAAACCTTCATCAAAGATGCTTTCAATATGTGTGTTGAAGATTCTTTTAAAAATTTTGGATAGATAAAAAATAAGTATACAGATCAATAGTTGTTAATATTTCTTCCAGTTGCTTTTTTTTTCAATACATGGATAAGAATTACATAATATGGGCAAGTATTGATGTGTTATGCTCCCACGATTAGAAGTAACCTCCAAAGCCACAAGATGACAGAATCATTTAAGCATTTTGAATTGATCTTTGAAGAATTATAGTTGAGGGTTATGCCAAAGGTAATGGAAAGGAGCATGGTAGGTATGAGAAGTTGTAAGACATTGCCACTAAAAATTGTACAGTGATAGTGTGAAAGGAAATCATTAAAAAGATAGGAGACTAGGGGGAAAAATAGGTTACATACAGAGATTGAAGAACCCGTGGACTACCCTTTTGTTCAGTTGGTAACTGCAATGGCAAGAGGCCTTGAGGACAGCTTATGCCATGTTGGGACATCTCCTTATGGAATATTTAAGGGAGGGCATGTAAAGAGTTGCAGAGGATGGATAAGAACAGATGACTTGTTCTTTACATTGTTGATGAAATACCCACATTGATGACATTGTGGATCCATTGAGGTATCTAAGAATTATTTTCTGAACATTTACCCATACAACCGATCTTAATGCAATTATAACATTACTTTCTGTGATTGTGTAGGAAAATCAGTTCTTTTTCAAAGTAGATTTTTATTGATAATTTTTGGTTTTGTATCACCTAGATTTTGCCATGTATCTTTCACTCTACTCTACTTTCAGAGAGTCATTGCTTTTAACAAAGAACTTTTAAGAAAAAGAAAAGAAAAAAACAATAAACAAAACCAATTAATGGTTGGGGGACTGAATCTGCCATTATATCTGATGTTCCACACCAGTGGGAAAAGTTGGTTCTTTTTTTTTTTTGAAGCAACTATATACTATTCTTTATTCATTCAAAAACAGGAAAAAAAGGGAAAATATCAATTACATTTAACAATCACTGTGAGTCTTTCCTTATTGACCATGGCTCTTTACAAGCTGTGGAACCTCCCCAAATCCAGGACTTCAAAGAATCATAATCCAGGAGCTCAGATTCAAATATCCCCTTTATCTGCAGCCATGCCAGAAGCCCTGGATTTCAAAAAGACACAGTTCAGGTACAGGAAAAGTCAGTTCTAAAAGTCACCTCCTACATTTACCTCTCAATCCCTGAATTCACTTTTATGTGTTATGAGAACCAAGTGGTTTTGTTGATTTTTCCATTGGGTTTCAACATTCTGAGGATGCCCTCCTTGGGGCTACGTCTGCCTGTCTCAAGCTTCCTATGTTGATTTCTAAGATAATTTTCCTCAGAGTCCATTATGAAATGTGTAGTTTGGATGATTTTTTTCCTCAGATCCCTATAAAGTTCTAAATCTATGGTCCTATGATTTTTAAGTGTTTTACCTTATAATCGTCCTTCCAGAAGCTCTGTTTATTTTCTGTTTTATTTTGATGACTTAATTAACTCTTCTCTCACTTTATTTCTTCATGCTAACATTTCTCTTCAGATCAACTTGGAGTCAACTAAAATTTTAGTTTCACTATGTTTAAAAATGTTAAATAATATTGATTTTATCTTGTCTCCCTCCAACACCCCACTATTAACATTTCTTCATCTAGAGCAGTCACTCAGTCTTTTTGTGTCAAGAACCTCTTCGGCAGTCTTATGAAACCTATGAACCCGTTCTTAGAATAACATTTGGTGATGAGTAAAACAAACTACATAGAATTACAAAGGAAACCAAAGGTTTATAAAAAATAAAGGTGTCATATTTTCCCCATCCAAGTTCATGTATTCCTTGAAATGTATTCACAGACTGCTGGCGGATGGTCCAAGGATCCCAGCTTAAGAACCCATGATATAAAGAAA
Source organism: Phascolarctos cinereus (assembly GCF_003287225.1). NCBI lineage: Eukaryota > Metazoa > Chordata > Mammalia > Diprotodontia > Phascolarctidae > Phascolarctos > Phascolarctos cinereus. The sequence continues at coordinate 47,930,266 of NW_027555958.1, read as the reverse complement.
TGCCTCTTTAGAATGCCTACCCTTTGTGTTCTTTCTCTAAACCAGTTCCTCATCTATTATAAAACAGATATAAAAATGCACTGGTAAGCACATTTTGCAGAGCTACAATAAGTACACACAGACACCTATATGCTGATACAAATACATAAAGATGCACATACACTCATTTGCAGATACCCTGACAAGCAGAAACACAAACTCAGAGGAATACAACCAGCCTCTTTCTAATACACTATACCCAAACTATTTTTTCACATCAGCAAGCCCCGGTCTCAACTCACTGGAGTTGTCTTCAGGTTTCTAAAACTTTAATGGTCATTAGGTTCATTTCTCTTTGCTTGCCTGTGTTTCCCAAATCCCAGACCCCATGAAAGAAGAAGTCCCCAAGGGTTACTTTTGCCCATGCTCCTGAATAATGACATACCAGCCTCTTGGGTGATCGAAAGGGATTTTAACACACAGCACTACAGGGGAAGGAACATGTAACGGCAGAGAGATATGCACGGTAGCGGGTGACAAAATTAGCAAGTCATACTTTATAAAGGCTCTTGTAGTCTAGTACAGGCCTTCAATATCAGCCAAGTTCAGGCAGCTTATTTTTCTTAGCTCTCTCCTGCCTAATTTTCCTCTTCTCTGTTTGAGCGTTGCTACCACTTTACTCTAGGTCTCTCATTTTCAGCCTTCCAGAGTTTCTTTCCCCAACTCTCTATATGACATACCCCACTCTCAGACCTAAGCAGGGACTTGCTTCTTCTTCTAATTTCTGGTTTGGTCATCCTGTGATAAATTACCCTTGTTCTACTGACTGTGGTCTGGACAAGTCTATTTCACTCTCTCTCAAAAGAAAATGAAATGGTAGCTAGGTGGCACAGTGGATAGAACACTGGCCCTGGAGTCAGGAGGACCTGAGTTCAACTCCAGTCTCAGAGCAAATATTTGACACTTACTAGCCATGTGCCCTGGGTATGTCACATAACCCCAATTGCCTCTCCAAAAACAAACAAACAAACAAAAAAGAAAGAAAAAGAAAATGACTGCTTCCTGTCTGTCCCCAAAGCTACCTATCCCTGTGTTTCAGTGCTTGGTATCTTCATTATCTTCTCTGGAGGTCTCCATGTTCAACTCCCTTAAAACTTGCTGCCTTCTCTCTCATTAAACACTTGTTAAACACCTCTTAAGCAACAGACATTGTGGTAGGCCCAAATATTAAAAAAAGACAAGAACAAAAGTTTCTGCCCTCAAGGATTTTATATGGAGGAGGAGGGAAAGAACATGAGGGAGGGGATACAACAGGTATATACCACAGATAAGTAAATAAAGAATGATTTGAGAGAGAAAGAGTACCAAGTAGAGAAGGCATCCTAGAGAAGATGGAACCTGAAATAAACCTTGAAAGGAGAAAAGGATTCTTAAAGGCTGAGATGAGGAAGAAGTACATTCTTGGCAAGGGGGGTAGCTTGTGCTAGTGTTTGGAGCTAGAAGATGGAATGGTGAATTCAAGAAATAGCCAGTGGACTCTTCTGGCAATAATCTGAAATAAGGCTGGAAAGAGAAGTGGACTACTAGCTCTGTATCCCAAAGGGATCAGAAAAAGGGAAAAGGATTCACATGTCCAATAGTACTTGTAGCACTTTTTGTGGTGCCAAAGAATTGGAAATTGAGGGGATGCCCATCAATTGGGGAATGGTTGAACAAGTTGTGTTATATAAATGTAATGGAATACCATTGTTCCATAAGAAATGGTGAGCAGATGGATTTCAGAAAAACCTGAAAAGACTTATGTGAACTGATGCTGAGTGAAGTAAACTGAACCAGGAGACCGTTGTACACAGTAACAGCAATACTGCATGATGACCAACCTTAATAGACTTAGCTCTTCTCAGCAATGCAATGATCTAAGACAATTCCGAAAGACTTCTGATGGAAAATGTTACCTACATCCAGAGAAAGGACTATGGAGTCTGAATGCAGATTGAAGCATACTGTTTTCTCTCTGTTTTGTTGTTGTTGTTTTGTTTTGTTTTTTTCTTTCTCATGGTTTTTCCCTTTTGTTCTGGCTCTTGTTTCTGATTCTCACTCATGTGGAAATATGTTTAATATAATCATACATGTATAGCCTATAAACAATTTAAAAGATAAGTGGGAGCCAGGTAATGGAGGGACTGAAATGTTAGGCTAAGAAGTTAGTATTTTTATTCTTTGAAGATTTTTGAATTGGGGGAGGGAGGTGGGATGACATTGTTAAAACCGTAACTACGGGAAAATGTTTTTGGAGCTATATCGAAGATCAATTGGAGGGGAGACTGGAAGCAGGGAGAAAATAGTTAGATAATTATTGCAGGTGTCCAGAGGAGAGGTAATAAGGGCTTGAACAAGGAAGGAAATGTTATGAATAGAGAGAAGGGAATAGACAGGAGAGATGCTGTGGAGATTGAATTGACATGGTATGACAACTGATTAGATATTGGAGATGAGAAAGAGGGTAACATCAAGAATGACTTTATGTATGAAACTTGGGGGTCTAAAGTGATGGTGGTGCCCTAAGCAGAAACAAAGAAGTTCCCTTGTCAATCCATCTCTCTTCTGACTTGTTCCCTCATTCTAGAAGCAAGAGTTTTGGGTCAGGTAAAAAAATTACCTCTTTCATACAAACCTTATGGGCCTTGGATCTCATGCTTTGAACCATCTACATCCTTGCTCCAGGGTTGTTCACTCCTAACTTGCTTTCTGCTTCTGAACCTATGCTCCCACAATGGCCATACCTCTTCACCACTGGGCTAAGCCCAGCTGAAAATTACTCTGAAGGGGGGCAGGTAAGGTGGCGCAGTGGATAGAGCACCAGCTCTGAAGTCAGGAGGACCTGAGTTCAAATCTGGCCTGAGACCAAACACTTGACACTTACTAGCTGTATGACCCTCAGCAAGTCACTTAACCCCAACTTCCTAAACCAACTGCCTAAAAAGGATAAAAAAAAAAAAAAGAAAATTAGTCTGAAGGGCTGCAACAGATTAACCCTCTTAGCTGTGTCCTCAACCTCCGGAAAGCTAATCAGTTCCTCACCTCAGGGCCACACACTGGACCTCTGGAGATAGACTCATACCTAGGTGTTGTTACTATAATTACAATTCTGAAAATTGCAATTGCAATTGTGATACCAATAGTAAGAATAGCTGACATATATATGTTTATATATATATATGTTTATATATATATATGTTTTTATATATATATATATATATATATACACACACACACACATAATCTTTAAATTTTGTAAAGTGCTTTCCTTTTATCATTTCACATGAGCCTCTCCAACATCCTGGGAGAAAGGTACTACATAATTATTGCAACCATTGTATAGATGAGGACACTGGAGCCCAAAGAGATTGTAACCACATTATTCACATTTTCTCATGCTCTCCCACCCTGGTAATCAGACAGGGTCATTTCACCGTGGTAGACTAGTGCAGGTGAATACATAAGTGTCTTGGTAGTTGTACAACAAAAGATATGTGAGTGAACAGATTTATGAGGTGATAGGGTGACAAAGACTAGGTAGTTAGGTGGGGGAAAGAGTCAAGGAGATGGAAGGGACCACAAGTTACACAGTTAATGGAACCGAAAAAATTACATAGTCTCTGTCTCTCTAGCTCGCTCGCTCCCTCCGTTTATCTCTCCTCAGCAAGGCACAGCAGCTAGAATGCTAACTTTGGAGTCAGGAAGTCCTGGGCTTAAACTCCCTCTTCAGTGCCTTGTCTGGGTCACCCCCAGACAAGCCCCTGATCACTTTGTACCTCAGGCAATTCCCTAGACTACACCTACTAAGTCACAGATGGGCTATCCTCTCCATAAAAGGAGTTTCCACGTAGGGTGTTTTCTAGTTGATTAAATCAGAACTATCCTATTTAGGTATGCTCAGGTGTGTGCATGGTACTGAGGCTAATCAAAGTTACAAGGCTGTAACATCTTTGCTGCTGGCCAGCATGGGAGCTGTGCAGGACAATCCTTCCATCAACCAAACGATGCAGAGTTCCCCCTAGTCCTTGCTTTGCATGGATGACAGTATAATAGAAAATCTCAACTGTGCTTGGCAGTCATAGAATGGAGTGTCATTCTTCATGCAGTCACCATCTGATGTGCAGATTAGGCTAAGGGAGACCACACGAGGGAGGCAGCATGGTGTGTATCACACACACTGGGATGGAGTGGAAAGAATACTATATTGGGAGTCTAGAGGACCTGTGATCACATCCTGCCTCTGCTGTTTATTTTCTGCCTAATCTTTCTCTTGGCGTTTGTTTCCACATCTGTAAAATGGAGAGGATTGGTTCCTAGAGGTCCTTCTACCTCTGAATCTGTGGTAATTATAAGGGATATATGAAGTAGATCAATCTCTTCTCATGGGGTCTGGGATTTGGGGAACACAGGCAAACAAAGATAAATGAACCCGATGATCATTAAAGTTTTAGAAACCTGAAGCAGAACAATAGAACAATGTAACCAGCTTAAACTGGCTAAGAGCCAGTAGAACAAAGAAAGTAGAGAGGGGAAAAAAACCTTTGAGGGAATATATCTGGCTCCTCCAGGCTGGGAGCTACGGTGATTTAATTTTTCCAGTAGGATTTTCTAGGGTTTTTTCCGAAGAACAAGGCTCCCCTTGCTTCCCTAGAGAAGACAGACATACAGGCGTCTTTGTTTGGATGCCTCTTCATTTTATTTTTCTTTTCTATTTCCTCCTAATTATCTCCTCAACAGCTCCTCTCCATGTCTGGTGTCTGAACCCTTCAAATACTCACTCGTAATCGTCACAGCTTTGCTTGGCTGTCATTTAGCCAAATTACTCATGTTGAGCACTTTTCATCTTTCCACATAAAATCAATCTCTCCAGTCTATTTAATCATTTTGGCAGTTCCATTCTGAATTCCACTCAATTTAATAATGAACACAAGTCCCCACTCCCAAAGGCCCTGAGCAGGCTGTTGTAAACCCACAGAGAACTCTTCTTTGGGTCTGTGCTCAGGAAGGAAAGATATCACCCTGTGGGGAAAGCCCTATTGCTCTTAATTTTTCTACTCCCGTTGTTTCTTCGGCTTAGCCATCTTACGTAGGGACAACAATCTTAGATGGAAGAGTGGGCAGACAAGACTAGTGTGAGTAGAACAAGAACAGAGTGATTTTGTGGGCAGCGTGTAACTAAATGATTCTCAGCACTAGAAGGTCCACTGTTTAATTGTGTATGTGCACTCTCATGTGCAAATGCTTAAAATGCCCTTTGCTTGACCAACAACTCACAATGAAGCTAAATCAGTAACTTGGTGATTTTCTAGAGGGGTAGTCAAGACGAAATGAGATAATGGTGAAAAATTGTGAGCAAGGTAGAAGAAGGTCTCCCTTGGAGGTAAAAATTAGGCAGCTCACATTTTTTACAGCCCTGGACTTTTCTCTGAAAAAAAAAAAAGCAAATAAACAAATACAAAACAGAGTAGGAGGAAGATACTAGACCTGCAGGCTCTATTATCCTCAGTAGAATTGGTACTGTTGGGATGCAAAAGCTCATGACATAAAAGAGCTTATAGTCTAGTGGGAATGAAAGAAGTACACAAATAACTATAACACAAATGAGAAACTGATTGATGCATTGGAGAGACCATACAGAAGGAAAAAAGTACTTGAAGCTTGGAAGATCAGGGATGGCATCATCAAGAAGACAGTATAGCCAGATAGAGAGATAGACAGATAAAGATGGAGATACATAAATGCATGTTGGGGAAGAAAGGATGGTACCCAGGAACAATTAGTACATCAGTTTGTTTTCTTGGAGGACGGTACTATGAAATAGGGCTGGAACAGTGGGGGGGGGGGGCAGATTGCAAAGGGCCGTGTTGAAGAGTATTTCATTTGATAGATAAAAGGGAAAGGTTTTTCAGCAAGGAAGGCTAAATGATCAGAACTGGGCATTAAGAAGATATAATTTTTTAGTGTTTGAAGACAGGATTGGAGAGGGGAGGGAATCAGGAGAGGAAAATCTCTTAGGAGGCTTTTTTGATTAAATTAAAACTGTTGTTTCAGTCATATCTTGACTCTTCGAGACCCCATTTGGGGTTTTCTTGGCAGAGATACTGGAGAGCTTTGCCATTTCCTTCTCTAGCTCATTTTACAGATGAGGAAACTGAGGCAAACATGGTTAAAAGACTTACCCATTTAGTAAATGTCTGAGACCAGATTTGAACTTAGGTCTTCCTACCTCCAGGTCTAGCATTCTATTCACTGTGCCACCTACCTGCCCTAGGAGGCTATTACTATATTACTGGAAAGAGGTAATGAGGACTTGAACTAACATGTGACACAGGGACACAATAACTCTCTGTACATATTTGAAGGGCTGTCTTTGTGGAAGAGGAATTAGACCTATTCAAGGGTGTGCTGGAGCCGGCTTAAACAGACTGAGTGCCATCTGTTAAATTTTTAATTTGACATTTATTTACACCTCAGTCACCCACCAATGCTGCAAAACAGGGCTTGATTTATTGTTTTCTTGATTGTCTAGACTTAAGAAAGTGTGGATAAATTGTTAATAATGCATATTAAATTTAAAAGTGTACCATGTGAACATTTTTTTCTAGTTGTTAACCACTTACCAACACCCCCACCAGACCTGTTCTATTAGAGGGTGCAGCCAGGATTAGTAGATCCAAGTTTCAGAATGGAACTCCATGAAGTATGTAGAAAGTTGAAGAAAGAACTTAATATTAGGGGAAAGTTTTTATAATTATATCATATTAGAATTAGAATTATATTATATATATAATAAATGTGTCTTTATGTATAATTTATAGTTATAATATAGTCCAAAGGTGGAATGGGTTGCCTTGAAATGTAATGGGTTGCTTACCAATGATGTCATAAAGCAAAGCCTGGATGACTACTTACTAGGGATTTTTATAGGAAGGGGATCTGTGATTGAACTGGATGATCTCTGAGAACCCTTACAACTCTGAGTTTCTATAGTTCTAAGTGGAAAAGGTAGGGAGGAGTAGATTCTAGAGATTTTTCAGTGGTATACACCACAGAACCTTGCAACTTTTTGGATACTGGAGGAGATGAAGAAGGAAAATAGAGAATGATTCAGCTTCTGAGACTGGATAACTGGGGAAATGAGGGAGAGAGGAAAAAGAGGAGCTTTTGGAAAGAAGATGATGGATCAGGTTCAGCCTTTCTTCATGACTTCACTTTCTTACGTGCCATTGCTACCATCATCACACGTACTTCAACGTTAGAATTCCAAGTGTAATGATTCCATCATCATTGCTGCTCAGATTAGATAATCATAGAAGCATTGGCAGGTATTTTCTATTTTATATCTGTTGATATCTATCTATATTGATTGATCTATATATTACATATTATATCTATCTATTCTATTGAAATATATATTATACCTACAGATATTCATATCCACATTTTATTGTTTCCTACCAGATCCACATGTGATTCTGGAGTTATTCACTGTAGTTGGAATTTATGCTACAGTCTCTGCAGGCTCATTTTCTCCTCAAATGCTTTTTGCTGTTTTGTGAGGTAATACTACTGTTTACATTGACCTTTCCTGTAACCGGTTTATGATCTGACTGCAAACAGACAGTCAATTCTGAAATGATGACCACATATGTAACTAGTCACTTCCTGCCAGTTAGATATAATCTTCAAGTCCAAAATCCAATTCTCCAATAAATAAGTGGTCAAAGGATCTGAACAAAAAATTCTCAGACTATTAAAAACCATATGAAAGATTGCTTCAAATCAGTAATAATAAGGGAAATGCAAATCAAAACAACTCAGAGGTTTCACGGTGAACCTAGAAAATTGATGTTGAAAGGGGAATGGCTAAATAAGTTGTAACACATGAGTGTAATGGAATATTACCGTACTGTAAGAAACAATGGATATCATGAATTACAGAGAAACAAGAGAAGACTTGTGTGAAATGAAGCAAAGAGAAGTAAGCAGAGCCAGAAAGTTAATATATACAATGAACATAAACAATGAAAATGAAAAAAATTAATAACAATAAATGTTCTAAACTGAGTGCTCTAAAACGTTAATGACTAAGTTTGTCCCAGAGAACAGATATAAGCAGGCATCTTCCTCCCTACTTTCAAGGTTGGGGACTATAAATATAGTTAATTTTGTTGAACTACTTTTTTCCCCTCTTTCTTTTTAAATTCTTTGTTATAAGAGATGGTCCTCTGCCTGAAGAAAAGATGAAATGAGAGTGATATGAAAAAAAAAAGATAAAAATAAAAATTTAAAAAACTCAATTCTGCAATTTCCCAATACCTCCCTCTCCTAATGTTATTACCTTTGTAACAGAGAAGTGCAGTCAGGAAAAACTGATTATTGTAGTGACTGTGTTTGACAGTATTTATCTCACTTCACACCAGTAGTCCCTGGTCTTTCTAAAGGTGAAAGGCAGGTCCCTTGAGAGAAGAATATACTTTTCATCATCTATCCCTTCTAGTCAAGATTGTGGTGATTTTAATTCTGATGTCTTTGGGGGATGATTTCCTTTGCATTACTGTGGTCAGTGCATGTGCTATTCATTGCTTTGTTTCTTCTTACTTTGTTCTGAATCCATTCAGTGAGTCTTCCCAAGTTTCTCTGAATTCTTCATATCTGTTGTTTCTTATGGAGCAATAATACTCTATTAATTCACATACTATTTTTTCTGACCATTTCCCAAACAATGGACATCCACGTCATTTATACTTTGGTTTCTTTTTTGTTTTGTTTTGTTTTTTTCTACTGCAAAGAAGTCTTTTATGAATATTATGTTATGTGTAGGATCTTTCTCTCCTTGATTTCCTTGGAGTCAATGCCCAGTCAAAGAGCATAAACAATTCAACATCAGTCAGTCAGTAATAAATGCTTATTGACTTACTTAGTTTCATTAGAAGAGCCTTGAAGAACCAGGGCAACCTCCATAAGACAATGAGGCATTAAAGTAGGATGTTTTATGGATTTCTCCCAGTTACCACACATAATAACAAATTAAGTATAGATTGCTCATTTTGGGGGAGAAGATATTAAATCATATTTCTTACCTTAATTGCCTCTTTGGGTACAGATTCTTTGAAACAGATGCAGTTCATTTAAGCACTGAAGACCCTTATCTCAATTATTACTCTCACAAATCAGTCTCAGGTCCTCAAGCTACATTTACCTTTTGGTATTCTAAGGGTATTCAGGAGTTGTTGGTGGTGATTCTTTAATGCCATTGGCTTCAGCCCTCACCAATATATTTCCTCCCTCCCCAAAATTATCAAATGAGAATCATTTTAGTCAGCCAGTATTAAGCAGTTTTTAGAAAGGAATATTTACTAAAGTGATACAGAAAGAAATATTGGTTAAAAAATTCTCCACTAAAGTCTGTGAAACACTTTCCCAGAACTATAGTCCTGGGAAAAGTGGGCTTGAGCTCAAAGAATACATGTGGCAAAAGGGTGATTCACAGTCTCTGGATGCAAGAAGTCCAATCCACCCATTCATGGCAGGCTCAAGGAATTCAGCTCAGGCATGGTGTAGTGTGTTTGCTGAACACCTAGCAGAGCCGTGAATGTCCATTCTGTCTTTGGCTCATAGAACAGAGACATTTCCATTAGGTAATCTGGGGATGCTGCTAAAATGCCAAAGGGAAAATGGGAAGGCCATGATATTCTGGGCCCTTTAAAGGTCACTAGGTCCTCCCTCCACCAAAGGTGGAAAGGTGAAGGAGGAGGAGACATAGGTCAGCAGGTCAAAGTCAAAACTTCCTTCTCTCCCACACACCCTAGGCAGTTCTTCCTCTGGGATTTTCTGGAATAGTCTCTCCTAGATCATCACTCACTGGATCTATTTCATTCTAGCTAACTCAATGCAGAGACAGCTGTTGGAGCAATGAATAGAGTGCTGGGCCTGGAATCAGGAAGACCTGAGTTCAAATCTGGCTTTGGACCCTTCCTAGCTGTGTGACCCTGGGCAAGTTACAACTTCTGTTTGTCTCTGTTTCCTCAACTGTAACAAAAAAAAAAAAAAGAGAATCGGTATAGGACCTACCTTGTAAGGTTGTTGTGAGGATCAAATCAGATAATATTTGTAAAAAGCACTTAGCATAGTGCCTGGCACGTAGTAGGCACTATGAAAATGAAAAATTATTCCCTCCCTATCAGCCCTTTATATGCAACCAAGAAGAAGCAAAGACAGATGGCCATGGCCCTTGACCACACATGGGCAGGGCCTGAGGCTTCTAGCCCACGTCTTTCATCAAAAGCTGCCACAGAGGAAAAGCATGAGAATGAGAGACTCACCTTGGTTGGTTGGTTACTTTTGAATGTACCCTGGTTCTTGCTCAAGAGTAAATCAAAAGGGTTCCTCTTCACCATTTGGTTAGCAAACCAGAACCAGTTCCAGAATATCAGACCATGCTCCAAAGTGGGGAGCAGGGCCCTTTCATCACATCATCATGCTTTTCTGGAAGTGGCCTCCCCAGCTTCTTCCTGTGGTGATTGCTTCAGCTGAGCACTTTGTGCCTGCTTACCAGTCTGTTACTGAGACAAAATTCAGCATTTGTTAAGTACCTACTGTGTACCAAAAACTAGGGAAGTCTTCGAGGATACAAGAGTTCTTGTCTTCAAGGATTTTACCTGCTACCAGGGGAATACAACATGTACTTAAATAAGGATCAGCCATGGTTTAGGTTAGTCCACAATCTTCACCTGTGAACATGTACCCTCCCAGAGAACATAAGCTCCTTGAGGGCAAAGTTTATCTTGCATTTTGCCTTTATGTTTCTAGCACCTAACAAAATACTTGGTATATAGTAGGCGCTTAATACATGTTGGATGACTTTTTGATCTTCAACACCTCAACATATCAATTTCCAGTATTTATTGGAATTTCTAGTTTATTGGTTATTTCCAATAAGTTCTTTGTCCCATAAATGTAGCATTATTCTTTCACTGTGGTAAACTGATGGGGTGGATTGAACTGTAGAAGACATCTTCTGTAATCAGGTGAACTTTTAACCAGGTATGGTAGAATTTAGAACCTACTTGTACTTTTACATTTTTGAGTTCTAAGAGTCACAGAACTGAAGGAGATCTTTGAGGCCTCTAGTCCAAAGGCTAATTTTTACAGATGAGGAAACTGAGGCTCAGTTAGATAATATGATCTGCACAAAATTATGCACTAATTAATGACAAAGCTGGGACTAGAATACAGATGTCCTAACTCTTGGGTCAATGTTCTTTCTACTATGCCACTGAATTTTTATAAACTAGGTTGATTTACTATAGGCCTAAATGGTCGTATCATGTTTTGTTTCTTTAAGAGGAAATGAAGCTGGAAAATATGCTTTGAAAAATATTACCATATCTCCAGAGACTGTATGGATATTATATAGCTCATAAAAAGCAATATTTGGATGATTTAAGGGGAAATGAATCAGAAATTTATGGGGTCAGTTTTCCTTACATGACACATAGTTTTGAAAAAATATCAATGGAAAAATCCTAAGGCTAAAACACATTTTGGGTTTTATTGAGTCCAAAATACTTGAAAAGCATTTGTAGATATTAATAAGTACCCCCTTGAAATATGTTGGTTTAAAAATATATTTAGACAATCAACTAAAGATTTAATAATGACTTAACAAGTAACAGCCATCTTCTCATAGTTCTGCAGAAGGGGTTATTTCTCACCTAAAATCTGAATGCATGGTGTTCTGTACTTCAAGGCCAAATGGAAATATGATCTCAGCTCCTGTGAGTCTGCCATTTGTGTTGAGTTTCTTATAAAAGCTATTTTTAGTACTTCAGTTACCCACCCTAATGTGGTGATGATAGGGTTTATAATCCAGAGCTTCCATGCAATTTGATGGCAACATTTTAAATAGGGGAGCTCATCATGCACTTAAATTTGTTTCTTTGCGTATTTATAAAAAGGTTTCCATCTAACCTTTGGAAAGCAAGAAAACAGATAATATAAGCAAGTAGGAAATGGATAAGATTAAAGATTACCTTTTGATTCAATTAGATAACCATTTATGACATGTTAACTTAGTTTAAACTATTCTAGGGAATACAAAAGAAAAAAAACAGAACAGCCCCTTCCTCTAAGAAATTTATATTCTATTCTTCTGCCTTCTATTAGAATAAATACTTTACTTCATCTTATAGCATTTTTGAATATATGCTTTTTGCAGTTTTATCTGATACATAATAAATTTTGCCTTTCATTTTGATTCTGTGTGTCTTTGCTTTTTAAATATGTTTCTTGAATGCAACAGATCATGGAGTTTTGTTTTCTTATCCATTATGCTGTTCTTTATCTTTATTGGATTGTTTAGTCCATCCATGTTTAAGGTATTAAGCGCTTACCTCTATTTCTTTCTTGAGTTTCATTTTTAAAATTTATACTCTTCAATTTGGAACTATGCCCAAAGGGCTATAAAAATGTGCATACCCTTTGACTCAGCAATACTGTTTCCAGGGTTGTATGCTAAAGAGATCATGAAAATGGGAAAAGGACTCAAATGTAAATATATATATATATATATATATATATATATATATATATATATATATATATATATATATATATATATATTTACAGCTGCTCTTTTTGTGGTGGCAAAGAATTAAAAACTGAGGGGATGCCCCTCAGTTTGGCTGAACAAGTTGTGGTATACGAATGTAATGGAATGCTATCATGCTATAAGAAATGATGAGCAGGTGGATTTCAGAAAAACCGGGAAAGACTTGTATGGACTGATGCTGAGTGAGGTGAGCAGAACCAGGAGAACACTGTACACAGTAACAGCCATGTTGTGTGATGACTAACTTTGATAGAGTTAGCTCTTCTCAGCAATGCAAGGATCTAAGACGATTCCAAAAGACTCATAATGGAAAATGCTATCCACATCCAGAGAAAGAACTTTGGCATCTGAATGCAGATTGAAGCATACTATTTGCTCTCTCCTTTTTTTTTTTTTGGTTTTATTTTGTTTCATTTTTTTCTTTCTCTTGGTTCCTCCCATTGGTTCTAATTCTTCTTTACAAGATGACTAATGTGAAAATACGTTTAATAGGAATGTATATGTAGAGCCTACTTCAGATTGCACGCCATCTTGAGGAGGGAGGAGGAGAAGGAAGGAGAGAAAATTTAAAACTCAAAAGCTTATGGAAGTGAATGTTGTAAACTAAAATTAAATAAATTGTTTTTTTTTTAAAAATGTATATTCTTCTTCTCTTGTCAATGCTTTCTCCCTGTGATTAGTTTTGCTTAAACTATGTTGATGTTGCTTTATTTCCACAGCAATAGATTAAATGATGCTACTTCTCTACTCCAACCTCCATTTGCCTACCATTTCCCTAGTTTAAGGGTTTTACTTTAATTATTAATTAATTTTTTCTTTCCTTTATTTCTTCCCCTCTTTTGTACTTTCTCCCAAATGGCTCTGGAACAAAAGTAAAGCTGGTGACTTTGCACAGCCCTCCCTCACTTAAATCTAATTTACTTGCCAGTCATAGCATCATCTTCCTGATGTCATGGTCCTCTTCGAGAACAAAAACCAAACAACAACAATAACTTGTTCAGTTATTTTGAAATCTCCTTATCTTATTTTACTATACATTTTTCTAAAAAAGTATTTATATGCTCTGTCTTCTTCCATGTTCTTCCCTTCTAGACTATTCTGATACTTTATTCCCTGATTATGTCTATATGCTTATTTACTCCTTCTTTAATTTCTCTGTGTTTCTCATGGAGTTAAAGCCCCTGAAGGACTAAAAAGCAGAAAGGCAGGTGCACCGACTGGACAATGTCTATAATGTTCCACACCCATATCCCCCTACCTCTGCAAATAAGATGTCTTTTCCTGTTTTTTTTCTTTGGGGCTAAGCTTGGAAATTATAATTTAAGAATCAGAAAGATTTACAAAGCATCTTCCTGACAACGCTAAGAGATGTGATATGTTACAGAGGAAAATATAATGAATTTGAAGTCAGAAGATCTGTGTTCATCTTCTGGTGTTGCCAGTTTAATAACTGCGTAACCTTAGGAAAGTTACTCAGCCTCTCTGAATCTCAGCTTCTTCATCTACAAAGTAAGACTAAAAATATTTCCCTGCCTGCCTCTCAAGCCTGCAGTAAGGAATGGATTTTGTAAACCTTAAAGTGATGTAGAAATGTGAATTGATTTTTTTATGAGTAACTCTGTGAGGAAGGTAGATTATAAACTACTTGAATATAAAATGATATTTGTATCCCTTGCATTGTCCCATTCAGCACCTTGCTTTTATAGTGGGTATTTCAATTCACATTTATTGAATTGATTCAAATTGAGCTGAGGAAGGCAGAACAAATTTATTTCCACCTATTCTCCAAGTCACTGTGGATGCACAGTGCCCAGTCCCCTTCCCAGGCCCTTTGACTACAAAGTTTGACAACCTATCTTCTTCCAGCAGTAATGGCCCTGGTGCCAATTTTCATTGTATATAACATTTTGCATAGGGATTCCATATTTCTTGGATGGTAGAGAGGGGTTCAATGCATGGAAGAGGATTTTGAGCTAAATCTTCAAAGTTTGCAGAAGTTCTATCTAGAGTCAAGGATGCATCCATAATTCCAAAGAATATTGCATTTTGGAATCACAATGTTGTCATTAGACAGCAGGGGGCACAGTTTAGATGTGTTGATGTAGGGTAGGAAAAGGTATTTCAGGAAGGATCTGTACAGTCAGCTGTAATTAAACTAACTGCTCCTGTCACCCCAGCCCTTGATTAAGAAGTAGTCATGTTCTCCAGTTAAGTCCTTGGCTCTGTCTTCATAATTAACTTTTATGTCAACAAAATCATTTTAGGCTTCACCTGAGTAGGTCATATCTTAACTCTGACGGCTTCTAGATCTGGGATTCTTAACCCCAAGTTCTGTGAACTTTCAAAAGTATTTTAATAACTGTATTTGAATATAATTGGTTTCCTTTGTAATCTTATTTTATAACTTTAAATACCTTATTTTATACCTTTAAAAACATTATTCTGAGAAGGGGTCCATAGGCTTTACCAGACTGACAAAGGGGTCCAGGACATGAAAAAAGTTACTAACCCTTGCATTAAGTGATAATTTCTTTTCTCAGCCTAGAACTACATTTGTAAATCCATTAAGCCATCTGATAGCTGAGTGGCATTATTCGAATGATAGGTTTGGCCACCCTTCTCCCTAATTTCTCTATTTCTGTTGAGGTCAACACTATCCTTGTGGTCAACTATGTTCACAACTCTGGCATCCTTGATTCCTCAGTATCCCTCACTGACAGTCAGCAAACCTTGTTAATCCTACATCATGTCTGTCACCTGTTTTTCAAGCAAACAGTTACTATTCACTTTAATACATCATTACCTCTTCTCCACGCTGTAAATCAATCAACAAGCTTATTAAACACTCATTATGTTCCAGGAACTGTGCTAGCCTCTGAGGAAAAGACAGACATAAAAAGTAAGATAGGACCCATTTGAATTAAAGTCTGTAATTATTACTTATTGATTTTACTTATTTACTTATTACTATCAATTATTACAATGAACAATTCTTGCCCCCAAGGACATTACCTTCTTTTGGGGAAAACATCCTTCTTTTCCAAAGAGGACAACGATGTCTTAATTTTCATATGCATTGGATTTGAGCAAAGCAAAGTTGCATAAAGTCATCAGCCTCACTCTCTCTTTCAGAGTCATCAAAGTTCAGTGGTAAGACAAGAGCAGTGGATGACCTTGACGTCTTCCATGTCTGACAAAGTTCTAAGTGCTCTATAGCACCTGCTTCAATCCCCTTCATGACTATTGGAACAAATTGTTCCCATCCACCCATTCCCGCCGGGGAAGTCTTCACGTGTTTGGGGTAGACATCCATTTAACTCACTGATGGGTTTGAGGCCTATTGGTTGCTTTCAACCTGGTTAAGCCTGTTTGCAGAAAAGGTTTTACCAGGGTATGGCCAGAGCCATAGATGAGAGTCGGGGAAAACGATATAAACATTTGTAATAGCTTCATATTTGGTCTTCCTGCCTCAAGTCCCTTTCTCCAAGTCTATTGCCAAAATGATATTCCTAAAGCACAGGACTGACCATGTTAATCTCCTACTCGATAGATTCTAGTGGCTCCTTCTTAACTTTAATATTAAATACACTCCTTTATTTGGCATTTAAATTCCTTCACAAGGTGGATCTACTTACCTTTCTAGGCTTATCACACAGTACCTACCTTGTCTCACTCTATGGTGTGGTCAAACCAGCTTGCCTCACGCATGATATTCCATCTCTTATCTCCATGCATCTTATCTCCAGTCCATCCCCATACCTAGAATGAATTCTCTACCTTCCTCTGTGCCTCAGGAACCTTAGTTCCCTTCCTCGAAGTCTTTCCCGATTTTCTTCCCCATGCTAGTGGCTCCCTGCTGAAATGACTGTATTTATTTCACATACACTTATATGTCTACACATTGTCTCCCTCCAAAGAATTCTAGTTCCTTGAAGGCAGACACTGTTTTAGTGTTTACATCTCCAGTGTTTATCATAATACTGGACACATAGAAAGAATTTAATAAATGCTTGCCAATTAATTTGATCTAATCCAAAGCTTTTATTTCGCAGAAAAGGAAATTGGGACAAAGAGGAAATTTTACTTGCAGAAGTAATTGCTTGCAAAGAATTACTTGCAAAGTCACACAGTGAGTGGAAGTATCCAAATTCTAACTCAGGTCATCCAGTTTCATCCAATGCTCTTTTCATGGTACCCAGGGTGCTCATGGAGCCTCCTCTTTGTGGTCCTTACTTCCCTCCTGTGGGAAGTGAAGAGGTTGGACAAGATGATGATGCCCAAAGCTCAATTCCAATTCTAATATTCTATGATGCTAAACATTATCACATTCATCTTAAAGAAGGGGAAACCAGCTCAGACAGGATGCATGACTTGCCCAACGAAACATAATTTGTAAATAGAAGATCCAGGATTCAAAACTTGGACTTTTGATTCCTTAAAAAAACTTTTAGTCACTGATTTAGCTCTGTGTGTATATGTGTATTCCCCAATTTAACACAGTTGCATCCCTTATGATGTGGTTAGCATCTAAAAATTCATTTTGCTATTTTAAAACACATACATTAGTGGCAGCTAGGTGGCTCAGTGGATAGAGCACTGGCCCCCGAATCAGGAGGATCTGAGTTCAAATCTGGTCTCAGACACATAACACTCACTAGCTGTATGACTCTGGGCAAGTCACTTAACCCCAGTTGCCCTCAACAAAACCCACACACATTAGTTAGAGTTTGAAAATGAAAGCTACCAACAAATTTAATATTTCTTTACTCTCTAATTTAGACTTAAGGAAGAGACCAGGTCTCATGCCATGTTTTTCCAGAATCCTTTGAGGTATTTGTGCCCTCCACTAAAGTTCAACTTCACTCTTTTATTGTAGTTCTAGAGGAGGCTGTGGGTTCTCAAAAGTATTCTCAGGGAGCACAAACTCCCAGATCATTCCCAACCAATAAAGTTTCAGTCCAGTCTAGGAGAAGGACTCTGCATGTATGGTCTGAGGACCAGCCTAGCTAAGTTCAGAGAGGTCCATCTTTAGAAAGTTGACCACCAAGTAATCTTTTTATTTTGGGAGAGAGATGGGAAGTAAAGTCCACAGCAATTCATGAAAACCATTTACTAAAGTGTGCAAGGGCAGTATTCTACATTGGAGAGAATGTGTATACATATAAACTTGTATATTCTTGAAATAAGAGATATGTTTGTGTGTATGGGAGAGGGCTGAAGAGGGCTGGCAAGGGTACTCTCTCCTTCCCTATCTATGTAGTTGTACTTCTGGCTTTGAGCTGATGGTGTTTTACAAGTTAATCAGGGTCAAACTGTGTTAGCACTCACATGACGACTCCTAAAGTCTCCACAGGAAACCCCCAGCGGTTTATTTGGATCGTGAAGCTGGGGGTAGAATAAGGTGATAGAATTCCTTTGGGTAAGTTTCCAAGAAATGGTTTTAGGATAAAGCTGAGAGTTATCACGGAGGAATCTTTGGCATTATCCTCAAGGCTATCAATCTTAGGCATGGGCACTCATCCAAATCATAACTCAGGTCTTTATGCTGCATTCTACTTTGTAAAGGCCTCTATTTGTATGATTTTTGGAAAGGATTTTCACTGTTTCCCAGCCTCAGTCATGATGGATTTAGGGTCAGAGGGGTTGGTTTTGAATTCCAACTTTTCTACTTATTATTGATGTGATCTGTGCAAGTCACTTTGCTGCTCTCAGGTCCTCAGTTTCCTCATCTGTAATATGAGGATATTGGCCTAGGTGATCTAGCTCTATGCTCCTAGGATTGGTCCTGTGACTACCTTGAGTTACTAACAATAGCCAGAGGGTAAGTACTTGGTGTTCACCCTGGGGTGTGTACACCTAGTGGTTGCTAGGTGGTGCCATAGTGCACAGAGTGTCATCCCTGGAGTCAGCATCTTCCTGAGTTCAAATCTGGCCTCATCAGATACTTAACACTTACTAGCTATGTGAATCTGGGCAAGTCACTGAACCCTGATTGCCTCACCAAAAAGAAAAAAAAATCATACTTCCTTTTTAGTATTAAGAATTTTTCCTGCTGGCCCAGAGTGATAGTGACAGAGCTTAGTACTTTTCATCTAAAATAAACCCCCTACAGAAGGAAACTAAATGGACTTTAGGAACCATTATATTATCCCTAGACTTAAACTAGCTATTTATTTTAACTAGGTGTTGCCAAGGTATTTAGACTAGCAGAAAATTAGCTTCTCACCCGGGATGATTTTGCCCTTTCCCACCTCCTCCTTGGTCTTGCCCCAGGGACACAACTTTCTCTTATTCTGTGCCTTCACTTTGACTCCTCAGACCTGCTTCAAAGGAAAGTTTCTCAGTTCTTTACTCACCCAGCCTCCTTCTACCTCTTAAATCTGTTTACTCCAGCTAAAGCGTTGCCTAGGGTGAGTGGTCTGAGTTACCCCCACTGGAAAGGTTAGTAAAATAACAATCATAAATATCAATAAATTTTCTCTCATTTGGATCAATCCCTCAGCCTAGATAGAATCCTGATGACTTAGAGGGATGAACCTCTGTCACTTTATACCTATATAACAGTAATCAAGGATTCCTGTCTAGGTTGTTGTAGAGTTCATCTCTGGCCCCAGGGGTGAAGCTCAGATCTCCCACATCATTCACCCTGCAATCTAAATTGGAGAGTCTTTAAAAAAAAAAAACCTGCCTCTCTTATAGCTGCAGGACCATGTCCTTCTCCTCTTCATTTCTGCCAAACCTGGAGTCAGGAAGACCTGAATTTGAAGCTGGTTTCAGATAGTTTTTAGCTCTGTGACTCCTGGGCAAGCCATTCAATCTGTTTGCCTCAGTTTCCTCAACAGTAAAATAAGTATTATAATAGCACTTACTTCAAAGAGTTGCTATGAGAATCAGATGAAATGCATTTTGTAAAGCACTTAGCACAGTGCCTGGAACATAGTAGATGCTTAATAAACACTTATTTCCTTCTTTCCTTCCAACCACAAGCAGAAGTGAAAAATGAAACTTGGTTCAAACTCATTTACTAAGTCTCTCTCCTCCCAAACCTGTGTATCTGTGTACATACAATTTCCTACAAGAGTCATGCAGTCTCTCCCAGGACAGCAGAGAGTAATGCTGTCTGTTTGATACTACATCTCCCAGAAACTCATTCATCTAGGCGCTAAGACCCTTCTCTCTCTTTACCCTAGAGGGATCAGTGTTCCAAACTCCCGCTAGTTATATAGAAGATGGTTTGACTTTATGACCCTTGAATTCCCTTCTACCTCTAAATCTGTGAACCTATGATCTCTAAGGTCCTTTCCAGGTCTAATAACAATAATAGAATCATAGAATCTCAGAGTTGAGAAAAGATCTAATCATGGGATCATAGACTTGGATAAAGAAAGCATTTATTAAATTCTTACTATGTAAAACTTAGGGCTAGAAAGGACCTTAGAAGTCATTTGAGAATCCAAATCCTTTAATTTACAGTTGAGGAAACTAAGGCTCAGAAGAGTTAAATGATGAGCTGTCAAGTCCAGTTCCTAACCTGAAACATGACTTTTCTTTATAACATCTCTCTCCCTCTTGGGGATCTCTAGTGACAGGGAACTCAGAGAGAGAGAGAGAGAGAGAGAGAGAGAGAGAGAGAGAGAGAGAGAGAGAGAGTGAAATTGCATGCAATTTTTTGACAGCCTTAACTGTTGACAAGTTCTTCCTTACACTGAGCTGAAATCTACCCCCTTATGGGGTCCTAGTAATACCTTACATTATATAATTCCCCAAGCTTTAGAGCACTTCATTTATGATTCTAGAATCATTGAGAATGTGAAAGAAAAAAAAAACTCAAGTGTTCTGACCCCCAGTTCAGAGCTTGGTTTGCTGGAGGTCAAGTTTCTCTGTTTTCAGGTCTCCTGACATGAATTTTCAGATTTTATGCTCCCCTTGCCTTCCTGGCTGATGTCAGGAGACCAATAGTTTTCTTCAGTCAGGCTGAGAAATCATTCATTGCCAGTGTGTTTAGTTCATCAGAAAGGAGTCTGAATGCACCATTATGAGACCCACAAGTCTCCCTGGCTTTGAGGAGACCCACCGGGCATTCCCCCACGCTCCTGACTCAATCACACAACCCAACAGGAGCTCCAAAGAGGACACAGGGCTGCTCCCTACCCAAAGTTCTGTTTATTTTATCCTCAGACAGAGGGGGGAGAATAGTTCAACCAACATGGTGCATCCTGATTGGTATTTGTTGACCCAAACTATCACGCTGACAGACAGATGGACAGGCAGACAAAGATGCCCATTACAGCGACTTCAGCCCTGCGACCCGAGGCTCTGACATCCCTGACACCCTTTCTACACAACGCTGATGTCTGCAGCTGCTCTTGGGAGAAGCTTTTTTTTCCCTCTTGCTGCTGTAGAGAGAGCTGCCAGCTACCCAAAAGACCTGGAACCACATGGTCTGCAGAGGCAAATGCAGCCTGTATGTAGCTCTAAATTATTCCCTAACCTCCTGGTGTTCATTTGTTCTTCTTCTCCCATCCCTTCCAACACACACACACACACACACACACACACACACACACAGATTATTATTTTAATGCATCACACATACACCTATTTCCTGGCAACTCTACCTTCACAACATCTCAAGAAATAAAGATCACAGTATTCATAGCTACACTTTACAGGAGAAACTGAGGGCATCGAGCTATGAAGGGACAAACGCAGACGTCTCTGCCTATCATACATAGTCACTGGTTTGCTGCGATGTCCAGTGTTTGCTATTCATAGAGTGCAGAAGTGTGATCCTTCTTTAATGCCTCCACCATTTTTCTTCCTCTGTTCCATCTTTTATTTCTTATATAGGGTAGGTAGCTATCTACAGGTACCCATGGTCTTCATGGGAGGGATGCACACTGAGCTATCAACGGCCCCTTTCTGATGCTGACCACCAGCCCAGAACAAGCCCCATGCGGCAATGTGACACCAGTTATGTGCTTGGACAGGGGCGTCAACCTGAAACAGGGAAAGGTGTGTTGAAAAGGGAGACATTTAAGCACAGTATCATGGAAACTCAGCGTTAAAAGGGATCATAGAAATCATCTCTTCCAGCCCCTACCTGAAGCATGAGTCTTCTTGCAATAGTCTCAGGATCAGTCCCTTTGTCTAATGCCTCTTCTCCTCTGATCGGTCATCCACATATCTACCAATGGGACATTCCTAAAGCACAGGCTGGACCATGTCCCTCCGCTGTCCAGTAAATTCCTGTAGCTTCCTATTGCTTCCAGGGACAAATACAAATGTCTCTGTCTATCACTCAAAGCCCTCCACAACATGGCTTCAATGACCTTTCCAGTCTTGCTCTCTCTCAGTCCCCTTCCTACATTCAATGATGACCCAGCCATTCTGGCCTTCTTGCTGCCCTTTCCAGAAGCCGTCTCCCATCTTGGGGCTTTCATACAGACTCTTCCGATGTCAGGACACTCCTCTTCCTCACTCAGAACCTTGGAATCTCTCAATTTCTTTCCAAAGCTCAACTGAAACATCCCATGAGCTTCCTACATGAAGCCTTTTCTGATTCCTCCCAAATCCCTAGTGACTCTAACTAAAATCACCTTGTATTTTTCCAATCAAACAATTTTTATTAAGTGCTTGCTGTGTGCCGGGCATTGTGCTAAGCTATATTTTCTATACATTTATATGTGCATATATTGTCTCCCCCAAAAGAAAGTGGGCTCATGGAGGGCAGAGGCTTTCCTTTTTGCTTTTTTCTCTCTAGCACTTGGCACTATGATAGCACATAGTAGGCAATGGATAAATTCTCATTAATTGATGGATCACTTTTTGTGACCGGGTCTTTATGTGTCTGTGTGTATCTTGTATCCTCCAAGTAGGATGCAAGATCTTTGCAGGGACAAGGATTATTTTGGTTTTGTCTTTGCATCCCCAGACCAGAAATGAGCATAGTGCCTTGCACGTAATAGGTACTTAAGAAATGCTTATTGAATTGAAGTTTTGTATGACTACAAATGTTAGGAAGTTTTTACGTTATGAGGAAATCTCAATAAATTCACAGGATCACCAACACAGAGCTGGAAGGGATAATAGAGGTCAAAGAGTCTGACCACCTCATTTTATAAACAAGGAAACAAGCTAAGAGATGTCATCTGACTTGCTTAAAATCACAAAAGCAGTGAATACCTGAGGTAAGATTGGGACCAAGGTCTTCTGATCCCAGCTCTATTACTCTAACCACAATGCATGCTGTCTCCTTCTGCTTACTGGTCCTGATTCTGTTCTCTAGGACATAAATCTTGTTAACATTAACACTGTTCATGTTTTAAAATATTTATGAAATCAAATATTATTAAATATTAAAAATAAATATTTTAAAAGCTATAATAATTATATGGGTTTTTAAAAAGTGCTATTCCTTTTTTTTGGGGGGGAGGGGGAAGGCAATCAGGGTTAAGTGACTTGTCCAGGATCACACGGCTACTAAATGTCAAGTGTCTGAGGTCACATTTGAGCTCAGGTCCTTCTGACTCCAAGGCTGGAGCTCTATCCACTATACCTCCTAGCTGCCCTTAAAAAGTGCTGTTCCTAATAACAAAAGGGGCTGCCATAAAGCCTTATATAAAGGTGCTTTCCTTTTAATAGCCCTGAGAGGTAAGTATAGCAAATATTAATATCCTCATTTTTACAGAAGAGGAAACAGACTTAAAGAAGTTTGTAGGTTCAGATTTGCCTAATGTCACATGAGATCTATCCATTATACCACATGTACTCTGGTGTCTCCCCAAATTTTTCTCTTTTCCAGGCTAAGCTATTAGAGATTGATTACTGCAAATGGACACCAACGTGGCAGAGACAGACTACTAGACTCTGCGAGTAAGCTCAAAACTATATGAGTCATTTACATACTGGCTATAGTTATTATCAGAGGCAGTGAGGGAGGGTGGATAGAGCTCTGGATTGGAGCCAGGAAGACCTGGCTTTAAATCCTACCTCAGATACCTGTGAGTTGTATAACCCTGGGAAAGTCATTTAATCTCTCTATACTTCAATTTCCTCATCTGTAGAATAATGAGAGATTCTAAGGTCCCTTCTAGTTCTAATTCTATGATCCTATGATTGACATCATAAACTTCTTATATAAATCCACACAGCTTGGCCATGTGTTCAATGATTCTTTGTCAGTGTGATTGAGTTTATATAGTTGTCACCTATGAAGGACTTCTTATCCATTTCATAGGCTCCACTAAGGTATTATTATTATTATTATTATTATTACCTGAGCCTTGAAGTTCATTGATATGGAACCTCCTCATTGATGGAAATCAATACCCCATGTCTGTGTGTGGGTCAGGGCAGAGTGAGAGAGAAGAGATCTTTTCTTCAATCTTTTTGGGTTCTTCTATCCTCCAGCAAAGGAGAAAATGAGCAAAATTTTTAACTTTTCAGGACCATGAAGAAAGGATGACTTTGGGTAGAAGCTGACATGTAGAACTTTGATCATGTCCCCATTCTAATGATAATTCTAATTCGAATTCTAATGATAGATTACAATTCACTAGAGACCTTGGAGAATTTCCCTTTGGGGAAGATCTAGGACTCCATCTCTCTGTTTCTGTCTCTCTGTTCTTTCTTTCTGTCTGTCTGTCTCTCTGTGTATCTCTCTCTCTCTCTCTCTTTCTCTCTCTGCTGACCTGAGTTGTCTTGCTCCCAAAAGGAGGACTCATTCAGTCTATATTGTCTGGTATATATTTGTTTATACTTTCCCTGATTTCTTATTATTGCCTTGGATAAATGGGCTTGTTTGCTGCTTCCTATGAGTGACCATTGTAGAACTGGTATCTGGTGGGAAGAGAGTCAAGCGTTAGATATGATGCTTGGGCCCCTCCTTTCCCCATTAATAAACAGCAACCAGGAATTTAACTTGAACCTAAACACCGTATCTCCTAGACTAATAATATTTAAGAGAGCAGATAGATAGAATCTTAGCCTGGTATCCCCTTTCTCTGGGGAGAGCAGAGTGGCCAGTCTCTGATCTCAAACTCCTGCTTCTCCTCCTGGCAGGAATTAAAGTTTACCTTGGAGAAGAGTGGACAGGAAACACTACACATGTCTAGTCTTGCCTCCCTGTGAGCCCCCCCCATACAATAGCCCTTTTTACATTATTAATATTATGTTAGTAATGTTTTATTATCAAATATTATTAGCATTCCCATAGACATGGAAGCAGCTGAAGTGGAAACCTCTAATGAAAGCAAACGCTATTTCCCAAGAAGGAGAGAATTGCAAAGCAATGCAGCAGAAGGAAGGTATGGAGGTAGCCATGGGTACTGTGGAGTCTATAAACTCCTCCTCCTGGCCAGTATGTTAGGGACAGAACTTTGATCATGTCACTGTCACTCCCCTGATGTAGACACATATGGACAAATGACGGTATTTTGGTGGCTGGGTTCGGGCATAAATCACTACATCACTGAAACCAAGAGAACCCTGTTGCTCAATCTGTCTTTATGTTAATAAACTATTCAGAATGGTTACTTGTTAGGAACACAGGCTGATCTCACATTACTTGTCTTCTGGGACTCTATAGCAGCCAGACTGACCTAGTGGTTGTTCACCAGATTCCATCTTCTGCCCCTATGCCTGGAATGTTCTCCCTCCTTGTCTCCACTTCCTAGAATGCTTAACCTTCAAAATACAGCTCAAGCATGACACCCTACAGGAGGTCCTTTCTGATCTTCCCTTTCTCTCTCCCTCTCCAAATTACATTGAATTTTCTCTGTTTGTACTTACACTTATCTGCATACATTTTGTTTCTCCCCAATAGAATGTCAACCATTAGATGAAGAAGGACTGCTTCATTTTGGCACCATACTAGTGCAATATTAGAGTAATATTTGTAGTGATGGCCATGATTCTGGGAAGCAACCCCTTTGGAGATGCCACTAGGCCACTGCTTCCTGCAGTGGCTACAGCCACAGCTATTAAAGACACAGAAAGGAAAGTTCTTAATGCCAAGGACTTTGGTGGTAAATTGTTCAACATCAAAAATTGATATCATTTTCTCAGTGGAAATTGTATTGATGAAGTATTAACATCTGTCTTGTGCTACACTCTAAGGATCATGGAACTTTTCCATCTGACTTGCAGTTATCCTCCCAATTAGAATATGAATTCCTTAAGAACAGACTGCCTTACTTTTCTATTTGTATTTACACAAAATAAGTGCTTAATAAATACACTATTCATGCAGTAGATGCTCAATAAATGCTTATTGAATTGAAATGTTGAATTCAATTGAGGCAGATAGGTGGTACAGTGGAGAGAGAGCTGGACCCAGAGTCAGGAAGACCTGAGTACAAAATCCAGCCTCAAACACTCACTAGTTGTGGGATTCTGGCTAAATCACTTAACTTGTCTGTCTATTTCCTCAAATGTGCAATGGGGATAATAATAAGGGGAGATGATAATTGGTATAACTGCACAGAGTTGTGAGAATCAAACGTGGTAATATTTCTAAAATACTTAGAATTCCTGATACATAGTCAGCACTTAATTCTTTTTCCTTTCCCTCCCCTTTCATGTACTCTGTGTAATAACCAAACTGAACTACTTAAGTAATTCCATTTCCTTCCTCCATGTCTTTGTAGAAACCTGAAATGTTTCCTCACCTCCATGTTTTAGAATCTCCAACCTTATTCAAGACAGCTCATACATCACCTCCTAGGGGAAGTCTTTGTAGATCATGCAGAGAAGTCTCTCCCTCCTCTTCCTCAGTTTATTATGTATAAACTTCTTTGTATTATATGATTCCGCGATTCCAGGAGAGATAGCTAGGGGCATTAAATAGAGTTCTGGGCATGGAATAGCAAGTGATGGGCAAATCACTTAAGTTTTCAGTTACCCCAGGAAACTCTCTATAAAATATGGTGGAGGTGTTGATCTGCATCGATCCAGAGCCCTCCTCCCACCCCAAAAAAAACCCACTTCCCAGTAGAATGTAGACTCTTTGAGGGCATGAACTGTTTTTCATTTTGCCTTTGTAACCCCAGTTACCCTCCCCGACAGTGCTTTGCAAAGAGTACATTTTTAATAAATGCTTGTTGGTTGGATTGAATTGGAAAGGTCAGTAAGTAGTGGAGAAAACAAGTTTGAAATGTTTTACTATGAAATTTAAGTTTCCATATAGGCCAGAAAATGGAAAGAGTGTGAGAAGAAGAGCTCTAAAAATAATAATTAGGGAAACATTCCAGAGGCAGAGGAGGAAAAAGTATGATAAGGAATAGGGAGTTATGCTTAAACTGGATAAAAGTAAGAGTTTGGGGAGTGGGATCAGGGAAAGGTTCTAACTATGAATAAAAGACCTCAAAGCAACAGTAGGTAGAACTTTGTTAGTGCTAGTCATAGACCAGGTCAAGCATAGGTTGTTCAGGGGTCTTGACAAGAGTGTGCTGCCAAATAGTTAACAATTGACTCTGAAAAAAAAGTACTCCGAACGCATTTTTAATTTTAGTTTACATTATTAACATTTTCTCCAGTTTCTTAAATATAGAAATCAGAACATGAAGTCAAGCCCTGATTTGTACTATTTGCTGATTTCTGAGATGTATATGCTCACAGTGAAAATTTAACAATTGGCTCTCCCAGCTGGTATGGGCTGGCTCTAGCACAACAGTGAGTCCCACCCTTCTGGGTCTTGTGATGAAGGAAGGTAGAGGGGGGAGAGGTGGAGTTATCAGTATCAGTGGTTTGTTTCTCTCCAAAACAGGGGAATTAGGAGCAGGGGCATCTGGGAGTTTGAATTGAACACATAGTGGTTTGAGTTCCATGACTTTCATGGTCAAATGGACAGGGAAGTAGCCACAGAGTTTTACTAGATGTTAACAGTAATCCACAGGGCTGTATTGTGATGGTTTCATTGATCTTCTGGAGTCAATCTAATCCATTTTTTGGATAACTCTCACTGTTATTAAATTTCTCCTTCTATGGAGCCAAAATCTGCCTGTTTGAAAGTTATACTCAAATATTCATTTCTGTCTTTTGGGGCCAAGCAAACAGAGACTAATCCTTTTTGTACATAACAAATCTCCAGTTTTTTTTAAAAACAAATATGCTTCTCTCCTACACTCTAGTTATCTTTTCTCCAAGAAGTTCCCTCATCCCACCTTTGTATGGCCCCATTTCCAGCCTCACCACCTTCTATCACCCTCCCTCTGGGAATGCTACAGTTTGTCAATGTCCTTCCTAAATTTCCTATTATTCAGAACAGAACATGATATTCCAAATGTGGTCTGACCAGGCCAGGCTACAACAAGGCTGTCATCTCTCTTATTCTGTACTCTATGTATCCATTGCGATATGCACATATTTAGAGAATCCACTCCAAATGTTCACATGGAGTATTTGTGCCCAACCTGTGGTAGATAGAACGTTCCCAGCTTGTATTATCTGATTAGCCACAGTCAGACACACTGTAACGTGATGTCATTTCGGTCCTCTTCAAGTACGAAGGACAACAACCATCCCTTAATCCAAAAAGGTAGGCTCCACAAAGCTGTGCAAGGTCAGTACAGGATTGCTAGACCAGAATCTGGCAGCACGCAGTCCTCAAAGTCTCCCTACAGGGTGTGTGCCTCTTTCTCTTCCCCAGGAAGTGCTCGTCCTTGAGAAACATACATAATTACCCTATAATGATCTTCCATGCAGCTAGTTTGCACAGAAAAGAAACACATGTTTGCGAAGTCAAGAGGAAGCAGAAAGAGATAACAAAATAGGGGATGCCAATGAGGTGTATGCAGTTTGAGTATCAATCAGCAAGCAATCCAATCCAATAGACATTTATTAAGCTCCTACTATATACCAGGATAGGGCAGCTAGGTGGTGCAATAGATAGAGCACCTAGCCTGGAGTCAGGAAGATCTGAGTTCAAATCTAACCTCAGGTACTCACTACCTACATGACCCTGGGTGAGTTCCTTAACTCCTATTTGCCTCAGCTCCTCATCTGTAAAAATGTGGACACACTGGAGAAAGAAATGGCAAACCACTATAGCATCTTTGCCAAAAAAAAAAAAACCAAGTCTGTGGGATCACAGAGAGTAGGACATGACTGAAAGACTGACCAACAGCAAATATGCCAGGCACTGGTGATAAGCTAATAAATTCATTTTAAAAAGACAGTCTCTGCTCTCAAGGAACTTAAAATCTAATTAGGAGAGAGAACACACACAAGGAGAAAGGAAGGGGAGGAAGAGGAGACAGCAGGGCATAGGGGGCATCTCATTGTATAGTTGAAAGAAGGCAGAGCAGCAGATGAAGAATGGAATGGACCAAAGAGTCCAGTTTCTATCTTCTATAAAGGAAGACATTGGGAGCAGTTAGACACTGCACCCTCTAGCCCTCCAGTCAGAGGGCAGAGGAGGCTGAGGGAGGTGGTGTCCATCAGGGCAGAGTCAGCATCGTGGTGATGGGCTTAACCTGGGAGGAGGGGGGGGTACATCTTTTTCCTTGGGGTTGTAATCAGGCAGGGCAGCAGATGCTGAGTGGAGGGGGAGCATTTATTAAACACCTACCTTACCTCTCTCAGTTTCCTTTTTTAGAAGATAAACTCCTTGAAAGCAGGGACTATCTTTCTTTTTCTTATTTCTATCCCCAGTGTTTTTCATAGTGCTTGGCACATTGTAGAAACTTAATAAACCTTTATTGACTTGATTATTTCCTGGATACTATTACACTCAATACTTCATTCTTTCAGATATGCCATAGATATGAATATTTACACATATTCACATACACTTTTTTTTTAGTCCAAACTTACAAATTTGTCCAGTGAGGAAATTCTCAACAGATTTGCAACTGTTTTGCAACTTCTGATCTTGGTGGCCCAGGGATTAAGTAATTTTTCTTCAGTCTCAGTGTCTGTATATATCTGAGGTAAGATATAAACCCAGATCTTCCTGACTCCAAGGCCAACTTTGGCTATTCACTATACAAAGCTGCTTCTTTCTCTATAAAGATCACTAAGAATGATGGTAAGCTTTGAGAGGATTTGGTTTGGGATCAGATGGGCAACCCCCACCTCTCCCCTCCAAGTCAGGCTTGTCAGTGTTACAGGAATTTCAAATTTTCTTTTATTCTTCCTTCAAATTTTTGTTAACTAAAAGTCTGTCTTAACATTAACCTTATTAATATTAATATCGTCTGACCAAAATCTGTCCTATAGGATGTGAAAATTTACTTAGATTAGAGCCTTAAATATTCCTTGAAGCCAGAACTGTCCCTGACTCCTTGTTGACATGTAAATCTCTTCTTCAACCACCTTATTTGTGAATCCTCTAAATATAGTTTAATCTGTAAGCTGACCTCCTTTTCCTACAGAATTTTTTAACAAAGTTTGTTTCCTTAGGGAATGTATGAAATTATGACAGTTTAACCAAGTTTGTTCAGCTTTTATGAAACCAAAGGAAGCATGGGATTAAGAATCTATCTTCCCTTTAACTTTTATGGCCTAAGAGGACTACACAAGATTGCAGTTTGTAAATAAATTCTTTCTTTGTCACTCTGATGACATAATTTTGCCAATAAGAAGCCTTCTTAGGTCACATAGGTGACCTCAGAAAGTTTTACACTCTGGGTATGTCTCTAAGGAGACACTTTTTCTTTTTCCTTTCTCTCTACATACTTATGCTCTCCCTTTTCAATCATGCATTTATTTGGTGACATCCTTTATTCTGGCTGGTTTTTGTAGTTCCTCTGCATTGTAATCTGCTCATGGCTTCCATGTACCTCCCCCTTGCTCCCCAAGGGATACTCAATTTTATGTCCTTGAAAGAAGTGTTCAATGACTTGTAGCCACAGAACAGCACTGGTAGCCTATGGTTGTTAAAAACACAAGCTTTTGTTTTAGGGAAAATTTGAGATTTATTAAAGTAGTTTTGCAGTCTTCCAATGTAGCCTACTTCACTTGGTTATTTTGAGGCCCAGTTCATTTTCTATTTGCAATGTCTATTTAAAATATATATTGATGGATAGGTTGCCCAACTTCAAGTCATAGACTGATCGATCCTTCATCCACTTGGTTTTTTCTGTATGCGTGTTTAGACCAAACTCTGTTGAGTGGTCATGAAGCTTCTCTAAGAGGCACTCCAATACTCTAGGGCTGGATGGTGACCAACCAACGTAACGTACTATGCAAACAGGGGTGTCCAGAGGGCATCTCTCTTCTATTTGGACACTGGACTGGATCTTCTCCACAACAGAAAACCCTTGACGTAAATATACATTTCTTTTAGGCCTCACCTGATATTAATGATGAGAGTTTTGTTGAACAAGATTATCTTTGTTGTTATGTATTTCAGGAAATCTTATAAAGGTTTGATGTATACATGGGAGAGACCTTGTTGGAGAAGAAGCTCTAATGGGGTATTTGCTTAAATGAATCAAAAAAAAATTCTATAGTTACCAAATAATAAGCCCCCAAATATCTATTTTCTATACCTTTCAGTCCATTGCATTATAGTAAAGAAAAAGTCTGTGGAATATTACTTGTAAAAGCATTCTCTTATACATGTGTAGATGATTCTTATGAAAATGATTTAAAGAGGTGAGAATCAACCAATTGGTATTTGTTAATAGTGCCTGTGTTCCAGGCACTATTAGATGTTGGGGATGGATATAAATACAAAGAATAAAACAATCCATGAGCTTACATTCTAATGGAGGAAGTAACAAACATATAAAAAC
The DNA here is from genome assembly GCF_003287225.1 of Phascolarctos cinereus. Classification (NCBI taxonomy): domain Eukaryota; kingdom Metazoa; phylum Chordata; class Mammalia; order Diprotodontia; family Phascolarctidae; genus Phascolarctos; species Phascolarctos cinereus. The sequence continues at coordinate 47,898,895 of NW_027555958.1, read as the reverse complement.
ATGTACAGCATTACAAATATAAATATATACAAAACAGTTAAGTAGAAGGTACGAGGAGTTGGGGGAATCAGGAAAGAATTTATGTAGAAGATGGGGTCAGAGTGTATCTTAAAAGAAGAAAGGGACACAGTAGAGGTAAGGAGGAAGTCATTCTAGGAAGGGTGACAGCTTGGTTAAAGGGACAGAGATGGGAGATGGAGTGTCATATGTGAAGAATGGAGAGAAGGTCAGTTTGGCTGTAAAGTGATACAGGGAATAATATCCAACGAGATTGGAAAGAGAGGTTGGGGCCAGGTCATATGGAGTTTTAGAAGGTGAACAGAGGAGATTATATTCTATCCTAGAGGCAAAGGAAACTCCTAGGGTAATTACTGGTTAAATCTATTCTTAAAGAAAACTATTTGGAAATAGTGCATAGCAGAGGTGTCAAACTCACCTTTTGGCCCAGGGCAATACTCCGAGTGCTGCCCAAACCAGATTAGAACATAATTGGGAAATGTTTAGACTGGAATGGTTGAGAGGCAGGGAGATCAGTCGGGAGGCTGTTATATAGGCCAATATTTCTCAGTACTCTCTGGGTTGCTTCTTTTCTTCAGGATTAAAAAGGACCAATAATTTTTTCCACACCTTTGGTATCTTCTTCTTCAAATAACTTGTGAATTGATCCTTCAATAGCCTCACAATTGTGTTGCATGCAGCACAGACCTCCTTTATTTACTCATTCACTTGTTTATTCATTTATTTATTTATTATCATTTCTCTATGTCTGTCTATTTATTTATTTGGTCAAATCTGGTTGCTTTTGCTGTCTTTGTGTTACTGTAATTTCTATCCCTTCTCCTCATCTAGGATTTCTAAAATCCAAGCTGTTAGTATCCAATATGATAAGTCCATTTTCCTTGATGAGGGGAAGAGTTTGTTTTCAAAATATTTTCACATTTTTTCCATCTTTTAGCTCCCTTTTAGTTTTATTCTTAAAAACACTTAGGATGCCTTTGCATAATATTATTTGTCAAAAGACTGTTGTTAAAGTAGCTTTTACCTTTCACTGCTTCCAAGGTGAAACCCATACAAGTCTTCCTCTACCTGTCCCTCTCATTTTACAGAACAGTTTGTATTATAACTGATATTACTTTTGGCTGTCACATCTCAGCACTTGATGAGTCAAACATTTTCTAACTAAAACATTTTGTTAGGGCTCTTTGGGTCTCCTCATTCTGGCAATTAATTGACATTGATGACTTCTATATGAAATTATTATAATCAGTGTTTATATGATTTTCATTATCAATCACTTGGTTAAGTTGTATACCATATCTTTTTCTCTTCCTCCCCCCCACCTTTTTCTAGCTTTATATTAAGTTTGATCTTTGTTCTAAGAAGACAGTGGTCTAACCATACTCAGAGTGCTAATTTAGAAATGACTCACATCAAACATAACATCATGATTCCTGTCTATTAAAATATAATCATTTTAATTTTTTGTGATGTTATTTTGTGCTCATTACCTTTGGCACCTCCTGTTTCTTTTCTTGAAGAAACTACTCACGGTGAATAGGCATAAGGCTTCTGTGTAGGTTATAAGTCTTTAGTCTCTTTCATTCAATATTCATGATATACATTCTCCAACACATTTTTCACCATCCTCACCCGTACCTAGCTTTACACCCAGAGTCACCAAGGATTCTAGTATTTGTGCTATGCTCAAGAAGTTTCTAAGGTTTCTGATTGCCTGTAAGATAGATAGAAACTCCTCTATTTGGTTTTTCCTAGAACCACAAAATTTGAGAGAAAGTGGAGATCTCAGGCATGTAGCCCAATTCATAACTGGAAGTAGCTCCCATGTTAACATACCTGGCAAGCGGTCATCTAGCTTCTGCTTAACACATCCAATGAGGGGAAACCCATTTTCTGCTGAGACTGCCCATTCTACTTTGGGACAGTTCTAGTCATTAGGATGCTTTTCCCTCACATCAAGTCTACATTTGTTTGTTTGATAGTTCTGCCTGTATGGTTCTTGGCTCTGCCTTCTAGCACCAAACACAACCAGACTAATCCCTCTTTCACATGGTCAAACCAAATTTTCCCTAAAACAAAAGCCTGTGTTTTTAATTACCGCAGTCTAACAGTGTTGTTCTATGGCTACAAGTCATTGAACACTTTCAAAGATGTAAAATTGAGTATCCCTTGGGGAGCAAAGGAGAGGTACATGGAGGCTATGTCATTTTCATTCATGTCCAACTCTTCATGACCTCATTTGGGGTTTTCTTGGCAAAGATATTGGAATGGTTTGCATTTTCTGCTCCAGCCCTTTGTACAGATGAGGAAACTGAGGCAAACAGACTTAAGTGACTTGCCCAGGGTCATACAGCTACTAAGTGTCTGAGGTCAGATTTGAACTCAGAAAGCTGTGTCTTCCTGACTCCAGCCTCAGTGCTCTATGTCTTAAGCGTCACCTAGCTGCCCCTAGTCTATTAAATACTTAAACACAACTACCATGTTTTTCCTGAATCTTCTCTAAACTAAACATGTCCAGATCTTTCAAGTGATTCTTGTATGACTCAAGACTCCCTCCTATCCCACAGAACTAGTCGGGTTGCTTTCTAGATTATCACTTTCATTCCTGAACTGTAGTACCCAGAACTAAATAAAGTATGAAAAATGTGGTCTAACCAGATCAGAGTATGGGAGGACCTTCTTCCTAAAAAACTTGTTTGTTTTGTTTGCTTTTATACTACCTCATGATGCAGTCTAAACTATCTTCTAACCACACCTCCTCATCTTGTTCTTGTGACATTGATTTTTTGAACCCAAGCATAACACTTTACATTTATTACTATTTAATCTAACTTAAAACCAAACTTCCTCTAGTTTGTCAATATCTTTTTGGATCCTAACTCAGTCATTCAGTACATTAGCCATCTTTGCATCATCCACACATTTGATAAGCATGTCATTTATACTTTAACCCAAGCCATTGCAGCAAATGTTATTAAACATCTGAAAACCCTTCACAATCTGGCCCCCAGCTTATGTTTCCAGGCTTATTACAAATTTCCAGACTTATTACAAATTCCTTCCCAGCATATGTTCCGCATTCCAGCCAAAATGACCTACTTGTGGTTCTCTGTCAATGACAGCATATTTTCTGTCTCCGTATCTATGCACATCTGTCCCCCATACCTTGAATGCTTTTCCTCCTCCTTTCTACCTCTTGGAACCTCATACCCTGTCAAGGATCAGCTCAAATACTCCTCTTCAAGAGGCCTTTCCTGATCCTTCCAGTTTTTAGTGTCCCTCCTAAAATACTTTGTATTTATTTTGTGGTTTGAGAAGTGTGGGAAAGTACAGCTGACCATAAATTACCATCTCCTGACTGTGATCACACAGCTAATAAGTTTCAGAGCTGGTATGAGTACTTCGGTCTTCTGACTCTGATTCAAGTGTTGCTTCCACTGAAATATGATGCCTTTAATATATCTGAAAAGTACTTGTTCACCTTCTGCTTGAATACTGCCAGTGACAGGATTCTCACTGTCTCAGGAAATATCACCTCCCCTTTTTAGACAGCTCTGATTAAGAAATTCTCCCTCATATTAAGCCAAAATCTACTTCTCAGTAACCTTTACCTATTACTATGAGTTCTCTACTCTGAGGCTACACAGTTTAGGGTTAACCTTTTTTCCATATATTTGAAGATAGTGATTGTATCCTCACTATGTCTTCTCTTCTCCAGTTAAACATACCCAGTTCCTTTAACCCTAAATTCATACCTTTCAGTATTCTAGTTCTAATTACAAACCAAATCTGCCTCCCTCTCCCTAACTCCTCTCCACCTATACTTATACCACTTTTTAACTCAACTCTCTTCTCTAGTGACACACTACCCTCTCTAATAGGTCTTTCCAGGTCCAAATCCTGGTGTTTCATTATGACTTTTTAACAGATTCCATTGAACTTTTCCTAAATGTTCCTCCCACATCCTTGAATGAATGCAGATCTGACTTTCCTCTGAGGACACTAAAGGTGGGGCTGTTGTTGTTGTTTTGGCTTTTTAGTTTGTTTGCATGTTTGTTTGTTTTTATGGAGGGGATCTTGTTTGGACATTCTATTTCTCATCTCTTATGTCACAGGAAGAAAGTCACTGAGAAGTGGCTAGGGGATGTCTCCCTTCTGTCAGTCATGGTACATGGAAGATTCTAGGCCTATCAGATTCCGGGCAGGGGCAAGGGAGTGACTTTTCCAGGAAGGATTGTGTTTAAAACAGAGAAGCCTGGAAAATGGGCCTTATGAGTACCACAGAGGGCCCGCAAAACGTTTTTGTTTTGTTTTGCTTTGTTTTCACTGTTACACTGAGTAACTACAGGACAGTGGAGTTCAGGTGAAAAACATCAGCTCATACAGAAATAACCTTAACAAAACTATCGCTACTTATAAGCTGAGGAAGAGAACAGCTGCCCCAGGAGCAGTCTCGGTGTGTGACCTCCACATACAAAGTGGGAAGTCCTTGGGTAGAGGATGGGGCCAAGCCCACTTTCCAGTTGAAGGCTCCAAGTCCCTTAAGGTTCAAACACAAATCATTAGAGACAAAGAGCCAGTATGATATCAATGGCCCCTGTCCTGTTATGTATAGGACCTAAAAGGGAGAATAGTTTCTAAATTACCTAATAAAGAGTGAGGAATGAGGAGCAATGAAATATGGCAACTCACCATGATGGTACCATCCTAACAAGAGGCTGAAAAGAGCAGGGATGGAGGGGGAGGCTGGCACCACACAAGTCAGTCAAGTTTTCACCAACTCATGGTAACACTCTCCAACGTTTCCTTTCTTTGCTCTTCCTTTCTGGTAAAGATGGCTGGAGAAAGTGATGACGCTGTACAGTATAAGTTCATGGTACATAACCTTAATGGAACCCTTAATGCAACTCAGCAATCCTCTATCTCAACTCTTCTTAACTCTATTTTCTTCAGTGATTGCTCCAAGTCTTCTCCTCTCTCCTCAGTTTCCTTTTCCCTTCCAAAAACACTGCCCACCACCACCATACACATTTGCTCTCTTGTCTCGCCTCCTTATCAAAGAAGATGGTGGCCATCTGGCATTAACTCTCATAACTCTCCCTCATATTGCAAAAGTTCTCTGCCTCAGAGGAAGAGATGGCTTTCCAGGTCAAGGCTGATCCCTCCACCTCTTTCTCTGTCAACCATTTGCTCTCATTCATGCATGAGCAATCTCTCTCCATGGGTTCCTTCCTTTCTCTCTACAAATAGGTTCAAATTTCTCTTATTCTTAAAAAAACTCCCCTAACTCTTTTTTTTTTTTACCATCAAACTACTACCTCATCTTTTGCTCCCTGTTAGAGGCCAAACTTCTTGAAAGAGAAGCTTCCATTTGGTGCTTCCATTTCCTTACCTACTCATCCACTCTTTGGAATTTCTCCTGTGATTGGATGCCCTATTAACAAGGAAGGCATTACGACACAAATAAGTCCAATCCAGTTTTGCACAAATTCTAATTGTTAGAAATGTCTAACTCCTGGCCTGCTTGGAAATGGAGGATTGCCCAATCTCTATACGAAACAATGCCTGCCAAGTCCTTTAAGGGAGTGAAGGATGTAAAACAAGGATTTTGGATTTTGGAAATAGGACGTCCCAAAAGATATGTCCTCACACGTATGTTGCTGAAAGACAGGAGGGATTTATAGATGACATAGGAATAACTCAAGTGGGCAAAATAGCTTTGATCACCAGGAAATATACTTTTTAATATCACTCTTATGTTCAAGAGGTCCTGATATAAAGTGATGCAGATTTACCTTCAGTGACGCAGACAATGACCCATCCATACCTGCCTATCCTTTGCTGCTCTTCTCCATGTTCTCCCACTTCACCCCAAGGAGCTCACCCAATGTTCTGGGAGGCTTCCTAGCTTTTTCCTGACATCTTAAGGAAGTAGTAGAGCATATGGGATGTCTATCAGTCATCACTTGTTCTCACAGTATGGCCAGTCCATCTTCTTTTCTAAGAAGAGACATCTCTTTGCTGATGCCCTTCTTTCCAGTTCCTCTTCTCCATTCCTTATTTGTTCTGCATTGTGGACCATTTCTACTTACCACATACCCATCTGTTGTCTTGAGAGCAATAACACTAATGTTCCTTTTTAATTCTTTGGAAAGGGAGACACCTGGGAGTAGGCAGGGATAGTCAAGACTGACAGATGTATATATCCAATTGACAGGATACCATGATCTAGAGCCATGCAACCTTGATAGGCCCTGGGGATAGAGGCAAAAACCAAACAGTCTCTCCCCTCAAGGAGTTTACATTCTACTAGGGGAGCAAGACAAATACCCACATACTCAAATGGAGTACTTTAAGGATGTCCTTTATTCCAATTCTTCTTCATAATTTCTCATCACATCTTGTAGCCTCCTCACATCAACCATGTGCCTCTCTATTACTTTCTGTTCTATATTGTAGCAGAAGCTAAATGCTCCCATGCCAGGACTAGAAATTCTGAGCTTAGGCTTCCAATAATCCTGTTGTGTCTCATCAGCAAGAGAACCAGAAATACTACTCATTCTCCAATCTATAACTCCAAAGAAGAGAGAGAAGACTATGTGCTCTTATTTTCATATGGGTGGTTCTTCATAAGGAAAAAGTCAGGACTCTTCATAAAGAAAATGCTCTGATATCTGTCTAAGGAACCTTCCTGTTAGCTTCTTGTCTACCACTTGTGAAGGATACATATTCTGGGTTCAAGATTAAGTACATTATAATTTCCCAAACTAAAACTATACTGTGTGCTGGTAAAATATATAAATTCTCTTTCTCAGACAAGGGGCAGGACCAGAGCCAGAAATAAGGATGGTACTAGGGATAGCAAAAGAAGGATCTAGGGAGAATATGGAATCAGTTTTTGAAGCTTGTAGGTTGCAAGTAAGGTCTTTGGTAGTAAAAGGTTTGCAGAGTGGTACAACTTTGACACAGACTATTTTCAATCCATGAATCTGAAGTTGGGAAACATTGCACCATAGCCTTTGAGCTCCTTCTAGAGATCAGGGTTAAGATTGCACTTTTAGTTCACAGCCTAGCTAGAGGTTCCCAAAGTGGGTGATACCACTTCCTGGGGGTGCTGGAACAATCTAGGGGGGCAGTAGTAGCCTCGGGTACAATTGAGGAGGCATTGAATAAAAATAATAGGACAATGAAAACATAAGGAAAGAAGAGAAAAAATTTTGAAAAACCATTTGTACATGTTTCATGTGTTGTGTAACAGAGTTAAAGTCATAGTGGTTACAGTATTTTCCAAATAATCACACAAAATGCAAGGTACAACCCATCAGTGGTCAGGTCTCTGACAGGTCTTAACAAGCAAATATTGGCAGGTAAGCATGTCACACATTGTCTGGACGTCCTGCATGCATCCTCAGGAATATGTGCGTGTAATGACTTGTTTACAATATGATACTGTATGGTTACATGATGCAATATTGCATCATCAAAATTTCAATGCAGGAAAAACCCCACAAATTTACAATAAATTATCAATTTAAGATGTGTCATTTTTAAAAATACACATTTTATATTTTTTTGAAATGACACAAATTAAAAAAAACATTAAAGGGTTAAAGAAAGTAGATTTCCGGGGGGGGGGGCACTGAATAATTTTTTTTTTGAAAAGAAGGTGATAGGCCAAATAATTGGGATCCTCTAGGCTCTGCCCATTTCAGATTATAAGTTTAGAAGAGGTTCAGAAGGCAGCTTTTCTGGGAATCACAAGAAGTCATAACTGGCCACTGTGTTGGTCAGAATCTTTCAAAGTCGTTTTCCTTTATTTTATTTTGGTTCCCATTTAATTGAACTCCTGATTCACCTCATTTTATTCTGCATCAGTTTGTCAGATCTTCCTAAGTTTCTCCAAATCCTTCATATTAGTCATTTCTTATGGCATTCCAATTATGTAACACATTCGTTCAGCCATTCCCCAAATGATGGGCACCCACTTTATTGCCAGCTCTTTGCTATGACAAAGAGCTCTGCTGTGAATACTTGTGCACATAGGGGTTCTTTCCTTCTGTCTGTGGCATCTTTAGGGTGTATATGCCTACTAGTGGTATTGCAGGTGGATTTAGGTAGAATACGGCTCCAAACTGTTTTCCAGCACAGTTGGACCAATTTAAAATTCTAAAAATAGTAAATTAAGGTACTTGTCCTCCCATAACCCTTTCAAAATTGCCTTTTAAAAAAAATCATCTTTGCCAATCTAATGTGTGTGAGGTAAAATCTTAGAGTTGTCTTAATTTGCATTTCTTTTATTATTGGTGGATTTAGAACATTTTGGTACATTTCTTGCATGCAAATCACTGCAGACAACATGTGACTGCTTATTTTGAGCCCTCCATACACCCCTCTGCTGCCCTTTGGGTCATCCACAACTTTTACTTTTCAGGGATCGTGTGTTCTAAGATTTGCAGCTGTAGAGCAGAACAGGGAAATGCTGATGTTTTTGTTTCACTCAGGAGATGGGGTTCACTGAAAACACTGCAGTTTCTCAAATGCATTCCAGCTTACTATTTCTCCTTGCCACTTGTCTAGCTTCATTGCCCATTGAAAGCATATGAGGTAGCTGGCTGTGTGTGTGTGTGTGTGTGTGAAACATCTGTAGTCCCTGCTGATGTATCACTTGAGTTTAGGAGTTCTTAGTTGCAGTAAGGCTAAAGCTGATTGAGTATCCAAACTAAGTTGGGTACCAATACGGTGAGCCCCTGGAGCAGAGAGCTCTCAGACTGCCTAAGGAAGGCTGAATCCGTCTAAGTTGGTAAAAGGGAACAAGAGAAAGCTTTCATGCCAATCAGCTTTGGGATAGGGCCCACGTTTGCTGCTGTACTTCCAGTTTGAGTAAGATAGGGAGACCTAATCAAAAGAGAAAATACATGAAGTAATGCTCAGCTTGCTGGAAAGGTTAAGAAGATAAGTCATAGACTTTTAAAATGGAAGGATATTAGAGATCACCTATTCAACCAAAGTACTTAAAAGTAAAAGGGACATTAGAAATCTCTAATCCAATGCCTTCACTTTAAAGATGAGGACACTGAATCCTAGAAGAAGGAAGTAACTTCCCTAAGGTAACAAAGCTAGGAAGTAGCAGAACTGGATTTGAATGCAGTTTGTTTGACACCCAAATCCCACTAGACTAAACCAAAATCTCTGAATCAGAGAAGCCTTCGGAGGCAATCTAATCCAATCCACTCCTGAAGAAGAGCCCCATCTACAACATACTCAAAAAAGTATCATCCGGCCTTTTCCTGGAGACCTCCAGTTAAGAGTGAACTCACTAGCTCTTGAAGGGGTCCATTCCACTCATTCTACTTTGGGATTTCTCTGTCTTTAGAAGTGTTTTCTTACATCAATCCTATTTGTCCCGTTTCCATTCCTATCTATGACTCTTAGTTCTTCACTCTGGTGCCAAATTTATTTCAACATTTCAACAAACATTTATTAAATACCTGCTATGCATCAGACACATTGCTAGACTCTGGGAATAAAGAGATAAGAAATAAAACAGTTTCTGTTTTCTAGGAGCTTAGATTCTACTAGGGGGAGGAGGGACAACATGCACAAATCTAGGTGGGCAGCTAGGTGGCATAGTGGACAGAACTCTGGAATTGGAGTCAGAAAGAACTGAGTTTGAATCCTGCCTTAGTTATTTACTAGTAGTGTGATCCTGGGCAAGTCATTTAACTTTTCTGTACCTCAGTTTCCTTATATATAAAATTAGGAGTTGATATATGCATATATATGTGTGTGTGTGTGTATATATATACATGTATGTATATATATGTATATATATATATATATACACATACACACATCTGTGTGTATATGTATACAGACATAGATAGATAGATAGATAGATAGATAGATAGATAGATAGATAGATAGAGATATACACAATGCAAATGTTTTATGGTTAAATACCAATAACTGGGGAAATTACAAAAGGCTTCTTGAAGGAGGTAGCCCTTGACCTTTGTTTGAAAGGAACTAGGAATTCCAAGAGGTGGTGGTGATCAGTGACAGCCTTCCAGGCAGGGGCCAGCCTGTTGCAAAGACATGGAGAGATGAAATGCCATGTATGAGGGAAATAAGCCAAACTGGCTAGAATGTAGTATATATGAAGGGGAGTTTGGCCAGATAGATTAAAGCCAGATTGTAAATTTCTTAAAGGCCAAAGGTTTTACATTTAATCCTTTTAATTTTCATCTTACTAGATTTGTCTCAACTTCTTAATTTCCCAAAATCTTTTTAGAGCCTGACCATATTATCTAAGGTGCTAGCTCTCTCCCCCAGCTTTGTGTCATCTGTAAATTTAATAAGTGTGGCATCCATGCCTTTTGCTAAGTCACTGATAAAAATGTTAAATAGGGTCAAGCACTGATCCCTTGGAAATTTCAGTAGAGACCTCATTCCAACTTGACATTGGACCATTAATGATTGCTCTTTTGATCTGATCATTCTACTGGTTCCAGATCCATCTAGTTATACTATTCTTTGGTCCATATGAAACCTTGTCAAATGCTTTGCTAAAGTCTTGGTAAACTACCTCAACAGCTTTTCTAATAATTTGTTTTTAAAAAAGAAGAGTACGGTATGATTTATTTTTGTTAAAGCCTTATGTGCTCTTTGTCCTTTTCTAGATGTTTACTAACTATTCTTTTAGTAATAATATATAAAAATCCATACTTTTCCAGGAATTGAAGTCAAGTTCCCTAGCCTATAATTTGCCAACTCTATTTTTGACACCTTTTTGAAAATCAGGACAATGTTTACTCTTCCTAATCCTTCAGCTGTTTTTCAGTTGCGTTCAACTTTCTATGACCCCATTTGGGATTTTCTTGGCAAAGATACTGGAATGGTTTGTGAATTCCTTCTCTAGCTCATTTTACAGATGAGGAAACTGAGACAAACAGGGTAAAGTGACTTGCCCAGGATCACATAGCTAGTAAGTGTCTGAGGCTGGATTTGAGCTCACAAAGTTAAGTTTTCCTGATTCCAGGCCCAACACTCTATCCACTGCATATACATCTTGTTTTCCATGTTCTTTTTTTTTTCTCTAAGGCCACTGGCAGTGGTTGTGTAATTACACCTGTCAGGTCTGATAGTACCCTAAAAATGCAGTTGAATTCATCAAGGCCAGCTAGGCACTCTATTAGTATTTCCGTGCTTATCTTGGATATCAACTCCCTATAAACATTTTTGTTCTATCTTTTCTTGTCCAAAAATAATTCTCTTTGGCAGAGGAAACAGTAAAATAAGCAGCTCTACTTTCTGTAGTCAATTATTGCCATCCTTTCCAACCTGAACCCTACCCTTTTTTTTGATTCTCCTCTTTCCTTCAGTTCAGTCACTCCCACCTTTTTCCTTCAGCTTTCTTCACTAAAATGACTTAACTCCAAGCTTTAGCACTCCTGACACTGTTCTTATAGGCCCATGCCAAACGTTTGTATTCATGTTCTGTTACCTGTCCTTGCACCAATTTTCTTTATGTGTCTTAAAACAAATCTTGGTTGATGAATCCCCTGCGCACCCACATTTCTCTTTGTATCTTAGAAATTCCCTTTTTGAGATCCTTTCATCACTTTTGAGCTAATTTGTCCTTCAGAACTTTAATCCATGGAATCATACTTATTCTTTCTCTGAACCCCTTGACATGTGCCCTCATAAAATCTGGGGTTCATGTCAGATGATTTCTAGCTTTCCTCTCTTTCTCTAAAACAAATTCTAAGATGGAATACTTACTGATGATACTCATGTGGAATACAACCCCCAAGGTTCCCATCATTTTTGCTCCAGAAATCTTGTTGATCAGAATCATAGCAAGCAAACAGTTCCCCTTATAGATTTCCCTACCTTTTGAGGGGTATCAAATTATCTTTGAGACTAGTCAGGAAATTATTAGCTGCTCTGCTTTGGGCAAAGAGGGAGCTCCTCTAGATGTCCAAGTGTTGAAGTCCCCCATCACTATCTCTGTGCCAGATTTATGATCTGTTTCCCAAACTCTTAATGTAGTTCAATTTTCTATTCAGATTGCCTGTAAAATACACTCTGATTACAATATCCTTTCTATTTCCATTTCCATTGATCTTCATTCAAATGCTCTCCACCATGCTTTACCCTCTCTGTTTTCTGGATTTCTTCACATGAGATTATCTTCTTAAGATTCTCCGCTAGCTGACATATGGAAAAAGGATTAGACTTGTTCTGCTTGACTCCATAGAATAGAACTACAGGCAGTCAGCTAGGTGGTGCAGTGAATAGAGCACTGGGTTTGGCGTCAGGAAGATTCATTTTCCTGAGTTCAAATCTGGCCACAGACACTGACTAGCTATGTGACATTGGACGAGTCACTTAACCTTGTTTGCCTCAGTTTCCTCATTTATAAAATGAGCTGGAGGAGGAAATGGCAAACCACTCCATATCTCTTCCAAGAAAACCCCAAATGGGGTCATAGAGTCAGACACAAATGAAATGATCAAACAAGAACAATGAAAAACCTTCTAGCTGCTAGAGATGTCCAAAAGTGGGGTGAGCTTCCTCAGGGTTCGGACTTCTTATCACTGAAGATCATCACACACAAGGGGTATGTTCACATTTGAAGTATGTCGTAGGATGGATTCTTTTCAGCTAAATGACCTCGAAGTTTCCTTCCACCTCTGGAATTTCATGACTCTGATTCTGTGAAGTTCAAAGTCACAGATTTAACCTTGATGTCAGTGGGGAAAAAACAAACAACAAAACTAATTACAGAGCTATCCCAAAGTGGAACGGCTACCTCGAGAGGCAGTGGGTTCCCTCTCATTGGGGGACATCGAGCAAAGACTGGATAACTTAGTACTGGGCATGTTTCTAGGTGTGTATTTGACCACATGGCCCCTGAGGTGCCTTCAAACTGTGAGATTCTGTGATTTTGCTCTCTGCCCTTCCTTTCCTTTATCTCCCTATCCCTCCAGGGTTGTTGTGAGGATCAAATGAGACAACGTTTTTAAAGAGCAAAGCACAGAGCCTGGCACACAATAGGCAGCTGTTGTTCTGTCACGTCCAGCTCTTCGTGATCCCATTTGGGGTTTTCTTGGCAAAGAATGGTTTCCATTCCTTTTCCAGCTCATTTATGAATGGGGAAACTGAGGCAAACGGTGTTAAGTGACTTGCTCTAGTCACATAGCTAGCAAATGCCAGAGGCTGGATTTGAATTCGTGAAAATGAATCTTCCTGATTCCAAGCCTAGTGTGCTATTCACTGCACCGCCTAGCTGTCCATAATAGGCAGTTAATAAATGCTTATTCCCTTCCTTTTCCCTTCCCATTTCCAGAACTGATTTCCCATCTAATTTAAGTGATCCCTATATCTTGCAGTCAAACTTGCCTCCTTGAGAAAGAATCTCTAATTTTCCTTTCTTACTCTCCATACATTGTACATTTGCATATTAGCATTTGATGCCATGGATTTTATTACTGGCTCCTTTTTCAGATTTTATCTTTTGTGAATTTCCTACTAGGTAGTCTTCTTTCTACCTTGTAGTCACTATTTTGGGGAGCTAATGAGATTATATATCTAAAGTGCTCTGCAAACCATGCGAGCTATCATTCTTATCATAGCCATCTCGTCATCTAGCTTGGTGATATTCATAGACAATTTTCTCTCTCCTCCTTCCTTTTCAATCTAAAGCCATAGTTTTTAGTAAACCATACTGCAGTCCCACTCATTTACAAATGAAGTGCAAAGACTCAGAGGCGATGTCCCTCCAGCCATCCCCATCTATGAAGGTTTCATCGAGCACATGTCATGCCAAACTAATCCTTTCTCCTTTTTTTTTTTTAACAAAGTTACTGAACTGGTAGATTAGAGAGATTCTATACATATAATTTATTTACATTTTAGCAAAACATTTCACAAAGTTTCTCACACTATCCTTGTGGAATTGATGGAAACCTGTGGACCAGGTGATGGCACAATTAATATAAAGCCTCTGTGAGAGTATATGTTGTGTGAGTTCTAACAAAAATCAGACAAATTAAGTTTTAAAGTGCCATTGTTACTCTATGGTGTGAATTCTTTTTTTTTTTTGTTTGTTTGTTTCTAGGCGACAGGGTTAAGTGACTTGCCCAGGGTCACACAGCTAGTAAGTGTTATGTGTCTGAGGATAGATTTGAACTCAGATCCTCCTGACTTCAGGGCCAGTGCTCTATCCACTGTGCTACCAAGCTGCCCCTATGGTGTGAATTCTTAACCTGGGAGGTCCATGGATCACCACCACTACCCCTCCCCCACCAATAACTCTGTGGGTAGATTTGAAGAGATCAGTGAACATGGATGAGAAAATAATTACATCTTTATTTTCACTAACTTCTAACTGAAATTTAGTATTTGCTTCAGTTACAGATTTTTTTGAGGCAATCAGGGTGAAGTGACTTGCCCAAGTTCATACAGATAGTAAGCGTCTTAGACCAGATTTGAACTCAGGTCCTCCTGGCTCCAGGGCTGGTGTTCCATCCACTGTACTACCTAGCTGCCCCTCAATTATAGATTTTTTAAAAAAATCATTCTGAGAGGGTTCATAGGTCTCACAAGATTTCTAAGGGGTCCATGTCATAAAAAAGGTTAAGAATCCTTTGCTCTATGGCAATCCTGATAAATAAACTCATTAGTCAGGAAAAGTTGTCTCATCCCTGATTGAAGATGGCAGTAAAGTCAGAATTAGATGATTTCTAAGGTCTTTTTCTGGTTTTATATTCCATGAACATCAAAGTCTTTGAAGTGTTTCATTACTTAGATAAATAGATTTTTAATGGCAAAATTTCAGGCAGGGTGTGATGCCTCAGTAGAAAGGACATTTTTTTAGACAAAGGGGGCTTGTTTTTTGGCAATTTCCTACCATAGCTAATTGTCTGGCCCATGCTGAATAATTATGGTAATAACTATGCAAATAGCACTTTCACATTTGCAAAGTATGTGAACAGCAAGTAGGATTAAAGTAGTTTTTTTCAAATCATCTGATAGAAGGATTTTTAAAAAATTCTTAAGAATTAGAGCTATCCCAAAGGAGAATGGGCTGCCTTGATGAGTAGTGAATTTTCCATCCCTATAAATTTTCATCTAGAGCCGCAAGACTGCTTGCCAAGGATGGTGGAGAGGCAATTGCTGTTCAGTTGAACATGAGTTGAACTAGATGACCTCTGAGATCCCTTCCCACTTGCAGATTCTGGCATTGCATTATTCTCAGCCAGATGTTAGTGTCACCTTATAAAATAATGTTATTGGGTACTAGGAGCCCTTTCAATTGTCAGCTCCTTTTCCTTCAGTGTCAATTAATTTTCTGTTGCTGGCTTTGTTTTCCCACTTGATAAGAAAAGGTTTTGAATCCATCTTGATTAGAGAAACTGGGCCCAATTCCATCCTGCCAGTTCCCTTTGAAGTGAACATAAGCTCTGTGTTCAGATCTGCTGCCCAGGGCACAGACAAAGATGAGATATGAGCTGTAACAATGTTAGGGAATTCTGCCAGGTCCTTTAACTGAATCAGCTTTCTTCTGGGGAATAAAATTAAGGGAGCCTCAGAGACCAAAGATATATTGGAATTACAGTTAGAAAATGGCATTTAAGTTCACTGATCCAGTTTCCTCATCTGTGAAAGAAGGGGGTAAGAGTGAATGACCTGTAAGGACCCTTTCAGCTCTGAAGTGATATGATTCTACTTTACTATCTTCCTCCATCACCTTCCTCCTTAGCTCTTTTATTCAACAAACTTTTATTTTATATCTATTATGTACAATACACTCTGCTAGGTGCTTGGGAAATCCCAATAAAAAAAAGACAAAGTTCTTATCCTCATGGAGCTTTATAATCTAGTAAGTCAGTCAGTCATTCGACAAACATTTATTTTTTTAATTAATTCATTTTGATTTATCAACAATAACTTCTGTAAGCTTTTGAGTTCTACAAACATTTTTTTAATTAATTCATTTTGATTTATCAACAATCACTTCCGTAAGCTTTTGAGTCCTACAAACATTTATTAAAGTACATAATATGTGCCAGCTGCTGGTACAAAGAAAGGCAAAAACATGGCACCTAACATCAAGAAGCTCACAAGTGTGTATACGAGATGACTTAGGTGAACAAATATATTTGGTGTAAATGGGAGGTAGTCTCAGAGGGAAGGCACTAGTAGTAGGGAGATCGGACATGATCACAGATAACTACAATAAGTTAAGATATGGTAAAGCCACCAGACGGATGCAATGGTGGCATGAGAGATTTGAGAAAGGAAAAGTCACTTCCTGAGTCAGCTTCCTATCTCAGGTAGCCATGCAGACCATCTCACCAACTTCCCGCAGCTGCCAACCTGTTCTTTCTTTTTTTTTCCAGCTTTTTTTTAGGCAATTGGGGTTAAGTGACTGGCCCAGGGTCACACAGCTAGTAAGTGTCAAGTGTTTGGTCTGAGGCCGGATTTGAATTCATGTCCTCCTGACTTCAGGGCCAGTGCTCTATCCCCTGCACCACCTAGCTGCCCCCCGACCTGTCCTTTCTATCCTCTCCATCTACCACTCACCTCTCTCAACAAAACTTTCTCTCCTGGTCTCCACTCCCCTGTAAGTGTTACCTTCCTCTGTTAAAATGAGCCCTTCCTGTGGCCAAGGATCTTCTTTTCTTAAAATGTTTGCATAGATCAGTGCCATATACATAATGAATACTTAATTGGTGTTTTGTTTTTTTCTTTAATTCATCACTTGTGACTGTGGTGATCTACTGAGGTGAAGGAAGACTTCATTTAGGAAGTTGTACCAAGGAAAGAATCTCAATAGTTTAAGATGCAGGTTGAAGCCATCTTTCCATCCCACCCAGCCATTCACTGGGGTCATCTTGCCATCTTCCTTGCTTCTAATATCTCCTTTGTCCTGGAGAAGCACTTTCTGAAAGAGGGCTGACTTCCAGGATCCAGGCCGCCAGTACTAGGGGAGTACTAGCTCTGGAACCAGGGCTGAGCTTTCTCGAGCTTTAGTTGATTGAGTAAAAATGTTGCTGCTGCTGCTGCTGCTGCTGGTGGTGGTGGTGGTTGTGTCGTTCTGACTCTTTGTGACCCCATTTCAAGTTTTCTTGATAAAGATACTGGGATGGTTTGCCATTTCCTTCTCCAGCTCATTTTACAGATGCGTGAACTGAGGCAGATAAAGTTAAGTGACTTGACCAGGGTCACACAGCTAGTAAGTATCAGAAGCCAGATTTAAACTCATGAAGATGAGTCTTCCTGCCTCCAGGCCTGGTGCTCTGTGCGCTATATCACCTCGCTGCCCTGAGTGAAAACTTACCTAGTCCAATAGATCTAGCTGGCCCCAGCCCAGACATGCTTCACATCCCATGCGGCTGTTCACCTGGGATGTCTTGCCCTTGTACATAACTCCCTCTACCTCCTCTATCATACACATGCCCCACTTAACAGTAAAGGCTTCGGGCTCAGGTTACAGTATTCAAATCTATGCTACTCTTGTTTCTGTAAAGAATATGATAATTGATTGCCCCATGGTTGAGCTCACCATCTCTGTGACTTCCTAGATCAAAATTCCCTTCCATGGCCAATTACCCGCCGCTCCCTTCCCCCCATGTGTTGCAATACCCACTTAGAATACAAATAGGCTCCTTGAAGTAAGTGGCTCTCACTTTTTGTTGGGTTTTCTCCAGCACTTAGCACAGTGCTTGGCACAAAGTAAGCACACGCGCACACACACACACACATGCATGCATACGTGTATGTGTATGCATACATGTATGCATATATATGTATACACACAAATATTTATGTATCTATATGTATGTGTATGTGCATATATGTACACATATGGGTATGGGTATGTGTGTACTTATGCATATACGTATGTGTATGCTGAAAACTGCACTAAGACTTTTGGGACACCCCATGTATGTATGTGTGTACATATGAATGAAAGCATATAAGCATAGGCAACTGAATGGTGCATTGAGTAGTGTGCTGGACATGGAGTCATGAAAATCTGAGTTCAAATCCTGCCTTGGAAACTTACTGTGTGGCTCTAGGCAAGGCCCTTAATGTCTCTCAGCCTCAGTTTCCTTCTCTATAAAATTTAGATAATCACAGTACCTACCTCACAGAGTTGTTGTGAGGTAGATGATATATGGAAATCACTTTACAAACCTAAAAGTGTTTTTATCAATGCTAGCTGTGAACAGTAACAATATTTGTGAATTTCACTAATTGCAGGCATATAAGGAACTGAATGTGGGAATGCACAGGGACAGGATAAGATATCAGAGTACTTGGGCTGAGAATCTGTCGCTGGGACCTAGCATTATAGGTCACTTATTCCCAGTCATGAGTGTCACTCTAAGCTCACACATATATTGGTGCCACTCAGTTGGGCAGGTGTGTGTTTGAGCTAACCTGTGATCAGAGAGACACGAGAAAGCACGATAGAAAGGGGAAACCCCTGCTGCCACCTCAATAGGCCAAAGCCCTGGGGAAGTTTTTGTTGTTTGGTTGTTTTTCAGTCACATCTGACTCTTTGTGAGCCCATTTGGGGTTTTTTTGTTTTGTTTTGTTTTGTTTTTGTGAGGCAATCGGGGCTAAGTGACTTGCCCAGGGTCACACAGCTAGTAAGTGTCATGTGTCTGAGGCCAGATTTGCCATTTGGGGTTTTCTTGGCAAAGATATTGGAATGGTTTGTCATGTCCTTCTCCAGTCCATTTTACAGGTGAGGAAACTGAGGCAAATAGGATTAAGTGACTTGTCCAGGTTCACACAGCTAGGAAGTGTCATGTGTCTGAGGCCAGATTTGCCATTTGGGGTTTTCTTGGCAAAGATATTGGAATGGTTTGTCATGTCCTTCTCCAGTCCATTTTACAGGTGAGGAAACTGAGGCAAATAGGATTAAGTGACTTGTCCAGGTTCACACAGCTAGGAAGTGTCTGAGGCCAGACTTGAATTCAGGAAGTTGAGTCTTCCTGATTCTAAGCCCAGTACTCTATCCATCGTACCACTTAGCTGCCCCTGGGGATGTAGAATATGTCAAACAAATGGACATTTCACCAACATTCCTGTTATTGTACCTATATGTAGAACTTAGAATCCCGGGTGTTTTAGAGTTGGGCGGTACCTCAGCCTCCATCGGGTCCAGTCAATACCTGAGAAGAATTCCCATTATGACCCACCCCATAAGTGCTCATCTAGCCTCAGCTTGGAGATTTCCCATGAGGGGCAACTAACTGCCTTTGGAAGCAGCTGATTCCACTTTTGGATGGCCCTGACTGTAGAGACAATACGGGATAAAAGACAGAATGCTGGCCTTGGAGTCAGGATGACCTGTTTGTTTTTTGCTCTCCCTCTGACACAAACTGGCTGGCTGACCAAGTCACTTCTCAGTGCCGCAGGCACACATAGTAAGCGAAGCTGTAAATAACTCGATTGCATTGTTTGAGGGAGCTCCTATGCGTGTGAAATTGCAGGTCTGCGACAAAAAATAAAAGCAAAAAAAAAATTGTTAGGAGGCTTTTCCCCTTAAATAAAGACTAAACATTGACTCCTTGCCACTTCTATCCCATCATTCATACTTCTCCCCTCTGGGACCAAATGGAAAAATTCTAATTAACCTTCCCATGATAACTCTTCAAATGTTTCAGGACAACTACCATGCTTCCCCACTCCCACCCCCTGCCCTGGTATTCTCTCCAGATGAAACTTGCCTACATCCTTCAACTAATCTTTATTTGGCATGGTTGCAAGGCCCTCCACCATCCAGGTTGCCCAGTTCTGAATTCTCTTAAGCTTATCAATGACCTTTTGAAACCACGGTACCCAGAACTGAACACAATTTTCTAGCTGTAGTCTGATGCGAGTGGAATGCCAAAGAAATCCATCCCTATCAAATCAGCCCAAGGTTATATTAGCATTTGTGTCAGCCACGTCCCAATGCAGATTCATACTGAGCTTGCAACCCCCAAATCTCTTCAGAACTCAACTGCGATCCTTCATGATGTCTCCTCCATCCTGGACATCTATGGTTGATTCATCATTATTAAATTTCATCTTATTAGATTCAGTGCAATTGTCAAAACTGCCAAGTATTTCTGAATCCTGACTCTTGCATCTGGTGTGTTTGTTATCCTTCCCAGTTTTAGGTTATCTGCAAATTTGATAAGTATGCCATCAATTCCTTTATCAAAGTCATTGACCACAATGGTAGGCAATATGGAGCTAAACATGGCTTTATTATGTCACTCCACAGGTGACCTCCTGCCAAACTTACTCTAAATCATTAATGATTATTTTTTGATTACAGCCACTGTACTATTTCTGAATCCTTCTAATTTTACTTTTAGCTAGCCAATATCTCTCTATATTTTCTATACGAATAAGTACGAGATACCTTATCAATCAAAATTATGTAATCTAGGTCAGGAGTGGGGAACCTGTAGCCTCTAGGCCACATGTGGCCCTCTAGATCCTCAAGAGTGGCCTTTTGACTGAATCCATACTTCAGAGAACAAATCCCCTTAATAGAAAGATTTGTTCTGTAAAACTTGGACTCAGTCAAAAGGCCGAACCCAAGGACCCAGAAGGCCACATATGGCCTCAAGGCTGCAGGTTTCCCACTCCTGATCTAGGTAAACTAGGTGCTCAGAATTCCCCTGATCTACTATTCTAATAACTTGGTTAGAGAAGCAAATAATATTTTTCTGATATGATCTGTCCTTGATTTAAAAAATACTATCCTGGTTCTTTGTGATCCCTCCTTTTTTCCCCTAAATATTCATTAACTATTCCCTTAATAATTGATCCAAAATTTTCCCAGGAATTTGTTGTGAAATGATTCAACCATTTTGGAGAACAATTTGGAACTATGCCAAAGGGCTATAAAAATGTGCATACCCTTTGACCCAGCAATAGCATTTCTAGGACTATATCCCAAAGAGATCATGGGAAATGGGAAAAAGACCCACATGTACAAAAATATTCATAGCAGCTCTTTTTGTGGTGGCAAAGAATTGGAAATTGAGAGGATGCCCATCAACTGAGGAATGACTGAGCAAGTTGTGGTATATGAATGTAATGGAATACGATTGTGCTATAAGAAATGATGAACAGGCAGACTTCAGAAAAACCTGGAAAGACTTGGATGGTCTAATGCTGAGTGAAGTGAGCAGAAACAAGAGAACGTTGTACATAATAACAGCCATGTTGTGGGATGACTAATATTGATAAACTTAACCCTTCCCAGCAATACAAGGATCTAAGACATCTCCAGAGGCCTTGTGATGGAAAATGCTATCCACATCCAAAGAAAGAACTATAAAAGTTGAATTGCTATTTTTTTTCTCCTCTGTTGAGTTTTGTTTCTTCTTTCTGATGGTTCCTCCTGTTGTTTTTAATTTTTACTTACAACATCACTAAAGTGAAAATATGTTTAATAGGAATGTAAATGTATAGCCTATACCAGATTGTGCACCATCTTGGGGAGGGTGTTGGGGAGGAAGGGGGAGAAAAGTTTTAAGCTCAAAAGCATACAGAAGTGATTATTGATAAATCAAAATAAATTAATAAAATTTTAAAAAATTAAAAAATTAAAATAAAATAAAAACTTTCCCAGGAATTGAAGTAATGTCTATAATTATCTTCCTTTAAAAAAATCTGGATGACATTTGCTCCTTTTCAATCCTGAGGTACATCTCCTGTTTTCCACATTTTTTCCAAATATCACTGAATCTTGAAATCCTTATTTCTGATAACATCTTTTCCATCTTTCCCTCTACCTCACTCCTCACAACCTTCTCCTTTGTCTTTGGATTACAGAATCAGAGAGTCGTGGGATTTCACATTTGGAAGGGGTCTCTGTGGCTATTGAATCCAACACTTACACGAAAGCAATTCCCATTAAAACATACCCAATAAGTAGAGGTCCAAACTGTGGCTGAAAATCTCCAAAGTGGGGGTAACCACCACTTTTCAAACAGCCGATTCTTCTTTGAAGCATTTCAAATTTCTTGGAAGTATCTCCAGATGTGTGGCCTAAATTTGTATCCTTACAGCTTCCCAGATAAAATTCCACCTTCTTTAAGATGTCTTTCTGGATTCCCCTCTGTGCTTGTATCTTCCCTCTGCTGATTATTTCTATTTTACCCTGTATTTATCTTGTTTGCCTCTTGTTTAAACGTTGTCTCCCCCATTAGATTATAAGCTCCTTGACAAAAGGTACAGTCTTTAATCTTTCTTTGTACTCAGAGCTTAGCACAGTGCCTGGGACACAGTTGGTGCCTAATAAATGCTTTTTGACTTCCACATACTTCTCCTGGTTCTACCTTCTGGGGCCCAACATAACAAGTTTAATAGTTCCTCCATATGACAACCCTTAAGATACTTAAAAGCAATTATTATATCTCCCCTGAGTTCTCTTTTCTCCAAGCAAAACATGCCCAGGTCCTTCAACCATTTTTTTAAAGTAATCAAGGTTAAGTGACTTGCCCAGGGTCACACAGCTAGTAAGTATCTGAGATCCAATTTGAATTCAGGTCCTCCTGACTTCAGGGCTGGTACTCTATCCACTGTGCCATCTTACTGCCCCCCTTTAACCAATTTCTGAAGTCCTGGACTCAAGACCTTTCACCATCCTGGTTGCTCTTTCCCGGACACTCTCTATCAATCTCTTACTTAAACCATGATGCCCAGAATTGAACATAGTGTGCTAGAAGAGGTTTGGCTATGGTAGATTAAAGTAGAACTATCAACTCTCTACTCTTGGAAGCTATATCCTTCTTAGCACAAGAATATCACATTAGTTATTTTGGCTGCCTCAATATTGATTCATATGGTGCTTGTGGTCCACTAAAACCCCAAGATTCTTTTCAAAACAACTGCTACGTATCAATGCCTCACTGATATTTTATTTGTGAAGCTCATTTTTGTTTTTAAGTGCAACACTTCATACATTTATCCCTACAGAATTTCATCTTCTAGATTGTTCTACACTCCATCAAGATCCTTTTCGATCCCAGATCTGCAGTCCAATGTGTGAGTTATCTTTCCCAAATCTGGGTCATTTGCAAAGTTGTTGATACTCTTATCCAAGTCAGTGATGAAAATGTAAAGTGACACAGAGTGAGCACAGATCCCTGAGGCACTCTACTGGAGACCTCTTGCTGTGTTGACATTGAAATGTTAACAGCTACGCACTGAGTCCAGCCACCCAAACGGTTTTGAATCCATCCAGGTGTGGTCTTGTCCAATCCATATCGCTGCATCTTCTCCACAAAAATAGTATGGCATGCTTTATTGAATGCTTTGCTAAAATCCAAATAAACTCTATCTATAACATTCTTGTATCTTCCTCTCATCTACTAGTTTAGTAATCATTGTGTCAGATAGAACATGAGGTCGCTCTGGCACGACTGGTTCTTGATGAAGCCATACTAGCTTTTTGCCGTGGTGCAGTGAGAGCATTGGGCCTGGAGTCAGGAAGACCTGAGCTCAAATCCAGCCTCAGGTACTTGCTAGCCATGTGACCCTGGGCAAGTCACTTCACTTTATTTGCCTCAGTTTCCTCATCTGTAAAATGAGCTGGAGAAGGAAATGGCAAACTACTTTTTTTTCTTGGCCAAGAAAACCCCAAATGGGATCACAAAGAGTCAGATACGACTGAACAACCACACATTTTCTGCATGCTCATCAGCCATCTCTTTAATGATTCTTCCTTGAATTTTCATGGGGAACCAAAATCCACCTCATTAGAGCTTCCTTTGACTGTGCAGCACAGCCATGGGTGTCTCCGCTGTGTTCCAGCAGCTACAAAAGTTTAGTGCTGGCCTCCTCCTAGGGTGGTCACTCCAACATTCTTTTGAAGAATGACTTATATGTGTGTGGTACTTAACCCTTCGAAGCATATACATGATCTCTTTCAGTTCCCTTAACCCAAGGAGTAAACTTTCAGTCTCTGGAGCCACTCTCTGCAGATGAGTTACTGATCATATTTCATATTTGTGTTGTCAGAGCTTAGCACAGTGCCTGGCATATAGTAAGTGCTTAATAAATGTTTATTGATTGACTGACTGATCTCTGTCAGTAAAGATAGTTTCTACATGAGAGAATACCCCCATACCAATGAAACCTCAGCTCTAGATACTGCCTCCATCCTCCCCACCAGACACACACACACACACACACACACCACACACACACACACACACACATATACAAACCTGAGCCATAAAAATTGTGGTGGCCCAGGACAAACATCATGAAATGTGCTTGAGGCAGGCAGGCTGAGAGGAGAGGGAATACCTCACACCTCAGGACATAAGGCATTATTGGTAAGGAGAGACCCAGTTGTCAGGATAACATGAGGACTGTGGACATTCTCTCATAGGGAAGAGAGTAGAACTGCATGGGAGTTCTGGGGAGAGGTGAAGAGGTAGCATCTGATCTTCACTAATATTTTGTGGTAACTTGGTGCTAAATTCAGTTGCCTCTTGCTGGAGGAATGCAAATGTCATTAGCCTTCTAAAGTTTGGTGCCTAGTCAATGAACCCTAGCTATATCCTTGTCTGGAACTTCATCAGGGCAGGTATCATTGCCATTCCACAGATAAAGAAACCATGTCCCCCAGAGAATTTAAATGATTTTCCTAAGATCACACAGAATTAGGAGGCAGAGCCTAGGTCAAAACACAGTTCTTTTAACTCCCAGCCCTAAACTCTTCCACTAGATTTCTTTACACAGAGGTTAATAATAAGCAGAAAACACCTCCATTACTCCCTTTATTCTCATTCTCTTCTTTCAGATCTTGACATGTTTTATTTATGTCTATACTCAGGAGGATCAGCTTTCTTGAAACTCTAGTGTTTTCCTGGCTGTTTTCCATATTCAGACAATGTTGGGTAGTTTCCCTGGGTCTCCACTCCTGTTCTGATTTATTCAACAGATGGATAGTTGCTATCAATATCTTTTCAAAGTTTAAGGGGTATTTTGGATGGTAAAGTTAGTTTGAAGTTCAAATAATTTTACCCAAATTGGGGGTGGGGGGAGGTCTTGCTCTCCGTGTATTTATTTTGTACGTATGGCTGTAAGTCATCAGGTTGACATTCAATGGACACCACCAGCGAGACCAAAGAATTAGAGGGCTGGGCTTTAGAAATATGTAGTGGGATTTGGTAACTTAGTGAAAAAACATGCATTAGGGAAAACCAGCACAGATCCAACCCCTTCCACTTGCCTCTGAATCACCAAATGTTACAACTAGAAGAGATCTCAGGGATCAGCT
Organism: Phascolarctos cinereus; assembly: GCF_003287225.1. Taxonomy (NCBI): domain Eukaryota; kingdom Metazoa; phylum Chordata; class Mammalia; order Diprotodontia; family Phascolarctidae; genus Phascolarctos; species Phascolarctos cinereus. The sequence continues at coordinate 47,873,559 of NW_027555958.1, read as the reverse complement.
AGACCAGCTCTCTCATTTTGCAGATGCTGAAATTGAAGCCCAGAGAGAGAGGCATTTAATAAATGTCTGCTTAATTGTTGATGTGGCTCATCCCAGGTCACCCAGTTAATTAGTGGCGGAGCAAGGATTATGGTCCGGATCTGGATTTCCTGATTTCCCAGCGGATGCGCTTTCCTCACCACCATTTTGCCTACGTCTACATGGAGGAGACTGAATTTGAGGCAAAAACCATTTGTTTCGAATAGTGGACTGTGAGCTTGTGACCTAAACACGAGGGAAATAAATGGGAGAGAGAGAGAGGGGAGAGAATTTAATCCGATTCTGTGATTTCCTGTAGCAACGCAAGGGGGGCTGCAGAGTCGGTTGCCAAGCCACAAGAGGTTAAGAGGCAAGTGAAAAAGGAATGAGCTTCGATTATGGAAGTCAGAGAACCCTCACCTCTGGGCATAGAACTATCTGGTTATGCCAGCTTTCCCAAAGTACTAAGGTATCAGGTGTGGGGAAGGTTTATATAGGCAGGGAGGCAGAGATGCAACTGGTATGAGGCAAATTAGGTTTTGTCTGAGGGTGTCAAAATGGCAGAGGGCACACGCTCCCTAATGAGGACTTTCACTCCACGTAGTAACCAGCATCCCTATGTCTTTCTTCACAGTCCTCCACTGGTCTGTACTGCCCTATGGCCCAATCATCCAGGGCTCACACCCCTTGGGTCCTGTGGCCATGACGTTTTTTTCCCAGGGTTTAGCTTCTCATCCCTCTTCCTTCCTTTCGTAGATGGACCAAGGGCCAAACTGTCTGGAAGACGTAGTTCTACCCTCTAACAGCAAGATTGCTCCCACAGGTAGCCTGTCTTCTACACTTTCTCTGCCTTCTGCTCATCTAGTCCTTACTCAAATAAATCTGCCTCAAGTGCTGGGACTTCTAGTTATAGCCCTCTTGGAAGGACTCTCAGTGATAGGTTTGGACTGCCACAACAAAGGGAATGGCCTAAAAGAGAATAATCACCCGTAAATGGTTAGCGGAGCTAAAGAGTAATCTTTTCCCAGGGTCATTGGCCCTGTGTCTGAACAGTGTCTTCTAACACATGATTGAAGGAATGGATGCTTCTTAATCTTGGAATCCAAAGACTTGTGTTTAAGTCCCAGATCTGATCCTCATTTGTGATACGGCTTTGAGCAAGTCAATCTCCATGAATCTCAGTTATAGTGGAAATTATAGTGAGATGAAGTGTGCCAAATACTTTGTAAACCTTTAAGTGATATACAAATATTAGCTATTTATTTACTTTTACTACAAACCCAGGGGTTAGAAGTCATTTTGTCCAACCCATATCTGGATAGGAATCTTCCCTATAGCATCCCCGATAATGGCCATGTGGCCTTTTTTTTTGTAAGATGGCCCACTGTTGGAGAGCTCTCTTCTCCCTCAAAGTAACACTCAAAGTCACACAGAGATGGCTATGAGGATATCTAAACCTCCAGGTCTAACCCAGTTCTCTACCTGTCATCCAGAGCATCCAGAACAAAATCAACCGCTAGGACATGTTTCGAAGTTTTTCATCTGGTCTTGATTTAAATTCCTCAAGTAACTAAGTGAAGGGATAGATCTGATCGTATCTTCAGAACTTTGTTCAGTTTTGGCCATCACATGTTTGGAGACACATTGATGAACTAGAGAGCATCCCAAGGAGAGTAACCAGAATGGTGAAAAGATTATAAAACACATAATAGGGGAGGTCAGTTAAAGTAATTGGTGATATTTAGCCTAAAAAAGAGAAGGCTTAGGTCTGAGTTCTGGTCAAACATTTGGAGGGCTCTCATATGGAAGAAATTATTTTTTGTTTCTTGTGGAACTATGAGTTTTGCTTCAATATATAGAAGAGCTCCTTAATAAACTATTTGAAAATGTAATGGGATGCCTCCAGAGGTAGGTCACTGGAGGTATTCACCCAGAGGCTGGAAGCTACTCATCAAGGGTGTAGAGAGGCCATTTTTGCTAAGGAACGGGTTGGATTAGATGACTTCTGGAATCCCTTCCAAACTCTTGAGTTCCATGATTCTGAAACCAGACTTCTAAACAATAACCTTCTACGTGTCTACTTGATTAGCACAGATACATTTCAGCAACTGAAATTATTTGGACCATCACCAGTGAGCAAAAGCCCAGTATGAAAGGAAAAGTATTAAGGGATCTAAATGGACAAAGTTCTTTTCTATATAGTTTTAGTGACAATGCCTTGGAAGGTCAGAACCAGAAGCCTGGCAGATAACCAATCAATGAGTGTGTGTTGGACTATTACTATGTGCTTCAAGCCTTGCTATGTCACAAGGGGGAGACAGATTGAGTATATTTCACAATCACATGAGGAAGGAACAAACTGCCTGTGATCGACAGCTATCTAAAATTAAGATGACTGTACTTAAATGGTCTCTTGTTAATTTTGTCATACATTATTGCTGCCTTAAGCCTCCTCTTTCCCCAAAAATTAAACCAATGAAGTTACTAGGATATGTCCTAATACTTTCTCTTTAAGTACAGGATTGTGTAATCATCACATTTGTTTAATATTAAAACATTTTCCAGTAGAGGGCACCTTCCTGTTAGCTAGATTATGGCCCTTGTTCCAGTTCAACAGGCATTCTTAAAAAACATGTGGGATCATCTTTTTTTTTTCCCTATTCTATTATGTTATGGAAATGCTTGTTTCATTTCTTAAGCTCAGAATAAAATAAATAGATAGGTAAAAAAAAATCTTGGTGGCAGGTTCCTGCCCCTTTTTAACATTTCCTGCCTTATGCTTTTTAGTCTATGAGCCACATTGAATTGAGTCAGTGTTATGATATCAGGAGTTCAACTAACCAATCTTTAGGAGGAGGAGAGATGGGAAGTGGGGATGGCAGGGAAAGATGGAAAACACAGACAGGAGGGTATGTCTTTCCTGATTCATCCTGTATCTACTTTTTCAGTGTTTACTTCCATTGCATTTATGAGGCAACATGGTAGAGGTGGAAAGGGATATACATGGCCCGGTGCAAAGGGAAATATGTCCAGAGGCAAAAGACCTGTGCCTAGGGTTTATATGAAGAGGGTTTAGTTCCTAGCTCAACCACTTACACCAAGGTGTGTGCCTTCAGTGAATCACATAGCTCTTCCGAGCCTTAGCTTTTCCATGGATAAAACAGAGATAAGAGACAATATGGCCCAGCGGACAAAGAACTAGCTTGTGTCAGGAAACTCTCGGTTCAAGTCTTCCCTCTGACACATAGTGGCTGTGTGAACCTTAAACCCTCAGTACTACAGACAGCTCTTTATAAATTGCCACACAAATACTGAATTGCATTGTTAAAGGAGGTTGCCCATGGGGAGCTCCTTACCCTGATGAAATCACAGGTCTGGCTTACACATTGACACATAAATAGAGATAATTTTTGTACCGATTAACCACCAAAGTTGTTGAGAGGATCAGATTAAATAATGTGTTCATAACACTTTGTCATCTTAAAAGAGCTATTTAAATATAACCTACTGTTATTACTTACATGATTCAGTTTGATTCTAACTACATTTATTTACATGCAGGACATTATAGGAGATACAGAGATGAATAAGGCACAGTTAACAGGCCTCCACTAACCATCTAGTGGAGGGATAAGGCATATAAGAATAGAACTCTAATCTATGTAAAATGTTCGAAATTCATATAGAAGAGCACTTGGGAATTTAAGTAAGACAGGTAAAAACATTGGCCCTTAAGGCAGATTCTGGATTACTAAATCATTCATGGCTTCTAGATCCAAGCAGGTAAACTGCTGTAAAATTTTCAAGGAGAGAAAGATCACTTTTAGTCAGTCAGTTAACATTTACTAAGCACCTACTATGTGCCAGGCACTATGATAAAGTGCTGTAGCTACAAAGAAACGCAAAACAAACAAACAAAAAAACCAGCAACACACTGCAACATTGTCTGCTCTCAAAGAACTTACAGTCTAACAGAAGAGACAATATGAAAACTGTGTACAACAAATGAGACCAAAGAAGGCTCATAGAGACACTACGACTGGTACTACTCACTGTTCTCTGAGCTCCTTCATTCCCTCTTGGCTGTCTCATTGATCATGTGCCTAGCTGAGGTGGTGGTCCCCTTTTTATTTTCCCTTTCCTTATGGGTGGAAAGTAGTCTCCCCTTACATCTCTATCAGTTGAAATTCTTCCATCCTCCAATGACCAGATAAACGAGTATGCCACTAGGTGATTAAAACAAAGAAAACTACAAAACGACCCTCAGTCCTATGCCAGCTTCTTCCATAGTGATAATGGCAATGGCAGAAAAGAACATAAAGAATACTTAGAATTGCATGGGTATTAAACCAAATATGAACATTAATTTAACTGTTGGTACTATAAGCATTAGATCTTTGTCCAACTATGAATGAGATGATACTATGTAAGAAACATGCTATGATTGAAAATGAAATCAACAAGCATTTATGAAGTACTTACCAAGTGCTGTGAAAAGTTGTAGTGAAATGTAAAGATCATGGGATATTAGGTCATCTCACCTTGAAGTGTTCATGATAACCACAAGCAAAAAAACCACCATTAAGATTATTGCAATTTATGCACCAATATTTGTTGTAGAGGAAGGAAGAGCTCAGAAATGCTGTAAAGAACTTGACAAAAGATTCCAAATGAACTCAAAATATATCTTGGTACCTGTTGACTAAGAACTTCACAGATATTGAGCTGAGGTGAGGACAGAGTATAGAGGTGAAAAGTGTGAGAAATAATGGTTCACTTCATTAAGAAATGAAAGAGGCCAGATGCTTGTTGACTAATCAGAAGACTCATGTCTGCATATAAAAAAAAATTTCTTTATGAAAAGAATGTGAAGGGGCTAGAAATAGGAAACACAGAATAATGTCATTTTAAAAAAGGAATTGACTTTGTTTTAGTGAATAGGAAATGAATACTTACAGGTATGAGAGCTATTCCCTTATCAGCTACGCATGTCCAGACTATAGACATTTTAGAATAAAGGTAAAAATTAGCACTAAAATAGGAGAAAAGGTAAGTAAGTAGTTGTGTATAATAGCTCTAACCAACCTATTTCAACTAGCCGTTGACTCTGAAAAATGGGAAATGGACAAAAGTAAAGACATTTATTTTAATTATCACCATTTCTTGGGGAAATTTAACCAATGTAAAACTTTCACGATGCCAAAAATTCTAGGGGGAAAAAAAAACACAAGAAATCAAGTCAGAGAGCAAATATTTGTTCTCCTTGCCAAATAGAAACACGGTAACCCCAGTTTAGAGCAGTAGTTCATTTGCATGTAACATATGTTTCAGAGGACACTGATACAAAGGACACAGCTCATCTCTTTGTTTTTGTTCCCATCCAGACCAACTGGAGACTAGTAGCTAGCATTATCTTCTTCCCCACCAACAGTCAACAGCTCCTCTTTCAAGTACACAGGCTCACAAGACTTAAGAAATGCATAGGTTTATTTACAAATAAGGAAAAACAAATAGAACTCATATTAGAATTCTCAGAAAATAATGATGCCTGCTTATGAGCAGTCTTCTTCAGAGATTCAGTCATTTTCAGTCATTGACTTGCATGGAAAGTATTGCATTTATGTTTCTAATATTAGGCATAGCTATGAATATTGTTTTATGGCTCTCTGCAGTCCTGTGGCTCCATTCCGCAGCTCTCCCAGGTTGCCTGTTCAGCAAGTCTCTGCCCACAATCCTCCAACTGATCCTCTGGGGCCATTTCACCTGTGTTCTTGCTTTCTCTCCTGTAGCTCCATGACTGAGGAACTGAAACAGTACATCCACTGTAGTGCTCAACACAGGACCCCTTCTGGCTATCTCCTTTTGACTTCATCTGAGTGTGCCTCGTGATAGACTTTAATGTGTTGTCTTGCCAGATTTCTCCATTTGCTACTTCATTTTCAGACCTAAACTCCCTTGGATCTCCTGCTACCCTCCCAGTGAATTGTATGGGTTTGCTCTCCCCTAAACCTCTTACACTCTCTTGCAGCATCCCCAAATCTGAGTCCTGGCAGAAAGTCCTCCAATCCCATGTACCTTCCTACAAGTTGTGGAATAGGAGGATGGTGAAGCATGGGTAGAAAAGCCAAATACTTTCCCCGGCACAGTGTGATGGGAAGAGAAAATTTGGCCATCTCTGCTACATAAAAAGCACTGCGTAACAGAGTGAGGGAAAATTACGAGCAGCATCACCTCACAAAAAAGAAAAAAGAAACAGAGGAGGGGGCAAGCCCACAAAAAGCTTGGCGTGAGGTGTGACCAAGCCAGATCACCCCAAAAGCATTTATAGATGAAACGAGGAGGAGGAGAAAAAACAGATGCAGACTGCCCTAAATTTGCCAGTTTCTTACTAAGGTGCTCTGTTGTCATTCTTTAGGACAGAAAAGCCAACATAATTAAACTGTAACACCTCGTTACATTATGTGTTCTCTGAAGAAGTGGAAAGAACAGCTGAACAAGATCAAGTATATAAAAAAGAAAGCAGGATTGAAGATGTCACAATTTTGAAAACGCTCAGAGATTAATTTTCAAGATATCTGAAATGGGGAGGTGGGGGCCGGGGGCGAGGCAAAATAATGTAAAAAAAAACAAACCATGGATTGTATCATACCAGCAAAACAACAACCAAGATAACGTCAGCACTTAGGTCCCATGTGCCTTCTTTCTCATCTCTATAAAATCTTTATGAGAATCATCTGTGCGTGCATTGAGGCTATGCTTAATGAAAATGTGAGAAAATAACAGACAACTTTCCACAGCAGGACACATCTTCACAGTGACATAATTTACTTACAGGTGAAGAGAATATAGCTGCCACCGGTTTGGTTTGCTAATTATCAGAACAACAACAAACCACGGTAGAGGAAAACACAGCCTTAAAAACTTTCTTCGAATGAGGTAACTCCCATGCATATATTGTGATCATACAAGATTCTTTGATAGATGCAACCACAGAGTTAACTTGGTTCAACTGTGTGCTGACTGTCATATGGAAGGCATATATATGAGGGATAACAGATGGATGGCAGCTAGGAGGCACAGTGGATAGAATGAGTTCAAATCTGGCCTTAGACATTCACTAGCTATGTGACCCTGGGCAAGTCACTTAACCTATTTACAACCTAATTACAGCCTATTAACCTATTTGCCTCAGTTTCTTCATCTGTAAAACAGTATCTTTGCCAAGAAAACCCCAAATGGAGTCATGAAGAGTTGGACACAACTGAACAACAAGATGGGTATGTTAAAGGACGTCTGAGTGTGCCTCATGGTAGTGCGTTCTAGTGCACTGCAGAGATGTCGGAATGCGAATCACACAGTATGAGAAGTTATGAGCGAAATGAGATCTTCCCACGGATGGAATCATGGATCCGCCAACACAACTTAGTTATCATTTAGCACTGTCAGGGACAACATACCCCATCTTAGCAGGTCACTGAAATATTTTCTTCATCCTCCTGAATACAAGATCTTTTCGTTCTCTTTGGGTTGGGTTGTTCATGTTGGGCAGCTAACTGCTCTGGCAAACTACCCACTTGCCTTACCCATTCAGTGAACTGGGGTCTCTGGTGCCAAAATCTTAAAACTGCTTTTATTTTCCTACTGAGCCAGTTACAGCCTATCTCTAAATTGGGAAGGTCCTGCCAACATCCTGTTTACAGATCTCAGGGGCAACTAAGCCAACAAGCCACAAACTTGCATCACATTCAACAGAGGCCTGATCACTGTTCTCCCAATCTGATCCATGCAGGCTCCAGAATGCAGTCCATGGTCAGAGTGAACTGATGTATCTGGTTGGCCTCCAGTCTAGACTCTAATCTTACTGCCTCTGTACATACAGCTAAAGGTTTTGAATTTCCCTGGCTCACCTCTGGTCTGGTGCTAGAAGGCTTCTATGCACTGTTTTCAGGTTGGGCTTTTCTTGTTAGACCTCCTTCCTTAGTGCCCACAGGTTTTCTCTTGGTGTGGACCTAGACTGGAAAAAATGGACTTACTCTAGTTTCTCCAGTTTCTTGATTGTTACTTGTCCTGGTGTCATTTTCTTCATCCTTACTTGGAGCAGTTGCAGTAAGTCTAGGCTGTTCTGCTCATAATCACTCTGCTGTCTTAGCAGGAAGCCACCTGCCACTATTCTAATACTACCAGGAATCATCCTCAACTGTCATCTGCCCAAAGGTCTTCTGAAGAAATCCAATTTAGTCACATCTGTGTCCTTCTTTCTCTTTTCTCATTTCAACCTAATTCAAAATCAGATGCTATTCAACTTGAATCTCCATCTTAAAAAGGTCACCAGCTTATATCACTAAAAATAAATTCCATTGAAAATAAAAAGTGGTAGGAAAGTGGGTAGAAAGGGAAAAGAAGGGGAAATGAAGTAAGGAAGTGAGTGGGCAGATTCATTGATGAAGTCATATTCAAATCCTAGCCAAATGACAGTTAAACTAAGGTCCCACTGGATATGATGGCCAATTTTCAACAAGTTCTTTGAAGATACCAATAAATGCCTAGTGATGCCAGGAAAAATCTGTGTTGGTTATATCTCCCCCAAGTTTCATTGCCAAGGGAAATTCTGGTAAATTTTAAGGGCTTGAGGCAGACCAGATGGCTGAAACTCTTTTTCTTGGGGTCAATATTAGGCTCTTTTTTTTTGTTCTTGCCACACGTGCCTTGTGGGGTTGACTGTTAAGCTTACTAGTGTCTGTCTCCCCTGTTTCCCGCTTTGTTCACTTGACCACAAATTGGGTTGTTCCATAATTCACTGCTCTGGAAAGCTTGGCAGCTATTTGCCTAGAGGAGAGTGATTCCACTTCCCTTTCTTTCTAACCTTTGTCCTCAGCCTTTGTATTTACTGTTGTAAAGGCTCAAAATACTGCCGTGTGAAACAGGGCCAGAAGGGGAGGAGGCTGCCTTGGGACACGGCGGTCTTACTTGCACCAAATCTCTTCAAGCTGATGCTAGGAGACCTGAATGCTGAAAATGGGATCCTCTCTCAGGCACCAGTTGGATTAGATGGTCCTGAGGTTCTTTATAACTCTAAGATTCTGTCATTAGACACATTCCACTTGGCTCCGAAGGGGGGAGAAAAAAAACTAGGGTCAACAGGTGGAAATTTCAGAAAGGCAGATTTTTAGTTCCATCTCAAAGAATGTTGCTATTCAGTCATGACCAACGTTTTGTGAGCCTGTTTTGGGTTTTTTTTTTTTTTTGGTGAGGCAATTGGGGTTAAGTGACTTGCCCAGAGTCACATAGCTAGTAAGTGTTTATGTCTGAGGCTGGATTTGAACTAAGGTCCTCCTGACTCCAGTGTCTATGCTCTATCCACTGCACCACCTAGCTGCCCCTGGGGGTTTCTTGACAAAGATACTGGAGTGGTTTGCCATCTCCTTCTCCAACTCATTTAACAGATAAGGAAACTGAGGCAAACAGGGTTAAGTGACTTGCCCAGGGTCACATAGCTAGTAAGTTTGAGGCTAGATTTGAATTCAGGAAGATGAGTCTACCTCACTTCAGACCTAGCACTCTATTCACTGTGCCATCTAGCATTAGGTAGTGAGTTCCTCATCATGGTAGATGTCCAAATAGAGTCAAGCTGACCACTTGTTGAGGATTTTGTTAAAGGCATTTGTTATTTGGTTGTGGATTGGGCTAGACGATCTCTGAGGTCCTTCCTAACTCTTAAGATTTTTTTAGTTCTGTTTCCCTTCTAAGAATATCAAAAGTTCTATCCTCATTGACTCAGGGAAAACTTTCTAAGCACAAATATTCACTTTATGGGCAATCTAATGGGACGCCTGAGAGTTATGACTCTTGTAAAAGTACAGAAAAAATATGATATTCTGGGAACACACTTTTTCAATTATGGACAGCTCAAACATTGTCTTACTCCTCATCCATCTCAATCTGAAGGCTGGTGGGGAGGCTGGTCCCAAACATCTTTGCACACTTAATCTCAAACCCTACTCACGCAGCTTCTAAATTTTTAAGAATTAATCAAATGTAAATCTTGCAAAGTACGGATTGTGATTTATATGAGTTTTGGCGAGTGAGCATGCTGTCTGAAGTCTTCTAAGTTGGAAAGAAAGGGTCTAGGGAGAAAGAAGCTAAATGTAGAACTCAGAGTTGGTAACAAGGCTTTTTGACATGATAATTCTGGAGTCTGCTGACTCTCCTAGTACTTAGTTGGGTGACACAAATCTGGCACACTGATTTAAGGCAGGAGCCTGTGACTGCCCGGATTGGGATTGGGCTGTTACAGCTGTCAGATTGGCATTGAAGTGGCAGCTCCCCAGTTAGTAAACTCCATAATTAACGTAGATAAAAGGAATAGCGTAAGGATCAATTTGCCAGGCACAGAAGGGCATGTATTTGAAGTAGCATCATGGGAAGAGGGATTTATTTTGTTTGACCTCAGAAGGAAGAATCAGAAGTAATGGGTAGAAGCTACAAAGAAGACAATTTAGGCTTGATGTCAGGAAAATCTTCCTGACAGGTTGAGTTATTCACAAACAGAATGAGCTGCCTTCTCTGGTGACAGGCTCTCCCTCCTCAGAGGTCTTCAGGCAATGACTAGAGGCTAACTTGTTGGTTGTGTCATAGTAGAGATTCCCTTTATGGATGGGTTGTACTAGATGGTTACTGAAGTCCCTTCCAAACCTCAAATTCTATGAAACCTTTGTCTAATCCTGGCTGACATTTACTGGCTCTGGGACCTTAACTCCTTTGAGCCTCATAATCTTCATCTGTATTAGAAGCATTACTAATACTTGCAATACCTTCCTCAAGGAACATTTTTGGGAAAAGTGCTTTATAATCTCTAAAACAGCATAGAAATGTGAATTATGATTAGATCGTCTTGTCTACGCACCTGCAATTAGGCAAGGGGTCACAGATGAACAACCAATCACATCTACACGTGGTTATCATGTACAGAAGTTCCCACTAATGAATGTAGGTTTACACATACAATCTACCCACTTAGAATACACTCGTGGATATGTGTATATTGCCCATTTATAGAAAGGATGTATTTAACAATGCATAGCCTTTCAGATTCAGCCCAAGATCAGAAAACTATTTATGACTACTCTGAACCAATGAAGATCATTGGATCATGGATTTTGAGCTGAAAGGGACCTCAGAAGCCAACAAGTCCAATCTTCTTATTTTACAGATGAGGAAACTGAGGCCCAGAAATTATGTGATTTACCCAAGGTCACACAGTTCCCTTCTGAAATAGGATTTGAACTTGGATCCTATTGTCCACCAATTCAGTGCTCTATCCATTACCTCAAGCTGCCTTTAAATGCATTGACACAGTTTGAAAGAAGGTTCTTGGGAAAGAAAATATAGTTTTCCCCAAATTACCACTAAGCAGAGCAGCTAAAGAGCCAAAACAAAGGGTATTCTTGTGATCTAGAAAGGTAAGAGACACTGAATGATAATAGCAAACTGACCAAAGAGAGTAAAATTAGCTTGGAGAATCACTGAAAGATATGTTCCTAGAGAGTCGCCTCGGATAAATAGGAGACAAGCTGATTTAGCCTCCTTTATTAATAAACTAGCTGCCTGCTGAATCAGCCTGATAACAATAACAACAACAAAATCACAACGAATTTTTTGGACAGATATTTATTAAGTACAATGTTACTGTGCAAGGCACCATTCTCAATGCTATGAATAAAAAGACAAAAGTCAAAAAATTGGAAAAATAGGAAATTAAATTCTATTGGGTAATGCAACATGTAAACAGATAAATCAATACTATATAATCTGAGGAGAGAGAGAAAACACTAAAATCTAAAGGTAGGAAGAAAGATTTTCCATAGGAGGCTCCCAGATGAAGCTTTGAAGATAAGGCTTCCAGGAGGTGACTATAAGGAGGAAGGGAGTTCACATGCAGCGAGCTGTCTGTGCAAAGGCATGGGAAATGGAAAACTGAACGTTGAGTTGGAGTAAGTCTAAGAGAGATACTTGACTTGAATGACTTGGGAGCTGTGATCAAATGGTATAATACTTGTAAAGCATTTTGTAAACTTGAAAGTATTATAGAAATTCTAGATAATAATAATATATAATATAATATTATAGATGTAACTGTATCTAAAATATAAGATTATGTTTATAATATGTGTATAATTATAATTATTAACAATAATATTCATTATATTTCAATAGAATTAAAATACTATTATAGTATTATTATTATCTACTCCAAGGAGAATTCTGATCCTTTCCACCTTTCTTGCTTAAATTCCTGAAGGAGGTTCTATCATTCATCATTCTGAGTTTATTCTCTATTTTTCTGATGTCTTGGATGTTCCTTGTCATACCCAAGGTTGTTTACTACTTTAGATTCATCTTCTTGATCTGCCTTACAATTGGGTCTCTTCCAGAAAGAAGTTACACGTTCTTCAGTTATACATTCTTGAAGAATAGAACTAGGCAATGGATTACCAAGATATTCAGTCCAAAAATCATTGACTAGTATGACAACCATAAAATTACAAATAATTAGCTGATTTTAAGTCTAAGGTATTATAATGGCCCCTCAGGTCCACATGATTTTCTTTTTTCCTTCTTTAAGGAGTTCATATTTGAAAATTCAAAAATACAATCACAATTGCTCTGAGCTCCCAATTGGGAAAATTTCTAACCTTTAGGCAGAAGTTTGGTTCAATGAATTCATTTACATTTATGTTTATCTCTAGACAACCCCTGGCCTTTCTAGAGGTGAGGCAAAATTTAGGTTTTCAGAAACATTTGAGTAAAGAAGCAGAGTATATGACACTATTTATCAACAGACAAACAGCAGGTGTGGAAGTTGGAGAGCATATCTTTTCTTAGAACCTTCTTCAGTCCTTGAAGAGGGTCTAACTTGGGCATCAGCCCAAGTCTCCTGCTCTGAAATACTTATAGGGTCAATGACCCTCCTCAGTCTTTCCTGTCTCTGTCACAACTGAGTCTTATTTTTAATTTCTCCTTTTGCTGTTGTCTGTCTCTCTCAGGTATTGATGTCCTCCCTCCTTCTACACCAACAGACTGCTCTTCGTTTGAACAGTGCCAAGCCAAAGTGAAATGCCAAATTGATTTATATTCTGATGAAATTTAAGTATGAGCTTCCCAATAGACTGTCTTAATAGTCATAAGTTAATAAAAGGAGGAGGAGGACAGAGGAAGAAGGAAGAAAGGAGGAGAGGGGAGGGAGAGAGGGAGGGAAAGGAGAAGGGGAGAAGGAAGGAGGAAGAAGAGGAGAATGAAGAGAAGGAGGAAAAGGAGAAAGAGGAGGAAGGGAAAGGAGGAGGAGGGGAAGGGGAGAGGGAGGAGGAAGAGAAGAAGAAGAACACTGAGGAGGAATCATGACCTATGTCAGGAGGCTAGAGGGTGGTAGAGTATCACACAGAGGACAAAAACCAGATAAGGACCACAGAACAGTAGGAGCTAAGTGACAGATAACTAGAGGAAAGAGCTAGACCCTCTGAGGAAGAAGCAGCAGCTTATGCTCCAAGAAATGATGATGGATCCCTAGGTGTTATCAGCTGAGAGATCACTCAACAAGGGTCACTAGAAGAGATGAGTAATGATGTTTGGTGACCTCCTGCTGAGGGACACTGAGGCAGTTACTTGTCAACCAGATAACAGTAATAGAAAGGTCTACTATCGGCTTAGAGCATATATCAGCTCAGAATCTGCCAAAGTAGATGAATGTTTCCCATTTCTGGTGATTCACAGAGGCACAGATGATGCTGCCACAAGTTTCTAGAAAGGGCCCAAAGCTGTAGACCCTGGGCAGGGAAGACACATGGTGTTTTCATCAGCGCTACCTGTTGAAAGCAAAGGCTTCAGAAGAGCAAAAGCGAAAGCCTATTTAAGAAGATATCACCTGAAAACAGGATTTATATTTCTGGAAATTGTCATATAATATAGGAATGTCAGGCTCCTGGCCAGGGATGGAGTACATCTAGGGGTAGCTAAGGATGTTGTTTTTTTTTTTTGGAGTCTTGCAAATCTAATTCAAAAGGTTTTAACAGAAAAGGAAGAGGAAGAGGAAAAGAAAGGAGAAAAAAGTCACCACCAATTTAGATAGAGAGTAGCTTCAGTATAGAAGAAAATAGTATAACAACAACATTGCAAAAATGAACAATTTTGAAAGATTTAAGAACTCAGATCAATGCAGTGATCAACCATGATTCCCAAGGTGATGAACTGGCAGAGGTAATGGACTAAATATGCAGAGTGAAACACATCTTTTTGAACATAACCAATGTGAGAATTTGTTTCGCTAGACTATATGTATTTAATACAAGGGTTTCTTTTGTGGTTAGGAGGGTGGCAAAGGATATAGATAGAAGTGGAAAAGAAAGAAAATAAAAGTTTGTCCGTTTTAAAAAATTGTAATAAAAAAAGAAAAGAAAAGTTATACACTAAGAAGTTCACAGAAGAAAAAGTTCAAAAGAAGAGCTAAAAATTCCTTGTGGTCTCATATATTTATGCACAAGTAAACAAGGTATGGGTAACAAGTAAGGTGAACTAATTAGCAAGGGATCCTAATTTAAGCAGACAAATTTGACTTCGTAATTACCACTGAGACTTGATAGAATGATATCTATGACTACAATGAGGCTGTGGAAGGGTATAACTTTTTCAAAAGAAGCAGGATAGGTATATTATGAATCTATACTTGTGAAGAAACCAAAAAATTGGGGTATATTGGGGTGCATATCATATATATATATATATATATATATATATATATATATATATACACATACATACATATATATTAATTTCCTCAACCTACCTTTATCACTTAAGGTAATCATAAGCATTGGACTTAGTACAAAAGTCTTTTGAAATGGAATGACATTGCACAGGTATCATGTTTGAATGAACTATAGCAACTTGGCCATGCCCCTAGGGTCATCTATAAATAAGAATAGATATGTTTGAGAAGTGGGAGCAAGCATGGTATTCTAGCATGCCCCTAAAGAGCCAAGGCCTGAGTCATGGTAAAGAAAGGAGAAATCAGGAGGGCGAAAGGCATGGAGTAAGCATTTATTAAGTGCCTACGATGTGCTAAGTGTAAGACATAGGACCGGTGAGGTTCCAATTGACTGGGGCCTCTATCCTGCAGATTTCTGTGATAATGGAAACCAGAGCTAGTACAGGAATTCACTCTTCTAATACTAGAGATTTAGGAGTATTGGTGGCTTGGAGTTGTCAGGGATATTCTTGAGTCAGCTCCAACTGACTTTTGAGAACTGATTGTTAAGTTCCCAGCGTGAGCATTTACACCACAGAAATCAGCAAACGTTACAAATCAGGGCTTGATTTATTATTTTGTTGATTGCCTAGACTAAAGAAAGTGATGGAAGAAATGTTAATAACTTATAAGTGTGTCAAGTGTTTTCAGAAAGCTTGTTGTAACATCAGGAGGCATTACATTAAGAATACTGTCCTGGATCTGGGGTCAGAGAGCTTGGGTTCAAATGCTGCCTCTTGTATTTTTCTGCCTCTGTGACCTTGGGCAAATAATTTTATTTTCTTGGGCCTTCATTCTCTCATGTAAAATGATCAGGTTGAGCTTGATGCTCTCAGAACCCCCTTCTAAGCTGAAGGATGGCTAGACTCCACTCCCATTTGATGCTAGCACTACAACTGCATCTCAAGACAGGAGGGATCAGGTACATGCAGAAGATATACCATCTGGGTAATATGCACCCAGTTTGATGTCCAAGGCCCTCTGCCTTTAGACACTAAATAAAATTCAGCTATGACATTCCAAGTGGGCCATCAGCAGGCTTTTGCCTGTACTCCCAATCTCTCCATCTCAAGGAATGGTATCTGAAGTGTTTGAGACCCAACCTCTCTTCTCTGCATGAAGGCACTGCACTGAACTCTCCAAGCTAGGGGTTCATTTCACAGAAAAGGAACTCAGATCCCTCCTTGGTCCAGGTGGTTATCAATTCCTAAAAGTCAGTCAGCAAAGCAAGCAAATAGAGAATGAATGGCAATGTCCCAGGCTAAGTATGAGGATGATAACTACCTACAAATATTTGGATGGTATAAATACAAGGGAGGGAAAGCAGTCTCCCCTGTGATCCTTTAATGCTGCAAATTGCTTTGCAAAGAACAAAAATAGCCCTCCTCACTTGGGATCAATAAGCAGCTCCCTACTGGTAGTCTTTAAGCCTTTAAAAGTGTGGAAGTAATCATGCCGTGGGGGAGCTTCTATGAGGCCCAGGCAATGCTTAGAAGGTGGTGGGAAAGCGGCCCGAGACAGGAGTACAGAGGGAAGAAGGGAAACATCTGGGATCATCCCTGGAAGGAAGAAAAACAAACAAACAAACAAAAAATCCTGGCATACAACATGTATATAAAGGGAGAGATGCAAAAGAGAGAAAGAAAATTGTCCAATGTGCAATCGAGCATTAGCATTTGTTTCATATTTAAAGTATAATGAATAAGGACAGAGAATTCTGATGAGATGACCATAACATGGCTACAATGCTTTATAAGGAGAAACTAATGGGCTTAAAGTCATTTGTCATTTCAAGGAGTTTTAGTAGGTTGTGCTGATGTTTAATGTGAAGTTCAAAGAAAACATTTAATTTAAAAATAAATGAAATATAATTTCATAGTATACTTAAAGATGTTATATTTGTTGCAAAGGTTTTTTTCTTTCTCATTGGGGGAGGTTGGAAAGAGAGAAAATAAATATTCATTAATTTTTTAAAATTTAATTTTAAAATATTCTAGTGCTAGAGCTTTAAAACTTGTAAGAATAAGGATACTCTGGCATTGGTTTGTCTACTGTATAGACTTTTCTTTAAAAAAAAGCTAACAAAGCTTGAAAGTTAAAAGTTGATCACTTGTTCAATTTCATGATGATGTTCTCACTCCCTCCTTCTTGGGCACTGGGTATTCAGGTATGAGCATTAAGTAATAAACATTATATGACTGTGTAAGAGTGCCTTAACAAGGAATTCTGGTGCCTCGGGCAAACTCAGAGGTGAAAGGGAGAAGGGGACACCTTCTAAACTCTAAGAGGTGTTTGGGAAGTCGGGTAGTAGGAAAGGGTATAGTGATAGGGAAAGATAGGGCTGTGGAAACGGAGAATTATGGTTAGACCAGATGCTTGGGGGAGGGGTCTAGGATTGCACAAGTGAATGAGGATAGTGCTACTCCATGGCATGAGGCCAGTGGTGGAGCATGGGGAAGGTGGATTGGATGATCACTGCATGGAGGAAAATGCCCCTTGTACATCAGCTCTACTTAGGATCCCACAAGCAAAATTTCACTTGCCCTGCTCTAATTATGGCTTTATAAGTGGGACTGAAGCCCTTTATCTTGTATTAAGCAATTACTTAAAAGCAGAAATATGGTCCATAAAGATCACCTCTCTGTGATGATGGTGACTGTTGAAAGTGAAGGTAGGAGGTGAGACCAGGGATGGGAAGATTCATGGGCATGAGTAACAGATGGATTTAATTGTCTAAAAATCTCCCACCAAGAAGGAAGAAAATTGGAGGTATGGTACAGAAAGGGGTAGAACTAACCTGAATGTAAAGACACTACTGCTCAAACTTGCCTGCACCAATTACCGTCATTTGTGTGCATTCAGTGATCTCTGACAAATATCTGGGGAAGGGAAGTGATCTCTGCAGAGCTGTTCCTCATTTCCTCTGGTTCTTGGGAAAGGAGCTTAGGAAGATAAATGTTTAGTGTTCACGACTCTGGGCAAATGAAGAGATCAAGGGAGACTAGGTCTCATCGTTTTTTTCTCCTTAGTTTAAAATGTGCCATTTATTCAGAGTGTATTCCATGCCCAATCACATATCCAATGCTGAGGCCATAGCAAAGGAAGAGAATCTTTGAACAAGGATGCCTTGACTGCTCAAAGCCCTTAGCCATTAGAATAGTTTGGCTCACCAGGAAAGAGCTGAATTTTCTCTACCCAATAGCAGGCCTTTTAGGCCTGAATTATCTAAATGATTGTTTTAATTTCTAACAAACTTTTGATGTTGTCTATATAACTATAGGCCAATCTGACTGGGGCACAGATTTTTGGTCCATTAAGTTTCTTGGAAGGTCTTCATTTTCCATGAATGGTGGAGTTAGTGACCCTGTTTCCCTACTGTCTACTTGGCTACATATGATGGTGGCCACCCAAGTCAACTGATTTCACAGTTCAAGGTTGATGTTCTCACTGAATGCAGGCCTGACCTCGACCTAAAGAGACAGCTTTGAGTTTTGCTTTGGGAGAGGAAGTTCCTCCCTAGAAATTCCTTACACTGATAAAATCACAGGTCTGGAGGGGGAATAATATTCTCTTGGTGATCTGATACCTGTGCCCCACACTCTGGCACCAACCCAAACCTAATTCAGTTCCTTTCAACAAGAATTTATTAAGGGCTGGACACTGGGAATATAGAAACAAAATGAAAATAAAAGTCAGCCCTCAAGAAACCTGTATTCTACTGGGTGGAGGGTATAGGATGCATACACAGGTAATTAAATGAAAAGGAAAACAAAATAATTTCAAGAGAGAGAAGAGATTAACAAAAAAAGAGAACCAAGAAAGCCCTTTGGAGTCATGCTTTGAAGGAAGCTAAGGATTCTACCAGGTGGAGATGAAAAGAGAAGGCATTCCAGAAACGGGGGAATCATCTAGGCAAAGGTCTGCTGACATCAGCAGAGCATCATTCCTGTGGTGAGCAATTGTGGCTTTCAGAAAAGGGGGGGATTTCAGAGCTATAGTAGGTATTTCCACTAATAAAAGTGAAATGGAGGGCTTGTGGGCTATAGGTATGTGATATGAAATATAAGCAAAATATTTGAGGCGTTCTTGGAGAAAAATACAATAAACCTTTAACTCTTAGTCTGTGACAGGTTCATCACACTAATTTTTAATCTCTCTGGACCCAAAGGCATTGTTGAAGATATGAATTGAATTGAGAATGAAAGAATTGAGAATATGAATTGCTTCATTAATTGTTCATGTAGCACATGATCTGGAACTACTCTACTATACAAGTAGGCTAGCTACCCAAAGGGTGGCCGCTATGTGTCCTCTCAGGGTCTAGGGGTAAATCCTGAGGGGCTGAGGGTATCTTTTACATATTATGGCTCACAAGCTCCTACCAGCATGTTACCTCTCAATGATTATTAGTTGATATCAATGTCAGTTGGACATAATTCACTTTTAGAAATTAACATATAATAATAATGTTAGATAGATAACATTTATATAGTGCTTTAAGGCTTACACAGAACTTTATAAATACTGTCTCATTTGGTATAGTAAGAACAGTTAATAACAAAATATTCTTCCTGAGAGTCTGGGATACACTCTGTAACTATTCCATATAGATTCTAGAAGAAAGCAGGCTGTAGCTTAGAGATCAAATGTAGCAGAGGGATAACTCATAGCTCCTGGATGCTGGAAGTCTTTTTCTCTTTTTTAATGGGGTAGTTGTTAAGTTCTTCTTAGATATGATGTATGATTTCTTCTGGGTTCCTTGTAGTGTCGTGAAGCTGCCTTTCCTTGCTGGGTCTAGTTTATCTTGATGATACAGACTCTTTGTCTGAGGATTGGACGCTGATGGGATGCCCACAATCCTCCAACCCTTCTTAGTTCTCAAAGTTAACCTTTGGTCAAGGAAAGGGGCAAGGGGCTTGGTTTTAAGGTTTCCATCACTAAGCTTCTGACACTCAAATTATTAAGTTTATGGGTGAGGAGTGATTGAGTCAACCAATCTCACTACCTCACTTAGACCTGACCTTTATCAGGTGAGGACACCTCTACTGGGTCAAATCAGAAATATAAACTATGCCTGAACATGACCTACTAACCTCAATTGAACTAACCAGCCAATGAAAAAGCTTTAAAATAAAAGTCCTTGGTCATTTGAAAAGTCTTTGACAGCCATTCAATGAAATGGAGTGATGTTGCATGGGAAATATACTCAAATTGGTTGAAGAGATTGGTCATGCTCTTTGGGGCTTTATAAAACTAGCAAGCTAACTTGAAACTGTTAATTTGAAGGAGGCTTCTCCTACTTATGTCCAAGCCTTAAGTAATTCCTATCAAGCCCTCCTTGAGGAAGGCTTCCACCATGAAACTGCCAGATGCTCAAATTTCCAATTCCAAATTCACTTATAGCAAGAATCTGCATGCTCGTACACTCACCTGTCTAATGTTCATATGTCCCCACCAACCTACCTCTGTAGAGGGCTGGCTTTGAGGAGTTGGAGGGCTTAGGCCATAGCTTGTACTAAGCCCCACATCTGTGAAACTCAGGATGTCGGCTCACCACCCCCCTGTTCCATCTCTTGAGAACAGGATGCAGGAAGGGAGGAAACAGGGTACAGGACAGGATGCAAGAAAGAAAGTAACAGACAAGGTACAAGGAAGTAAGGAAATCACTTAGTTAGGTTCGTGCTTTTCATGGATAATAAAGTTACTATTCCTTGATCCAGTACTCTATAAGCCTGAGCCCTCAGATCAAGAAACGAAGTTTGTTCTTCACATCTTCCACCTGGCCCATGATTCTTTCTTTCTTCACACTGCCGGCATCAGACCACAGCCGTGGACGCAGGCGCTGGTGGCATACCTCCCTATTTGTGGATCAAATATGATAATATTTGTTAACAGGGCTTAGTACAGTCCATGGTACATAGTAAGTACTATATAAATGCCTATTCCCTTCCTCTTCCCTTCCATACTCTAAACATTTGGGGTGGGTGGGGTGGGGTGGGATAGGTAGGGGGACAGCAAGTGTCTTAGTACATAACTGTCATAACTGCCAGCTACCAATTTTCCCTAGGACAGCTATGAACAGTCTAGCCCCAGGATTCTCGATGATCCTTGGAAGGTCACTCTAATCCAAGTCTTCTGCAATTTGTGGGAAAGTTTATTTAAACCGCATTATCTTGCCATGATCAACCAGACTGGCCTAAGCTCAGGTAGATTTTGAATTGAATGTTAGTCTATGTAAAAATCTTCCTATGCATCCCAAATTATACATAGGACAGAAACCATAGGGTGATGTGGGGATATAGACATTAGAGACCTCATATTATTATTACTGTTATTATCAGTATCATATAATAACTTTGCACTGTAGAATCAGCTCCCAAGACCCAAGGCAGTTTCATGGAGACGTTGGATACAGACTATCCTTACAACATCTCATGAAGAGCCTTCCCTGGTACCTAGGGAGCTACCTAGGACATCATGACCACAGTCTCTAAGTCATTCTTGTTTCCTCCTTCACTATACCTGCCCTGGAGAGTCACCAAGTCATAAATTTTCTTCTAGAGTGAAGGGAACACCAAAAGGGGAGAGATAAGGTCATGGAACCTCAGACCCATTCCTAGGCTGCTGCCTTCCAGGTCTGAGAAGATTACAATGGAACTCAATGGGAAACCCCAGTAGCTCAGACAGTGATGGACCTCATTTAATACTTCATATCTATATCTATGTAGGTATATAAAGACATATGCCTATATAAACATATACATAGTTTGGTGACATAGATAGATAGATAGATAGATAGATAGATAGATAGATAGATAGATAGATAGATAGATAGGTAACTGAGCCTTTCTGGGCCTTAGATTCTTCAGCTGTAACATGAGGCCAGATCAGGGGTTCTTAACTTCAGATCCATGGACCCTAGGAGGGGACAGCTGGGGACAGATTTCTGAGAGTCCTTGAACTTGGATGGGAAAACATTACATCTTAATTTCCACTCATCTCTAACTGAAATAGCATTTCCTTCAGTTGATTAAAGACATTATTCTGAAAAGGGGTCCTTCGATTTCACCAGACTACTCAAGAGGTTCATAACATAAAAAGGTTAAGAACCCCTAGAATAAATGATTTTAAGGCCCCCTTGTACCTCCAAGTAATATGATCTGTGAGCATGTTTAGAGATCCTTTATGGAACAGACTCTTTATGGGACCAGTGGAGAATGACTCAGAGACAATCCTTGGAAGGGCGGGGTCCTGGTGGTGTTGTGACAATAGCTATTAATGTGACATATTCTTCTGACTTTATGTCCCTGCCTGGGCTACCACAGAAATACCTTCCGAATTGGTGTGAGATAAAGGCCTTTTTGAAAGACCCCAGGAAAATCATTCTCTTAACAGGGGGAAAGATGGGAGAGAGAGAGAGAGAGAGAGAGAGAGAGAGAGAGAGAGAGAGAGAGAGAGAGAGAGAGAGAGAAAGAGAGAGAGAAAAGAAGAAGAAGAAGAAGAAAGAAAGAAAGAAAGAAAGAAAGAAAGAAAGAAAGAAAGAAAGAAAGAAAGAAAGAAAGAAAGAAAGAAAGAAAGAAAGAAAGGAAGGAAGAAAGAAGCAAGAAATGCAGAGACAGAGAAAGCACTTATTAAACATTTATAGTAGAGCCAGGCATTATACTAAGCACTATACTAATACAAATACAATTAAAGAACCCCAAATGCTATCCCCTTTCTCCTATTACTGCCCCTATAAACAAATGATATGATATACGGCATTCACCCCTACTTGCCTCATTGGAAGGTCAGACCCAGCATGACTGTCCAATGATTTCTTTTCTTCTTCTTGAAGGTTATATCAGCAGCATGACACCTCTTCTCCCCTGAGATGATGATTATCACCACAACCTAGTGGAAATGCCATCTAAAAGGCTCTTTGTAACACTGAAATTCCATATTCTATAAAATATAATTATGATTTGGGTCTCTGTTCACTGGTCATCAAGAGGAAATGATTTTTTTTCTTTCCTTTAAATAATAATTATTGATACTTATTTTTATGTCATTATTACTTACCAATGCACCCTGCAATAGAATCCTTCCTTGTGACAAATAATTATAATCATAATAGTTGATTTTCAGATAGTACTTTAATATTTGAAAAGCATTCTGATCTTGTTTAAGCCTTACAACAACCCTGTGAGAGAAGTATAAATATTCCCATTTTACAGATGAGAAAACTGAGTCTAAGAGAAGTTAAGTGACTTGACCAGTCATACAGCTGCTAAGTGTCAAAGACAGGATTTGAACTCAAAACAATTCAGCATATTGGTTCACATATGATCATACAGACTTCTTTCTGCACCCACAGTCCACCATCTTTCTGCCAAGATGTGGAAAGCATGTTTCACCCCCAGTTTTCTGAAGTTGTGATTTGTTACTACCCTGATTAGAGTTCCAAAGTCTTTTTTTAAAAACAAATTATTGATATCTTTTGTTTTTACATCATGTTCATTTTCTGAAGCCATCCCTTATTACAAAGAAGAAAAACAAAAGAATTGGGGTCAGGATCAGTTTAGCAAAACTAGCCAGCATGTGAATCAAGCTATATGGTATGCTCAGTGTCCCAAATCCATAGTTCCTTGCAAACAAGAGAGGAAGATGCATCCTCATACTCTTCTTCAGGGCCAATGCAATCAGGGTCTTTACAAAAACACAGAGTTCTGAAGGTTGTTGTGTGGTCATTGTGTAAATTGTTCTCCTAATTTTTGCCTCACTCTCCATCATTTCATACAAATGATGACTTTCTCCATTCTCTAACAGACTTTTACATATATATATATATATATATATATACGTATATATATATATATATATATACGTATATATATATATATATATATATATATATATATATATATATGTATGTATATATACTATATCCAGTATATTTGAGATGTTTTAGGTGGGGCTACAGACCTGACTGGCATTAGAGAGAAACTCTAGAGATGGTCAGTCATCAACAATAACAATGATAAAAACTGACACCTATTATTTTTGGTCTAAACCTAAATGTCATTCATTAGTGTATGGAGCTCCCTCTACCACTGAATATTGGTAACTCTTCTACAGCCTATAACCTTAGAGAGATGCCAGAAGCACTGAAAGGTTAAGTAGTTCTCTGAGGGTTATAGAACTAGTGTGCATTACAGAAAAAACCTGAACCCAGTTCTCCCTGACAGAGACAATCTATCATCTATACCATACTTTGGACAGCTAAGTGGCGCAGTGGATAGAGCACCTGGCCTAGAGTCAGCACACTGAGTTCAAATCCAGTCTCAGATACTTACTAGCTGTGTGACTCTGGGCAAGTCACTTAAACTGTTTGCCTCAGTCTCTTCATCTGTAAAATGAGTTGGAGAAGGAAATGGCAAACCATTTTAGTATCTTTGCCAAGAAAATCCCAAATAAAGTCACATAAAGTCATACACAACTGAACAACAATAACAACAAAATACCGTGCTGCTTCTCATTTATAGGCACTATACAGTTTTTTCAAGTCCTCTCTTCACAACAACTCTCTGAGGTGGGGAGTGGTGCAAATATTTGTAAACCCATTTTATAGATCAAGAAACTGAGTGAGAGAAATGATTATTAATAACTAATGATTTGAGGAGATTCAGAGTTTCCCCCTTTTTCTAAAGTCCTGATCTTAAAAAGTTCGGTCTCTTGAAGGACATTGGTGATAATGAGATAGGACTAACTTTCTTGTTCAAACCCCACCTAGGTGGAGTAGCCATTGTGTTCTGCTCAGGCTTGGGTGGGGCATAAATTCTTTGAATAGATTGCCCAATGCTGGAGATGGTCTAGCTATAGAAATAGTCTCTCTGTCCAAGGGCAACATGATGTCACTCTCAGCCCCTCATTGTAATATTCATTCTCTCATTAATTGTTGATAATCAGGGTTGACTCCCACCCTGGCAAACTCCTGCTTTTCTAAGGGTATATAAATTGTGAGCCCACTGCCATGATTGTCTTTGGTCTAAGAGGGACAGTCAAATAACCATCCTTTTTATTAATAAACATGCTGGCCTAATTAATAAAATAATTAAAATACCCAGAAACTATGTCTCTCAAACCTTTTTGAATTGCCACAAGATGCTCTCAGCAGTTATGATACCTTGCCAAGTTGTCACACAGCTAGCAAGCTCTATAGCTGGAACTGGAATATAGCTCTCTTTACTGTGAGTCCAAATGCTCTCTCTACTGCACCAAACTTCTGAGACTTCCTTAGATTCCAAGACACTACAGTGTTGCATCCACCCAGCATGTACAATGAATAATAATAGCTATGTGCTGAGTCCTGTGATAGGTGCTGGGGATTGTGTGCAGGAAAGGAGAAGGGACAGGATTGAGGAGGATGAAAGAAAGTAGAACAAACAATCTGGAAGGAGCTTAGAATCTAGCTGGGGAAATGAAACTGACACACATTGAACAATCATAATAATTGACATTTCCATAAGAGGCACAGTGGAGTAGCCAACTGTTGGCCTTGGACCTACAAAGACCTGGATTCAAACCTTTCCGACATAGCCTGGTTGTGTGACACAGTGCAAGTGACTTAACCTTTCACTATAAATGCAACTAGCATTTATAGACTGTTTTAAGGTTTGCCAGTTACTTTCCAAATATCATCTCTCCAGTGCTTTAGACTATTAATTCTCAAAGTATGGTCCAAGGACTCCCTAGGATTCCCTGAGACCTCTTCAAAGGGTCTGTTAGGGCAAAACTATTTTCATAATAATATTAATGTATTTTAATTTCTAATAAGGTAACATAAAAGCAGTAATAGCCCACATAGACAAAACCCTCTGAGGTGTCCTCAATAATTTTTAAGAGCGTAAAGGGGTCCTGAGATGAAAAAGTGTGACAACTGTCGCTCTAGACAACTGTCCAAGACTCTTAAGCTGCAGGGATGGTTGTTGTTATTGTTGTTTTTTGTGTTATTGTTCACATGTCTCTCAAAGAGAACCAATGATACAATGAGGGTGATGTCTTGACTCATGAGTGAACTGGATATGAGCAGGGCAGAGCTGCACAAAGTTATCAGCCTCACTCTCTCCTCCAGAGTCATCGAAGTCCAGTGGCAAGACACTGACTCTCCCTACAGGGAGTATCCTCATCTGGGAGGTCCTTGTATCACGGAAATCCTGGTCCAGTCCCTATCCTTTAAGGTATGCAAATCCCTTTGTATACATTATCTTATTCAACCTCACCATAACCCTTTGATGAAGTAACTACAAGTATCCCCATTCTGTAGATGAGGAAAGTAGAGCTTCATTAAACTTGGGAAAGATGCTCTGATTTCCTCAGCTTCCTCACCTATAAAACAGGGATAATAATGCTTTTCCCAGCTACCCCACAGGGTTTGTTGTGAGGATCCAACGAGATGATTCCTGATGATGGACGCATGCACAGTCCAGATGTGAGTTATTAATACCCCTCGCCTCTGACAGTCTCACCTAGTTCAAACAGGACCAGGAATAGGTGTGGCAGAGAGAACAAGAGGTCCCTGGTCTGACTGACAACATGCCTTTCAGTATCCAAGCCTTGGTGGTGTATCTCATGGTTCAGGCCAGTGAGTTCTGAAGGCCACAATTGTCTCTGCGGCCCTTTGAAGCTCTTGCCAAGAAAAAATGTTTATCTGTTGCCACTATCACTGGCAATGAAAGTGTGACAGCAGCATCCTCCTCGGAAGGACAGAGCCCCTTTGTGCCGTCACTCTCCCTATGATGCTCCCAGCCAAGGGCAGGAAGCTGGGGAGGGAGGGGGGAGCCCCTCACCTCTTAGTCTAATTTTACACGTTGGCTCTCACGGCATTAATAAATTGGTTACATTTGCCGCACATTTGGCAGGCAGGATTTGAGATACCATTTTGATCCCCTTGGAGAACATGAATCACTTGACTGCTGGGGCTCCAGTTACCTACTCCCCCCACCTCCTCTGGGCCTGTTCAAGGCACTTTGGATTAACAAAGGTCAGACACTGGCCTTGGGAGGGGCTGAGGGGGGGAGAGAAAGGAAGGGGGTCCCAGGCAGAGCTGAGAACAAGGGCCATGGCTTCCAGGCACATCTCCTGGCTCAAATTTGTCTTCTGAGGGAGGGTAGAGAACGTTGAGCCCTTGGAAAATGCAGCTTTCTTCAGCTGTCAATCCTGCCTGGTTTGCATACGGATTGAGAAAATGTGTGAGCTTTTACCACAGGAATCCCTTGAATGAACACAAGGCAGGGTGGGGGGAGAAGAGGAGAGAAATCAGGCCCCCAAAAAATGTGCACAGCAGATGGTAGAATGTTCTGTCTCCCTGATTCCTGCTTTCCTTTGTGGGAATCTCTGGGGCTGGATGGCCCAAGTGAGGATAGCATCTAATGAATCCACAACCTTCTCACAGCAGCCCTTCATTGCCATGGCATTATGTAGAGGAAATCGGGGGGGCGGGGGGGGGGGGGGGAGAGCAAGCCTCAGAGGTAAGCATTAACACTTCAGGCTCAGAGGTAAGCATTAACACTTCAGGCTCAGGAGTAGCCACAGACCAGGGGCTTGTGTCTTTGTGGGGGAGGAGTGTGTCTGAAATTGGATGGATTGGGGAGGTGGTAAATAATACCCATAGGACCTACTAGAAGATCTAAGGCATAGACAAGGAAATATAAAACTGAAAAGAAGAAGGAAAAGGGAATTATAACTTTAGATTTAGAATGGACCTTAGAGGTCATCTTGGCTAGCCTTTTTATATTATAGATAAGGAAACTGGAGCCCAGAGAGGCCAAGAGTTTTACCTAAGGTCACTAGTGGCAGAAACAAGATTCATATCCAGTTTTCTAATCCAGCTCCTATTATTCCTTGTATTAAGGGTAGCTAACTGATAGATCCTAAAACATGATCAGATTCTCTTTCGAGATGGCTGCAGTAGCCACTCCTCCATCTCTGGGGTTTACCATGATGCCAAGGAGTACAGCTATGAATGATGCCATCTGTTTAGGGACTGTCAATACTGCACCCCTAGTCACAGATTCCTCTACTAGATTTTAACCTCCAAAAAAAGCAAAGATGTAGTGTCTAAAATATTCCTTGTGCAACACCCCCCCCCCGAAAAAGAGCTTAGGGCTCTCACATGGATTTTCCAAGGGGTTTGGGGACTACATGGACTTTTATCTCATGAGTAATCCTAAATTCAAGCAACCTCAAGTTCTAGAGTTTCCAAGGTAAGTATGAAAGGGGGGTCCCTCAATGGGGATTCAGAACCTAGGGTCACAATCAGGTGAGAGAGACAAACTAGCCTGGGTAAATAGGTATCTGTGAGTCCCTGCACTCATTGGGAAGCCCAAAATGGAGTTCTGAACAGAATTTCTACAATACATCCTTATAATATGTTAGGCAATCCACAAGGTGGCCCAGCCAAGTTGAACAAGTAGGGCAGCTCAAACAAACAAACAATGAACTCACCTGAGCCCCAAAAAGGGGTGGATGGGGCTCCTTCAAGGGGATGAGTTACTTAGAATCAATCAGAAAGGAGCCACTCACATCCCAGACAAAGCTCCAAGATGCTATGTGTGGCCCCAAGCCCACTAAGTAAAGGGGGATTCTGCATGACCTTGGGTAAGTAATTTAACTTCCCAGGACCTCTTGACATCTTTCCCAAATAATAAATTGTAGTGCAAGTGCCAATCCATGCTGGAAGATGTCTCTCCCCCCCGGAGATCCCAACATCAATGAAATCATAAGTAGAGTAAAATTAAAAATCCTCACCCTAAATAAGCACACTATCCTCTTTACCAGAGGGGTCAAACACGCAGCCTTATGGCTGCAACACTACCCAAATTTAGCCCAAACCAGATTAAAATGTAACTGAGAAGTACTTAACAAAATAAATAAAAATATGCCGGAATATAGATAACACCAATAGGTGGTTTTCTAAGTCAATACGCAGCCCCAAGGATCCTTATGTATATATTTCCGTTTGAGTTTGACACTACATTTCTTTATCACACTGCCTGTGGTGGCTGAGACTCATATAAAATTTAGTATATTCATAAATTAATTACATATAAAGTGCTTTATATTTTCCATAAAAACTACAAGTTCAAAATATTCCTTCTTGTCTTTTCCAGAGTTTATGGGGGTTTTTTTCATTTATCAAAATTACACAAGCAAAGTTAATGCAAACTTCTAGGACATTAATTCCAATTGTTCCTATTTACAGCTATAAGATCAGTGATGGACTTCTCTTGGATCTGAAAGAGGAAATGCCCCCATATAAAACACTCTGCGGCCCATCAGTGGCCTTGCTTTTGCCTATCTATTACCAAGGCCAAGCTGACTTCACCACTAAAATAGCTGTTAATAAATCTGACTTCAGATTTGTAAAAAGTCGGTCAAGTCAACCTTCCTTTATTCTGGGCTTTCTATGTACCAGGCACCGTACTATCCACTGGGGACACAAATAGAAGTGGAGGAAAAGGCAATTCCTTTCCTTACAGATTTTAGGTTCTAATGAGGGAAGAGGACACCTAAAAGAAAAGTGAAAAGCAGTATAGGGAAGGAGAAGGTACCCAAGTCGGGGAGAGGTAGAAAAAGAAGACTGGAGAGTCAGGTGTCCTAGGAGAGGAATGGAGTGACCATGGCTAACCTGGAGGTCCTTCCTTAACATTATTTTTTAAATGTATTTTATTTTTAATTTGTAGACTAAAACAAGCATTTCTATAACACGGTACAATAAAAAAGATACTTGCACATGAAACTACAGATCTACTATGCACAACTTGCTATTCCTTTCAAATGTACAACAAAATTATCATGTAAATTTCTTTTTTTCTTTTCCTTTTTTTTTAATTTCCTCACCCCTCACCCTAGAGATGGCCACTATTAGACACAAATAGGTATATATGAGTGTGTGTGTGTGTGTGTGTGTGTGTGTGTGTGAAATTATTCTAAGCATACTTCTACCTATCAGTTCTTTTTCTGGATGCAGTAGTGTCTTTCTTCATATGTCCTTTATAGTTAATTTGGGTATTTATAATAGTCAAAATAACTTATTCATTCAAAATCATTCTTGAAACAATATTGTTGTTACTGTATATAATAGTCTCTTAGTTCTGCTCATTTTACTCTTCATTCTCTCTTACAAGTCACTCCTTAACATTTAAAAACAAAACAAAATATACCCAAACCTACTGCAACTTGAAGAACAGTGCATTGGGTCACAGATATTAAGCCAGCATCAAGGGTTAAAGCATCCTAGTCAAACCAAAAGTCAAACCAGATAAGACAAAGAATGAACAAGATACCAAGGGAGCTTCCAGACGGAAGGTCAGTGACCACTGATAAGGAAAGTTCATGGTGTGATAATGCCGGCGTGGCAGACAAGGGCACTTCCAGAGAGCTAAGGCCGGTGTGATGCTTTGGTACTGCCTGGATTGCTTGCAAATCTCCTACCTCACCTGCTGTATTTGCGTACACAAGGCTGCTTCAGGGTACATCCTTAGTCACATGCAAACAAGTGCATAGACGCTTCTAAAGGCTTGTTGTCAGGAAAATGTTTCAGAAAATGTAAAATGACATCTAAGTGTGCACGATTAATTTTATTATCATCATCACATTTATATGATACTTTAACATTTGCAGAGTGCTTTGCATATGCCCTCTCATCGATCCTCATAATGATCCTGGGAGATAGATGCTGTTATTAACCTCATTTTTTAGGTGAGGAAACTGAGGCAGAGCATTAAAGTGATGCATCCAGTCCCTACTATCTATTGGAGGTGGAATCTGAATTCATCCTTCTGATTCCCAGCCCCCCTTTACTCCTCCCCCCATTCTATCTGCTACACAAACAGAAAGCAAAATGCCTGTTTTGATTCAAGAAACACAAATGACTGTTGTGTACAAGAGCAATTAGTAATAAAGTTTGAAATGATGGGGAAAGTCTGTATTTGAACACATTTCCCAATGTATTGGTGTGCTAATGTATGTATATCACTCTGTGTACGTGGGTAGTCTGAATGTAATACACAAATGTATCCATCTTTTCCATCATAAATAATAATAGTTATCCTTACTTCAAGAACCACCTCCTACATGAAGTCTTTCTTTATCCCTCTAGCTGTTAATGCCTCCCCTACTAGAATTACTTTTTATTATCTTTGTACATATTTTGTACTTATTTATATGTAGATATATGGTTTCCCCAAGCAAAATATAAGCTTCTTGAGAGCAGGGACAATTATATTTTTGTCTTTGTATTGCCAGCGCTTAGCACATCGCAGGTCACAACAGTAGGTGCCTAATAAATGCTTGTTAATTGGTTGCATAATAGATAGCATCAGACCTATACTTGAAAGTCTTTCTGATCACCTCAGGTTTGCAAGAGCTTGTATTCCACTGACAGCATTGGAAAAGACCTTTCTTGTTCAGGAATAACAATAATCTCAAAAAGTGAAAGACTAGAATATTCATGTTTTTCTTCCAAGAACTTGAAAGTAGAATCTACATGTTAATTTCTCTCTTTACTATTTTTAGGTTGACCTGCTTTGGGAATACGGACCCCCATCAAATAGCCACAGCATTTCTATTGTGATTCCATGTGATTAAAGACAAATGTATTTATATATAGATAGATATATATAGATAGATATATTTCTCAGAAGCACTGTGAAAAAGAAAGCAGCCAGTGTTTCTTTTTAGAGGTTAAAAGAAATTCCCCGCTGTGCTTTTGATGATAATTATATATCATGTTTGTGGTGTCTAGGTACCCTGAGCCTAACCTTCACTGAACCACTTTCTTGCCATAGAAAAAAAATTGCTTAAATGAAGAAGGAATTCATAGAAATACACCCAAGAACTCCTTTTTAAAGCAGAATGGAATGTTATCCTTATTGTATATTCTTGAAATTGAGCGATGAAATGTCTTCAATTCCTTATATTCAAATGTTCTAATCATCTTATTGATATGGGTATAATATTGCCTCTGGGGCTACCTTGCTAACTAGCAATCCCAGGTTGGATCTCCAAAGGGGTGCTTACCTCCAGGTTCATTGTACTCAGTAGGTCTGCACTCTTAAAGCTATAATCTCCCACTGGTGTGCTCACCTGTAATAGTCCAGCAGTAAATGTATTTCTATCAAAGCAAAAGAACCTCAAGGACACAATGGGAATGTGTGTGAAGTGCAGGAAGTACAGCCGTCCTCCTCAGGGATCAGGAGACAGGAAGAGGTTAAGAGAGCTAGAAGGGATGGTAGAACACGAGGTTTCCAAGGCAGAGCTAGGGAATGAGCTCAGGGAATTGGACTTTATGCTGGGAATGTGTAGAAGATAGAGGACGTCAAACATTTCTTCGAACAAAATCCAAGAATGATACCACAAAAAAGCTCTGCCGAGTGGATGCAGAAGAAAATTTCAATTTCAAAGAGGGAAGCAGAGCCCTGTTGGAAAGGCCCGGGCATTCCAAAGGATAGGAGCAGAGTTTACAAGCCTGGGGATGAAACAGATTGGAACCGAAAATACCAGGTTCAGGAGTTAGAAGGAGATTCAGGGTTTATGCTGAGGATCTTTAGATAGATATATACCTTATGCACAGATACTATATATATATATATATATATATATATATATATATATATATATATATATATATATATATATATATATAAAACATATATAGCTCTGTCAAGAAGAAAAATTTTAATTTCAAAGCAGGAAGTTGGATCTAGAGCTTGTATATATGTATGTATGTACGTATGCATAATATGGTCTATAATGTTTCTATATGTGTATATATTGATCATATAATTATTATAATACTAAATTAAACATAAGTATAATTAAAAATGTTGATTTGTATATGCATATTTATGGAAACATTGTAGGCCACATCATGTATTTATATTATAATGTGTTTTATATTATATAAACATATTATAATTTTACATATAACAGCTCTGGGCAATTTCCTGCTTTTACATGGAAATTTTTCTTCTGCATTCACTTGACAAAGCTTGTTTTGTGGCATTATTCTTTGGATTTTGTACCAAAAAAATCTCTGCCCTCCTCTATCTCCTATACACTCCCAGCATAATATATATAACATATAAAATACAATATATAAGGAATCAAATATACTATATTACTATAATTATATAATATGTTTTACATTTAATTTGTTGTATATTGTATTTGTATATGATGATAAATTAAATATAATATAAACATAATAACATTAATTATTTATATACACACACAAACATACATATATGGGAACGTGGTAGACTTGGTCCAGTCACGGGTCAAGGGACTTGAGCTTCAATTTTGAGCCATCTACTAACTCATGGCATGACCCTAGGCAAGTCACTTTCTCTGAACTTCAGTTTCCTCCTCTTTCATGATAAACATTTATTAAGCATTTGTGTGCAGAGAGAACACTATGCTAGACCCTGGGGAAAGTATCAAGTTTCGGTCTGTCTTACCTTGAAAGGCATCATGGTGTAGTTGGAGGAGTGCTGGGTTCAAATTCAGAGGACTTGAGTTTGAATCTCTGTCACCACCTGTATGGAATTGGGTAAGTCTTTGGTCCTCAGTTTCCTCATGTGTTAAGTGAGAGGAATGGTCCAGATGACCCCTAAGGTCTGTTTCACATCAAAATTGCTGATGCCAGCATCCTCTTAGTGGCTAGCATGTTAAAGTTGGAATGAATGGACCAGGATTCAAATTCTACTTCAAACATTACTCATTGTGAAGTGATGGGTAAGTTGATTTCTCAGAACTTTAATTTCCTCACTTGTAAAGTGAGAATATTAATAATTACATAGGACTCGGGAGGAAAATCCTTTGCAAATATTTGTGTACTACATGAATGTCAGTTATTATGACTCTTATGGCCTGAAATCTCAGTCTAGTAAAAGGAAAAGACACAAACACATAACTAGTATACGCAATATTATATGATAAGCAGATGTTGATAAATATCACAGGCTCATCCGGTCATAGATGTAAACCTGGAAAGGACCTTATAGGCCATCAACTGCAACCACCTCATTTTACAGATAAGAAAACTGAGGCTTACAGAGCTAATTGCCCAGAGTAACAGTCAGTCAGTGTCTGAGTTAGAATTTGAATTCAGGTTTTCCTTACATCAAGTATAGTGCTCCATCCACCGTGCTGCCTCTGAAGAAAAAGAACCACTTTATGCTCAACATGGACCTCAAACTCACAACTCTGAAATGAGAGCCTCATGTTCTCACCAACTGAGGAATTCTCTCTTTCTCTCTGTGTCTCTCTCTATCTCTCTCTCCCTCTCTCTATCTTACTCTGTCTCTGTCTCTCTGTCTCTCTCTTCCCTCTTCTTCCTCCTCCTCCTCTTCCTTTTCTCCCTATTCTCCCCCACTTTCTTCCCTCTCTTCTCTCTCTATAATACTTTTTTCTCAGTGCCCTATTAAAACTGACTGTGAACAACAAAAAAAAGTGCTTGTCACTTCATCAGCTGGCGAGTAGAAAATAAGCAGCTGTGCTCCAGCAGCAGAGGTAAGGACCAGAAGGAGAAGAGCTATCTACAGTTTCTTGTGATGCAGATCATTCCTGAAGTGATGGAGGACCTCAAGGTCTGCATTACAGACTGGTCAGTTGCCCCGGGCACATGAATTTCTCCCACTCATGTGCTTTCCTGCTAGATTCCTATAAGGATGTTCCCACTATCCCACATGGAACACAGAATGGGAGAATTGACCCTGATTCATGGATGAACTTTAACATTTTATTATTCAGGTTTGCTTTCTATTGAACAAAAGTTATGATTACTTCTGATTGAGCCAGCCCAAGTATGAAATGGATGTGAAAGTTCCCATGCTGATCAGCAGTGGAGTCAGGACCCTGTGTAGCCCTGCATTTTCTGCCTGAGTAAAAAAGAAAGACCCAGTCTTTGAAAAAAAAAAGTTTAATGATGTCATAGTGAGTGATTTCATGTAAATTAGAAACACCAGTGGGGGCTCAGAAGCTATAATTGTTAGTAATGGGATTGTACTCCCTCTATCCCACCACACTAGGCTCCTAAGAGTGAAAAGTAGCTAGTAATAGCTGCATGATAGTGGCCCCTTTCTGGTAACCTCAGACCTGCCATCATGAGTATAGGATGAAGTAGGTGAGCCAGTGAAATATGCCTAGACTACACATACATTTCTTATGTGGTATCTTATATGCCACCTCTTATGCTTAAGCCATCCTTGGAATATACCAGAGCTGATTTGTTCTCACCATTTGCCTTTTTATCCCCTTTTGGGTCACCAACAATTTGGATTCTTCCAATGCCACAAAGTTTTCCTCTGATGCCTCACTGTGGTGTGAACATAATGCTGGCTTCTTAAAAGTTATTCTAGCTGCCCTTTGTTTTTCTTTAATAGACTTTTATTGATATCTTTTATTTTTACATTTCTTCGGTTCACACCTAGTGACCAAACTTTATGCCTTACATCATCATCACCATCATCAACAACATCACCCTCATCATCATCATCACCATCAATACATAGCTTTATAGCATCCCAAGGTTAACAAAGCCCCTTCATCCCCATGTCCTTGAGACGTTGGTATCTTCCATTTTATGAATGCTTCTTTGTGTAGTGAATAGAATGCTGGACTCTAGGAGTTGTGAAGACTTTGAAATCCCACTACTGACACTTACCAGCTATGTAACTATGAGAGAGTTAATTAACCTCTCAAAGCCTCGGTTTCCTCATCTGTATAATGGGGATAAGAATAGCATCTATCTCATAGGATTCTTATGGAGAAGATCACATGAGATAATACATTTAAAATGCTTTCCAAACCCTGAAGGGCTATCTAATTGTGAGCTCTCATTATTGTTTCCTATAGTACCAATTCTCTTAATACTTTTGTTGACCTTTTTTGGGCAATCAGTCCTCGGTGGAGCAAACTGCAGATGCTACGAAAAAATGGCCTCTATGGGAAGGGAATGGAATGGAAGACTGACTCCTTGAGCTGGCCAGCATTCATTAGTTCATCTGGTCACAGACCACCCGGAATGGGGCTGCTCTGTTTATTCATTCTGCTCTTGGTTGTGCATAGACAGACATGTTGGAGCATCCCAGGAGTGAGGACTCCTCGGGGGCAACTCGCCTTCAGTTTGTATTGCATAATGGAATCCAGAGCTCTGAGCCCAGCAGAAGAAACCTCATTCCTGCTAGTGAGCCTTCGAAATAAAGCCTAGGAGAGAGAGAAAGAGAGAAAGAGAGATGCTTTAAGCTGAGATCGTGTTAGGTAGCTCCCAAGAGAAAGCTGTCACTACCCCAAGACTGGAATAGAAACCACATCTCAATTAAGTTAAGAAATCCTCAATTAAGGCTGCCCAGACAACTTAGCCCTTCCAACTCCTAGGTGCTGAAACAGGATCTTTCATTCCATAGAACATAGGGCAGTAACATTTCGGCAAAACGCCATGCATTTGTTTTTTACCTCTGGGTCAGGCGGTAATCCTCTTGCTCCAAGGGTCAGTTTTCCCTTGAAATCTTCATTGTATTTCCTTACTTTTCGGCACTAGGGAGGGATTGGAGTGGGGGAAAGGTGTTATATAAACATCAAACATCGTTTGAACCGCTGTTGGGCACAATTGAAACCACATCATTCTGCCACTGCACCCTCTTGCCTTTTATTATCTTTATGTTTCAAAAAAAAAAAAAAAGAGAAGGAAGGAGGAATGTGAGCCAGCCTCTAGTGTATCCCCATTTGCTGTATGTGCAGGAGAGCCCCGAGATCCTGCATTCCTTTCCCTCTCTGAGCTGTAAATTGTTCACAGGCTGTTTTTACGTTGCTAAAAGGAGAAATGACTGCGCTCTGATCATGGATGAAAGGAGGTTGTTTGGTGAGTTTGTGACAATGGTTAAGTTACAACGTCACTTTGAAAAAGAAGAGGTCATTTAATCCAACACTCTCACTTGAACTACAAGGAAAATGAGTCACAGGATGGTTACCCAAGGTCATAGAGTTTTAAGTGGCAAAACCAGAATTAGAACCCAAGTCCCGTGGCTCCAAACTGAGCAACCTTTGCCACTATACCATGGAAATTATTGGCTTCTAGTCTGATTTGGCAACATGTAATTCTGGACTGGTTCATGGGAAGAAACTTGGGCTCGCCTCTCCTGGCTACATGCTCAACCAGATTTGGCTCATATGTATTTTTGATCCAGAGAGGATGAGAAGTTAAATTTTTGTTATCTGTGAGGTTTAGAAAACACAATAACAACAGTCCTAAAAAGTAGGCAGTGCAAGCAATATATCCATTTTATAGATGAAGAAACTGAGACAGAGAAATTATAGAATCATAGATTTGGAGATGCAAAGGACCTTAGAAGTCATCTATTCCGACCCCTTATTTTACATGCAACCTGAGTTTCCATTCAAGCCTGGAACATTTTGCATAATATCCTCATAAGTGGTGGAGAGAATGCTAACTTAAAGCTACATACATATGTGAGGTGTAGAGATAATGGGAAAGCTTTGGAGAGGAAAAGCATTCTTCATACCTTCTTTGAGAGAGACATACTTGGTTCCAGACTCTCTTCGGGACTGATTTCAGGAAGGAAAAAGAGACTCTTGCAGATATGTAAGGGTAACCAGGTCCTAAACAACACATTTCTAATTTCTGCCTGGCCTCCTTAGAGACTTTGGGAAATGTCCTTGAGTAAAAGTATGGCCTTTTTCTTGGTTGATCTAAGATATTTCACTTCCAGAAGAGAACCCATTCATTCACTGTGTTTTCTCATACATTCTAACCTTTACCTTCTCCAATTTCTATTTGCTATCTGTACGGGTAAATGAACTTATTCATTATTCACAATTTGTGATTGTCTTCTGTGTTACCAGCATTTGGTAGGAAGAGGCCAAACCAATGGGTGTAATGTTGGAATACACTCCTTACCTCACCCCCCCTGTGACCGAGGAAACTAGTGGCTTTTTGTTCTTAACTAATCATATCCCTAGGCCAGCAATGTTTAGGAGGGCATATAGATGTCTTTGCATGTATAGAATATGGATTATTGTCTATGCCCCTGTCTTTTAGGAGAACAGAGTGGCAAGCCTCAGGTTCCCTTCTGTTCTTTTTAAGGCAGAAAAAGCAGTCTTCCTTGGAGACTTGTAGGCAAGATTTCATACATATATACATATACACATACACATACACATATATATACATATACATATACATATACATATACATATACATATACATATACATGTACATATACATATACATATACATATACATATACATATACATATACATATACATATACATATACATGTACATATACATGTATATATACACATATACACACATACACACATACATAACATATATGTTTGTGTGAATATGTGTGCATGAGCTGAAATTAGACCATCCATGTGGATATATACATCTTACATGCACAGCACAGACTTTATATACCAATAAAGAAACTGAGTCTCAAAGCGGTTGAGTAACCCACCCAAGTTCACATAGTGGTAAGAATGAAAGATAGGACTCAAGCCCTGATTTTCATGACCCCAAGTCTGGTACTCTACTCCGTAGACCTGGAGTCCAATGACACCCAGTATTAGAAAGTGGCAGAACCAGAACATAAACCAAAGTCTTCTGATGTCAGACTCAGTTTTCTCTCCCCTACATTATACTGACTTTCAAGTCCTCAATCTCCATCACTTTAATAATTTGATCTTCTACCTTCTACCTTCTACCCTCAACAAAAGGAGACCTCTAACAACCCCAACCCACTTCCTGTCTTGCTGTTGCCATCAGCTAGTTCTCAGTAAGTGATTGTACTTCTCTTCACTTTGGGTCTTCTTAAGGGAAAAGAGGGAGTCTGAGCCTGAGAGCATGATGTCTCCTGGGGGAAGAAGGAATATGGTTAGAGTACTGATGCGATGTTCAACGGGTGTTGGTGAGAGCAGCTTCTTTTCCTTCTGTTCTTTTTTTCCTGTTCATTGCTCCTTGTCACTCATGTTAAGAAAGAAACCTGTAGGAATAATGAGACCTGACTGCTTCAGTGAAGAAAGAGGAAGCAGGATACTTTTCTTCGTGAGAGACAGAGTAAATGTCACAGGTTCGACTATGATTGGTTGCAATATTGGTATATGTCTTCTGAAACCCAAGGTTCTGTTTCTCACAGAAGATTAAAGGACATATTGCAGAAGGGCATGATTCTCTTCATTGAGAACCTCAAAGGGTAGGAATGTCTATTAAACATCATGGTTTCCCTTAACAGTCCATTATAAATCTATCATTCATGAATCCATCTAAATGAGAATTGGCTAGATGATTGGGGGATGTTTCGCCATGAAAAGAGAAAGGAATGTAATCACTTTCTTCAAATATTTAACCATTATTGAATGGAGAAGGGGGTAGACCTGTTCTGCTTGTGCCTAGAAGGCAGACCCAGGACAAAGGATGAAAGTTGTAGGGAAGCAAACTTTGACTCAATAGCAGAGGCAACTGCCTAACAACTAAGAGCTATCTCCAAAATAGAACCAGGTGCCCTGGAGAGTGAATGAATTTCTAATCAACGAAGGTGCTGAAGTGGAAGTTGGATGATCATTTGTGGGAGATATTTTAGCTGGGATTAATAATTTGGGTAAGGTTCAGATTGCATGACCTCTGAGGTCCCTTCCAACTGTAGAATTCTGTGATTTTAAAATTAGTGCCGCTTCTGGGGAGAAATGAGTTTCACAAATTCGTTGCACATTTTGCGAAGAAGTGTTGTATTTTGTTTGTCCTCACCTTACCTATTTCAAGATTCAAGGGATGACCTCTCATTCATTAGTCGCCCTTCACAATCTCTAATAGTTAATCCTGTTTTCTCTTAGTTTTCATTCTTTTCAGACTACAGAGCCATGCCTTTTTTCCCATGGAATGCCTAGAGAAGGCAGCTGCTGGTGAGGAGTTAACACATCTGGAGAGAGCTACAAAGTCCCCTTGACATTGCTATATACATAGTACCAATTTGTGAGCCTAGAGCCAACTAAGCTAGGTAAAGTAGCTTGCCTGTCTTACGGGAAAAAAAGAAAGCTAATCAAGACATAATCATTAGAAACAAGGACCTCAGTCACCTGGGAAACCAAGGGTAAACATAAACATACAACCAGCCATCATTGCCATCTGGAAGAGATTGACTGGCCTGCTGTGGGATTTATTTGTATAGCTGAGGATCCCAGGCCGGCGTTTCTGTCAACGACAGTTCAGTCAGCAAGGAATTATGGGGAAGAATCATCAATTTGGATTTAAAACACACCTCTCTGTGTGAGGGTGGATGAAATACTGCAAATGAACAGATTGACTCAAGAGATAAGTGTCAACATTTCCAAATCTGAAGAGTTACCAAGAGATTGACAGTTAAACCCTGTGCGTGAACTGGCGTGGTGAGAGTGATGTGCACCACTTCCCGCAATAGATATAATAAACACTAAAATAGTAGTATCTACTAGTATCTCAGCATCTTCTCTTGGGTCAGTGGCTTTAGGTGATTGTCCAGAACAAAGGTAAACGATAATAAGGTCACATTTATACAGTACTTTAAAATTCACAAATCGATTTCCTTACAGCATCCTAATGAGGTAGATTATGGACAGTTATCCTCATTTTATGGTTGTGGAAACTGAGGCTCAGGAATATTCAATGATTTGCCCAATTAGTAAGTGAGGATTGAAATCGGATTATAAGTCCATTATGGGGTGTCCTTCACTGTGCACGGTTTGATGACATCATATATTATAACTGATACCCTTAAACTGTTTGAATAAAGAGAGTGCTTTAGAATAGCTCTTCCTCACCTAGCTAAAGTCAGTGGAGATAGTCCAAAAAAGGGTCCTAGGATTGAGGGAGTCATTTTCTATTATAAATGGGTAATGTTCTCTTGATTCAATACTGGGGTTTCTAATCAATCATATGGACTGGATTGAGGGGGTAGTCTCAAAGTCAGACTCCCACATATTCATAGATGGCCTCTTCTTGGCAGAATTTCCCATGTAGACAGGCATTGTCACACACTTGAAGGGAAGGAGAGGTACCACTTTGGACCCTAGCAAGAGGGCACCTGAGTGAAGTGCATGACCTGGTTTGGCCTTGTATAATCAGAAATGGTAGGCAGGGCTTTGGAGTCCTGCTCTCGACCTGTCTTTCTGTTTGTCTCTTCCTTTCAGGTTGGATACGAGAGAGCAAATTCTTGGCCCGGCTCCTCCTTTTCCCTTTCTTTCCAAGGCCTAAAGAGATTGGAAGCTTTAGGACTCTCTTGCTGCCTCGCTTCTTCCCCTGGAGTTGAGCCAAGGAACGAAAGGCTTGGGTTTGCTGCTAGGCTTAGTTTCTCTCTCCTGGCTGGTGACAAGAGTGTAACCTTTGGGCTGTACTCTAGGTCTTTTTGCTTCTGGGTGGCCTGACCTTGTCCTCTGTACTAGCCCTTCTCTGATCTGGAGTTGAGTCAAGTAGCAGAGACCCACCTCTACATGCATTCTGTCTCTTTTTCTTTCTACCTTTCTTTCTTCCACTCTTTCTACTGCTCTGCTAAGAGTTAGGGAGTTCATGTCTATAAGGTAAAGAATACGAAATAAACATTTTACTATACTGAGTATTTTAAGGTCATGGCAGTATTCCAGTGACAGAAGCTAACACAGTGGGTAGCACATAGGAAACAATAAATGTTTGTTAAGTGACTGAGTGGTGGCAATAGGTCCTAGGGACTCTTGACATAAGTGATATCTATGTAGGGTACAATCAGATCCAGCCTTTAAGGTCCCACTTCTGCTCTGAGGTTATACCAGCCATCCATCTATGAGGTAAAGTATGGACTACCAGTAGGTACAGACCTGAATTCCAGAGTGGTCCACCTAAGCACTATGTATAAATGGCTTTCCTCTTTTATATCCTGGAGTAAATGACCATCACAGACTGAGCCTCAGATCCCTTATGACTAGCCTTCTTATGATACAATTATAATTATAGATCATTTCAGAACAAACAGTAATATTGTGATACATGTGATGGATAGATTGTCCCCAAACAAGAAGGGTTGTGTGATCCAAATATGGGCAACCCCAACCATCCTATCATAACGCGGCTTAGTGGTCCTGCATTTGCATTGGACCTTTGACAGATATTGACTGTAATTTACTGCCCATCTCTTTCTCTCTTTCCTTTTTTTTTTTTTTTGGTGAGGCATTTGGGGTTAAGTGACTTGCCCAGAGTCACACAGATAGT
Source organism: Phascolarctos cinereus (assembly GCF_003287225.1). NCBI lineage: Eukaryota > Metazoa > Chordata > Mammalia > Diprotodontia > Phascolarctidae > Phascolarctos > Phascolarctos cinereus. The sequence continues at coordinate 47,831,467 of NW_027555958.1, read as the reverse complement.
GAGTGTTATGAGTCTGAGGCTGGATTTGAACTCAGGTCCTCCCTGACTCCAGGGCCAGTGCTCTATCCACTGCACCACCTAGCTGCCACCCATCTCTTTCTTATAAAGAAATTTCACAGACAATGCTTGAACCTTATTCCCATCAGAATTGACTCAAAGAGGGAATAATAGACACACTCAGCCATAGAAATCTATCTTACTCTACAGGAAAGTAGGAGAAGAAGGAGATAAGGGGAGGGGAAGTGATAGAAAGAGTGGCACATTGGGGAAGGTGATTGTTATTGTTGTTGAGTCATTCTTCAGTTGTGTCCAGCTCTTCATGACCCCATCGGGGGTGTTCTTGGAGAAGGTACTAAAGTGGTTTGCCATTTCCTTCTCCAGCTCATTTTATAGATGAGGAACTGAGGCAGACGGGGTGAAGTGACTGACTTGTCCAGTGTCACACAACTAGTAAGTTCAAATCTGAGGGCAGATTTGAACTAAGGTCTTCCTTACTCCAGCCCTGGCACAGTGCCACCAAACTGCCTCAAGGGTGGCGGGCAGTGATCAGAAGCAAAACACTTCCGAAGAGGAACAAGGTGAAAGGAGAGAGAGAGAGACAGAGACAGAGGGAGAGACAGAGAGACACAGAGACAGAGACAGACAGAAGGATAAACACGGAAAAGTAGGATGGAGGGAAATAAACAGTAATCATAACTTTGTACACAGTAACAGCAACATCGTGCAATGGTCAACTTTGATAAACTTAGCTCTTCTCAGCAATACAATGATCCAAGCCAATATTGCTGTTTTGCATGACTGCACATGCATACTCTGTATTAAATTGCTTGCCTTCTCAATGAGGGGTGAGAGAGAGGGAGACAATTTGGAATTCTAAATTTTAAAAAACAAATGTTATTTTTACGTGTAATTGGGAAAAACAAAATATTTTTTAAAACGTCAGTGACCTTTCATGTCTTAACACCACTTTCACTTCTAAATCTACTCCTCTATTGTTCAGAGAGCTTTTGTTTCTAACACAGCTAAAAGATTTTTTTAAAGTTCAGCAAAATCAACTGGCACATCCTTAACACTAGTGTCTTCCTTCTATTGATTAGAGATGGAGTCTCAGTGCTTGTCTGCATGTTGTCTCCCACCTGAGATAAGGAGCTATTTTTGCCTTTCTTTGTATTTCTAGTACTTCACATAGAGCCTGACATACAAATGTTTAATAAATACTTGTTGACCTGACTTGATAATTCTAAGGCAAAACCAAGCTTCCAGTTCCTTCATCCCAGTCCCTCCTCTACATTGTCTTTACCCTACTCTTCCACAGTCCCCTACTCTTGTTGAGAGATAAAGCTTAACTCTTGGCTGGGTGGTGATACACCCAGAGAGTTGGAACTCTCTTTTGTCTCTTTTTTGCTTCCTCTCTCCACTGGAGCATCTTCCCATTGTTATCTCTCTCCCCCACCCACAATATTGATTCACTTTTAAGAGAACATCAAATTTAAACTATGGAACATTAATTAACCCTTCTCTCCTCTTTTCTTAATTTCTTTAAGATCTCTTCAAATATTTATCTCAAGTCTATTTTTTTTTTTTGCCTTGGTGATTCCTCCTTGTTAGTTGTTGTTGCAACTTGAGTTCTTTTGCTTTTTGGAATATGCCTGTTCTGTTGTTTTTCTTTTTTTTTTTTTTTCTGGTTTCTTGTGGCTACAGAAAAACTCCAAATAATTTGAATTGATGCAGATTCATAACTAAAGGCCTTTATCCTAGTTGCTTGAAAAACATGTTGTTTGGCATTGAAATTGCAAACTTCAATCACTACATCTTTGGGGTTTTCAAATGTGGAGCTTTTTTGTGATAGCACTTTGTGGGTTTGATTGTTCAATACTTTTATTTTCTGTATTAAAAAATTCTAGTGGATTTTTTTGTATGGAAATCATGTTTTGTAATTTATCATGTTCTTCTGGGAGACCTACGATAATTAAAATGATCCTTGAATATCCTGCTTTGGCTTATATAGATTCCCTCAAAGTTGTTTTCTTTTGCTTCTCTTTCTGCCAAATATTTTTGTCCATTTTTGTATTTTTGAATTCTAAACATGTAATTTTCTTTTTCAGAGCTTCTGCTTTGTTATGGAGATTGTTCATCTGAGTGCAGATTGAAGCATATTTTATTTCACTTTTTTCCAGTTTATTTTTCTTTCACAACATAGCTAATATAGAAATATGTTTTGCATGACTTCATATGTGTAATCAGTATCATACTCCTTGCATTCTCAAGGCAGGTAGGGCAAGAGGGAAGAGAAAGAATTTGAAACTGAAAATGAATTTTTAAAAATAAAATTAAAATTTTTAAAAAAAGAAATTGTTTATAGTGTTCTAATGTCCACAGGTTTTTTGTCTTCATTTTAAGAACTTTGATTTTGGACCTAATTTTTATCTTAAGAAACCTTTTAAATTTTTATTTCTCTTTTGAATCATTTGACAGGGGTTTTTTTGTTTTTTAAATATAATTACTGAAGATTCCATGAGAATTCATTTTCTTTCAATGTATAATATTTTCTTAATTTATGATGGCCTTCAAAAATTATTTCCCTCATTTTTCCTTTTGTCTTTAGGAATCTAACAGTTGGTTTATCTACTTGAAAATTAGGCTTAAATTCAGATTTTCTTCTCCAATTGTTTTTCCTTTCAGCTTTTGTCTCTCCATTCCCCTTTTGACCCTTGGCACTTCTTTCTTTTAGTACTTTGGCATCTTTTTTTTCCCATGCAGTATCTGGAACGGCTTCTAACTCAGCCTCTTAGTATCTCTGAGTTGGGGGCGTAGGGTCCAGCTGGTTCTCTATCCAGAGTAAACTCAAAGGAGATGATTGACCTCAGCTAGGTTTCTAGTTCCCTTTTCTTTGTGTGAGGAAGTCCTCTACTAATTTCCTGCTCAGTACTAATATGTCTTCTCCCCTGGCAGCTAGCTGTCAAAGCAGATAGAACATAGGGCCTGGAATGAGGAAGAACTGAGTTCAAATTCATCCTGAGGTATTTATTAGTTGGGTGACCCTTGGCAAGTCACTTAATCTCTAAATGCCTCAGTTTCCTTGGCTGTGAAATGGGGATAATAATAGCACCTACCTCCTATGGTTATTGTGAGGATTAAATGGGATGATACATGTAAAATATTTGCCTGGCACATAATAGGCACTTCAGAATTCATATTTCTTCCCCACTCTTCCATTGTACTCCTTTCCTTCCTTTAAATAGGGACAGTAAGTGGGATTTTTTAAGTGTTTCAGTTTCCCTATATTATTTTCTGAGGCTGTTTCTTTGTGCCATGTTTCTCTCCTCCTATCTCATGGATTAGACTTTAATTTTTCTAGATTTGGTGCATATTTCTCTCTCTCTCTCTCTCTCTCTCTCTCTCTCTCTCTCTCTCTCTCTCTCTCTCTCTCTCTCTCTCTCTCCCTCTCTCCCCCTCCCTCTTTCTGTCTCTCTCTCTCTGTTTTTAGGTTGCAGACTTTTGGGAAAAAGAAATTATTTTGGCATTGCGCTGATAACCCTTGCTATCCTTTCCAGGAACAACTGTGTTTTACAAGTTTGTGAGGCTCCTATGTTCATCATATAGTCATCGTTTTTGGCTAACTTAGTATATCTATTGTTGGATTAATAGCTCACTTGATCATCTATTTGCTTGCTATTTCAAATTATGCTCAATTGGCCTGCTACAGAATTAAGAATTTCCCTACAATCCACATACAGGTAGTACTCATTAAAACTCTTTCTCAAACAAAATTGTGAAATTATTTTGGGGGGAGTTTAACTTTGTTAGTATCCTATGCCCAGGAACAAAAAATCTAAGCAATCCTTGCTCTCTTTGGGGTGTTTGTGGAAGTTGGGGGGTCTCCCTCTTCTGCTTATCAAGTCTAGTATTCTGTCACCTTTCAAAACTGGTCAGTAGTCCATGATTAAATACTCTGTTCTTCATAGAGAAACATGACCCACCGTCAGCACAAAATGTGCTCTGGGTTGTTTTGCTGGTAGTGGTGATAGATTTGCATTGATCCATCTACACCCTTTCCCCCAGGGCACCTATTTTGAAGACAGCTGGCCAGAGTTAGAAGGAGTTAGTCTGTGGAATGAAATAGTTAAGCTAATTGTGCACGCAGGGATCAAGTCTGGGACCTTGACCTCAAGAGCACAATGTACCAACCAACTGAATGAACCAGCTCACCCCGACAACACCCTTCTCATCTGTCTTCGTATTGAGAAGATAGTTCTCAAAGGCTGGCTGGCTGGCATCTATTAGGTGACATTATTCCTTCAGATGGTTTAGACTAGATTCAATTTTCTTTGTCCTTAGTGCTTTTTCTGTGTCTTCCTATCCTGAAGATGGATTCTGGATGGTACAGATAGGAGACAAAATAAATTCTTGTTCACTGTTACGTGTCTATGGCAAGATACTCCCCCATGAATCCATCAATCAACAAAGATTTACTAAGTACCTACTATGTGTCATGAACCGTACTTGGAACTGGTTTAATTTTAAGACAGTAGTTATTGAATCTTTTCAGTGCACACACCACATGGGTGGGTGGGGAAACCATCTCTTTGCCACTAGTGTTTAGCATAGTGCCTGGCACATAGTAGATGCTTAATTCATGTTTATTGGCTAACTCCTACTTAATTTTAATAGAGTCAACAGAAGGACAGTGTTGCTATTGAACTAGTCTAAGTTCCATTTCCTCATGGTTCAATCCATGAGGAAGCAGCACACACTTATTAGGCACCTATTACATTCAAGACACCATGCTTGTGGTTAGACTTATAAAGACAAAAAGCAAAAGTGTCCCTACCCCCCAAAGAACATGCATTCCACTCAGGAGTGGTGGCTATGATATAACACATAAATAGGTGAGTATAAGACAACGTAAGGAATGACGGGAGCAAAGAAGAGATCAAGATGAGGCGTTCTAGGAGAGAAATGAGCATAGGGAAATTTTAAATTGTCTTTCCCCCAACCCTCCTAAAATCCAAACTGGTTTTTTAAAAGGATCATGTTTTTCACCTAACCTGAAGTTTAATTGGTCTTGCAATCAAACTGATTTAAGAAAACACATGATATTTAGGCCATGACATCTTCTAGGCTATGTCTCTTATATATCCATGAGGACCCTCTCAAGATCTATGGTTGCAAGTAGAGACTCAAACCTGATTCAGGTGTATTTTGGAGACTTCTCAAGATCCTATGAAAGAATCAGGTTCAATTCTGTCTGGGATTGATGGTAATTTTGGGGTACTGGTCTACTAATTTTCAAAAAGGGTATTCAGGATTACAAAATCATAGAATTTGAGTTGGAAGGGACCTTAGGTGAAGGCTAGTCCAAACCATATCCAAAGGAATCTCTACTGTAACATATACAACAAGTGGTCATTCAACCTTTGCAGGGGACTCACAGCCTTCTAAGGTAACTCATTCCACTCTAATTTTTGCAAGCTTTTTTTTATCTTGACATCATTAATCGATCAAGATTTTATTGAATGAGCATGTTTCTGTGTCCTGGTAGAGACTATGGTTATTATAAGTGTAAGAGACTTGGTCTTTCACTGACTTAATCACAGAAAAAGAGCCAGATAATGAGGTGTTAAACTAACTGTAAAATGCAGTCACATCAGGTTACCTCTTTATGAGGTGAGAATTAGTTCCTTGAGTAAATTTTTAAAAAGTAGCAACAGTAAAAAGGCCACACCTTTTGGCAAATCTTTAAAAGTCAGTTCATTGGGTCTGGGGGACAGAGTCTAAGAGAAATCCAGCTCCTGACAGGATGAGCAGAAGGATAGAGCTGGAGAAAGGGAAACTGAAGGGAGCAACCTGGCACCATGTGGAACCAAGAGAGCTGAATTAAGGGCAGAAGTGACTGTCCTCAAGAAGGAGGCCAGTACTCTGGGAGTGAAGCTGAATCGGCTGACTGAGGATGAGGTGTGTCAGTCCAGAAGACATATTGCTGAAACTCTTGGGTTCCTGTGTCTCTTCCCTCCTTGAACTCCTTTGTGGGATCCAGAAATGCTGTCTTCAGAGCATGAGAGTAAGTTTATTTCCCTTTCTTGTTTTAAATATTTGCTTTGTCTTATAAACAGCAGAAAGTACTAGTAATTGATAGTCAGAATTGCTCCTTTGAGGAATACAATTGGGAGGAAGCAAATTAAAGGAGAAACATCCTCCAAGAAGAGATATAGATAAATCTAAAACTGAATTGTTTTGCCAGAAGCATTGTCTCTGGGTGGGAGTTCAGTGATAACAAAAAGGCATTTAAAAAAATATAAAGAAAATTATCTTTCACTAGAACCTCCTAGCACAGAGAAAGAGCATCTAGGCTGGGCAAATGTATCTAGGCAATGAGTCATTAATAAGGTGCAGGGCACCTTCCCCTTTAATATTCCTACATAAGCAAAGTATAAGGCATGGTCCCAAACTTTAAGGTGCTCAAAATTTAGTTGGAGAAACATGTTAAATACAGGAGACTTGTATAGTTCCTACTGTGATTGTTGTAAGTTCAGAGGAAAGAGAAATCAGTGAGACAAAAAGTAGTCAAGGAAGGCTTCATGGAGTAGGTAGAGTAAAGCAGGATTCTGAAGGATTGCCTCATCATTGTAATGATAGCTAGCATTCATATTGTGCTTTAAGGTTTGCAAAGCACATTAAATATATCAGTTATCTCATCTGAAACTCACAATAACCTGCCTCACAAGGTAGGGTACTATTATTATCATCTCTTTTGTAGACGAAGAAACTGAGGCTAAGAAAGGTTAAGTGACTTAAGTGCCAAGGGTTGAAATAAAAATAAGTGCCTAAGCCTGGATTTTAATTCAGCTCTTCCTCATTCCAAGTCCAGCTGTCTATCCAATAGTCACCCAGCTGCCTATTTAGAAAGGTTGCTTTTTTCATAAGCCTGCTTTATTTCCAATACCATTCTTTATTCTCTCAGTGTTCCTGAGAAATATCTCTTTTGGAAGAATCAAGATAATATCTTCCAACTTTGTCATACCCAGAAATATATCTACACTTTCTATTTAAATGGTCACATATCTATGAATCTTTATTTTTGTTTTGAATTTGAATCTTGTTAGGTCTATGCACACGATTGCATAGGTGAGACCACCGTTGTCTCATTGTTTACAATGCCAATTTAGTTAGTTTTTGGATTGCTCTGCATCTGTGATTTCATTGATATTTCACAGGAACCTCCTGTGGAAAAAGTTCCTTCTACCAGTGCAGATTGGCAGCTTCTCTGTACCCTGTAGTCTTAGAGAGTTCCTTGAGGCACTGAGGGTTAAGTGACCTGACCGAGGTCACACATCCCGTATGTGTCCTTATTAACTGAGAGGCCACTCTCTCTGTCTACTATGTCACAGATGCCTGTTTTTCATTGTTCATCTTTTGTAAATTTCATTAGTGGGATCTCCATGTACTTCTTCATATCATAGAAACAGTAGGCATGGGTTGGGGGGGGGGTGCTTCATGTGCTATCCACAACATACCTGAAAAGTGATTATCAAAAATTTTTAAAAATACTTAAAAAGTTGTTACCCAGACTTCACTTCAAGACCCCTGTGGAAAGAGAAATCATTTTGCCTTTGAATAGCTCTAGCAGTTAAAAATGCATTCCTTGCAATCACCCTACCTTTGTCTTTTTACAACTTCTACCCATCATTCTTTGGCCTTCTCACTCTTCTTCTCTGCCAACCCCCTTCTCTCATTCAATTCCCAGGATGGGTTCAGGCTGGCCAACCTTCATTCCTCCCCCTACTCTGCCTCTGACTTCTCTGACTTTAACCACAGCCACTGGGTAATTACTCGCCTCTCCCTCACTACTTTTCAGCTCCTTTTGTGGGTGAAAGGCCTTTCTTTTTGCTTATATTTTCACTTAGCGCAGTGCCTGGTACAAAATAGTCACTTAATAAATGCTTCTTGCCCTGCCTTGCCTTGCTTCAGGTTAACTCTCTGGGGCCAAATAAGACAAATCTTTTCTCTCTTCCTTCAAAAATCCTTCAGGTGACTGAAGTAAGGCAACTAGTATGTTCTCCTTTCTTCTCTTCTCCAGGATATACATCCACATGTTCTTTGAAAGATCCTTAAATGGCAACATCTTGAGGCTCTCTGTACAAGACTGGGTGCTCCACCTCCAGATACCTTCCATCTTGTACTGTGACAGTCAGGCACTTCTGTAGTAGATCATTCAACAAAGGGTGGGCACAGCATTAATCTTGGGTTAAGTGACTTGCCCACAGTCACACAGCTAGTAAGTATCAAGTGTCTGAGGCTGGATTTAAACTCAGGTCCTCCTGACTCCAAGGCTGGAGCTCTATCCACCGTGCCACCTAGCTGCCCCAATAGCATTAATCTTATATGACATCTCTTCTTTAAAATACATTGTCTGATATTGGGAGTTTTGACATTTTCTTCCCATTAGAAATATCATCAGGTATCTTATTCTTTCTATATGGTCTTCTACCTTTAAAAGAAATCAATTTTATTGGATTTTTTGTTAGTTTTTACATCATCTACAATTAAATTGCATCTCACTCTTCTACCTCCAAAAGAAGAATCCCTCATAACAAAGAACAAGTGAAAAATAATAGGTCAGCAAAATTAACGAACAAATCATCCAAGTCTGATGTTGTATTTGGCGTCCCCACCTCTGCAAAGAAGCAGAAGGCGCCTCTTCTATCTCTTTTGTGAGGCCAGGCTTGGTCATCAACATTGCATTATATTCAGTTTTGCTGGTTTTGTTCCTTCTATTTAATTTTGTTTCCTGTTGTCCCGGTTCTATTTCCTTCACTTTGTATTTGTTTACATAAGTCTTCTTTTGTGCTCCTGTATTAGATTAATTAATGTGCGCAGTAATATTCTATTACATAAATGTAGCAAAACTTGGTCCTTCCTCTTTTTAATCCCCGTTCCAATTCAAATGTCTTTGGCGCTATTTCCTGTGCACACAGCCTTATAAAGGTTTCCCTGTCAGGACCAATTATAGAAAATTCAGAGACTGTTTGAACAGCTGACAGTATGGTTCATTGTCCTCACTCACCCAGGACAAACAGTTCTCTATCATCTGTCAGTGCAGCAGCAGCACCAGCAGCAGCAAGAGCATTTCAGATTTGTCTGTATCTGTGATGCCATTGGTACCGGGAGCCTCAGAACTGGAGCATTTAGTGGTGTCAGGCTTACTGTTCCCAACAGGCAAGCTGGCTTCAAGTCTTGAGGCAGGAAGATTGGAAGGGGGGGGTAGTTATGGGCTGTGAACTACTCCAGCAACGTCCTGAGGGGCTTTGCTGTAATCTGGGACCTCTTCTGGAGTGCATTAGAACTTCTGTAAAGCCCCAGAGCTGAGTTCCTTCAAACCACCCCACTCCTAAAAGGAGAACTGGCCTAGTTTCTGAGAAGAAAGCAGAGAGGGAATCTTGTGGTCAGCTAGAAATGTACTAAATAAACTAAAAACAAAACAAAAACCCCTCAACAACTAACACAGAGAAATGGAAAGAGACACCCACAAGAAAAATCGCAGAGATGAAGGGAATGAGGAACCGAGGCAAAGCTGTTCATCCAATGAAGAATTCTATGGGGTTAGAGAATGATCCTTGGTCCACACAAACCCTAAGTATAGACTCTCCAGAAGCTATCAAACACAGCATAAAATTCAAGCCTAATTACACACACTTGTTGCCCAGGGGCAGTGGGTATTTCACAGATCATCTCTCTTTTTATGGTGTGATTCTACCGAGGCTGGACTCAACATGACTGTTAATGACATCCTACCACATGTGAGGTCACTGGAAATGCTGTCTGAGGTGGGAGAGAAGTCACACCATTGAACTTGCTGCTTCTAAAGGACTGGTCCTCTTCAAGAATGAAGGACAAACAACATGTACCACTAGCATATTGGACAGGGAATCAAGAAAAATAGCTTCTTTTCCCATTTCATTCTCCATTGAATCACACAGTATTTTGGGAGGAGGTGAGGCAATTGGGGTTAAATGACTTGCCCAGAGTCACACAGCTAGTCAGTGTTATGTGTCTGAGGCTGGATTTGAAGTCAGGTCCTCCTGACTCCAGGGCCAGTGCTCTATCTACTGCACCACCTTGCTGCCCCCACATTACAGTATTTTTGCATTTATTTCTATTCTTTGGGGTGGCTGGGTGGTGCAGTGACAGAGCCTTGGGCCTGGAATCAGGAATACCTGAGTTCAAATCCCACACTCAGACACTTAGTAGCTATATGATCCTAGGCAAGTTAATTAACCCAGTTTTCCTCAGTTTCCTCATCTGTAAAATGAGCTGGAGAAAGGAATGGCAAATCATTCCAATATCTTTGCCAAGAAACTCCAAATGGGGTCATGACTGAAAAAAGATTGAACAACTATCTCTTTATCTCTATTCATATATACTTATATGTATACATGTGTGTATATATACACATATAAATGTATGTATATGTGTGTGTGTGTGTATATATATATATATATATATATATATATATATATATATATATATATTTCACATTAGACTATAAACTTGAGATCAACGGCTCTGCCTTATGTCTCTTTAAATTACTCTTAAAGTGCCTTCCATATAATAGGTGCTTAAAAATATTAGTGAATGAATCTCTTCCTGGCCATTTGGCTTGCTTCTCTTGGGGGAAAAGCCCATAACTTCCAAATGGTTTTTATCTCTCCCTCTGTGAAAACAGATGATCATAAGAGCTGACATTATTTTGCCTTATGGGCTCCATAAGCAGTAGAAAGAACAATATGATTTTCCTAAAGCATACCTCTGACCATGTTACTGCCATACTCAAACTCCAGTGTCTCCCTATTATCTTTATGATTAAATACAATTTCCTCTGTTTGGCATTGAAAGCCCTTAATAATATGGTTCCAGTCTACCTTTCCAGCATTATTTTACATTCAGATACCCTGTGTTTCAGCCAGACTGGCCTCCTTACATTTCCTCATATACTAAACCCTCCCATCTTCTAAGGACTCATGATATGTGTGTCTTCTTTATTCACTATAAATCTCCATCTCTCTCATCCCTAATCTTAAAACATGTTTTCCAATGTATTTTTGCCATCTTTTCCTATATCCATCTTTCCATTAAAGTCACCAAGAATTAGAGTATATTTCGATTTAATATGGAGTTTCTTGTCAAGTTCTCCATAGAATTTTTCTACCTCTCATTCTTTGCAGCAGATGTTGGCCCACAAACAGCAATTATCTTCATGGTGGTCCTTTTGCAAATGCTTATCCTAAGCACCGCAAGAGGATAAGACCAAATGTCCTATGAAATGATGTTTCTTTTGTTGCCTTTGGAAGCGTGATAAAAACCAAATCACCCAACTCCATTATTTGCTTCTCCTTAGAGAACCTTGAAATCACCCTTTACATTTACCTGCAAATTCCTTTTGCATTCTGGTTGCATTTGTGGCAAGATTGAAATGTTTCCATTTCTCTAGCAACCTATCTCCCCCTTGGTCCTAGGACAAGGACGAGCACCGAGAGTTAAAGTCCTGTTAATGTACTTAAACCTGTGGTTCTTAGTACCCCTGATCCTGCTTCTGACTCTCTGCAATTATCTTTGAAATAACAGTGAAGGGTTTCACAGGACCAAAGACCATTTTATCTTTTTCTTTGTTCCTGGCTTGGCATGGCCGAAGAATTCATTAGCCATAGGTTTGCTGTTATGAGCCTCTCCATACTTATCTGGGCTGGTCTTTCCAAAGCACAGTCTGTTGTCAGAACTGTGCTGAAAGACTTCACAACATAGTAGAAACTGACAGGACATCCACACCCCAATAAGGTATTATGGCAACCTTTTACATGAGATAGACATTATAGGAATAATTATCCCTCTTTTATAGATCAAAAAGTTGAGGCTTAGAAGGTCTGATTAACTTGTCCAGAGTCACTCAGATATTGAGTCTGAGAGGCATGATTCAAATCCAGGTCTATATGACTTAGAGTTCACCATTCTTTCCACTGCACCATGCGGCTGTTCTCTCTAGGAGTCTAATAATTGCTAAGAATTATATTGTATAGCCTCAAAATTAAGTTTGTGCTGCATTAGATAGCCTACTGAAGAAAAAATGATTATACATAACACTCAGTTGTAATGTTTGTGATCCAGACTGGTAGAAGGAATATGGATGTATTCCCTCATGTTACAATGAGTGTTTGTTTTTGGAGGGACACACACCCACAGCTCTCAAAGTCTCTTAAGTTACTCCTGGTCAGAGATCATGCCTTCTATTTCTTTCATATCCCCCATGACAAATAGCAGAGCACCAGGCTCTATGCTCCTTCGAGTTTCAAATGGACATTTCAGTAAGTCCTATTTTTTACTCATTTCTGTTTCTATTTTTTTTTTTACTCCTACATTGCATCTCCCTATTTATCTTCTTGGTCTCATCTCCCAGTTCTTCCATTCCCTGCTAGGTATGGGGCTGTGAAGTTCCAGCGGTTTCCATTTCTAGACCACAAGCTAGAAGTGAATGGAACCCAAATCTCTTGAGTTAAAGGTTCCAAGGAGGACTTTGGAGGCAGCCCATCTTTTAAATGGCCTTGGCTTTTGAATGAAAGGCCAGAGTCTGCTGGAAGGTGACAGTAGTTCAGCCATCATCACTGAACCTGATGCTGCCTTTGCCTCCTCTTGGGGCCCTGGCTGGACGACAGGAAGACTCTGTTGCATTTAAGTAATTTATGGGGTGCTAAGAAGTTCCTTAAGCTATTATTAAAAACATACAAAATCGTCCTTGGTTAGCCCTCTAGTAACTCAGACTTCTAACTAAGCAGAACTGATAGGCCGGCCTTTTGATGTTTAATGAGCTCTGAAGCAGATGTGAGATGTGATAGACAGGAGAGCAGCAGTGATTTAGTGGTCATGAAAAGAAACAATGAGATCCCTCTCTTTAAAAAGAAAACGGAGCTAAAAGGAGAGGGTTTGGGTTTTTATTCTCCTCACCCTCCCTCCCCCACCCCCAACCCCACCAATCCCTTCCCCTCCTTTCTTAGTACACATGTTTTTGATTTCCTCACCCCCGTGCCTCTCGGTATTGGAGCGTTTCCATTCAGGCACCCTCAGAACACTGCAAACTAATTAGCCTTGGATACGGCCACAGGAAGTCAGGCTGCCAAATCCTCTTTCCCCCACAATTCCTCAACTTTCTCAGCCTGCCTTAGGCCCAGGGCCTTGCGCTGGGCCTCTCTGTATAGGTTGCCAGTTGTAATTTTACAATTTCCCGTCACCTTATCAAATACGCCCCAGGCCTGCCTTTGGAGGGGGGTGGGGGCGAAGGATTTGGAGCCAATACTGCATGGTGTGCCTTTCCCTCAAGCCCCTTCTCTGTTTTCTCCCCACAATTAGGGACCCTTGCTTGGATCCAGTTTCAGTGCTGACTTGTTAATCTGACCTTAGCTAATGCTTTTTTAAGGGAGCTTCACCCATCATACAAATCCCAAGGTACCTTCCTTACCACTCTCTCCCTTACCCGTTCTCCTCCTGAACCCATACCTATGGCTGACTTTTCTAGAAGGCTAACATATTATCTTGTATGCTATTCTTTTTTGTCCCAGTAGCCCCTGGAAGCAACCAGGCGCAGTTGGCAGGCAGAAGCCGACGGAATGAGTTCTGGGAGTCCCTTAGTGGACATGTGAGTCATGGTGCTCTCATAAAAGGCCATTCCTTTCTAGTGAAAACTGACTTGGGCAGCAATGTTGAGGGAACTCCAACATACTGATCTTGGATGACAGGGAACTGGTAGAATTTCTGTCTTCTTTCCTACCATACTTTACTTTCTGGACATGACTAAGTGCTCTCTTCATTTTTCTTTTTCCCAGTTAGGAAATATGTATGGAATGACCAACAGACCTGTGGAATATTGGGGTGACTTCCTCCTGAATTGACACTTTAGCCAATTCAATTAAATTGAATTGGATGAACATTTGTCAAGCACCTATGATATACAGAGAGCTGGGAAATTTACTCGTTCTTAGTTCCCGGAATTCTTGAACAGAAAGATTCAAGTACTTGGCCATGACTATGTGAACACTGTGATCTCTGTGATCTCTGACTAGCTGCTATTCCTCGGTCAACTTCTAATTATTGACTCATGCCTGTAACCTGTGGTCCATCACCCCAAGCTCTGGGCTTCCATGGACCAGGTTGAATCTTAGGGGCAGTGCCAAAGAAGCGCATCTCTTTGGTTTAATTTGCCCCTACCTTAGGTCTCTCTCTGGGTATGGCTTGAAAACAGCATCTTGGTCTCCATACAAGTGGAGAAAAGGGTCCCTTGGGCAAGCTTGGGTACATATAAATGCATAAAACACATAAAGGATTCACAGTAACTCATAAACGATCAATTTAGTTCTCCTACATCTCCAACTGAACCCCATCTAGTCCTTCAGATTCATACTGCTTCCCTGGGGTATGAACTTCCCATAAGAGGGAAACAAATGGGTTGCTAGTCACATATACATATACTCATTCCAGTGGATCCAATTTTTTGCCCCAAGAATGTATATTTAATACCCTTTTACAATAATTAGTTTGGTTTAAGTTTAGGAGGAATATAATTGCTCCTAGAGACCATTTAATTCCCTCCTCTGTGGTTTTAGGGAGTTTATTTTAAACAGAAAAGTTATTAGTTCAATCACAATTGCTATGGGCCCCCAGTTATGAAAATTTCTGATATTAAAGCAAAGTTGGGCTCTCTGCCTTAATTTACATATGTATATGCACACACATTATATATGGGTTTGTATATATGTATATATTTACATATGTGTATATGTCAGTACATGTGTATATTTTAGCCCTTGTCCTCTTTGTGGTTGAAGCAAAATTTACCTTTTTAGAAATGTTTATGTAATGAGATAACTGATTATGTTATATATTGATTGATTGCATTATATTAATTTCTATACAATCTTCTATGATGTTTTCTTGTGATTTATCTTGTGATGAAAATGTATGTAAGTAATGTTTATCTCTTTGGATTTTATATTGCACATTTATTATCAGGTATTTTCTTAACCCCGTAAAATATAATTTACAATCAAAATATCTATAAACTTATTCACTTAAACATTTGTGGAATAAACTAAAAATATTTGTGGATAGACACCAGGACAGGAAGTTGGGGAAAGAGCAAACCTTGTCTCAGGACTTCCTCAGTCCTTAAGTAAAATTTAAGGTGACTGGAGGTCTGATGGTCTTTCTTAATATTCCTATTCTCTGTCATAGTTTACTTCCAACTTCTCTTCTCCTTTGCTGGTTGCTTTTGGGCTTCCAGTACTTTCTGGTTCCACTTCTTATGACCCCACTTCTCCTTGTTCATTTCTAAAGGCTAAGAATCTTTATCTGGTTCTGAGAGAGAACAAGGTAGAACGTTTCATACAAACTCCCTAAGGTGTCTCTCACACACCTGGCTTTGATGATTTCAAGGAGGCTTATGTGCCCTGCTCACGCTCAGTTCTGATAGACTGATTTAATCAATGTGGTCTTACCTAACAAAAGTAATTGATTTAAGTAGATTGAGATAATCAATGGTGCCCCACCCTTACACATATAGGCTTTCTGCCTATGGTACTATCTTGAGAATTTAGTCTTAGATGAATATCAGAAGGAAAACAAATTTGAGTTTTTAGAAATGCAGCCCTTTTCCTGTCTCACCTTCACTGTTCAAATAATTTACAGCAACACTGGATGGCAAAGTCCAAGTATTTTGCTTCTCTGTGTCAGGGTTCCGTCCTATTCTGCTCCTTCAGTTGCAAAATCATGCATATGATCCTCTTCTCTCCAAGAGGAGGATGTTTCCCAGAACTTCTCCTTTCTTCTGTAGAAGTCTGAATTCTGGCATCCTCTTCTTTACAAGAAGCTCTTCACTTTGCTGTTACTAGAGAGACAACACAAGTCTGGTGAATAACTGATCCTCTGTTCACTCTTAACAGTTAACTTAATGACACTTGTTCATTGCAAAGAGATCTAAGAAATGTCTAGAATGGCTGTCCAACTTCGAGTTGGATTCAGCAGAGAGAGGCTTATTTTGTACTCATGATGGTAGGTAGTAATCATGATCACTAGGCTGGTGACTTTGCCCAGCCCTCTCTCACTTAAATCCAATTCACTTGCATGTCATGGCATCACCTCCGTGATGTCATGGTCGTCTTTGAGAATGAAGGACAAACAACAGCTCCTCACCTAACATTTTAATGAGTAGAAACCTAGTAGTGGGCAGGAGAAGGGGGGAAGGATACACAATGTATCATATAAGGCAGTAGTTGTGGAAAAAGCACTTGATTTGTAGCTAAGAGATCCAAGTTTTAGCCCTAAGAGCCTTTGGCTCTTCAAAACTATGTAACCCTGGACAAATCACTTCATTTCTCTGAGTACTTTTCCTCTCCAGCAAAATGAGACTGCTAATAGTTGTACTGCCTACCTCCCAGCAGTATTTTAAGTTGATGAATCAATCAGATTACCTCACTGTATCTGAAGTGATAAAATGCTATTCCCTGATAACCTTAACTAGGTGAAAACACATTTCAACGGAATCAAATCAATTATAAGTTATAGAATAAATTCCAAAGCTTCTTGAAAAACACTGGATGGAGTGAAGTTGACAGGCAGTTTGTTCTGATTGGTTGGAGGACTTGTTTATATTCTTGGATGCTTGTGAAAAAAGGAACTAGTTTAGAACCCAGGAGATTTGAGTATCTAGAAGCTTAGAGTGAAAGCCTCCCAGGGAAGCCCCCAAGGAGAAACCATTCGGGGAGAGGGAGCACCTTGCCATCAGACTAAGCCTCTCCCCTCCCCCTTGGCCAGAGGAGAAGTTTTTAACTCAGGAGGTTTAAAGGTTTTGGACTTTGCCATGAGTATCCTATCATTGTATATAAGTAGTTTCTTAATTAGGAGCTTAGAACAGAGTAATTAAGATGAGGAAAAGTAGACCCAGGACTCTAAAAAATTCAGCATAAAAAGTTGCATCATACCTAAGGGGAATTTCATGAGAATTCCATTAAGAGGATAAAAAGGACTTCAGAAACTAGCAGCTATTGTTTACTTCTTTACATGTGTGCTCTAAGCTTGGACCTTCTTTCCCTTTGATTCTGCATATATCTGTGGGTGAATATCATAGGACTTCTATAGCATCATTTTATGCTGATTATTCTACTGTAGTAAATACCCATTTCTAAAAGTGACCGACAGCAACTGGCGATAGTGGAAGCACATAGGTGGGGACCTATGAGTTATAGTATTAGAAAGACAATGAGAAACTCCTGAGGGATACCCCTAGGGTCTTGAGGATATTTGGTAGCTGCTTTCTAGGGATCCAATTTGTCCAAGCAAATGGGAGTTGGAAAGTAGCTCAGAAAGCTGCACTTTATAAGGGATAAAGTAGGTAAATGTTACAAAATGTAAAGTGTGAGCCATCATCATTCCCATCTTTACCTGTTCCTGTTACAAGTGCTCAAACATGATGTTACCCAAATATCACCAATGTTCTCTTGAAGCAATATTTATGGTATCTCAGGGAAACAGAGTTTAGCAAAGCTGGATGCTCAGAGGAATTTGCCAAAATGAGAGATAGGCTCTCAGGACACAGTATTTAGGACATCCTTTCCTGGAAACCTACTGTTATCAAGAGATGCAGGAGTGAAAGAACATAGATGGAGCCATCTAGAAATGACTACAAAGAAGTAATGGAGGACAGAGTCCATAGGAGAAATCTTTGCAGACGGGCAGTGCTACTGTACACATGGCAAACCAATTAATTTTTGTGGATACTAAATTATTTGGGAGGGGAGCAGCTAGATGGTACAGTGGATATAGCACTGGACCTCGAGTCAGGAAGATCTGAGTTCAAATCCAGCCTCAAATAATAGCTGTGTAACCCTAAGCAAGTCACTTAACCTTATCTGTCTCAGATTACTCATCTGTAAAATAAACTGGAGAAGGAAATGGCAAAGCACTCCAGTATCTTTGCCAAAAAAAAAAAAACAACCCACCACCAACAACATCAAAGAGGGGTCAAGAAGCATTGGACATGACTGAAAAATGACTGAACAAGAACAATAACAAGCTTTTTGGAGAGAATGGGGAAGTATGAAAGAAAGCAGTTATAAAGGAGGTATAGGCACAGCAATCTTTCATAATTTCTTCTATTTTTATCACGTAGCCCTGGATACTAACCCTCTGGGAAATGTTGTCAGGAGCTCATGCTTATGATCTCTGTGTGTATACATGAGTGTGTATGTGTACATGCATGCACATGTGCACGCTTATGCATACAGGAGTGTGCAAAGGCATGTCCCATTCTACTCCAGACATAGGAAGCAGTGCATTGAAAAGGGGGATCTGTATGCTTATGACCTATTACAGATTCAGCCTACAGCTGCATATCTGGTTTTCAACAACTGAACTCAATTCTCCATCCCTAGAGAAGAGGTGTGCCCTAGTGGGTACTGAGACATGATATCTATTCAATGTGATTGTTGTGATTGTGTGATTGTTGTTCTGCTGGGGATATTCTCCACAAAGTTTGGAGAGGCTAGAGGAATTTGAGATACTGTATAGGACTAAACTGGTTCTAATGTGAAGAACCCAAAACCTGTGTTGATATATTTTCTTCCCCAGACAGTGCTTAGCTGCCATATAGACATAACCTCACAGAGCTGTGTGCTTAGGACAAATAGCAGCCTTTTTACAAGCAAAGCCATGGATAATGTCACATGAATAACAGCCTTTCAGGAAGGCTATGAATCCTTTCCACTTCATGTGGGAACATTCATTTCATTTACTCAACAGAAATACATAAATGGCGGCCATTAAGGTTAAGATCCTAGTCCTGATCAAATGCAAAAATGTGTTATGTGTGTGTGTGTGTGTGTGTGTGTGTGTGTGTGTGTGTGTGTGTGTGTGTATGGACATGTCCTGAACTACCCCACTCCCATTTTGTTATTGTTCTGTTGTTTCAGTTGTGTCTGACTCTTCATGACCCCATTTGGGGAGCAAAGATACTGGAGTGGTTCACCATTCCCTTCTCCAGCTCATTTTACAGATGAGGAAACTGAGGCAAACAGGGTTAAGTGACTGGTCCAGGATCACATAGCTAGTAAGCGTCTGAGGCTGGATTTGAACTCAGATCTTCCTGACTCCAGGCCTGGTGTTCTATCTACTGTGCTACCCAGCTGCCCTCTGGGCATCATAATGCATTTAAAAAGGGGATCCATATGATTATGACATATAACCTGTATAAGATGAAAACATCAGAACTAGACCAATTACTAGGTGTCAAAAGCAAAGGAGATACAACTTTTGCATCTGGCCCTTGGTCCGGCTCTTTTATAAAAAACATGTTATTCCAAAAGCTCATCATATTTTATCTGAATAAGATAAGATGGCAGTCACTTCAATGGATCTACAGCTGTGCTAACTTCCACAATACACATCAGGTGACTTCTTGGGCAGTCATGGGCTGCTGCAATTGCATGTCTTGACAACACAGACAATATTTACAAATTCTAACAAATAACCGATAGAACAGATGGATTTAGTTGAAATGGGAGGAGGTGGGACATTTCCTCAGGTCTGCAACCTATGAAATGTATGATTGCCAGCAGGGTCAGATTATCTACTTGGAAATGGCCAGGTAGATTTTTATTAAGTTAGTCTAGTACAAGGGTTCCTGACCTTTCTTGTGTCATGGCACCCTTTGGCAATCTGGTGAAGCCTATGGACAACTTCATGGGATAATGTTTTTAAATGCATAAAACACATAGCATTACAAAGGAAACCCAAGGTTAGTGAGATAAATATGTCATTTTTCCCATCCAAATTCATGGATCCCTTAGGGGTCCATGGACCTCCAGGTTAAGAACCCTAGTGGAAGAAAACGTTTTCTTCCAAGTTGGGGCTTTAGGGAGAGGATTTCTAAATATTAAAAATTATAATCAAGATTAAATGTTTTCAAACAGGTGTCTAATTTTGCAGATTATATAGAACTCACATCAAGTCAATGAGTATTTATTAAGTAATTACTATTTGCCAGGCGCTATGCTAAGCACAGTGTGCTAAGCTAACATATATATGTATACATACACACATATACATATACATATGTATAATGTGTGTGTGTGTACATACACACACACACACACATATATATATAAAATACATGTGTATATACATGCACAAACATATATATGATGGTCCATGACCTCAAGAAGCTAATATTTGATTGGGAAAAGACATGACATAAAAGAAAGCTAAAATACAGAGAGGGGATAAAGGGTGGAGGGAGAGGCAGAAGGAAAAATAGAGTCCAGAAAGAGGGACAAGTCGATGGAGTCAAGAGCAGAGCCAACCAAGGAATGAAAGAGTGAACATGGAGTTGACTTGAGCACTTCCTCAAAATGGAGGTTTTGAGAGAAACTGTCCAATCAGAAGATAAGACCACAGTGGTGAAGGGATCTTCCAGAGTGAGAAGGCTGCTGTGATTGAAGAAGTCCAGATAATCTGAAAATGACTAAGTATTTACTCAAGGAGATAACTTTGGAAAGATCAATACAATTAGTATCTTTTCAGCTGGAGGGAACCATGAATCTGGCTAATTTGTTTTCTTCCTTCCCAATAGAGACTATGCAGTGTGAGTAGCTTGAAGTTAGGCAGAAGGAGTTGTGGTTCATCCTTCATTCTTTTTTTAATATTTTTATTAATTTATTTTGATTTATCAACAACCATTTCCATAAACTCTTGAGTTTTAAATTTTTCTCCCCCTCTTTCCCTACCTCCCTCCTCTAGATGGCATGCAATTTGATATAGGCTTTACATACACATTCCTATTAAACATTTTCACATTAGTCATGTTGTAAGGAAGAATTAGAACCAATAGGAGGAACCACAAGAAAAAGGAAACAAAAAACAGAAGGAAAAAATGGCAAATAGTCTGCTTCAGTCTGCATTCAGACTCCATAGTTCTTTCTTTGGATGGGGATAGCATTTTCCATCATGAGACTTTTGGACATGTCTTAGATCGTTGCATTGCTGAGAAGAGCTAAGTCGATCAAAGTTAGTCATCGCACAATGTGGCTGCTACTCCTGGTTCTGCTCACTTCACTCAGCATCAGACCATATGAGTCTTTCCAGGTTTTTCTGAAGTCAGCCTGCTCATCATTTCTTATAGCACAATAGTATTCCATTACATTCATATACCACAACTTGTTCAGCCATTCCCCAATGGATGGACATCCCCTCAATTTCCAATTCTTGGCCACCACAAAAAGAGCTGCTATAAATATTTTTATACGTGTGGGTCTTTTTCCCATTTGTATGATCTCTTTGAGATACAGCCTTAGACGTGCTGTTGCTGGGTCAAAAGGTAGGCACATTTTTGTAGCCCTTTAGGCATAGTTCCAAATTGCTGTCCAAAGTGTTTGGATCATTTCGCAAGTCCACCAACAATGCATTAGTGTTCCAATTTTCACACATCTTCTCCAATATTTATCATTTATTTGTTTTGTCATGTTTCATCCTTCGTTCTTGAAAAGGACTAATAACATCAGGAGGGTGATGTCTTGACTTGCAAGTGAATTGGATTTGAGTGAGGCAGAGCGATGCAAAGTCATCATCAGCCTCACTCTGTCCTCCAGTCATAGGAGTCCAGCGGCAAGACATAAGTCAGGAGATGACTGGTGATGGCCCAGCTTTCCACTTGCATAATAAACTGGACAGTTAATAGTTCTCAGATTGAATATAAACATGCCCCCCACCTTATTTCTGTACTACAGCATAAAGTTTAATTTATGAAAGTCTAGGTTCAGAATGTCTATGAGAGGATGCTGAGAAAAGAGTGATAAGAATGGGCAGTTAATTGAAACATATATTACCGGGAATCAAAAACCTGCAAGGGGAGCTCATTTCTGGAGGCAAGATGGGGTAGTAGAAAAAAGATTCCTTTGACATCAGAAGATACAAATTCAGGTTCCAGATCCAAGACTTTAGCCATGAGACTCTGGCCAGGTCATGTGAATCCCCTAATCCTTATTTTTCTTGTCTGTGAAATAGGAAACCATACTTGCATTAACTGCCATACAAGGCTGTGGTAAGGAAAGTATTTTGTAAACCTTAGAACATTGGAATTGTCAATTTGTTATTCTATATTTCAACCACTTTTTTATAAAAAAGGTCAGAGCCCCCTGAAAACCCAATTCAATTTAAGAAGTAGGAATATCACATTATTTTAGTACTTCAAAAGGTTCATGATTTTATCCATGTGGGTACTCCCTCTACAACATGGGTTACAGCCTCTCCAGATGTAGCCAAAACTTTCATCACTTGGTGGTCAAGCTTTTGTGATAAGCCTCTGTGCACTTGACTAGATAAGTCCTCAGGCAACAGACACCTAATCCATTGCCAGGTCGTAATTCAAGTTTTTCTATCTTGGTAGAGTCTGCCAGAGTTTCTGCCTTAAAGGATGGAGGATCATCTCCACACTAGAATGAAGCATCAGAGTAGAATTGTAGTGGATTACACACCATAGAAGGAGAAGGGTATTTTATAGGTGCCTTTTTTTCTGAGATTTCAAAAATATTCAGCAAGCGAAAACATAGTCTCTTGTGTCAAAGCAATCATTGACAACACTATTTATCAAAAGGCAAATAATTTGACTGTATCCACTCAAAGAGTTAAGTGATATGATATGGTTTGAGATGAATCAAGCTGAGCCATTATCCTGTAAATTTGGACTGTGAAGATAAATACCCATATACTGTACTATATTGATCAAAATATATGTTGCTAGATACTGGCCACACTCTCCTCTCCCCCACAATGATATATCTTTTAAAGATAAAAAATATACCTAAGTTGGTGTGGGTTAGGCAAGAGGGTTAAACTGGATAAGTCACATAGGTATATACTTTAAAATTATTACAGAAATTATTTTATCATAAATGTATTAATTATGCTGTTTTACACTTCTTTCCATTCAATTAAAGATGTTTTACTCATTTTTCAATGCTACCCTTTTCATCTTTGCTATTTTCATAGTCTCTTATTAAGGGATCAATTAAAGTAATGATTTAAGCATTTAAGACAAATTTTCTAAAAATCTATAGTAGATTTTCTTTTTTTCCTTCTCTCCACTCCCTAGCTCCTAAATTATCTTATCTGAGGGAATAAGGCTGTGAAACAGACAGGTATGGTTAAGTAAAATATGTGCCCTAAATAAGCTATGAAACATGGGATTTTCCTTCAGAGCACATATACCTCAATGTGATCAATCAATCAACATTTACACCTAAACAGTACAGAAAGGCTCAGTTCCTGTACCATAGAGGCTATTTAGACTGTACTTTTATGTGTGGGACACAATACTAGAGTTTCCATGAAATCTGACCCCTTGTATGTAAAACAGTATTGTTACTGAATCCTACACAATGAGTAGTTTTCTTTGAGTTTCTAATATTCAATCAGTTTTTGTTGTTTGGTTGTTTTTCATCCCTGTCTAACTCTTCACAACCCCATTTGGGGTTTTCTTGGCAAAGATACTAGAATGGTTTGCCATTTTCTTCTCCAGTTCATTTTACAGATGAGGAACTAAGGCCAATAGGATTAAGTGACTTGCTAGGAAGTGTCTGGGGCTGGATTTGAACTCACAAAGATGGAGTTTCCACCATTTGGCACAGATGAATAGTGATAAAAGAGAACCTACATTATCACAATAATGATTCATTTAAATAACTTTTTCTTACTATTACTTCTGCAAGTCTATGATTAACAAAAACTTATGTTATAAATTGACACATTTAGTGAATCTGTGTTATATTCGGCTTAATGTATGGTTGCCTGAGAACATGTTTTTCTTTTTCTTTCTTTTTTTTTTTTGAGGTTTAGCCATTTTCTTCAAATAATTCATTTATTTTTAGTTTTCAACATTCATTTCTATAAGATTTTGAGTTTTTAATTTTCTCCCTCTCCCTCTCCTCCCCCTTCCAAGATGGCATTCAATCTGATATAGACTCTACTTATACATTCACATTAAGCATATTTTCACATTATTCATGATGTAAAGAATCAGAACTAATGGGAGGAATCACGAGAAAGAAGAAATAAAACAACACAACAAAAGAAAAGAGGAGCAAATAGTATGCATCCATCTGCATTCAGACTCCATGGTTCTTCTTCTGGATGTGGATAGCATTTTCCATCATGAGTCTTTTAGAGTTATCTTAGATCCTTGCATTGCCGAGAAGAGCTAAGTCTATCAAAGTCAGTTATAGCACAATGTTGCTGTTACTGTGTACAATGTTCTCCTGGTTCTGCTCATTTCACTCAGCATTAGTCCATACAAGTCTTTCCAGGTTTTTCTTAAGTCTTCCTGCTCATCATTTCTTACAGCACAATAGTATTCTATAACATTCATATACCACAACTTGTTCAGTCATTCCCCAATTGATGGGCATCCCCTCAATTTCCAATTCTTGGCCACTACAAAAAGAGCTGCTACAAATATTTTTGTACATGTGGGTCCTTTTCCCATTTGTATGATCTCTTTGGGATACAGCCCTAGAAGTGCTATTGCTGGGTCAAAGGGTGTGCACAATTTTATAACCTTTTGGGCATAGTTCCAAATTGCTTTTCAGAATGGCTGGATCAGTTCACAATTCCACCAACAATTCATTAGTGTTCCAATTTTCCCATGTCTTCTCCAACATTTATCATTGTCCTGTTTTGTCATGTTAGCCAATATTATAGGTGTGATGTGGTACCTCAGAGTCATTTTGATTTGTATTTCTCTGATCAATAGTAATTTAGAGCATTTTTTCATATGACTATAAATAGCTTTAATTTCTTCCTCTGAAAACTGCCTATTCATATCCTTTGACCATTTATTAATCAAAAAATAAGAACATTTTTTCAATAGGACCTAAGCCCCCCAAAGTATATGTTAACATGGTTTGTTATTAAGCAGGGAAAATGCCACCTTTCGTAATAGTAGCCAACAGCACAGCAACTATATAGTGCTGTTCAAAAGAATATACTTTCTTCTTCCTGTGATTGATCTTACATAATAACAGTGCTCTCTACTGTCTAATAGCTATACCCCAGGAAACACATTAATTATGATAATAGGATCTAGATTTAAAGATGGAAAGAAATTTAGAGATCATCTAGTCCTAACACCTTATCTCACAAATGAGGAAACTGAGACCTAGAGACGTCAATTGACTTGTCCAGGGTCGCAAAGATTAATAAGCACTGTTGTTTCTATTTGAACCCAAGTCCTCTTCCTCCCTGTTAGATGTCCATTCAATGCCCACACTGCATTGTTATGTTCAGTGAACAGCTACAAAGGAGAAGGAAGCTAGGTTGAGAATCACAGGACCTGGGTTTGAACCCCAACTCTGCTCCTTCTTGTCCGTGTGACTGTGAGCAAATCATGTAAGCTTCTCCTCACTTGTAAAACGGTGGAGTTGGAATTGATAATGTGTAAGGTTCCTTTCACCTAAACATCTCTGATCCAGTGATCATAAAGAGCCAAGTCTCTTCATCAAGAAGAGGGCAAACCCAACTAACCTCATTTTTTTAAAAGAAAAAGAAATTCACGAGATTATTAGACTGGTAGATCAGAGGAATGTTGTAGTGATAGTTTCGCTAGATTTTAGAAAACCGTTTTAAAAAGCTTTTCATTTTATTTTGTTCCATTTTTGTGGAAATCATGAAGAGAGGGGAGATGCAAGGCCAATCAGATGGACTTGGAACTGGTTGAATCTAGTCAAACAGTAGCTATGAATGGTTCTATGTCAACTTGCCATGCAGTGGGTACTTGATTTATTGGAAGGAGATTTCTAGTAGATTTGCTCAGGGATTTACATTTGGACCTGTGCAAGTTATTTTTGTCAATAAGGCAAATTAAGGCACAGTTGGCATGCTTATCAGATTTGCTGATGACACAAAGCTGAGGGAGATGACTGAATCAAGATCCAAAATGATCTTGACAGCTGACATCATAGAGCTGTATATAAAAAGATACAATTTAATAGAGGTGAACATAAAGGCTTTCACTTAGGGTAAAAACAAACCAACTTCCCAAGTATAAGATGGAGAGGGCACGGCTTCATTCTGGAGCTCATTTTAGTGAACTGTGGGCTCAATATATAAGACAACCTTTTCATATAAAAAAGCTGGCATGGTCTTAAATCTGAGAGAGAGAGAGAGAGAGAGAGAGAGAGAAGAGAGAGAGAGAGAGAGAGAGAGAGAGAGAGAGAAAGAGAGAGAGAGAGAGAATGAGAGGGAGAGTCAATGAGAGAGAGGGAGAATGAGAGAGAGGGAAAGAGAGAATGAGAGAGGGAAAGAGAGAGAGAGAATAAAAGAGAGAGAATGAGAGAGAGTAATAATGAGAGAGAGAGTGATAATGAGAGAGAGAGTGATAATGAGAGAGAGAGAGAGAGAGAGAGAGAGAGAGAGAGAAAGAGAGAGAGAGAGAGAATGAGAGGGAGAGTCAATGAGAGAAGGAAAGAATGAGAGAGAGGGAGAATGAGAGAGAGGGAAAGAGAGAATGAGAGAGGGAAAGAGAGAGAGAGAATAAAAGAGAGAGAATGAGAGAGAGTAATAATGAGAGAGAGAGTGATAATGAGAGAGAGTGATAATGAGAGAGAGAGAGAGAGAGAGAGAGAGAGAGAGAGAGAGAGAGAGAATGTCTAGAACTGGAGAAGTGACAGTCTATAAGTTCTCTGCCCTGGTCTGACCACATCTGAAGAAATGGGTTTGGTTATGGGCAACACATTTTAGGAAGGACATTGATAATCTGAAGAGAATCCAAAGGAGGAAGACCAGGATGCCTTGAGATCATTTCATGTAAGAATCAGTTGAAGGAATTGGCACTTATTTAGCCTGGAGAAGAAAAAACAATGGGGAAGAGAACAGCTGTATTCAAGTATTTGAAGGGCTACTTGTGAAAGAGGGAATGGACTGGTTCTACTTGATTTCCCAGCACAGGATTAGGAGCAAGTTGCAAAAAAAAAAAAGCAAATAAATATACTAATAATATAGAAATATATTCCATAAAGAGAGAATATCCATGCATAAATATGTATAGAAGTATATACGTATTTTTGAATATCCACATATTCCTAACAATTGGAGTTTTGTGGGCAACCTTAGGAGGAAGTAGGTTCAATCTCACTAGAAGTCTTCAAAAGAAAAAGCAGGATGACCACTTATTGGATATTTTCTACAATGGATTTTTGTTCATATATGGATAAAACTAAGTGGTCTCTGATGTTTCTTCCACTATACTGAATCTGTAGTAGCTAACATTTATACAGCGCTTTAACATTTGAAAAGTACCTACATATAGATGACCTCATTTGCATACATCATTATCTCATTATTCCAGAGACACTGACTGCTCCCAAAAATTGTTAAATTTGAAGAATCCCTTGGGAAACAAAGCTATATCATATTTTTTAAATCCAGTTTGTCCTGTGAGTTAGTATCAAACCATCCTTGTGCAGGTTAACATCATCTAATCCTCATTCTCTTCCTCCTCACATCTATGGTTTGGGGGTGAGGAGAAAAGCCATCAGAATTATTCCCATAATCCAGTTCAATTCAACATGATTCACAGAATATCAGTGCAAGGAGAGACTCTGGAAATCATGTAGCCCAATCACGCCAATTTATAGATGTAGAAACTGAGGCTCAGAGAAATGAAGGCATTGCACAGCATAACTGGGATTTGAACTCATGCCTTCTGAGTCTCTAAGTCTAGTCATGATGGCTTTACATAGTCCAGAGCACTATGATATACATGGAGGAGATGCAGAGATAGATAAGACATAGGTAGGGACCTGGATGGGGTTTATATTCTAGCATGGGTGATATGATTTACATGAAAATCATTAGAATTCAAAATGCATAAGGAGCATGAGGATTTATGAATACAACATGAACAAAAGAAATGTACAAAGCACCCCAGTACAAGGGAAAAAAAGTCATTTCCAACTATAGCAATCATGGAAACATTTTAGGAGTGGGTAGACTTTGAACTGAATCTTGATGGATGGATAGAATTTCAACAGACAGAGATGTCCCAAGATCACACAGAGGTCCCTTCTCACCCCCAAATTCTGTAATCTACATTAGAGGAAAGAAATATGAATTTATAACTCAAAAGCTTATGGAAGTGAATGTTGAAAACTAAAAATAAATTAATTAATTTTAAAATTTAACAAAAAGAAGAGAGAAATGTGGAGCTGTAGATAGAGTATTGGGCCAGGGTCAGGAAGACTCATCTTCCTGCGTTCAAATCTGGCATTTAGTAGCCGTGTGACCTTGGGCAAGTCACTTGACCCTGTTTGCTTTAGTTTCTCATCTGCAAATAAGCTGGAGAAAAAAATGGCAAACCACTCCAGTATCTTTGCCAAGAAAACCTCGGATGGAATCACAAAGAGTCAGACATGACTGAAAAATGATTGGAAGCAGGAGTGTTACAGGGGTGAGGCAGTTCCTTTCTCAATGGGTTAGCTATCCACTATCAAAATCCATTGTGGCAAGAAATTGTTTCTTTCTCAACAAACTTGAGAAAAAAAAACAATAGAACAGGGTGAAAAGAGGGTGGAACAAACTTCAGATTGAGAGGAGTGTTAGGGCAAGGTGGCCTCCCCAAAATTTTATGCAAAAGAAAATAAAACCACTAGGTGGAGCCAAGATCCTGGGAGTGGGAGTTCCATCAGTTATCTGGAAACGCCCAAGTTTTAGATCTAGCCCTTTACTGTTTAGAAAGCATTTTCCTCTCAACAACCTCGTAAAGTAGATCGTGCAAGCGTTGTTATTCACATTTGACAGAAAGGAAATTGAGCCAAAGAGTGGCTAAGTGACTTATCCGAGGTCACACAACTAATAAAATGTCAGAGCTAGGATTCCAACCCCCCATAGGCTGCCCCTTTTGTGATTCTATGGTCCTTCGTGAAATTAGAATAATTTCTACAGTGGGTGATTGTTGTAAAACAACAACCACAGCAGCAACAACGGTGTTTTGGTGTCAGGTGTGTAAGAAGCAGCAGGAGTAGACAACTAAGAGAAGAAGGAGATGGACCATATGTTCCCAAGAATGAAGTTGTGGAGACATAGGCACAAATGACTGTGAAGAAGAAAAAGAGGGGGGAATCTAAAGGGACTGAAGGGAATAGAAATCACAAACCAGCCTAGGTTTTTAAAAAATCTGCTGGGGGATCAAGTGAAATCCCCTACTTAGAGTGTCTTACAAATCTTTTTTGCAGCTATGTAAAAAGTGGATTAGAGCACTGGACAAAGTCAGGAAAATGTGAATTCAAATCTAGCCTCCGACACTTCTTAGCTGTGGAACCTTAGGCAAGTCATTTAAACATAGTCTCAATTTCCTAATCTGTAAAGTGCATATTATAATAGCACCTACCTCCCAGGGTTGTCGTGAGGATTAAATGAGATGATATTTGAAAAACACTTGGCAAATCTTAAAGTCCCACATGAATGCTAATTATTATTAATAATGATTTTTAATTATATATATATATATATATGTATATATATACACACACACACATATCTGTTAGTTATTTTGGAGACAGGTAGCATGGTATCTGGAGCTCTGCACATTCAGAGAGGCAGAAGTGAATTCAAAACTTGCCTTCAATTCTTTTCTAGAGACATTGGGAAAGTCATTTATCCTCTCTGCCTCAGTTTCCTCTTCTGTAAGATGGGAGTCAAAACAACCTCTGTTTTACTGGGTCCTTATGAGAATCAAATGAGATATTCTATAAAATGCTGTGCAAACTTGAAAGCTCCATATCACCAAAGGTTAACTATTATTACCTCTATCTTTATATTTAGGTTGTGTATCCATTTAAGGTTTATATGGTGTGAGATATTGGCCTCACCCCATGATTTTCCAATACCATATTTTCTAAACTTCTTTGCCTACCTGCAGAAGCAGTAGCTACAAGGGAACTAGTTAACTAGTTAATCAAACAGTGCTTCTCCTGGAACCCATAGGTTTGGAGAATGCCCAAACACTGTAGGGGCATGGCTTGAATTTAGGAGAAGCTGAAGAAACACAACTTTGTGGTAGATATTTAATTAGTTTTATGGACATAAGAAAAATGTCATATGCACCCAAGCATATCTGTTTGTGTAAGAGTTGATTCTATTTGCTAGGGTCACTTACCAGACCTCTGTAAAACATGGGCTATTGCATCTCTTCCAACTGGGTAATTTGCATTAACTGAAAGTCTTATTCATTCACCTGGTGAGAGGTGGAGGTTAAGGTTTTCTCGAGAACTACAGAGTTCAGCACTTCTTCATCATTTACCATCAATGAAGTTGGAGCACACAACTGTTAGCGTGAGTCTTACCCAGAGACTTATTCTTTGTGTCAAATAGAACCAGTATTTTTTTTCCTTTGTTGAGTCACTTTTCAATTGGGTCCAACTTTGTGACCCCATTTTGGGTTTTCATCAAAGATACTGGAGTGATTTGTCATTTCCTTCTCCAACCCATTTTATAGATGAGGAAACTGAGGTAAATGACTTGCCCAGGGTCATACAATTATTAAGTGTCTGAGGCCAGAATTTGAACTCATGAAGATGAATCTTTCTGATTCCAAGCCCAGTGTTCTATTCACTGAGTCACCTCATCACCCACAAAATACACTCCATCTTCATCTTATGTTTCAAAAGTCTCCTCTTCCTTCAAGGTTCAGTTTAGTCATTTAGTCAACAAACATATGTTAAATGACTATTGTGTGCCATGCACTATTCTGTACAAAGAATGGCAAAAAAATGGTTCTTGCCCTCGAAAAGATTGCATTCTGATAGATAGCATAGAAACATAACTAGGCACATGTAAGATATGTACCTGGTACAGAATAAATGGAAGACATTCTCTGAGGGAAAGGCATAGCAATTAGGGGAACCAGGAAAGGCTTCCTATAGAAGGCAGGACTTAACCTGAGTCTTGACAGAAGCCAGAGAGGACAAGAGGCAGGTAGATTTTATTCATACACATACACACATATGTAGACATATGTACACATGTGCATACATACACATACACATATACGTAGACACAATATGGAATACGTACATACTATATATCACATATACACTATATACAAAATATAGATGTACTATATAACATATACACACACTATACACACACACACACACACACTATGTCTACATATTATACATACACACATTATATACACACAGCCAGTCATCATGACTTTTATCTTGCTACTGATCTTGGATGACTCTGGAGGAGAGAGTGAGATTGATGACTTTGTGCAGCTCTGCCTAGCTTAAATCCAATTCACTTGAAAGTCAAGACATCATCCTTGTGATGTCATCGATCCTCTTTGAGAATGAAGGATGAACAACAATTACAAACACACACACACACACACACACACACACACACACCCAATGAAGGGATTTGTTTTACTTGATTATGCACATATGTTACAATCAATTTGTTTTGTTCTTTTTTCTAATGATTTGAGTGGTGGAAGGAAGAGAAAATAGATTTTTGTTTATTTAAAAAAACTTTAATAAAAAAGAAAAGTAAAAAAAAAAAATGCCAGAGGAGTTTATATTTGAACCTAGAGGCATTAGAGAACCATTGGAGTTTATTGAGTTATGGGTGTGATGTGCTCAGATTTTCTCTATGGAAATCACTATGGCAGCTGAACATGGAGGATGAATTGGAGTAGGGAGAGAAGTATGACAAGGAGACCAATTAGAAGACTATGGCAGTTTTCCAAGGGAGAGATGAGGATGGCTCAAACAAGGGTAGTGGCTACATGAGCACAGAGAAAGGGACGTAGAGGTGGTGGTATGAAGGTAGAAATAACAAGATTTGTCAACAGATCAGATGTTTGTCTCGGCTGAGAATAAGGAGTTGAGGATGAAGCCAAGGTTGTGAGTCTGGATAACTGGGAAGATGGAGTGACGTCAACAGTAACAGGAAAGTTCAGAAGAGGGGAGAATTTTAAGGGAAAGAAAATAGGTTCTGTCTGAGTCATGCTTAGTTGGAGATAACTATGGGAAATCTAGTTCAAGATGTCCAAAAGGCCATTGGTGATGTGAGACTGTTGCTCAAGAGAGATATTAGAGTTGGATTTGTAAGATCTGGGAATCTTTCTACTCCATGCTGCCAGTGGAACCCATGGGAGCTTCTGGGGTCACCAAGTAAGGGAGTTTAGAGAGAAAAGAGAAGAAGACCCAGGAGCCATATTCCCCCACTTACTGGTGCTGTTTCCTTCTTAAATTAACTTGTATTACCCCTTTCTGCATATATGGTGTCTGCATCTAGTAAAATTTAAGCTCCTCTAGGGCATAAGATCATAGATTCAAAGTTGGAAGGGCCCTCAGAGCCCATCTAGTCAAATACTATTATTTTACACATAAAGAAACTGAGGCTTGGGGCATTAAACAGCTTATTCAAGGTCACATAGTTATTAATTGTCAACAGCTGGATTTGAACCCAGGTCTTCTGATGTTAGAGACAGTGCTATTTCCGTTGTACCACACTGCCTCCCAGGAACTCATTTGGTTTTCTCATGGTTACCACTGCATTTCAGAGTAGGAACTTAATTAATGTTTGTTGATTGAATTGTAAATGTGTTATGCATTTTTGTGGCAGGTAGGGGTGGAACATCTACCGTATCTTCTTTACTAGGTTCTGGTGTAACTAAGGTTTCCACCAAGAGACACCAAGTATAAATGGGAAATAACTCTTGTCCACCACAACCTCCTCAAAATTCAGGAACTTCACATCATTGAGAAAACAGCTGAGGAAGAGGCTTCTAAAAATGCCCACCGCCTCTCTCTATCTCTCTATCTCTCTGTCTCTTTCTCTCTCTCTCTCTTTCTCTGTGTGTGTGTGTGTGTGTGTGTGTGTGTGTGTGTGAGTCCTCCCCCCCTCCTCCTTTCCACCTGGAAGAATTGAGAGAGCTGGGCACCTCAGTGGTGAAAGGTCTGACAGTTCAAGGTTGTCGTGAAGAAGAGGAAGGACTAGAGAAGATACCCACTCTCCCCTTCTTATTTCTCTTCATCCATCCTTCCAACACTATCACTCTGTCATCAACCCAATGATCTTAATTTAAAAATCAACATTTATAGTGTTTTAGGGTTTTCAAAGTGTTTTAGCTTCATTTGATTCCCACAATAACTCTAATTATCAGTAGCTACTATTATTATCTTCATTCCACAGAAAGGGAAACTGAGTCTCAGAGAGATCAAGCGACTTACCAAGGATCACACAGCTAATACATGGCTAAGGTGGGGTTTGAATTCAAGTTTTCCTGACTTCAGTTCTAGTGCTTTATTCACTTTTCTACCCTTGGTCATTTCCTAGACTGTTGCATAACATTTGTAAATAGTACCCTTTTCCGCACCCCAGACCCCCAGCCAGCATTGTCCTTTTTGTCAGGAAGTAGGGGAGGTTGACATCCCTCATGGGCACTGAAGTTCTTGGAAGGTTGGTCTGCTTGGGCAGTGGCCATACTCCTGTCTCCACCTTGCCCAGTATGGCCATTCTGCATTTAACCTTCTCATTGCTTGTCTTTCATCCAGCTTTTTATAATTTCATCCCTCTTCTTTTTTTAAGGTCTTTTTAATTGCTCAGAGATATCTTGCTGAGGGGTTCAAGCCAGACCAGTGGCTGCCAAACTCTTTGATTTCGATTGACATCTCAAAGACTCTGGGCACTTCTGATCCTTCATGCTCTGGTTATATCTACATCCCTCCCTCACTTCTCAATTGTCCCCTCTGCAAGACAACAAGCAAGCCCAGTTTGCCTGCTTCTTTCTTTAGGCCTGCATCCTTGTCAGGCCCTTTCTAGCTGTCGCTTTCCTTCCTGCCTCCTTTTACTCCTCCTTTGCTCCCTACTCTCTATTGAGTGTTATGCTGCCTCAGTGACTCACTGTTCCCAGACCTGCTTGTCGATTAGTATGGGGGGCGGCAGCATCCACTCTTCAGCTGTGTATCACCTGCTCTTTGTCATGTACCAAGTCACCCACTACCTGTCTATACCTGGCAAATTGTACATACTTGCTACCTTGGGGGAGAACTGAGACATACTAGCCCATCCCCTTTTGTTCACTTGGACCTATCTGAATTGTCTTTATCTCATGAAAGTTGTCAATAAAAGCTTGCTCCATCATGAAGCCTTTGCCGAACTGCGGTGATCAGCCTGTTAATGTGTTGCTACCTTGACCTACTTTTAATAAACTCCTTTTAGTTTTCTTTGTACTGAGTTTCACCTCATTAATCATAGTGAAAGCCCAAAGAATTTTCCTTTTCATACCCCCACATTAGGCCTATTCAATCAAAAAGTC
This sequence comes from Phascolarctos cinereus, assembly GCF_003287225.1. Lineage (NCBI taxonomy): Eukaryota > Metazoa > Chordata > Mammalia > Diprotodontia > Phascolarctidae > Phascolarctos > Phascolarctos cinereus. Next base: position 47,797,059 of record NW_027555958.1, on the reverse strand, counting down.
AGTCAAAAAACATTTAATAAGCATCTGCTATCTGGGGATAGAAAGAAAGGCAAAAATCAGCAACAAATCCCTTATCTCATGGAGCTTACATGCTAATGAGGAAGACAATATATATACATATATATACATACACATAGATACACACACATAAATATATACACCTGTATAAACATATATGTGTATGTGTGTGTATATATGTATGTATACACACACACACACACACACATATATATACTAGGTACACACAGAGCAGATGTAAGGTAATCTGAAAGGGGAGGCATTACCAGCTGAGGGATGGGAAAGGCTTCTTGCAGAAGGCAGCCTGGCAATCATGAAGCCATTTTCCCCCACTTTCTTTTGCCTCTTTCCCCATGCCCCTCCTTCCCACATCTTAATCCCCAGGTACTCATTACCTTTTTGTCTCCCCCCCCCAACCCTGCCCCATGCCCCAGTACATAGTCTTCCATTCCCCATTTGCAGGAAGTGAAATTCTAAACTCATTCACACTGAGGTATAATTGACTGATGAGCCTCAATGTGTTAGCAAGGGTGGTGGCTGAGACTGTGACAAGACCACATTTTAACAGGGGCTGAGGAAATGAAAAAGTACTCATGGAATTTCGGGCACAAAGGGTTGACATTGGATTGCTAAAATCCCACTGGAGTTCCTCTACTAGACCTAGGTCAGCACCCTCTATCCCCTTAGGACTTCTGTCCCTAAGAATCACGGTAGGAGTGAGAGAAGCCCCTGAAAGTGCTCTAACTTAAAGCCCACTATAGAAAACAGTGGAAAAGGGGGATGAAAGGGTTCATTTTATTCCCTTTGATGTCAGGCCTGAGACACTGCTCTGATGTCAGAAAGGGTGTTGGATTTCATTAGAATTGATTAAACTTCCTAGAGGTCAGCTTGACTGTGAAGAGTTAGCAGTGCTTTAAACCTACTCTTTCTACTTGGCAGAAGATATTAGAGGTTCTCAGCTCTCTTCACATCCATTAGTGGGAAGGATTGTTAAGGAACTGGTGTGATTTTTTTTTCTTTGTGCTAAACTGCTTTCACCTTCATGTCTCTCGGAGATCCTGTTTTCCTGCCTCAAGAGGACGAATTCTGAATGAATTCATATGTCCTCTATCTTTGGCTGAAATGTATTCTTTTCTCTTTTTAAGCATTAAAAAAGATTTTGGTATTGGCTTTTACATCACCTTCATTTCTGAATGTAGCTCTTCCTCATTCCCTATCCAATGAGTCATCCCTTGTAACAAATAATCTTAAAAAAAGAGAAATTCATCAAAAACAGCACATCAACCATGTCTGACAACATAAGTGATCTTCCACATCCATAGTACCCCACATTTGCAAAGAAGAGAGGAAGCCATGAAATGTATTCTTTTTGGACCTAAGACTCAAGACACTGGAAAGTTTGAGGCTACATTCATTATGGTTTTGTTTCTTGCTTCAGAGGGAAGAATATGAGCATTTATTAATCACCTACTATGTGCTAAGCTTTGTACTACCAATTCAGAAACTCATGAAATCGGGATAAGGAGGTAACCACCAAGGATGGAGTAGTCCATTTTCTCAGGATTTCAAACTATTGACCTATTCTAAGAAAAAGAGACAAAAGCAGAAAATAGCCAGGGACTGGAGGCCCAGTCTCAGGCTCACCTGGACAAGCAAATATCTCCTGTTACCACGTAATTCTCCTATAAGCTGACATTGCCACAGGGGTTGGGGGTGGAAGACTGGAGATAAATTTTGCTGGAACTGCAAGGGAGAGAAAGTGGTGGAAAAAAATCTCAAGACCAAAGAGTCCAAAATATTAGTGGAACTACTTGATATTAATCCCTTATAAGTCATAAAAGGGGTGGGTTAGGACTGGCATGTAGTGGGTGCATAATAAATGCTTCTTGACTTGGCAATAGTCCATCCCTCTAGCACTCAGTTACCGATGATCATCAAGACAGCTTCCGTCACTGGAGACACAAATCAGGAGTTCCCCGCATCATCAATCAGTCTTAATAAACAAGATTATTTATTAAGAACATATTATGTGCCAGGTGCTATGCCAGGGGCTGGGGACACAAGTACAATGAAATAACCCCTGCTTGCAGTGGGGAAGACAAGGGCATATATTAGTATATAGAGAATATATAAAGAGAATAAATACGAAGTACTTGAATATAATGTAGTTTGAAAGGTAGGGCAGTGGCAGCAGGGAAGGGAAGTCAAGAAGGCTTCATATAGATGTTTGTGCTCAAGCTGTATCTTGAAGGAAGAGAGATGGATTCGATGAAGCAGAGATGAGGAGGGAATGCATTCCAGGTGTGGGGCACATCCAGGGCAAAGGTTTGGAGTTGGGAGGGAGAATGTTATATGTGTGCAACAGTGAAAAAAAAACAGTTTGGCTAGATTACAAAATGTTGAGATCAGCCCAGAAAGATGTAGGACACTTACTATCTACATCATGTTGGGCGTGTCACTTAAACCTCTTTATCTCGGGCTGCCATTTTGGTCCCTTTCAGCACTAGGCCTGTGATCTTGTGATTTTACTGTAAGGTGTTGGCTGTTTGGATTTGGAAAAGTTTTATTTGTAGGAAGGGATAAAAACACAGACAGTTCTGAGAACCTCTGAAAAATTAGCTCCTGGAAGAAAAATACATGGAGAGAAACAGACAGCTCTGAGAGGATCTGAGAAGAAGAAAGAAGAAAAATTACTTACAGAAGGAAAAGATTACTGAGGTGCCTTGTTTCTTTTTTAAATCCTATTTAATATTTTATTTCACCCAATTACATGTAAGAACAATTTCATTATTCTTTTTTTTTCAAATTTTGAGTTCCAAGTTCTCTTCTTCCCTCCCTCTCCTCTCATGGAGAAGACAAGCAATTTAATATAGATTATACATATGTAGCCATGCAAAACACATTTCCATGTGAGTCATTCCATGAAAGAAAACACAGACAAAAGAAAACAAGAAAAAAATAAAGAAAATAAAGAAAAAGTATCTCTGATCTGCATTCAGCCTCTACCAGTTCTTTCTCTGGAGATGGACAGCACTTTTCATAAGTCCTGCAGAATTGTCTTGGATCATTGTATGGCTGAGAATAATAAGTAATTCATAACAGATCATTATATAATATTGCTGTTACTGTGTACAATGTTCTCTTGGTTCTGTTCATTTCCCTTTGCATCAGTTCATGTAAGTCTTTCCATGTTTTTTGTTTGTTTGTTTGTTTGTTGCTAGGCAATGGGGTTAAGTGACTTGTCCAGAGTCACACAGCTAAAAGTGCTATGTGTCTGAGGCCAGATTTGAACTCAGGTCCTTCTGACTCCAAGGCCAGAGCTCTATCCACTGTGCCACCTAGCTGCCCTCATCATTCCATGTTTTTCTGAGAGTATCCTGCTTACCATTTCTTAAAGCACAATAGTATTCTATCACAATCATATACATCAACTTGTTCGGCCATTCCCCAAATGATGGACATCCCCTCAATTTCTAATTCTTTGCCACCAATGAAAGAGCTACTAAAAATATTTTTTACAAATAGGTTTTTTCCTTTTTGTTTTTTGTCTCTTTGGGATACAGACCTGTATTACTTGGTTAAAGGGTATGCACAGTTTTACAGCCCTTTGGGTATAGTTTCAAATTGCTCTCTAGAATGGTTGAATAAGTGAACAACTTAACCAATAGTCCATTAGTATTTTAATATTCCCACATCCCCCCCCAATATTTGTCATTTTCCTTTTCTGTCATATTAGCCAATCTGACAGGTGTAAGGTAGTAGCTCAGAGTCATTTTGATTTGCATTTCTCTCATCAATAGTGATTTAGAGCATTTTTTTTCACATGACTAACACATAGCTTTGATTACTTTGTATGAAAACTGCCTGTTCATATCCTTTGACCACTTATCAATTGAGGAATGGCTCTTATTTCTATAGATTTGACTCAGTTTTCTATAGGTTTGAGAAATGAAGTCTTCATCAGAGAAATTCATTGTAAATTTTTATCACAGTAATGATTACCAACTATGTATTTCCCTCCATCCTATTTTTCCTCCTGTTTCTCCTGTTCTCTCTCTCCTTCTATCCTGCCCATTCTCAAGAGTGTTTGGCTTCTGACCTTTGGTGCCTTGCTTCTGACAGCTAATTTATATATGACTATTATGAGGACTGGGAAGCCCTGATAACTAGAACTTTGTGGTGACTATGTATATATATACATATATATATACATATATATATGTATGTATATATATATATATATACATATATATACATATATATATGTATGTATATATATACACACACACACACACACACACACACATATACACATATATTGCCTATTTGTAGTTTGTCTGACAAAAAGATGAATTTTGGCTTCATACCCTAAGAAAAATAGGAAACTGTCTTTTATAAGCACAGTGGAAAATTATTACCATTTTACAAATAACTTATTTTCTAAATCAATTTTTCTTTTTGGGGGGCCTTTGAGGAACTGATTGGCCAGAGTCTGTCTGTTTTTACTTTACCTTCAGGATCTAATAAAGCTAGCATTTTAAAAAAATTCTTTTTGAAATAGTGACCAAACTTGTTTTGTCTCATTTTTCACACAGTCCACAGAGTTCACAGAGTTCTGTAAGAAGCCTTTCCCAAGGGCAGCTAGATGGTGCAGTGAATAGAGCTCTGGTCTTGGAGTTAGGAGGACCTGAGTTCAAATCCAGCCTCAGACACTTAATACTTAACTAGCTGTGTGACCCTGGGCAAGTCACTTAACCTTGATTGCCTCACCAAAAAAAAAAAAAAGAAGCCTTTCTCAGTCCTCCTTAATCTTAGTGCCTCCCCTCTGAGAGTATCCCCAATTTATCCTGTATGTACCTTGTTGGTACAGAGTTGTTCATATATTGCCTCCCCCATTAGACTGTGAGCTCCTTGAGGGCAGGGACTGGGGTTTTTGGTTGCTTTTTTTGTATTTGGTTGGGTTTTGGAGGGAGTTACCATTCTTTATATCTCCAGTATGGTGGCACATAGTAGGTGCTTAATAAATGCTGGCTGGATAGCTGACTTTTATTGAGAAAAGTGTGTAGTAGTTAGGGAAGACCTAGCCAAACTGAACTCCAAGCCATTAGTTGAACCTCATATTCCATGTCCTCACTTCCTGCCACTGTACATTCTGTCCCTCATCCCTGGAATGTGCCTCATTATAACTGTGTAAGGGAGAGGGGTGGGACTGCCTTTTAGAAGAATCCTTTCCTACCTTCAAGGTTAAACTCAATGGTTACCTGCCCCTCCCCCCATCCATTTACTAAGTGAATTAATTCTGTTCAATTTTTCCTAGAGGACTGCCTCTGAGATCCTTCTTGGCCCACTTTGATTACATTTAGATATTATGTGCATTGATACGAGCTCTTGAGGGAATGGTATGGTTTTTGATCAGTTGGTCTTCTTGTTGTTCTCCTAGTGTCTGCTCTCCTAGTAACTCCAGTGTTTTGCTGCTCTTGTAAGATTTGTTGAATTAAATAGAAGTGAAGAGGGAGTGTTAGTGTGCTCTGAGCCTTAGGCAGGTAGGAGAAATCACCATGGAGGAGAAAATGGGCAAAGAATGGGGAGTCTTGTTTGACTAAGGATAAATTTTGCTTGTTTCACAATTTTGCCTGTGGCTGGATATGTGTGCACTCAGTATCGTTTCCCTTCCCTATAATAGGTACCTTCCTAGTTCCAGTTGCCCACAGACATGAGGGAAGAAATGAATGCCCAGACACAATGCTAGCTTTATTACATATGATTTTTAGAGACACTACCTCAGTGGTCCCAGCAGGACTTTTCATTCTTCTTCCACCCCAAATAAGCCCTGTACCATTAATAATCTATTACTAATGACTTTAAGTCATTGTTTTCGGCTGGGTTTCTACAATACCTTGAATATCTGGATGGGGATTGTGGGGGTGGAGAGGGAGTATTATTTTCTCTCCAGATGTAGCAATCTGCATTTTTTTTCCAAGCTGCATATCATTTTATTGCTTCCTGCCCATAGTTCCAATATACTCGGGTCTATATCCATTTCTTCCTTCTTTCTGGCTGATATTTAGAGCCACTCCTCAGGAGATGTTCAGGGGACATTTGAACAATGAGGTTTGGCCCAATGTTGTGGAATTTCCTGAAAAAACAGCAGGCGTCTCTGGTGGGTTGTTGGGAACGACTGATCAAGAACTTTTAACACTGGAGATGGAGTTGTACCACTCCATGCCAAGAGCTTTTCAGAGGCAGCTCATATGGAAACTATCAGTACCACTGATTAGCTAACTATCAGATCCAGGGCTCAGGACTAAAGTTTCTGTGGCCAAGAACAAAAGTACCAGACACTCTGAGGCCACTGAGTGGAGGATAGAGTCCCCATCACTAGCCTCTGGGGCCTACTCCCCCACAAATAAATTTCTAGAGTTCAGATGCTATGAGATGCCACCGGCTTATATTTAGTCTCAGAAGAGATGACTTAGTAGCAGGAATGAGAGCTTTTCTCTAATGTTGAAAGGGCTGTACTGTAGAAGAGGGATCCAATTTATTCTGCTTTGTTCCTGAGGGGTGAACTGGGACTGATGGGGCAAAGTTGTAGAAGGAATTCCTCTTGAGATGTAGGTTGTACTAGATTAACTCTGAGGCATATACTCAGATTCCATGAGTCTAAAGCACAGGAAGGAAGGTTTCAGCTCAGGATAAGAAAGAACTTAAAATTAGAACAATGTAAAGGAAAAAAAATTGAAGAATATAACTCAAGAAAATAGCTCCTTAAAAATCAGAATTGGCTGAGTGGAAACTAATAGGTCCATGGGAAACAAAGAAATAATAAACAAAGTCAAAAGAATGGGGAAAATAGAAAAAATGTGAAATATCTAATGGCAAAAAACAGTTGTTATTGTTCATTTGTGTTCAATTCTTCATGACCCCATTTGGGGTTTTTTTGGCAAAGATTCTAGAGTGATTTACCATTTCCTTCTCCAGCTCATTTTACAGATGAGGAAACTCATGAAGCAAGCAGGGTTAAGTGACTAGCTTAGGGTCACACAGCTAATAAGTGTCTGAGGGCCGATGTGAACTCAGAAAATGAGTCTTCCTGACTCCAGCCTCAGCACTCTATCCATTTCATCACATGGATTATGATTCAACAAAGGGGCAATGGAGGACATTTACTGTGTTGAATTGGTTAACCCTAAGGTAAAGGCCATGAAGAGAGGAGAGCAAGGCCAGAGAAGAAAGGGAGTGATGGGGAAGCATCAAAATGAACTTGAGTAGGAAAACTAGAAGGTTTGCTGGCTTGCTTGTCAGCTTCCTCCCCACCCCAACCATCCGTTTAGTCCCTCTCTTAGTCTTCATAATTGCATTCCTAACACTCGGCACAACAGTAGGGAGCTAGGTTTCTCAGTGGTTAGAGAACTGGGCTTGGCATTAGGAAGTCCATGTATCTAAGAGTCACACAGCTAGTAAGTGTCTGAGGCCAGCTTTGAACTCAGATCTTTCTGACTCCTAATAAGTACTCTACCCACTATGCCACCTAGCTGCTAGTTATAGTTGTCATTGTCTCTGATGCCTATATATGAATTACAGAATGTGAGTTGTTTTGATATGTTTCTATAGAAGGGATGCCTGCTTAGTTATAGACTAACCTAGGTTACTACAGACTGAAACACACACACACACACACACACACACACACACACACACACACACACACCCCTCCATCTTTCAAACAAAGGGTAGAGGTCTGCTCTATTTTTGAATTCAAACACTATTAAGTGTTTGGAATCAGAGGTCACAACTGCCAAGGTTTGATCATTACAGTTCCCAAATCCTTATATCGCTCTATGGGAATTAGCCTTCAGTCTCTAGAGTCAAAGAGGAGGTGAAAGTGTACTAGTTAACCAAATCCTAGTACTCAATCTCTCCACATTCTCAAATCCTGCACCTGAAGGCACAAAAGGTGTTTTCTAAAGTCCCTGGGATTTACACCTAGGCACACCCCCTCATACCCTACTGATAATGCATGTGCTCACAGTCCAGCTACTTGCATATGTGTATTAACTAGCATCATACTGTAACCTGCTCTACCCAAAACACTCAGGTCCTTCCTTCAGCTCTGAGCATCCCTACTCAGCTGAAATTTATTAGGAGAAATATCCAGAAAATTATTAGGAGAAATATCCGGTCCCTACTGCTGCCAGCTGGGAACTCTTTTCCCCTCAGGTCAAAGCTGCCTGCCTTTCAAAATCTATCATGGGTGACCTCAGAGGTCCCTTTCAACTTTGAGATTCTGGGATTCTTCTTACCTGATAGGAGAGTGGCCAGTTCTGTGTGCTTTTGCGTCCATGTGGTATTTGCCTCAGCAGCATCTTCATTTTCCACACCCTGCTCCTATGATCACTTTTGAGTGTGATGTTGCTTTAGAGCTGTATGGGATCCAGTTTGGGGGAAACAAAGAGGAGGGAGAGGAGGAGAAGGAGAAGGAAATGGAGGAGGAGAAGGAGAAGGAAGAAGACGAGGGGGAAGAGGAGGGGGAAGGAGAGGAAGAAGAAGAGGAAGAGGAGGAGGAGAAAAAGGAAGAGGAAGAAGAGGAGGAATAGAAGGAAGAAGAAGAGGAGAAGGAAGAAAAATATTAGGAGGAGAAAGAGGAGGAGGAAGAGGATGGGGAAGAGGAGGGGGAGGAAGAGGAAGAAGAAGAAGAAGAGGAGGAAGAGGAGAAGAAAAAGAAAGAAGAAAAAGAGGAGAGGGAAGAAAAGGAAGAATAGGAGAAGGAAAAAGGAAGGAGAGGAAGAGGAGAAAAAGGAGGAGGAAGAAGAGGATGAAGAGGAGAAAGAAGAGGAAGAGGAGGAGAAAAAGGAAGAGGAAGAAGAGGAGGGATAGAAGGAGGAAGAAGAAGAGGAGGAAGAAGAGGAGGAGGAGGAGGAGGAGGAAAATTTCTTCCTTCTTTAGGAAACCATGAGAAGGCCTCCTTTCATGGATTCATGATAGCTGGCCTCCTACCATACTAAAGAGAATTTGGCCCACTATCATATTGTGAGCTCATTTACCATTTGCTGTTCACTATCCCCCTTTGGTCTCTTTTGTTCTCTCTCCTTTGGAATATCTCACCTTTGAGTCAATTTCCTCTGGTGCATCAATGTCACTTATCCAGATTCAATCCCATTTGGTGGTTATACATCTTTTATCTGGATTTCTCTAGATCCCCATTTTAATGTCCTGTCATCACCAGATACTGTTAGAGCTTCTGATCTGGCTCATTTGTGACTCTCATTAATATGCACTTACCACCTCTCTTCGCATCATTAAAAGAGACATTGATTGAAACCAGATCCAATAAGGAAATTGGGAGGTTCAGAGACAATAGACAAATGGAATTTGTGAGACAACAGGGAATAGAAACATGAGTATTTAAATGGAAAGAGCCACACCTCCCTCCCCCTACTCCCCAGTGAGTTCAAGGCAGAACATCCTTTGAAGAAAAGCAAACGAAAGGCTAGTCTGGTGGACAGGACAGAGTTGGAAGGGACATGACATTCTTTCTCTGCACTCCAGTTTCTCTCTGTGTAATGAGTTTAACAACAATTTTTATCAAGGGGTCATACTGTCAAAGTATGCTGAGTTCCTTGGTGGCCAAGATTCAGTTTAGTTTTAGCTCCAGATATCCTGACTACATGGTGCAAAAACCGAAATTGAGGTCACTGTGATTTATAGGAAGGGCTTAGTTTTTTTGGTCTTGTCTCTCAGATGTACTGAAATGTACAAATTTTCATCTGTTGGAATTAAAAAGTCAATCCAAATAGGATTTTTTCCTCACTTGGATAGAGGTTAAACTTAACCTCATCCAAACCTGCTGACCCAAAACTGGGTCCCAGGCTATGACGACCTTAGCATTGAAGAAAGAAATTCTGCTGTCCAGCAGTTAGATGGAATTTTCCTGTGTGCTTCCATGGCTCAACTTTAACCAGATTTCCCAGTAAAATTTATTATTAATTGAGTAGTTATGACTCACTTCATTGTGTACTTGTTTTCAATCTCTTCTCGGGTTTAATGAAAACAATTTCATTTTCTGCTCAAAATATTGTGTTGTTTGGTAAAGGAGGCACTCCCACTTTTAAAGGTAATTTGTAAAGGCAGTTCCGGGGGGGGGGGTTGCTGACAAGTATTCTTGAGCCTGTTGTACCCCAAATCTATTGGGAGCCAGTAAGCTTGGAATTTTCAAAGCTTTAGCCAGTAGAGTGCCCAAAAGCTGAGCCCCACAAAATAAAGACATAATTTTATTCAAGAAGGAAGTATCTAGTGAGGATATTCTACCAGACATATGGACTATAAAAAAAAATCCTTAGCTCAGAGTACACACTCTGACTCCCATATAATAAAAATACATTTTTCCTTCCACAAAGTTATTGTCATCATGGCATGAAAGTGACCCTAAACCCTCAAAGGCTATGCCAAAAGACTATATAAGCTATGGCATGTCCTAACTAGGTTGAAAAGATTCAGTCTGTTCCAAGTAACACAAACCGAGGCAGCTTTGCTAGGAGGACTAGCTGAGCTAGGCATGAAAAGGCTCATTATCAGTAGACCGGCCATTTGCTTGGCCATAGGTAAGGCCTATGTCAAGCCATAAAATAAAGAAAAATACAAAATAGCCCTCAGTGCTGTGTGGCCCTCTTCTATAATGATGATGTCTTAGTGATGCAACTTAGCACAGTGCCTGGCACATAGTAGCTGCTTAAGAAATTTACTGAATTACTGAAATGAAGAAGGCACGGGATGCTGAGTCTCTAGACCACATGTAAAATTTCCTTGGATGTTGGTATTCTATAAGGCCACTAGGTGGCGTAGGAGACAGAGCACTGGACTTTGAGGCAGGAAGACCAGAGTTCAAGTTCTGAGTCAGAAACTTAGAAGTTAAGTCATCTTGACCTAACTTCTGTCTTCTTCAGTTTCCTCTTCTATAGAAAAAGTAGATAATAATAGCACCTACATTGGAAATAATATATTTAAAGTGCTTTGTAAACCTTATAGTTCACAAGCCTGGAATTCTCTCCCTCCTCATTTCTGCCTTCTGGCTTCCTTCAGCTCCAAGTTAAATCCAACTTTCTCCACCTTAATGCTAGTGCCTTCACTCTGAGATTAGCACCAGTTCGTCCTGTATGTATCGTGTATGTACATAGCTGTTTGACTGTCTTCCATGTTCCTGAAGTGAGGTACTTAAGGGAAAAAAAGAATTCTTTTTGTTCTTTTTTCCCTTTCTTTGTATCACCAGCATCTAGCACAACACCTGACCCACAATGGATTCTTAATTGTTGACTTAATTTGATTTGAAATACTATATAAATACTAGCTATTATTATAATTATTTCAATCTTTACAGTCTCAGTATGAGCTAAGCCAGAAGAAAGAAGGAATTTGCAGCTAAATGCAAGGAAAACTCAAAAGTTCCTTGGAGAAGCACAGAAAGGGGTTGATGGAGTTGGCTTTATGACATATATAAGAAGAATAAGAAACACCTTTTAATGGAACATTTGGTAATCTTGTGTTACTAGTCTCATGTCAAGTATTTGGGGAAAAAAAAAAAGACCACCATAAAAACGATTGCCGTTTACGCACCAAAACTAGTTGCAAAGGGTGAAGAGGTGCAGAAATTCTATGAAGAACTTGAAGAGCCACTAAATTAAATACTGATCTCAAAGAATTCTCATAACAAGGAGACCAAAACAGTGTAAAAAAGAACCTTGGCCTGTAGTACTTAAATAAATGTCACACAAAAAATAATGGAGAGGCGTCATAGTAGGTGTGAGCAGGCTGCAATATATAAACAAGGAAGATGTCAACAGGAAAGTATCTAATAGGAAAAGGAGATGGACTGACCACATAGTGAAGACTAGAGATCACAGGTGGACAGACTGTATGCCCCACATACTATCCTCACGATATCAGAGCAATCACACAATATGAAAAGTCATGGATGGGGTTGTAGTCTTTATCACTGGTGGACATAAAAATCAATGAAATCACAGATCTATTTGAGTATTGAATATATTATAATAATCCTAAAATATGACTCAATTATTTCTTTTAAAAAAGATGACAAGGGATTATTTGTCTACTTGTATCTTATTTCCAGTGAGCCAAGGAATGCTTCTTGGTCAACCAAAAAAAAAAAAAAAAGACAAGAAGGACAGAGAATTACAAATAGAAAGACATAGACAGAACATAAGAGCTGAGCCAAAGTTTTGCTCCTGCACTCAACCTGAGAAAATAGAATAGTTCTAGGGGGAGAGCATAAGAATATAGCCAAGCCATTATTACTTTGTTCAGCCTGCAGGAAAACAGGTAAGGTCAAAAGGAAGACCCCAGAAGACCTAAGTCTTGAAATCCAAGTCCTCTTGGTTGAGTCAAGTCATATATTCCTAGTCAAGTTTCTTCTAGCTAAGATCCATGCCTACTCCCCCAAGGGTGAAGCAATATCCTTTCTTATAGTGTGGTTTAGTGGGAAGAGCAGTGGAGCTAGAGTAGAAGACCTGAGTTCAAATTCTCCTCCTGCATTTTCTGTATGATATTGGTCAAGACCCATATCTTCTCTGGACCTCATTTCCTTCACCTGTAAAATGAAGGGTGAATTTCTGGCCTTTATCTAAATCTATTTTTTCATTCCAATTTTTGTTAGCTCTGAAGGTCAAGGAAGGTGGTGTTCTTTTTTCCAAGAAAGGAATTAGTTTTTAATTGAGGTAGTCATATGTCACGAATAAACAGAAAACTGCCTCCTCAGTCAAGTCCAACTGACTCATTTGGGATCCCAACCTTTAATCAAGGGCGTCTTCCTCTAATTCGTAGAAGAAAGTTGACACACCTCAGGATGTGATCCAGTTTAAATCATTAAATTAAAGTTAATACACAAAGTTTTACCATTGTAGGAAAAATTAAACCAAATGCCAGAAGGGAAGGGTCTGGAGTAATTTTTCAAAAAGAAACAAAGGAAAAATGTTATCAGTAACAGAGTAGGAAAATATATCATCAAATGGGTTAGGAAGATTACAGGTGGAGTGGAGACATAAAATATTGCCTTTCAGCTTTGTTTCCTTAAGGGAAGAAGCAGAAAGGTTTAAGAGGAGATCATATTTGCACAGGGATCAGAAGCAGACTTTGAAAGTGTATCCCCAAAATTAGGTCCTCAGCAGCAGTACCTACAGCTGGCTTTGAGTGACAAAGGGAGATTTTTGATGCAAAATTTAAGTTAGATGAATGAAAGGAACTTACCCTCACTATAAAGCCAGAGACAGGGGAAAATGAGAGAATACTTGAGATGAAGGTCAGGAATAATGGTTGAAAGCCTTGAGAAGAAAGATACTTTAATGTACCTTCAAATTTTTATGCTTTACACTTTGGTATCAAATAATTTGATTTTTTTTCAATGTTGGCTTAATCTCATCTATTTTAATACAGGGGTTTAATCTGGCATAGAAATTAATGGCTAACAAACCCATCTGCAGGGACAAAAGCAGAGAGTGCTAGCTGAATCTCAGGAAACATGTGCATCTTTTATTTCAAAGGGAAACATCAGGCACTCTCCTATGACCATACCCAGGTTTTTCTGAGTGTATATCTTTATTTTGTATCCCCAGCACCCAGTACAGTGCCAAGCACATAGAATGCACTTAGTAGATGCTTTTTCAATTGAAATAGGAATTTGTATATTATCATAGCCTCCTATGAGAATGGAAACTCCATGAGGGCAGTGGGGAAGAAATAAGCATCATATACCTATATCTATATCTATCTATATATATATAGATATATATATATCTATATAGATATATATATATCTATATATATATCTATATATATATGTATGTATATATATACGTATATATATACATATATATACATATATATGTATATATATACATATATATATATATAAAACACCCACTATGTGCTAAACACTTTACAAATATTATCTCATTTGATCCTCACAATAACCCTGAGAAGTAGGTGCTATTGTTATCCCCACTTTACAGCTGAGGAAACTGAGACAGAGATTAAGTGACTTGCCTGGGATCCCATGGCTAGTAAGTGCCTGAGGCTGGATTTGAACTCAAGTCTTCTTGATTCCAGGCCCAGTACTATCTATCGTGCTATCTAGCTACCCCAGGAGTATAAGAACGAGTCTTTATTTGGGGCAGCATTGCAATATGGATTTGGAGTCAGGAAGAGCTGACTTCAAATCTTACCTCAAGCATTTATTAGCTGTGTGACCACAGGAAAGTCACTTAATCTGTCTATATCTGAGTTCCCTACTTTGCAAATGAGGTTGATAGTAGCTAGAGTAACTATTTCAGGAGGTTATTGGGCTTGAATGAGATTGTGTATCTAAGGGATCAAAGCCTTGTTATTAACTCATGAAAGATCATAAATAAATATCTATGCACTTTTCAAAACTAAAACACTATATAAATTTGAGTTACTCTTATTAAAAGCCAGAGCTAAAACTAGGAACTGTTTGTACCTGGGACAAATTAAGTTGGGCAGGGATCAGAGAGGTCTGGGAAGACAGGACAATCAGAGCCAGGTGCGGTCATGCTGGGAGAGAAGGTGATCCATCCCCCCAAGGAGTCTACTCCATGACGTCAAAGGATGATGGATGGTTCCCAACCCCATTACCCTAAGGGAGAAGACAAGGTGGTGTGGCAGTAGGGGAAAGTGGACCCCAAGAGGGGGGCTCCACAGTGACAGATTGTGACACAGGACTGAGCACGGGAGCATGGTCAGTCATGCTGAGTCTGGCCAAGGAAGCATTTACACCCCCCATATCCCACCCCACCCCCAGAAGTTAGGGCCCTGAGGCAGTCTGTTGCCCTACCCTACTGACAATTCTGTTCAGCACCATTAGGCAACCTCAAAAGAGCTCTAAGCTTACTTAGGAACATGAGGGAAGAAGTTGTATATTGTGCTTGAATCCAAAGAGAACAGAAAATACTGACATTAAAAATACGTGCATTGATAAAGCAATATTTTTAATGTCCCATATCATGCTCTCTTCTGGACGTTAATGTACAAGTGAATTGGCTACTTTGCTTACTCCTATTTTTAGTTCTCTTCCTTGAACCTGGACAAATCAGATCCTATAAACAAGATTTTATTCCGCCTAAGCCTAAGGTTTATCCTTTGATCCACCCAGCAGCCTCTCACCTCAATGGGAACTTCTTTCTTTCTAGGCATGCAAGTCCCTGACTTCCCAAAGAGATTGTGAAGGTGAGAGTGGAGAAGCTGGATGGGGGGGGGGGGGGCGGGCCTGCTAGAATCTACTCTTTTAAAACCGAATCACTGAGGGGCACAGCTTTACATCTCTGAGTTAGTATGGTATGGTGGAAAGGTCATTGAGCTGGGAATGGAAAAGATTTGGGTTCAAATCTTAACTCTGCCACTTTTTTCCTTTTTTTTTTAACATGCGGTTTTAGTTCAGTATCAACTACTTTATTTTTCAAAGTAGGCTTCTCTTCTGTAGTTCTTCTGAACTGAGACGTTGGTGCGAGCCAATTCACCTCCAAGGTTTACCTTCTAGCTAACCTACTCCTTTTTCCTGCCAACACCTTTGAGCCTCGTGTCTTCCCAGACCCACTAAAAAAGTTGAAGTTGTTTTAAAACTTCATCCTCTTCCCTTATGTGATTAATTAAGCCTAGAGCACTTTTAGTCTAAGGGTATTTAGAGCTAGGTGGCGCAGTGGTGGGAGCTCTGGCCCCGGAATCAGGAGGAACTAAGTTCATTACTTAAGTAAGTGATCCTGGGCAAGTCATTGAACAAACCACTCTAGTATCTCTGCCAAGAAAACCCTAAATGGAGTCATGGAGAATTTAATATGACTGTAAGGACTCAATAACATCATCAACAACAACAGGATTTTGGTGGGCAGCAAGGTGGTGTGGTGGGTAGAGTGCTGGACCTGGCATCTTTGCCAAGAAAATCTCCAGTGGGGTTATGAAAAGTCGGACGTGACTTACAACAGCAACAATGGTCTTCAGTGTTAGAAATTATATGAAAACACCTTATATACTCCAAAATATTTTAACACCACTTTTAGTGATAGCAGAACAGTAGAAACAAAGTGGATGCCCATCAGTTGGGGAATGGCTTAACAGATTGTAGTTCATGAATGTAAAGGAATATTTCTGTGCTGTAAGAAATTATGTGGGTGATGAGTACAGAGAAGCATGGAAAGATGTAGAAGAACTGATGCAGAGTGAGATCGACAGAACCAAGAAAACAATATACACAGCAACTACAACAACGTAAATGGAAAGAACCACACATCAAAAAATCAAAAGTGAACGTAATAACATCACAAAGACCGAGCAGGATTAGAATAAAGAGATATGCAAGGATACTCCTAATCAGCCCACAGGTACACAGCGCATGCGTTTTCAGACTTTTTCTATGTATCAACCAGTTGTGCTGGCTTTTTTTTTTCTCTTTACAATAATACTATAAGTCATATAAGATGACTCTTTGGGAGGGAGAGGAGGGATACATGGGATAACTATGGTGTTATAAGAAACAATATATCAATAAAACTTACTTTTTAAAAAATTACAGAAATTATATGAAAACATTGGGTAAAAACAGCAAACCAGGGAAAAGTCACTAAATTAGAAGAAATCTTAAAAATTTTATCTAAGAAACATGTTATCTTTCCTTGGGGGAAAGAATTGCAGTGAGGCATTGGACTGAAAGGGTCTATTCTTGTGTCTTTGCCCAGGGTCCAGAGATGGGCTGCCTTAACCACAGGATGACCATCGAGCCTGACTAGGGGACTCCAAATGTTTTACAAAGTTCTTGGAGACAAGTACGGGGCCCAGAATCATTTCTACTGTATCTTAGGCAATGCACCCTAAATGAAATTGTGGAATATGTTTCTCATGCTGCGTATTAGTCCCTTATCTCTATGTCATGAGGTAGACAGGGTTCTCAGTCAGTCCTCTGATATCATAATGGATCATTTTGTTGATTAGAGTTTTTAAGTCTTTCAGAAATGTTTTATAATATTGATTTATAGCATAAATTGTTCTCCTGGTTCTACTCATTTCACTCTGTTTTTTGGGTTTTGGGTTTTTGGGGGTTTTTTTTTGGTTAGGCAATAGCATAAAGTGACTTGCCCAGGGTCACACAGCTAATAAGTGTCAAGTGTCTGAGGTCGGATTTGAACTCAGGTCCTTCTGACTCCAGGGCTGGTGCTCTATCCACTGTGCCACCTAACTGCCCCCATGCACTTTACTCTGTATCAGGTCATACAAGTCTCTCTGAAACTGCAGAATGAGTAACACATTTTTGGAAGTACACAACTTGGGAATTTGTTTTGCTTGACTATGAGTATATAATACAAGCATTCTGTATTTCTTTTTTTTTTTGCATGTTTCTTTTTTCCTACTTAATAGTATTTTATTTTTCCCATTATATGCAAAGACAGTTTTCAACATTCAATTTTATAAGATTTTGAATTCCAAATTTTTCCCTCCCTCCTTTCCCCAAGATGGCATGAAGTCTGATATAAGGTATACATGTACAATCATATTAAACATATTTCCACATTGTCATGTTGTGAAAGAAGAATCAGAACAAAAGGGGGAAATCACACGAAAGAAATAAAAGAGAATATAGTATGCTTCAATTTGCTTTCATGCTCCATTGTTCTTTCTCTGGATGTGGATAGCATTTTCTGTCATGAGACTTTTGGAGATGTCTTAGATCATTGTATTGCTGAGAAGAGCTAAATCTAACACCAGACAATGTTGCTGTTGACCGTATACAATGTTCTCTTGGTTCTTCTCACTTCGCTCAGCATCAGTTCAGGTAAGTCTTTCCAGGTTTTTCCAAAATCTTGCAGCTTTCTTTCATCATCCCTCTCTTCCTCACTTCCTTCCATCCTTCTTTTATGCTCTTCCTCTTCCTTTCTTTTTTCTTTCTTTTCAGGGGTGGAGGGACTTGGGAGGAAGAAAAAAATACTTGATAATTGAAAGAATGGACACTGGCTTTGGAGTCTGTGGGCCTGGGTTCAAATCCTGACCGATACTTACTATCTGTGTTTTCTTGAACAAGTCACTTCTTTTTTTTTAAAGTCTCAATTCCTTCCTCTGTAAAATGAGAAAGTTGGTCTAAATGAACTGTAAACTTCCTTCCAGATCTAAGTCTCTGAATTCTCTTAGTTTCAGTTTCCTCATCTGTGAAATGGAGATAGTAATCCTTGTATTATCTGCTTCGCAAGATTGTTGTGAGGATCAGGTGACAAAATTTATAAAGCTTGTTAGGAACCACAGAACATCATATATCAAACAAGTCAAATCAGCAAGAGTTTATTAAGAACTTACTATGTGCCACACACTGAACGAAAAGCAATGAATGAGAGAAGAAAAAGAGAAAGACAATCTCTGTCCTAAGGAAGTGTATAGTCTAACAGGAGGGAAGACAACACACAAAAAAAACTGAAGAGGGAATGGAAAGCTATTGGAGGGGGTGGAGCAGGGGAAGGGGTCATACCGTAGAGAAAGAATTCCAGAAAGTAAAGACTGGAGCCCAGAGAAAAATGAAGGAACAAGCCAGCCTGAGTTCTGTTCTTAAAATGGCAGTTCCAAGAGGAACTGACTAATCAGAAGTGAAGAGGCATCTTCTGGGGTAAGAAGGTGGCTGGGGAGGAGTGATCATATTCCGATTCCTGTGTTTATGGGAAAGAGGCAGTTAGAACCTGTTTCTTCAGTTCTTGTTGAGAGAGAAGTCTTTAATACCATTTTCTGGGAATGTTATATGAAGGGAAGGCATCCTCTCATCCCCAGAGGGCTAACTACAACCATATTGGACCCTCCCCACCCCACTTGGGGAAGCAGCTTTTCAAGGAGTGAAATGTTTCATTGAAGAAACTCCAAGGAGGGAGGGAAGGAGCCCGGGAGAGGGGCTGCCTGACAGGTCAGCAGATGGAAACAGCCTGGTTCATGCATGTGGCCAAAAGCTGAAAAGCAGCCCGCCTAAAGGCAGAGCAGTAGTTTACATATCATGGTGCCTTTCATCTGGAGCTTTCCAAGCATTTGACTGATGGGAACTGAGTGAGATTCACCCCAAGCCTGTGAAGAATGAAAATGGTATTTTATCCACTTTAAGAATCTATAGTTCCTGGTGGATAGAACAAAGGACCTACAGTATAGAGACAGTCTTATTTTCACTCACATCTGCCACTTGCATCCTGAGCGGCCACAGACAAATAACTTTCCTTCACTGAACCTTATTGTGCCGTCTATAAAATGGGTGCAACAATTCCTGCCTCACCAGTATAATGTAAGGATTCGTTAGGAGCTCTTTGTAGAGTGCATTAAGTTGCCTGGGGAGTTAGCCAGCTCAGCTCAGGTCCTTATCCTGGTGCT
Source organism: Phascolarctos cinereus (assembly GCF_003287225.1). Lineage (NCBI taxonomy): Eukaryota > Metazoa > Chordata > Mammalia > Diprotodontia > Phascolarctidae > Phascolarctos > Phascolarctos cinereus. The sequence continues at coordinate 47,777,637 of NW_027555958.1, read as the reverse complement.
TCTGATCACTCCCCATCCATGCCTATCCATAGTGACATCTGCAAACACCACTGCACAAAAGAGTCACTCGAACCCTACTACTAATGATAATAATAATTGACATTTATATTATGAGACGCAGTGTGAGAAAATGGAAAGATGACCTTGGGTTCTGGCCCTTGACATGACAAGTCACTTAACCTTTTGGGGCCCTGGGTGCTTCTCCAAGAATATAAGTTACAAAGAAGGCGATGATTGTCATTGGTAGAGAGAGTTTCTTCATCTGGGTAGTTCCTTACACCAAGGAAATTCTAGTTTCAATCCCTATTCCCATTGATGTACTATGGTCATAAATACTTTCTACACATTATAGTATGGTTAATACTGTCCCCATTTTACAGATGAGGAAACCAAAACCTCAGAGACACTGAAGCAACTCGCCCAAGTTAACAAGTGAGCAAGCTAGGTCTCTGACCCAGATTTTCCAAATCTTTCCACTGTCACTGTATAGTCTGCAGACTATAATTGTAGAGAATGCACACAGGTGTTACCCTGGGTCCAGGCATGAAATTCCCTGCAAAAGTGCAAAAGTTGTCTTTGTCCATGGATAAGATCTTTGCTTAAGAGTTGAGTTGATGGAAGTGTGAAATCTCTTGACAAGGTTACTTTTTGAAAAGTGTGAGACTTGCCTCGTCCCCGGTACCATTAACCGTCGTACTGAAGTATGGCCTTGGACTTTAAGAGGTGTGGCGGATGCAAAGAAAGGAGAGAGGAGCTATACAAAGAAAGGGGATTGGGCTTCTGCTTACTGACCTTACAGAAGCTTTTGTCACCAGAGATGGCAGTCATATATACTGAGTTCCTGGAGCAAACAGGAACAGAGACTCAATGTAGAATAAACACAGAGCCTGTCTTTCCTTGGTTTTGTGAGCCATGTGTACTGTGCAGGTCTGTGGAAAGGGGTGAGGAATCTCAGTCATAGATTCTCTCCTCTTCCAGGGAAAGATCTCAGCTATGGTTTTCTGGAGGTGACTGTGTAAGCTCTAAAGAACATAAGTGGATGAAGGGAGTCAGCTCTCTTGGGATGATAAATTCTTTGTGAAGTACCCTTAACCTTGAGATAGTTCTGTAAGTCTGGAAAATGGACAGATCTTTGAGGAGAGGTGGGGATGCACCAGAGAGGGAGGGAGAGCTGTTTTCCTTGACTCACCAAATCTCAAGAGCTCAAAGGGACCTCAGAAGATGCTTAGTCCAACCCACCCCTATGGAAGAATCCTACCTATGACATATGTAAGTGTTCATCCAGCCTTTTCATGAAGGCCACAGGAAGGGAGCCTGATGCTTTATGAAGCAGGCTCATTCTACCTCTGGACAGTCCAAATTGTTAGAAAGTGTTCCAGAGTTCCCAGGTCAAGATACCATAAGTATCCAGGTTGAAAAATTAACTTTCCAGGAAAAGAAAAGTATACCAGAAAAAGTATACATTTTTCTTGATCACCTTCTTAAGTCTAAGCTTTAACCAATACAGTAATAAACCAAGCCCTGATTCATAACATCTGCTGATTTCCAAGATGTAAATGCTCATACTGAGAACTGAACAATCCCTCCTTTTGCTCTTGGCCCCTCACCATCCTTTTCCCCCTAATTAATAGGTTGCCTTGTAAAGGTATTCTCTGGCTACTTCATGTGTAAAGCCTGTTTCCCAGCTAGCCTGAAGTAGGGACTATTCTGTGTTCTTTACATCTCTTTCCAGTGCTTAGCACAGTAGGCCTGTTCACTGGCTTACTGGCCAGCATTTGCAGGTACAGGGAGAGAAGTAGGTCTCCTCAGGCTGCACACATGTGCCATGCCGCAGCCCCTGGCACAAAGCCCATGCTAGGGGTGTGACTGGAAGAGAAGAGAATAGTATTCATGGCTGGGATTCTACAGGATGAATTTTCTAGCAGCTGGTTTCCCTGCATAGGGCTCTCCCTCTGCACAACAGCTGTGCACTCAATGCTAATCTTCTACATAGCAAGAGAGGAACGCCTTGGAGGAGGGCCAGCTAATTCTTCACCCACCCAGTCATTGCCCCCAAACAGAATGAAAAATGCAGGAGAAGAGTGGAGAAGGGTTTTCTTCCTTCTGCACACAGGGAAGAAGTAGTCCTGAGTATCTTGCACACAGGAGGCACTCAATAAATGTTCATAGAATGCATAAATGTGAGAACTTGGCTCATTAATAACATGTGCTGTTCTTGATCTTCTGAAAATGAGTGTGGTGGAGAGGCATGACTCAGGGAGAAGAGCAATCAGCTAAGGAGATCAGGAGACTTGGGTCCCACTCACAGTTTTAGTGCTTTGTGACTTAGAATGAGTCATTTGTTGGGGGGAAGGGGCAGGTGGAAGAAGATGATACAGGAGAGAAAGAAAATAAGTTTGTGTTCCAGATTCCCCATTAGTAAAACGGACCTGAAAATAATGACACTGTGTGACACAAATTAGAAGTTTGAATACCAGATAGTAAGCAGGCTTTACAGTTGGGGAGACTTCTGGTCAGTTCCTACCTCAGACATATTAACTGTGGGGGCAAGTCACATAACCTCTTAGTGTTTCAGTCATGAACAACAGATCTGGAAACTATCTGTCTGTCTGTCTATCAGTCTATCTAGCTATCTAGCTATCCATCCATCCACCTATCTATAAATATACGTTTGTATACACATATGTATGTGTGTGTTGGATTGGGCTTCTGTGATATCTTTCTTCATCAGATAATCTGTACATACACCCATTCTGTCTTATACAAGTTGTCCCAAAAGCTTTAACACAACCCTGAACAAAGACTTTTGGGAGATGTGTGTGTGTGTGTGTGTGTGTGTGTGTGTGTGTGTGTATGTGTGTGTGTGCGCGTACAGAAACACACTCACATTCAGGATACATATACACACATATTGTATATATACATATACACATATACACTGTCTATGTACGCATACATACAGATATGTGTTATACATGTGGACATATGTGTATAGTGTGTACACCCTCATTAAAGTCCTTCCAGGGATTTGGTGTGGGCCAATAGTGGCTAGCGATAGAGGGCTAATAATGACATGAGCCATTGTTGCTGCTCAGTCATTTCATTTGTGTCCAACTCTCCATGACCCCATTTGGGGTCTTCTTGGCAGAGACACTGGAGTTATTTGCCATTTCCTTCTCCAGCTCATTTGACAGAGGAAGAAACTGAAGCAAACAGGGTTAAGTGACTTTCCCACGGTCACACAACTAGAACATGTCTGAGGCCAGATTTGAACCCCTGAAGAGGAGTCTTCCTGACTCCAGGCCCTGCACTCTATCCACTGCACCACCTAGCGGCCCCTTCTGTAAAGTTCATAGTGTCTTCTAATCACTAGCTAGTGGCTGGGTGACTTTTAGTCCCTGAAGAAAATGGTAGACTGGAGGTTAACATGGGGGACTGATGGGAATGTAGCCTAAGTATATTGCTGGCTGCTGAGCTATGCTATTGCCGTCGATCGAAGAAGAAATGATACAATCATGGCGCTAGAAAGGGATGTTGAGATCATCCAGGGCTATTTGACCCTGGGGAGGGAGGGGGGCATCAGTTTGTTTTTCTAAAAAGTGTTCTGAAAATTGCATTTCAACACAATTGGTTTCCTTTGTAATTCCGTTGGGTTTTTTTTTAATTTTGTGCATTTAAAAACAATTATTCTAAAAAGGCATCTGTAGTTTGGACTACTAAAGGCGCCTTTGTCACTAAAAAGGTTAAGAATTCATGCTTTCTTTCCTTCATTTCATGGAGAGGCAACGTAGGCTGGGAGGGGCAAAATCATTTTTTAATCATTTTCTCAGGTCTTAGAGCTTTGGAAGGGACAGAGTGAGGCCGGACTAGCACCCAGGTCTCCTGACTTCCAGCCCAGGCTGAGCTTTGTCCAAGATGAAATAGCCTTGAATTGAATTCTCCTCCGTATGACTCGGGTTAATAGGGAGGCAGCAGTGGGTCCCCTTGACATCCTGAACTCCTGGCAGAAATCTCCAAAGACGAGGTGATCGGAATACTAGCCTCCCACCCCCACCCCAGGGAAGCCAGATAGGACCAGAGAATCCACCTCCCTGTCAATCCTGAGCCCAGCCCTAGCCACCTCCAAGCTTCAAAGGGAAAGGAAGTCAGTGGGGGGGGGGAGGAGGTGTAAATTTCCACTGCTTTGCCTCCAAACTGCGAACACTTGCCGAGGACTCTCTCCCCAGCTCCCCGCCAGGTGGTACTCCCTCGTTTCCCCATCCTCCTCATTCCGCAGCCCTCTCCCGTTTCTCCATTTGCTTTCATGTGGATCAAGGTCTAGGAAATGACAAGCCTCCTGACTGATAGATACAAGGAGACGTCTCTGGTGATTTATCAGCTTTCTGCACCTGACTAGAATCACTAGGCCTATGTGAGTAGGGAAATATATGGGCCTCCCTGACTCCAAGTGGCAGCCCCAGGGCAAGCATGTGATCTCAAGCTGGGCAGGAAAAACCTGAGCTTGTTCACTGGAGCTGCATTTTCTAAGAGGGGGCCTGGGTCGTAAAAGTGTCAGCAAGTGATAGATTTCTTGTCGGGGATCCTCTCTGCTTCATGGCCAGAGCCTTCTCCATCGCGGCCGGCCCCGAAGCCTAGCCCACCTGAAAGGCTGGTGGCATCCGTGTCCCTGCCAGGGTTTCGGTTTGGCCTATCGCCAGAGGATCTCATTCCTCCCATGGTCCGTGGTCCATGAATCGAAGCTGGATTAAGCCACGGCCAGGGCATTCTCTGCCTCAGGATGCCTCCATAGCCACACCCTTACTAGTTTATTCCTTGTGTATGCCTTCTGTCAAAATGGGATTCTAAGGCATACCAACCTGGCGTTAGCAACTGTGTTCATTCGCTGGCAAGCCAGCTCTGTAGCCTTGCGTTAGACCCAAAGTTCTGCCTGCAAGCCCAGTGTTATAGCTGGGCATCCTTGCCTCCCCTTTCCCACGTATATGTGGATGCACATGTATATACATATACGTTATACATTTTCATGCATGCATAGAAATGTGTCTTGTGTTTGCGAGTGTAAATATATATAAACCTGTGTATTAAGTATTGTGTATGTATATTTGTGGGCTATAGATATCCAGATATAGGCATACACATACATATGTACAAATACATATACATACACATGCATATATACATACACATATTTGCGCATATATTTTTCATTGTCGTCTCAGGGCTCCAACCATCCCTTCATTTCCTTCCTCTCCAGTCTGTACTCTGGACCTCCTTGACTTTTTTCCACCAAGAAACACTCCCACTTCCACCAGCCCCCCATATACACCTTTCAGGTAATGTCTTCCCTCCTTAGAACGGCTGCTTCCGGAGGGCAAGGACTTTGTCTCTCTGTTTGTTTCTGTATCCCTAACACTTAGCAGAGCGATAGGTACACCGTCATCATTACTATCACAAATAATCACTAACATGTAGCACTTAACTATGTGTCAGGTACTGTGCTAAGTTCTTTATAATTGTCATTTGACCCTCAGAACAACCCTACAAGGCAGATATTATTTTTATCCCCAATTTATAGAATAGGAAACTAAGGCAAGCAGAGATTAAGTGATTTGCCCAGGGTCACACAACTAATGAGTGTCTGAGATTGGATTTGAACTCAGATCTCTCCTGACCCCTGGAGCAGCTAGGTGGCAGGCACAGTGGATAGAATACCAAGGCTGGAGTCAGGAAGACTTGAATTAAAATCCAGCCTCTGACACTTACTAGCTGTGGGACCCTGGGCAAGTCACTTAACTCTGCCTCAGTGATTTGTTGCTGGAAGCAAATATCATCCATGTCTTCTGCAAATGGGAAATGATCTCTCTCGGAGACTAGAAAAGGTGAAAGGGCTTAAGGATTACCTTTCTATGTTAGCTTTTTGGAAAGGATTAAAAGTTTCAAAATGTATTAGAAGAAATCATCCACAAGTAAAAATCTTTGTGTTAATGTATGTATGTATGTGTGTGTGTGCATGCGTGTGTGTGTGTGTGTGTGTACAGAGAGAGAGAGAGAGAGAGAGAGAGAGAGAGAGAGAGAGAGAGAGAGAGAAAGAGAGAGAGACAGAGAGAGTGGAAGGAAATTATTCTGAACAGGTAGAGGTGAACCAAAACTAGTATAAAGACACTGGTAGTGATAGTAGTAGCTAGTATTTATATGTCACTTTAAGGTTTGCAAAGCACTTCATAAAGGTTATCTCATTTTATCCTCACAACAACCCTGAGAGGTAGGTACTGTTATCTCTTTTTTATAGATGAGAAAACTGAGGCATGGGGACTTTTAAAAATTCTTTTTTCCAGTCCCCACTTCTGGGTATAGCAATCCCCAAAGAGAAGGAGAATTCCTGCGCAGAACCAGGCTTCTAAGGGGAAAAGAGTATTTTATCCATAGCTGGAAGAGCAGCAGAAGAGTTTGTGTTGTGATATGGGTGAAGAGAAGACTTGTATTTTGCCTTATTCTGTTATGGTGACTTATTTGTGTGGTTTATATGGTCAGCTAGGTGGTGCCATAGTGCATAGAGTACCCAGCCTGGAGTCAGAAAAACTCAACTTCTGGAGTTCAAATCTGGTCTCAGACATTTACTAGCTATGTGATTCTTAACCCTGTTTGCCTCAGTTCCCTCATCTGTCAAATGAGCTGGAGAAGGAAATGGCAAACCACTCCTAAGAAAATCCCAAATGGGATCACAAAAGAGTTGGATGCAACTGAAAAAGGACTGAATGACAACAGAAAAGACAGTTACTTCTCATTTTCTTTATGAGGGAATCCAAGCCCTCAAAGTAGTGCCATAAGGCTGGATGACTGGATGGAAGTCTGGAGTGAAATGGAACTTGCCGGAATGTTGAGGAATTGCCTATCTAGAATCCCCAAGTTTAAGAGAAGTCTATGACCTTAGGATAGTACCATAAGGCTCAGTCCTTCTGTGGGTATCTAGGATGAAAGAGATCAGGATTTTGTGAGGTTGCCTCCCTAGAAACCCCAAATTAATTTGTCTTTCCACTGCAGTCCAAACCCCAATACTGGGAGCTGGGAAGACTTTAAGACTCTGGGGGGGAAAGGGACTCACCAGGGGAAAGAGAATTTGTTTATGGGCTACTGAGTCTTTTATGAGTTTTATTCATTTTCTAAAGTGGTGTAACTTGTATCCAATATAAATGCTTGTCACCTTAAATGCTTGTATGGGATCTTTACCCACATCGATGGGGATATCAACCTAAGCCATATTTGAGTTTTATTTTATTTATGTCTGAGATTTTCCATAAGCAACTCTGAGTAGGGATAATATGAGCCAAAGAGTTGTTGATTTAGGTGGGTGGAAGTCCAATATTGAACTTGGTCTATATAATATCAGAAGTTGGGGTGATGGACCACAGGTTACATAGTATGGTAAGAAAGAGACAGGTTAAACTACATGGTCCCTGCCATCTCCTAGATTTGGAATTCTAGGATCCCATGATTATGAAGTCCTGATCAGGAAACTGAAGAATGAAGGTACAAATTCACACCATATTTCTCACTTACAGGTTGGAACCATGGAAGGGAAAAGAAGAAATAGCAAGTGAATACCTGGCTAGCAAGATGTTCTAACAAGATTTTGTTATAAAATTTTGTTTTGCTCTTGTGGGAAATTTGGGTTCAGTAAAAGATCTTTTCAGTCTCCTGAAATCAATCTAGTCTACTCTCCTACTGTTGTTGAACTCTAAGTCCAAATCATTGTCCATCTATCTTGTCTATCTGAGATATACTTACCGCTGGAGGAACTCCATAGAGTGTCCATCCTAATGCATGCTGAAATCTGGGCAACTGAGATTCTTCATCCATTTGGTCTTCCCTGTGTGGATGGAGAAGCCAAACTCTCAAGTAAATACAGATTTCTTCTAGAAATTTCTTCAATGTCTTGGGACTTGATGATTCAATCAGCAGAATTGTTATCCATAAATAGGAACGTCTGATTAATATGATGACAATGGAGGAGGAGGGAGAAAATTATTAAGCTAAACTTGTCAAAATACAAAACGAACCTGATATGATATTAAAAAAATGACAAGGAAAGTGGTTAATAATTCACAGGATGAAATAATTGGCACAAGGAAATTGAATAATACTTATGACCTTAGATTTAAAAAAAGCATTGTCATATGCACAGCAGAACATAAGAGAAGATTCAAAATATATAGCACTAGTTATTTTAAATAGTCTAAAACAATATTGATTAACATGGTTGACATTGTGTCATTTACCTATTCTTCTCTTTTGATTAAATCTACTTTAGCTTTGTCTGAGATCACGATTACTGCCCCTGCTTTTTTTCCCCTAATAAATTATACTCCTGATCTTTGTTTTATGTTTGTGTATATCTCCTATTGCCTATTCCTCCTGACTCCTCTACTTTACTTCTACCTGCTACCTTGCTCCTATTACTTAACCTACCCCCACCCTAAAATCCCTCCCTTATCCTCTCCCCCCATCCCCTTAGCCTTTTATTTCTTTCTGAATTTAAAAGACTTTTATGCCCTTCTAGATATATATGTATTGTTTCCTCTTTAACCTATTCCTTATGAGAGTAGAGTTCCAACTACCAGCCCTCTTCCCTCTTCTAATTCTTCTGTGCCAATTCTTCCTCTCACATTTCATTTGTATAAGACAATTGTTCTTTTTACCTTTCCCTAGATGGTTTACTTTTTAATATCATATCATACTCAGCTCTGCCCCAACCCTTCTTTTGAACTACCCAATTACTAATAACAGTCTTAGACAAACGATTTACATTTCCTCATATAAAAAGCAGACAGTCTGTCCTTATTGAGTGCCTTGTAATTAGTCTTTGATGTCTACCTTATATTTCTCTTGGATCTTGTATGCCAAATTTTCTGTTGATTTCAGGTCTTTTTGCAACAAAATCTTGAAACTCTGGCAATTCATTGAATATTCTTTTTTTCCATTCAGGATCATACTTAACTTTGCTGGGTATGATAATTTTCAGCCATAACTTCAGTCCTTTTGCTCTTAGATAGATAGTGTTCCAAGACCTGTGGTCTTTTAGTGCAGCCATTGCTAGGTCTTCTGTGATTCTAATTGTGGCTCCACCATATTTAAATTATTTTTGTCTTGTTTGTAATATTTTCTCTTTGAACTAGGGGTTTCAGAATCTAACTATAATATTAAAAAAGAAGTTTTTGACAATACAATTCAACAAACAGTTGCTAATTACTTATTATGTACAAGGCACTACAAGACACAGGAATACAAAGATAAAAATAAAATCTGAAACAACTGCTGGGTGATGCAACATGCACACAGATACATAAATAATTTGAGGAGTGAGAGACCACTAACCATTAGGGGGATCTGAGGAGACTTCACAAAGGAAGTGGCATCTGAGCTAAGCCTTGAATAAAGAAAAATATTTTTAAAAGAGATGAGGATGTAATATAGCCCAAGAATGCATTGATGTGAATGAAAAGAGGCAGGTGGTAGAATGTCGAGGTCAGGCAATAACAGCCAGTGGCCCAGCTTAGCTGAAGTATAAGTGGGAGGGGAGAGTAGGGGTTAATTATGACAGTCATGGAGGAGGTAGAATTGGTGAGACTTGACTCCAACAGTCTGCATGTAGAGGTGTAAAAGGAAGAATAATGGGTGAATCTGAGGTTACTAACCTGCGTGACTAGGAGGCTAATGGTTCCCTCAATGAAAATGGAAGAGAGGGTGGGTTCCATTTTGACTATATTGAATTTGGGATTCAGATGGGACAGCTAAGTGGATGTGTGTTATTGAGTCATGCTGATGAGGAAGAAGTCAGAGGAAGGAATCCAAAGAGATTGCTGTGGCTTAATAGGAGCCTCTGCTTTGGAACTCAGGGTCAAAAAGGTCACTGACAAAATATTAACACAAGGGGCACAACTAAGGAACAATATTAAGGACAGGCAAGGACTGTTAAGAATAGTGTCATCAGAGGGGCAGCTAGGTAGTGCGGTGGATAGAGCACTGGCCTTGAAGTCAGGAGGACCTGAGTTCAAATCCGGCCTCAGAGCAAACACTAGACACTTACTAGCTGTGTGAACCTGGGCAAGTCACTTAACCCCCATTGCCTAAAAATTTAAAAAAAAAAAAGAATAGTGTCACCAGCCAAAGCCTTTGAAAAATGTTAAGAGCAACAAGATACCCCAGTGAAGGCGAAAATGAATAAAAAAGGATGTGCCTGCTGCCTCCGGCTGAATGGTATAATCTTCCTGGCCTAGTGCAGGGGTGGGGAACCTGCCACCTCGAGGCCACATGTGGCCCTCTAGGTCCTTGAGTGCAACCCTTTGACTGAATCCAAACTTCACAGAACAAATTTGTTGCTCTAAAATGGGGACATTCATAGCATCTGTGAGGTTGTTATGAGGCTCAAATGAGATCATGTGTACGGTATAAAGCATTTTTATCACTTTTTTTCACTTCAGTGGTCCTGAGGGGCAGTGCGTTATAGTAGTGGGAAGGGTGCTGGGCTTGGAGTCAAGAAGATTTGGGTTCAAATCTCAGCTCTGATGTTTACTAGCTCTTTGAAGATGAGCAAGTTATTAAACTGGCCTAAGCCTCAGTGACTCTATTCCTTATCTATAAAATGGGGATTGTAGTACTTTTAAGGTTATTATGAATAACTTTATAAATCTCAAACCTCCTAAATGTGAGTTGATGTAAAGTCCTACAACTATAGTAAAAAAAAAATCAATTGACACCCCTTCTGGACCTCATGTGCACTTTGTTCTAGAGGTTTATAATGGCTTTATCATATAAAACTAGGCATTAGAGTTTTGTGCATTCATATTTTATCTCCTTACTATAAGTTCTGTGAGAGAACACACTATATTTAATGTAAACTATATAGTTTCCCAAACCTAGCACAGTACTCTCTCTCTCTCCCATATATATGTATATATGTATCTCATAGATGACTAATACGTGTTTGTCAAAAGACTGAATGAATGAATGAATGAATGAATAAGTGGATGGAAGGATTATATGTCAAGATTTATAACCTCAGCCCTAGCCTGAAAAGGGACTCTGTGAGTGTGTGTGTGTGTGTGTGTGTGTGTGTGTGTGTGTGTGTGCTAAAATCCCCTCCCCACAAATATTACCTCTGAGATGTGCTAAGTTGCCCATTCTTCTATCTGTGATAGAAGAGGGTCCTACGGCTCTTTACCATGGCCACTTCAGAGTCGTATAGCCCACAGGCCTTTTGGTTACATTAACAGGAAATTGTGAAAAAGACCCATTTGTTTCCAAGGCCCCCAAACTGACCTACTTGTGTACAATTTGTGCAGTTTTTCCAGGCTTCTAACCCAGGCTTCTATACAGAGGATACCACAGAAGGTTTGGTGAGGTTTTAAGAGTTTAAAGTTCTTTCTATTTATACACACACACATATAGAGCAGGAGGGTATCCTTAAAAAGCAATATATATGCATGTTGTTGCTGCGATGGCTGTTTGTGTGTTGTGGTATCCATGGCTCTTGAGGCAGCCTGATAGAATAAATAGGGATCTAGCCTCACAGGCAGAAAGATCTGGATTCGAGTCTTACCTTTAACTGATACTGATTGTGTGATCCAGTTGTGTGATTGGGTGATCTGGTTGCTTGCCCTCTCAGCATCCCTGGAAATTCTATAAGACTGAAATTCAGAGAAGATGACGATCTATATTTGATACAGTGTGGTTTCCTCACCTGGAGTTCTGTGCACACATGCACGCATACCTAGACACACACACACACACACACACACACACACACACACACACACACACACACACACCCATTACATAACTCGTGACTTCTTCTGGACCTGGGATAAGGGACTCTTGTGCTTATATTACTCCCTGCTCTAATCACTAGCCCCATCACAATGTCTTTGGCAGAAGGCTCTGGGAGATCTGGACCAGCTCAGTGAAACCTATAGAGAAGGAACTTTGTAAAACATAAAAAACAATATAAGTGTGAATGATTATGAGCATCATGAATTATCGTTTTGTCGTCATTGTTATTACTAAGTCTATTTGGGAGATCGGCAGGGAGTAGGGAAGGCACGCCAATGCTGTTCAGTCTTTACACTGTACAGATCTAGCCATACTGGCTCACTTACTATTCCTCACACGTAATGCTTCTTATCCCATCTCCCTGCCTTAGAACTGGCTTTTCCCATGCTTGGAATGCATTCTCTCCTTACCTCTGACTCTTAAGTTCCACCCCCTATCTTTTAACACTCCAATTAAATGCCACCTTCTGCCTGAAACCTTTCCTGATAACCACCAGCAGCTAATGCCTTCTTTTCACCAATTATCTTGTATTTTTATATAAAAAGTCCATGCTGTCTTTGTTAAGAGAATGTAAATTCCTTAAAAGATTATTTTATTTTTTAAAATTTGTATCCTTAACAACTAACCCAGTGCCTGGCACAAATAGGTGCTTAATAATTTAAAGCTTACTGGTCGATGGTGTTTCCCAGTTTGGTCCTAGTATCTCACCCAGGCCTGGCGGCGTCCTGAAAGGAGCCAGAGGCAGATAAGCGATAAGATCTCCTTTGTCTTCTCAATCACCATTTACCCAGAGAGGAAGAAAGCAGGGCAGATTTCTGGCACTGCCACATATTTTCGGCATTATCCAATGTCCCCCACTTTAGGGCAGGCTCTTTCTATCATGACTTATCACCTGTGACATGACATGTTCTACACATATGGGCATGTTGTACACATTAGGACACGTTTCCTGCATTAAGGGATTTTCCCAGACTTCGGGTGTTTTCCTGGTTCAGAATTTAAGATGGATCTCAGCATGCAGATGTATGCAGGAGGTACCAGAGGGAATGAAAAGGTATTCTCTTTAGGAGACACTATCACTATTATTCCCACCATAGTCACTATTTAATGAAGAATAATGGGAATCTAATGTTTATATAGAGTTTTTAAATTCACAAAGTATCAAACATGTATTATCTCATTTTATCCTCACAGCAGCCCTATAAGGTAAGATTTACATTTTGCAAGAAAACTGAATCTCAGAGGGGTTCAGGAATGACGTCCATGGCCACACATGGCTGCAGTTTTGAACTCAGGTCCTCTGAGGAGTGGCATTAATGAGAAGAAATAACTGTTCTGTGTCTACTTTACCTCAGAGTATGATCCACCCCCCCCATATATGTTCTCTCACCTGAGATCTAATCTTGGGCATCCCTGCTAAACATTGTTCCATCCTAGATTCTAAGGTCCAGCCCCCTCAACCACTCTCTTTCCAAATGGTGCCAGGCCACAGTAGTCTATCACCGTGCTTGCAACACACAGTTCACCTGGAATGCCTCTGTTCACTGATGGGCTGGATGGAGATCCCCAGACAACTTAATAGATCATCTCTCATAAAGAGAGCCTCCAGGAAGGAAAAGAACATTATACCAGCAGAATGCACTTACAAGAAATAGATATGTGTAGCCACGGGATAAAAAGCTTTGATATTAAAATTTTTTATAACTTAAAAAGGGCATGAAAAATGATACTGACCACTAACTAATCCACATTCCTTTGTGAATGCCGCTTCAGTTCCTAACCAGAAACACATCTCTGCTATTGTCTTGTCTGAATCCAGATGCAAACATGATTAATTAAGTTTCAGGCAAGGAATGGGAGGGGGAATGGCCTGATATATCATTTGATGAGGAACATTCCTACAAACAGCAGCTTGTGCAGATCTTGCAGCTTGGCTCCTTATTTTGCTTATGCTGAAGTTATTGTTATCTCTGTTACCATGGCAGCCCCTTGTTTTTAAACCCAGCCCAAAGGGCCTAAAGGTTGAGTCATAATGCAGGCAGCGAGAAAACTCGGGTGCCCCCAGTAAGTCTGGAAAATCCCTAGGTTTCCTGAAAGGGAGCCCAGGAGATGTGTAAATGGATCGTCTCAAAGGTAAATAAATGTAAGGGAGACGCATCAAAGAATATTAAATAGTGGGAAGGTCGTGAGTCAGGAAACCTCAGGTGTGAGTCTCACCAGCTTTGGGTGATATACTCGCCTTCTCCTGCCTTTGTAAAGTGCTTAGCTAAGTGACTGGCACGTACCAGGTGTTTGATAAATGACCGTTCCCTTCCTTCCCTTTTCCCATTTGAAAAATAGAGAAAAGAAACTCTTGCACACCTGGCCTCTCAGGAATGAGAATGGAAATCGGTGCTTTGCCCTGTTCTCCAAGGAGCAGGGAGATGATCAGGCTCTAATGGACCCAAAAAAGACGATCCAAAAAGGAGCAATCACGTCATTCCCTGGATCCACAGGTAACAAAGAACTGGTAGGGAGGGAGGTAATAGGGCAATGGCACCTGCCGACCTTCTGTGAGTCTTGGAGGGATGTAGAAGAACGGCAGCATTGTTGGTCATACCAATGACCCCCGTAGCCAGCCAAGAAACCCAAGTGGCAAGCTGGGAACTTGGGCAGACTCTGACAATAAGGGCAGTTGACTTATCATTTGGAGCTCAGAGTAGACCTAGGCTCTGTGTTAGTGAGAGACATCACAGGAGGCTAGCTTTAGAGCTGGAGGGGCCTTAGAGGTCATAAGCCTAACTCTCAATTTTTTACGAATGAAGAAACTGATGCCTAGAGAAATTAAGTGACATCATGTCTGGGATAGAATTCAAACCCAAGTCTTTGCATATCCAAGACCAGTGCTCTATCCACTGTGCTTCACTGCCTCTCTTTGGAATCATGGGAGTAACTCAGGATGACACTGGTGCCCAACACAAGGATCATCACACTTTCTATGAACCCACACATCGTAAGGATAGCATAAGGAATTTGACAGTATAAGCCCAAAGCTTAGCAAAGTGATATTTAATGGGATCCAGCTATAAGATCTCCCTATTTTTTCTGCTTCACTATTTAGCTACTCTGTTCTCCTAAGATTTGTCTTCTCCTTAGTGTTAGCTGTATATTACTGATTTGTTTTTAAAATACAAGTATATCAGGGACAGCTGGGTGGTGCAGTGGATAGAGCAATGTGCCTGGAGTCGGAAGGACCTGAATTCAAATCCAGCCTCAGATACTTGACACTTACTAGCTGTGTGACCCTGGGCAAGTCACTTAACCCAATTGCCTAGCAAAAAAACAAACAAAAAAATCCAAATATATCAGAGATGCTATATCTGCCTAATTTGAGAATTTTTTTCCTATTCCAGAAGTATAAGGAAGATAACTTGCATTTGGATGTATATACTTGACATAATAAATATTTATCTATATATATCCACATGCATGCATGTATACATACATTTGTTGATTCTCAATTGCACCTGACTCTTCATGACCCCATTTGGGGTTTTCTTGACAAAGATACTGGCGTGGTTTTGCCATTTCCTTCTCCAGCTGATTTTTACAGATGAGAAACTGAGGCAAACAGAGTTAAGTGACTTGCCCAGCATCACACAGCTAGTAAATGTCTGAGGTCAGATTTGAATTCATGAAGATGAGCCTTCCTGACTTTAGGCCTAGCACTCTATCCACTGCACCACCCTGCCTTATACACACACACAAATACACACATACATACACACATATACATACTTATGCGTATATGTATACATTTTATATGTGTATATATGTGTATGTACATATATATATGTATGTATATGAAATCAGAATCTTTAGTCCCTAAATGTCTATGTTACTATGCTGTATGTTACAATGTTACTATGAATCCTCTCCTCTTTAACATTTCTAGGACAGAGTTTATTATCCCTATTTCATGGACTGGGACACTGAGACCCACGGGAAAAAATTATTTTCCCAGGGCCAAAAAATGAGCCAGTTGATGATAAATTTGGAACCCAAATTTCCTGACTCTCAGCCTGCCGTAAGCCTAGAATGACTCCTCCCAACCCATCCCCCATCCAAACGTTCTGGGCACTGTTAGATTAATGAATAGTATGTGACCAAAACTTTGCCCCTCCAAAAGGTGGAGAGGATTTACAAAGGAAAAAAGAAATCCCTTGGAATGTATCCAGGGCACTACAACAAATGCCCCTGCTTTTGTGAATAACACATTAAAATATTATGGGTTTTCAAAAAAAAATTCATTTCCAGGTAAGCAATCATATATGTATATATCAGCATCCAGACTTCTCCCCAGTGCTGGAAGTGGGGATGAGTCAGAATGCTATGTCTCTTTACCTCAAGAAGCCTTGAAAGCATCCTATAGCTTTGACTAAAAAGACAATGCCTGAGCAGACTTCCTCTCTTTCGAATCATAAAATATCCCTCCTTTATATATCTCTAGTCCTGACACTTAGTAGGTCTTTATCTCCTCCACTGCCTCCATCTCTGCTGGTTGATATTGTACCTTTTTTTTTTTAAGTTTTCAACATCCATTTTTCATAAGATTTTGATTTCCAAATTTTTCTCTTTCCCTCCCTCTCAAGCAACCTCATATAGGTTATACATGTGCAATCATGTTAAACATATTTCCACATTAGTCATGTTGTGAACGAAGAATCAGAACAAAAGATAAAATCCATGAGAAAGAAAAAAAAAACTAAAGTGAAAATAGTATGCTTCGATCTACATTCAGACTCTATATTTCTTTCTGTGAATTTGGATAGCATTTTCCATCATAAGTCTTTTGAAATTGTCTTGGATTGAAATTGTATTTTGTTTATGTAAAACCTTTTTCATTTAATATAACCAAAATTATCTATTTTGCATTTCACAATGTTCTCTATCTCATGTTTGGTCATAAATTCTTCCCTTCTCCATAGATCTGACAGGTAAACTATTGCTTCCTCTCCTAATTTGCTTATGGTATCACCCATTATGTCTAAATCATGTACCCATTTTGACCTTATCTTGGTATATGGTGTGAGGTGTTGGTCTGTGCCTAGTGACTGCCGTACTACTTTCTAGTTTTCCCAGCAGTTTTTGTAATAGTGAGTTCTTATCACAGAAGCTGGAGTCTTTGGGTTTATCAAACAGTAGATTACTATAGTTACTGACTACTGTGTCTTGTGTACCTAACCTATTCCACTGATCCACCACTCTATTTCTTAGCCAGTACCAAGTAGTTTTGATGATTGCTGCTTTACAATATAGTTTTAGATCTGGTACAGCTAGGCCACCTTCCTTTGCATTTTTTTCAGTAATTCCTTTGATATTCTTGACCATTTTTTCTTCCAGATGAATTTTATTATTTTTTCTAGCTCTATAAAAAAATGTTTTTGGTAGTTTGATTGGTATGGCACTGGATATTCTACCTTTTTTTAAGGCTCAATTCAAATTCAGCCTTTTTCAGCAAAGCCTTCCCTGATTTCCTACTCTGTCCCCAGCCAGGGGAGACAGACTCTCAGCTCTCCCACGAACTCTTATAGCGCTTTGTTTATATTCATCCTACCATTCAATCAATAAAAATTAATTAAGCACTTACTAAATGCCATGCATTGGGAATATAAAGGCAAAGATCAATCAGCCTTTGCCTTCAATGACCTTACAATCTATTGGGATAGGAAACGCATATTCATATAAGTATATATAATGTCCAAAATGAATACAAGGTGGTTATTATAGGAGGATAGGCACCAGCAGCTGTGAGACTCAGAAAAGGCTTTGTGGGGTAGGTGGGTAGCCTCCAAGCTGAGTCTTAAATGGTTCGAGGGATTCCACAGAATCAAAGAAAGTTAGAGGCAGGAAAGATTTCATTCTCATATACTTTCTTTACCATCTTTGTTTATTTTTCATCTATGGGTCTATCTTATCTCTCTTACTAGATTGTGAACCCCACAAAGGCAGCGAATGAATTTTTTTTCCAGCAAGGCAATCAGGGTTGAGTGATTTGTCCAGGGTCGCAGAGCTGACTCCAGGGCAGGTACTGTATCCACTGTACCACCTGGCTGCCCCCAGAAAATGAATTTTAGAAAATACTGAAGAATCTCTAAGTTGGAAGGAACCTCAGAAGTTCAAATCCTAACTGTACTTGAACACCCCTGTCTTCCCCCAAGAACCCCTGCTCATTCTGTGGGAAAATACATTTCCTGCCAGCCCCAATACATTGGGGCCAGTTCTAATTATCACTCACCCATGTTTTCATCGTATATACATGTCTTTTAAAAGTATAAGTTGGCGGAATTCACTCTGCATCTACATCAGGTTTTTTTTTTTTGAGATAGCTACCCCTTTCCTGATCAGCTGAATTAATTTTTTAGAATTTTGTCTTTAAGGACTTCCTGTCCTACCTGGGTTGACTTCCTCTGTGGAATTTTAAGCCATGAAATCTTTTCCTGGACCCTTTGAAACCTACTCACCCCAAATCAAGGAATCACAACAACAATAGTAATAGTAGCATTTATATAGTGCTTTCAGGTTTGCCAAGTACTGAGCGTCTCTTATCTCACACTTTGCTTGACCTTTCTCTCTTTCATGATCACAAATTCTACGACGGTAACTTTCTCCTGACTCTCAACATCCTACCTCAGTATCTGGTTTCTCCTTGTTAGTGAGGAAGTCCAAAATAGCAACTCTTGCTCTTTAGTTTCTGAACTTTTGAAAGGTAAAATTATTATGCATGCCAGACAAGGACTGAGCTGCTCAGCTCTTGATAGAGAGAGAACTCCTGCAGGTGTCCAGCAGGGAAATGAAGTTTCCTATTACTACCACATCAGAGCGATCAGAATCGTAGGCTGCCATTTGGTCTGTGATCTCTGCCCTGCTTATTTCTCTGCAGGCTTTAGACTGGGATAGAAGCTGGAACCAAGACCTCACTCTGCTCCTAGGGTCTGAGCCACACAGTTGCTACTTACCTCTGGACTTGCCTCTCTCTTAGTACACCACTGAGGGCTTACGACAACTCCCTAGCCCAGAACGCCAACCCTGGACACAAGTCACCTTCTCAGGACACCCTGGATCTGTGACCTGACACTGAGAAATGGGAAACAAAAGTGTTCACTGGCACCTTCTTTTCATCTGAATACTTGTTTGAATTTTAAAGCCTCCTTCCTTTTTTTTTTAACCTGGCCCCCACTTATCTCTCCAGTATTCTCATCTTATTCCCCTCCACATACTCTGCTATCCAGTGACACTGTTGCTCCTCAAAGAAGACCCTTCATTTCCTGACTCTGAATTTTCACTGAATGTCCCCTAGGCCTGGAATTGTCTCCCTTTTCATCTCTATCTAAGCCCTGTGGTAGGTGCTATAATTAATATGTCAATTCATTTATATTAAGGGAAAAAAACACAGGAGAAGTGAGAAAGAACCAAACATTTGACCCAAGAAGATATGATATTGATTTTCAAATAAGGAAATTTCAGTGATATTAGAATCTGCACTCTGCTCTACAAGAAAACATTAAGCTGAATCTGAATATGAAGTTTAAAAAATTAGAAAAAAAAAACTACTATAAACCCAGGCACCTAGGTGACATAATGGATCGAGTATTGGGCCTGGAGTCAGAAAGACTAATCCTTCCGAGTTCAAATCTGGTCTCAGATACTTACTAGCTGTGTGATCCTAGACAAGTCACTTAACCTTGTTTGCCTCAGTTTTCCCATCTGTAAAAATGAGCTAGAGACAGAAATGGCAAACTACTCCAGTATCTTTGCCAAGAAAACTCCAAATGGAGTTATGAAGAGTCAGACACAGCCGAAATGACTAAAGCATGAAAACAACGAAAACTATAAACCCAGATACTATGGAGGATTTGACAGGAAAGTGGAAGGAAAATTACATAGTAACTCATAGAAAGAACAAGTTGTAAAGAAGTCAGGTATAATATTTATTCTTTCACATGTCTGCCCACCAATGAAAAGAACATGGGTAATAACAAAATGAAAGGAAAGGTAAAGAAAGTAAATATGACCCCACAGAAATCATTGAAATTTGATGAAATGGAACCCATGACTGGAGAAAGGCAATGAAAGAGGAAGCATTGTTAAAAAAAAAAAAGAGCCAGAAATTGACCTCCTTGAAGAGACAGTGAAGTAACACTGCATACATACCTATGTAAAAATCCATAAAATTAAGGAGAATCCACTTGGGTAAAAATAAATGAAATGTAAGTGATGTCGTGATGGAAATACACTATAGGCAGTTAACATTTATATAGCACTTACTAAGTGTCAGGCACTGTCCTAAGCATCTTACAATTATTGTCTCATTTGGTCCTCATAATGACCCTGGTAAATAGGTACTATTATCCTCATTTTACAGATGAGGAAACTGAGGCAAACAGAAGTTCAGTGACTTGCCCAGAGTCATACAGCTAGGAAGTGTCTGAGGCTGGATTTGAACTCACATCTTCCTGACTCCGGGCCAGCCCTCCATTTTTCCACTGCACCAACTTAATCAGATAGAGGAAATAGATGATGAGTTCTTAATTCATATCATAGAATTGATATTGAAGCGTGATGTAGTAAGGATAGAGGGTTTAAATTACCTGTATATCAGCTATAAGTCTCATTCTGCAAAAGTATGGCAATTTATAAATCCTTGTCTTAGAAGCAATTCATTCTGTTTTGAAGATAAATGAAGCAGTGAAGGGAATTTCTATTGTGGATTTATGTCTGCTCAATAAGAACTTGTTTATAAAATTGAAATCATGGGAATTTGGGAGGGGGAAGGCAATTTTACCGTGTCATCTAGACAACGTAAATCAAGGAAAGGAACACTATTAACCTTATTTCTCCAGGACCTAGTATAGTCAGGAACTGAACACCTTTCACGGTTATGGTTGAAGACTTTCAGACTGAGGAGCAAAGGAAATGCCTAGGTGGAAAGATTCCCATTTATGAAGTTCCAAAATCATCAAATTGATCATCTAGAGTCAAAGTTGGTTGCTGAAAACATGGGGTCCAACAGAGGGGTTAGAGATAGAAGATAGTCTCTACATCAGAAATAGAGGGCTGTTGTCAGAACCAAATAGTTTTTGGGAAATAAGCAAAGAAATTATTTTGCAGGTAGTCTGGAGGACTAAATATTAGGACTGTAGACAGTCTGAGTTCCATGTAGAATTCATACAATGTATAGCACTCAGTTGTTTCTGATAATCATTCAAGTTATAATACCTTCTAGTCTCCTTTAAATTAGATATATTTCTCATCATTTCTAGTGGCAGCACCACTTTCTAAGGAAATAACCATTTCTAGGTAATGGTGGAGAGTATATGCTTCCAAAAGTCTATCCTAACTTTGATAAAGTAGATACCAAAAAGTTCAGAGTGATGTATAGGTATAATCCCATAGCAAGAAACTGTGAAAGGGAGCTGGCTCAAGAGAGATGAATGGATGGAATTCTGAGACTACAATTATGAATGATTCTAATAAGGAAAAAAGAAGGGGAAATGTATAAAGAATCTGATGTAGCTTCATAACAAACTCTTAGCTGATGTTCAAAAAGAAATGCATAAATGATGAAAGCAGTGGCACATAACCAAAGAAGAATACAAAAGATTGGTAAGATTCTCAAGAAAGGCACAAGAATATGCAGAGGCTTGGAAAGAATACTAATAAAAAAAAAGTTGGCATTTAAAATTATGCTAATATCAAGAAGAATAAAAAAAAATTTTTTAAATGACAAAAGAAGGCAGAGCCACTCAAATGCCATATTGTTTCTATCTTCTTAAGAAAGGAATATGGTCCTCAGACTGAAAAGATGAGAATAAACCTAATTAAGAAGAAATTAGAATGAATACCACATAAAGAGAAAATAAGAGAACACCTCATAATTTAAATGGATTTAGGTCTCCTAAAAATGGTTCCCTAACAATGCTACTGTGTTACCTTGCAAAAGTGAATAATCAAGCTTTGTTAAAAAATTAACTTTTTGAAGAATTTTGGAGATTAGAGAACTGAAGATTGGAATTAAGCAAATGCCTCAATTTTCAAAAGTTTGAAATGTGTTATGCAAACTATAGTCCTGTAAGATCAATTTCAAACCCCTGAAAACTATGAAATGGAATATTAATTAAATAGGAGGTTTATGAGTGCTAAAAGTGGAAGTACTGATCAGTAGAAACAATTAGCATCACTGAGGCTGGCCGAGTCATGGAGCAGAGCACTGACCATGGTGCTGATGAGGCTGAGCCCCTAAATATTTTGATATCTGGGCAAAGCTTATTAAAGAAGTGTCTCTCCCCAACTCCCAAACCCCTGCCCCATGATTCATCTGATGTTGAAAACTATAGAAATGGAGTAGCGGATCTACTTATCCAGGTCATTGAACAAACATATGCCTATTATATAAATCAAGACTAGTGCCCAGAGCACTCTTCTTCCCTAGCCACCTAATCTAATCCACATTTATCATGCCAAGGGTGGTTCATCCTTTATAACTCTAGCCACATATGCTGAGAACAGGTTGTTTCAGGATTTAACAGGTTGTTTCAGGATTTAACACTTTCTCAAATTCTTCTTCCCTTGTGATGTCTAGTAATTCAGGAGTTTATTCCTTTTATTGTGGGTTATATATGTTCTACCCAGGTTCTATCCAAAGACAATGGATGCTAATCCAGAGTAGATGAGTCATGTCTTCCATGTACTGGGAATGGTAAGGCCCTTAGTAGGATTTCTCTGATCTATGTTAGCATGGGGGTCTGAATGATGGCAAACCGTTCCAGTATCTTTGCCAAGGAAACCTCGAAATGGAAAGAGACATGGGGTGTAAAAGAGAGGTCAGGATAGGTAAGAGAATAGTCATAAGCAAAAAAAATTCCAGTGCTGCAGAGGGGAACATGAAGGGATGGGGAGGGGGACTAAAAAGAAAGGAAAAAAGAGGAAAACCACTGGGATCAGGACAGGGCAAGTGGAAGAGAAGAGGGATAACAGAACAGAAAGAGCTTGTTACATTCAGAGACCTAAGTGTTAGGCAAACTTCCTCTATACCAACTTTTTCTCATCTGTAAATATGGGAATAGGAGCAAAGAGAGGAAAATTAAGAGGACAAGGGGGAGAAAAGAACAGAATGGAAAGAACTACACAATTAATTATAATGTGAATATGAATGAGATTAATTCATTCATAAAATGGAAGAGTATAGCAGATTGCCTTAAAAAACTGAATACAGCACAATATTGTTTATAGAAAACATACTTGAAACATAAAATTTCACATAAGGTAAAATGAAAGGCTGGAATAAAATGCATTATTCTTCAACTGAACTCAAAAATGTAGAGTATGCAATCACAATTTCAGGTAAGGTTACAACAAATATAGATATGATCAAAAATTATAAGCAGAAAAGCTACTTTATGCTCAAAGGCACCATAGATAATAAATCAATATGAAAACTTAATGTATGTGCACCAAATAGTATAACATCTAAATACTTAAAAGAAAAGCTAATTGAATTGCAAGAAATAGATAATCTTTAAAAAATTAATCTTTAGTGTATTCCTTTCAGACCTAGACAAATATAGCCAAAAGATAAACAACAAAGAAGTTAAGTACCTGAACAGAACTTTAGAAAACTTAGACATGATAGATCTCTAAGTGATTACTGAATGGGAATGGAAAGGAATTTAGATACTTCTTAGCTGTTTATACACCTTTACAAAAAAAAACTGACAATATTCTAGGACAAAAAAATAACTCACAGAAATGCATAAAAGCATAAATACTAAACATATGACCTACTGATTACATTGAAAAAAATATTAAATAAAAGGCTTTTGAAGAAAGGACTTGAAAGTAATTGGAGACAAAGTAATTCCATTTTAAAGAACTGGTTGTTTATAGAATAAATTATAGAAAACAACACATTTCACCAAAGAAAATGATACTGAGACAACATACTAAAACTTATGAGATGCACTGATGCAGTCCTCAGAGGAAAATGTATATCTCTAAATGATTTCACCAATAAAGAATAAATCAATTAATTGGGTACATGATTTTTAAAAATTTAAACAACAAATCAAAAATCCTCAATTCAACAACAAAATAGAAATTCTGGAAATCAAATATGAGAATAATAAAATTGAAAGCAAAAACACTGAATTGATGAATCTAGTTTTTCAGAACAATGAAATAAACAGTTAGCTAATCTGACTTCTAAAAGAGAGAAGAGAACCAAATTCTCTGTATCAAAAAGAAAAAGGAGAATTCACAAAAATTGAAGAGGAAATTTTTTTAATTATCAGAAACTATTTTACCCAATTTCATGCAAAGAATTGGTGATTTGGAAGAAATGGGTAAAGGCAAACAATACAAAATGCCCATATAAAAAAAGAATAAATAAATTATTTAAATAATCCATTATCAGAAAAAGAAATTAAACAAGCCATAAATGAATCCCTGAAGAAAAGAAGACTCCAGGAGTGTATGGTTTTATAAGTGCATTCTGTCAAACATTCAAAGAACAATATATTCTAATATTAGATAAATCATTTGTAAAACTAGGAAAAGAAAGTACCTTTCCAAGTTCTTTACATGATATAAATATGGCCTTGATATCTTAACCAGGGAGAAACTAAGCGGGGAATCTAAACTATAGAATAATATCATTAATGAACATTGATACAAAATTTAAAAATAAAATATTAGTAAGTAGGCTAATAATATATTAGAAAGAGTACATACTATTATCAGGTTGTATTTATGTCAGAATTGCAGGGTTGGTTAAATATAAGAAAATTATAAACACTAACCATGTTAATAACATACATAATTTTAGAATGAGACCTTTCCAGTAAGATAAGGAGGAAAGTAAGAATGTTAGTTATTACTGCTACTGTTTAATATAGTGCTAGAAATGCTATGTCAATAAAAAAAAAGAAAGAAATGGAATAAGGATGGGAGGAAAAGGAACAAAATTACTTATTTCTATAGATGGCATGATGATTTACATATATAAGGGGGTGTGGGTTGTTGCCCATGTAGTTATGTGTGGTTCTGTCTAAATGTGGCTCACTAGAAAGCATGAATAGATATCTCTAGTCTCATTTGCCCACTCTTCTCCAAGGAAGACTTTCCTTCTTACCAGGAGGGGAAGCAGGAGATTGGCATCAGATTCTGGCCACTCAGATTTCCTCAGAGAAAAGATATGTGTGTGTGTGTGTGTGTGTGTGTGTGTGTATGTATATACACACATATATATACATATGTTGAAATCTTGTATATACGCACACATACATACGTATGTATATATATATATACACACATATACATACACATCACACAAATATGTATGTATGTGTGTATATATATATATGTATATATGTACATCAATACACATGCACACATATAAGACACCACTAAATATCGTTAGCCTAGAGAAATATTTTTAGGTTCAAGCTGCCCTCCTGAACTCTATCCCTTAGCAGGAAAAGAGTGTCCCAAGCTCTATATCTAAGTCTTGTCTCCCTACTAAATGCCAGTTCTACAAAAGCTGCACATAAGTGATTTGCAAATAAACACATGTATTGAAGCAAATAGCAAAACCAAGATCAGAGAAGGTATACAGATAAAACTATACCAGAAAACGCAAAGAGTGAGTGGGCTTACCTTCTGAGAGTAAGATATCTCAGCTCAACTGAGAGGGAGTCCCAGATCTTACTCAAGGGAAAATTTCCTAAAATCTCTAGTCTAGTTAGCTGGGAACAGGGACATGATTGAGGTGCTCTCTTCCCTACATGTTAGCTTCTTCCCAGGATCTTTGTCTCCCTTTAGAGATCTCTCCCTGAAGAAAGTCTGGAACCCCATGATTTGTCTCTCAAGACCAGAAGACCAAGATTTTTTTTCTCTCTGACTCTCATCAATTCTACCCTTTCCCCCAACGAAGGTGCAGATCATTGAGTAATCAGTCTTCACCAATGATGAGAGTCCTAGGCAAGGGGCTTTGAGTCTTAGAAAACACTAGAAAGTCAACTAAAATTTAGCTGAAACAATAAATTCAACAAAGTTACAGTATATAAAACAAACCCACATAAATCATCAGCATTCTTATGTATCACCACCAAAACCCATCAGAGAGAGACTGAAAGAGAAACTCCATTCAAAATAACTACAAAAGCTGCAAAATAAATCTATTTTGTAAACACTCACACACACAGGAAATATATTAATCCAACTACACAACACTTTTCAGAAATAAAGACAGAATTAAATAACTGGAGAAATATCGATTAAGCATGGGTAGGTCAAGCCTATATAATAAAACTAAATTAATTTACTTATTCAGTGCCATATCAATCAAACTAACAAAGAATGTTTTATTAAACTAGAAAAAATATTAACAAAAATCATACAGAGTAACAAAAAATAATCAAGAATCTCAAAGGAAGTAATGAAAAAAGCTAGGGAAAAGGAAGGTTCTCAGTACCTGATATGTACTACAAAGCAGTCAATATCATTAAAAAAAAAAACTTGGTACTGGTTAAAAAAAATAGCAAGGTCAATTAGTGAAACAGATTAAACATGTAACAGACAGAAGCAGAAATATACAATAGCATAGTGTTCAATATACCCAAAGACTGATTACTAGGATAAGGATTCACTATATGACAAAAACTAATGGAAAAATTGAAAAGCTATTTGGCAGAAATAAGTTATAGATCAACATTTCACACTGGATGCCAAGATAAACTCTAAATGGATACATGACTTAGACATAAAAGATGATATCATAAGCAATTTAGAGAAGCAAGGAAAATATTTCCTTTCAGATCTATGAATAAGGAAATAGTTCATGACCAACTAAGGAATAGAGAGGGTCTCAGAAGAAAAAAATGGACAATTTTGATTGTTTAAAATTAATAAATTTTTGCCCAAACAAAACTAACACAATGAAAATTAGAAAGGAAATAGCTGAGAGAAAAGTCTGCACCAACTTTCTCTGACAATTGTCTCTTGTCTAAGATATATTAAGGAACTTAAGGTGTTCCTTCCATTTTCTGTTCTGTAACTTCATTTATTCACTCTTTTGGAGCTGGCTTGCCAGTGGCTCAGGGTAGGTACATAATAATACTCACGGTCTCTTTTAACCCCTGTCTCCCCTATGAGCCCAAGGAGTAATTGCACCAACCAATACTTCTGTGTGGAGCAGTTTTCTCGATGACGTTCTGGAATTCTTTGCGCTTTTACAAAATCCCATCTTGTTTTATGATGACTAGGCATTTTGATGTAAATTCAATTGGGTGTCATGGGTCCATTCAATCAGATCTCCTGAGCTGGGACTTAGGACTTAAGTTCTAGTCTTAGCAGTGTGAACTTGGGGGCACATTCATTCAATTCTATGTGCCTCCGTTTCTTTTTTTATTAAAAGAAGTGAAAAAAAATTTTTAATGAAAAAAAAGAAGTGGCTAAATTTGATTACCTCTAAAGTCCTTTCTAGATGAAAGATCCTATTTTTCAGACCCAAGTTCTGATGAAATGGAGATCACTGTCATACAGAGAAGTTAACAGGTCAATCTGTTATAGATGATACTTTCTCAGATGATGGGTAAATCAGAGAACTGCACTGAGGACAAAGTACATTTACATGAGTGTTCTCTCATTAGGCATCTCCATTTCCACAGACATTCTCCCCCTTCTGAAAATGTGTTTATGATACAATAATATCAAAATTACTGGTAGTGAGAGGGTCTAAACTTGATCCTCATTAATTACTTCTAATCTTTATTATCTCTTCCAAAAGTACCACTGCTGATCTTCTCACTAGTCCTCTGTTTAATGAGGTCATTCAAGCTGGCCTTTATGATGGTATTTGTCAGCCTCTCTTCCAATGGCCTTTCAAGAACTTGGTGGAGACTTTTTAATTCCCTGTTGGCCTTTTCTTGGATTTGGTTTTTGTTTTCTGTATACATATGAATATTCTTCAGCATCTTGTTGTAATGGAATTCTGATAGCAACATTGCAATTGGAGGGGTGACGAAATTACAATATTTTGATGGGGCACATAGCATTCATTTGTACACTTAGGCCAATTCCACCAGGCTGGGCCAGATTCTTGTAGGCCTTTCCAGAGAGAGTACAATAGTCAGTGTTCCATCCTGACACCATACACAACACTCACTGCATTTCACACCAATAATATTGGCCACAGATTTGAATTGCAGCTTAACGTTGGAATCCTTTAAAATACCAACCAACAGAGTTCCTTTTCTATAACTCAGCTATGGGGTCTCTGGCCTCTTTAATTTTTATTCATTTGGCCCTTGGTGCCAGAAGCTAAGATTCATCTGTTGTTGTGTTCAGGGTTTAGCAGTTAATTGCAGCAAACCATTCTCCTTACCAACCCTCAGGGATCCTCTGTACCCCGAAAGACCAGTCCTTTTCATTGGACCTGCAGTTTGTTCCTACAATTTGTCAACAGGCTGCACACCCTCTCCACTCTGTTTTGGAGAAGGGGGTAGTATGAGGGAGAATACTAAGCTTCTTGGGATGATGGCTTCCACCAGCACCAGGCCAGATCAGAAATCAATTGTTTGGCCACCCTAGGAGGAAAACACTTTACTGGGTGAGTTGGGCTATGTCAATAGATGTGTAAGACTATATAGGGAAACATTCAGGTCCAGCAAGGCCCCTTGATGGGAGCTGAAGATTTCGCAGTAATTTGCCCACTGGGAACTTCATAATTAGTATGGGTAGGAAGCAGATGCTTAAAGCTTTCAGTAATGAACCCTATGCTCTGCAGGCAGCAGAGTGATATATAGATATAGACATAGATAGATAGATAGATAGATAGATAGATAGATAGATAGATAGGTAGGTAGATAGATAGATATAGTTAACATGAAGCCCCAGAGGCAAAGCTGATGCTGTTCTATGATATTTACTGTTCCCCCTTCCCTCCCTGCACACACACACACACACACACACATACACACCTTATTTACTTACTCTCTAAGAATCTTGATTTGATTTCTAGATAGCAGGATAGCTGCTTTCAAGTATTTAAAAGAGTATCATGTGAAAGAAAAGTTGTTCTGCTTGGCCCCAGAAGAATACCACCAGGAGCAAAGGGTGGAAACTATAGAAAGATAGATCAAGGCTTGGTGCAAAAAGACAACAATAACTTTTTCTTTTTTTTCTTAACAACAACTTTCTAACCATGATAACCAAAAGTTCAATGGTCTATCTCAGGACCTCACTAGAGGTTTTCAAGAAAAGGCTAGAGGACCACTCATCAGACAAGCTGGGGAGGTCACTCCTTCAGGTACAGGTTGGATTAGATGGCATCATAGGATCATAGATTGAGAGCTGTAAAGAACAACTCCCAATTTTACAGATGAGTAAACTGAGGCACAGAGAGGTTCCCATGATTTACCTGAGGTGACACAGGTAGTAAGTGTCTGAAGTAGAAATTGAACCCAGGTCTTTCTATATCCATGTCTAATTCCCTATCCACTCAGCCAGTGGCATCAAACTGAAATAGAAATGGGTGGCTAAACCATGCATAAGGATCTCTGCAGGCTGCATATTGACTTAGAAAACCACCAATAGCCATTATCTATGTTTTAGTGTATTTTTTGAAATATTTCTCAATTACATTTTAATCTGGTTCTATAGTCTTGGGCACCTCTGCCCAAAACCAACTGACATGCTTTGATTCTGGAAGGATGCACAACTCAAACTTCAAATTTACTACTCTGGGTTCCTCCCAATGGTTTATTTCTATCACCCCCACCTCCCAACTCTTTTGCTTCCCTGATGAGGAGCTCATTTTGATTTCCTGATAACCATTCTTGTTTGCCCCTACCTGTTAATTACTCAGCCACTCTTGGCTCTCATTTTTTCCTTCTGACTGCTTCCAGCCCTCTCTCTCTCTCACTTACATCAGTACGTCAGCAATTTAGCACCCAACCACTCTCACTCATCCCAGCCCAATAGGCCCCAGATGGATGCAAAACCAGGCATTGGGCCAGGCTGCGGGGCAAGGAAGGAGAGCTGACAGGCCTTGGGTGTTGGAGGCAACCCCAAAGGGGATGCAGGGGGAATGTCAGTCACTTCTCTAGTCGATCTTCCAGGGCTTTAAAGCTGCAGATGCACAGCCAGAAAGCACTCATCAGGGTACCCCCATCAGCCACTCTGGAGGTTGGGAAAGAGGGAGGAAGCAGAAAATAAGGAAAGGGAAAGAATGAAAGGAGCCCAGGAGGGGAAGACAGGAGGGTCATTGCAGAGGACTTTGCAGACACTTAAGAACTGGGTCAGTGTAATTAAAGGTCAAAAAGAAAATAGCTCCCCCTTTCCTCTCCCTCTCCCCTATGTACAGCATATTTGCATTGTTAAGGCCCCATGTTGGCTACTAAGCAGAAGGAAAGAGGAAGTGAGGGTTTCTAATAGGATGTCACACTGAAACCATTTGTGATGTAGCCACAAATTTGCAATACAATACTTAGGCTGTAGAGATTTTGGTCATTGATCCCAAGAGGCAAGATCTAGGTGCTTTGAAGATGAAAAGAAAGATGAAGTCTGTCTTCCCATTTCCTCTTCTCCAATCTTTCCTCCACCAGGTGCTCCATTTGGTCATGCCCTCTCCACACTCCTTGTTTCTCCTAAAAAACTTGAGCGCTCATCTTTCATTTACACTATGACTTAATGACTCACAATTCAATTCCTCGCCTCTTGGGTAGTGTGGAACCAAAGGATCATCTGGTATAGCCCTTTCATTTTATAGAAAAGGAGACTGAAGACCAGAAAAAGGAAATGATTTGCCTGAGATCACCTAGCAAGTTAATGGCAGTCTAATTTCCAGTGCTTTCCCCCATCAATTCTGAACACATTTATTAGCAGGCTAACCAAACCCACTTTACACCCCTAAACTGATCTAATACATTTCAAAGCCAAGATAAAATCGCTATGGACTGACTGTTGGCAAAGACAGTAATATAAAAGGGATTGGAGCCTTATGTTAAAGGTTTAAGCCAGCCAATAAGGGATACCTGAAGCTGAACCACATAGCATGTTAACTAATGCGTAAGGTGGTCAATGATCCTGAACCAAGTGAATTCCATTTGAGCTTTGTTAGTTTGCTAACAAACTTTCTGTTACAGTACAACCCTCTTTCTAGATCTAGTAATGACTTTCCTGCCTGAAGGAACTGTCCACCCTCTTTTGGAACAATCTAAGGTCCCAGGATTCTCTGCCAACCTATTTTATCCCCATTCTATCATTAGACCCTGGATGTTTAAAAGTCTTAGAAGTTGATAGATGAATTCCTCAAACCAAGAACATTAAGTATCCCCAAGTGCCAAAGAGATCCATAAAACAGGTGGAAGCCAGACATGGTTCTCATTATACAATGTTCCCACCATCTTGCTTTATCTACACTGAAAGAATAGGAAGGGAAGGGGCAGCTAGGTGGTACAGTGCATACAGCACCAGCCCTGAAGTCAGGAGGACCTGAGTTCAAATTTGACCTCAGACCAAACACTTGACAGGTACTAGCTGTGTGACCCTGGACAAGTCACCTAACCCCAATTGCCTAAAAATAAGTTTTTTTTTAAAATGGGAAGGGAATATTGAGGGAGGAGGAGGTACAGGCTGTGTGTATGAGTGTGTGTGTGTGTGTGTGTATATGTGTGTGTGTGTGTGTGTCTGTGTCTGTGTCTGTGTCTATGTGCATACATGTTCACAGGCTCTACCTCCAAATTGCATTCTTTGGCTCCAACACTTTGCTTTTACAATTTGGTTTTCATTTGCTTTCAACCTCATTCATTTCTTGTTATTTGTCTATGAGAGAAGAAGGCAAAGGTCGGGGAGGAAAATCAACTTTGGGGTTCCCTAATTAGGGACTGCATTCTTGTTCATGGATTTCTTCAAAGACAGTTGACTCCTTTCTCCCACTCACTGAGAAACTTAAAACACATTTACCAGGATTGATGAAACTTGCAGCCTATAACCTATGCAAAATTCTCCTCATTTTGGAATAGCATGCAACATTCTATCAATTATCTCCTTGCTTTTCACAATTTAGCCACTTTGGCAGGAGATTTCTATCTCTCCTCATGCCATCCCTGCCATGGATTTCTATCTCACTTGGGAATTTAATAAAGAAGAAAAAAATGTGTCAGATCATTCTTCCTCAAATGTGAAGCATTTTAGCCCTTTTTCATCTTCACTTGGTCTGTGAGGTCTTGGTGGTGGTGATCCCTGAAGTGGATCATATTCAAGGATCCTTAACTTGGAGTCAAAGAGCTTGAGAGTTTTAAAGAAATATTTTGGTAACTGTTTGCTCTGATCTTGGAGTTACCATGATTCCCAAGCTATCTTACCTACCCCAAAGCATGGACCCAGAAGTCCCAGTGAAGTCCTTAGTTCATCTCCCATGAAGCCATATGTCACTTTCCTTTGGACCTTCCCTTCAACATTTCCAGATAAAGGGATCTATTGTTTTCATAATTGTTAGGATCATCTCATTCTGTTTTTGTTTTGGTTTTTTTGGTTTGGTTTGGTTTTTTGCTAGGCAATGGGATTTCAGGCTGGAAAAGTCTCCTGCTCCTGGGAGGGTGGGAGTTGGAATTCCTGGGGACTACTGGCACCTGAAGGAATGGGAGAGCATGGAAGTAGGGAGGAGATTTTCAAGCAAATGTAGGGGGGGAAAGGTCAACAAGAGAAGGCATAAGTCAGTTCCTATGGACTGATTGTTGGCAAAGACAGTAATATAAAAGGGATTGGAGCCTTATGTTAAAGGTTTAAGCCAGCCAATAAGGGATACCTGAAGCTGAACCACATAGCGTGTTAACTAATGCGTAAGGTGGTCAATGATCCTGAACCAAGTGAATTCCATTTGAGTTTCGTTAGTTTGCTAACAAACTTTCTGTTATAGTACAACCCTCTTTCTTCATCTAGTAATGATGCCACCACGGGGCTTGTCCTCCCTGATATTTGCAATAATTGGCATTGTTCTGGGAGTAAGGCACAATGGAAAGGGAGCATCCATAGGGCAAGCCCTCCAAAGCAGTGGCAGAAAGTGCCTAGAGTGGGGATGTCCTGGAAGCTTTAATTACATGGAGAATACAAAGAAAAGAGAGAGAATAGACAATTACAGGAGTCATGAATCAGAGAATAAGGGTCTGGAGAAAACAGAAGGAGAAAATAGATAATGAAGAGCATGAGAGAAATTCTTTTTGGAAAGGGGCACCAAAAATGAAATTTAAAAATAAAACTAATGAATAGGAATAGCTTAAGGGGAGGACAGGAAGGGGAAATCTCAGAAGAAAGAGAAGGAAGACATATATAACCAGATAGAAACATGAGATAAAAAGGAACTAATAAACAAAACCCCTAAAGGATATCAAATTAGAAGGGGAAATCAGAGGTGAGGGGAAGAGAGCCAGTGGAAACAGAAGACCTAAAAACACCCAAAACAGTAAAGTAACTGAAGAAACCTAAGACTGTATTTATAGCAGGAGAAAGAAAAAGATCTTAACTTGAAAAAAATCACTTTAGAGACAGATGAGGTAAAGTATAAACCTAACTCATAACTTTAAATGTGAATGGATTAAACCATCCAACAAAAAGAAAAAGAGTGACAAATTGGATAAGAAATTTGTTGATTATGAGAAACACATTGTAAAAACAAAAACACACAAAATAAAACTAAAGAGATGAAAAAAAATTACCATGTGCCAAGTTTATCTAAAACAATATACACAGTAACTACAACAGTGTAAATAAAAAGACCAACACCCCCAAAACACCCAAAAATCAAAACACCCAAATCAAAATCAAAACAACATCCAAACAAAAAAACAAAGATAAATTCAGCAAAATTACAAAGATCAAGCCGGACTAAGAATGAGGAGATTTAAGAAGACAATCCCAACTTACATCTTTGTGGAGGTAAAAGATCCTCAGGTGTTACACATTACATGTGTTTTTGGACTTTTTCAATGTTTTGATCAGTTATGCTGACTTTTTTTTTTCTCTCCAAAAATACTATTGTCATACAGGATGGCACCCTAGGAGGAATAGAGGGAGGGATACATGGGATATTATGGTGATATAAGAAACAAAATATTTAAAAGGGGGGGACTGAGAAAGCTGTCTTGCAAAAGGTAAGATCTTAGCATGACCCATAAGGCATCACAAGCACATGTGCAAAGTAAAATTCATTTCCTTCACCCTGAAAGGCCCTCTTCCCAGATTTTTCTATTCCTGCTGAAGACACTGTCCCATCAGTCACCAAGGTGCCCAAGCTCAAAGATATCCTCACCTCTTTACAATTGTTCATGCCACATATCCAATTAATTGCCAAGTGTTATTGATTCTACCTTCATTATATTTTTCATATGGCCCCTCTCCACTAGCACAGTCACTAGTCTTACATAGAGCTGGAATGCAGATTCAGTTCCTGTAACTCCACATTCAACATTCTTTAGGGTACATCAAACAACTTCAGAAGAAGGTAAGCAGTTTCTACAATTGAATGCCTCAGGGACCCAATCACGCACTATACACTCTGCTGGGTAAGGCCTCCTAACTGTCAATATTTACCTTCATTAAACTTTGTAATTTATTAAGAGGCTTAAAATCATTACCACAGAAGTCATATATTGTATTTGAAATTTAAGGTACCAGTTTCTGAGCACAATCAGTCTAACAGTGACCTATAACTGTTAAGAAAGTGAGTCAGACTGGCAACCTCAGCAAAGCCAGTGACTCCAGTGAGAAGAGGTCTACTACAAAGAAGGGGTCTTGGTAGACATGGAGAAAAGTGACAAGTGGTAGGGTTGAGGCAGAAACATTATGATTGACTATTCTAAGGAAGGTAGCTGGCATTCATGTGAGGTTAATCACTGTGGGATCTGCATCTTGTAATCATTGCTAGGGAATCAAAACTACCAGACTTGCTGTCTTCTTGGAAAAGAAAAAAAAAATTCTTCTAATTGCACAAGGACAGGCAAGGACAGATGACGTATCTTTTGCAGACGAAACCAAATTAACTTGCGGGGCTTAACAATAACAAACAGATGTCCTGGATGTATCCCAGGGGTTACCAGTACGAGAGATAACAACTCTTCTTTTAATTATAACTATAAACCAACTCAGAGGGAAAGCTGATTCCTGAGCTCAACTCAAGGACAGAAATCTAAGGGAAATCTAAGAAGCAATACAGTATTAATTCAATTTTCTTCGCATGGAATGAGACTTGAGCCTTTTTGCCACAGTTATCAGCCCTACCTCTCCTCATTCCTGTAAAATCAAGTGAATGATCATAGAGATTAAATTCAATTCATCTTCACTGAGTACATACTATATTCTAGGCTGTGCTACATGGTGGAGACACAAAGACAAAAATGAATAGTCCCTGCCTTCAATGGGCTTCCATTTTACTGGAATAAAGTAACAGATGGCCAGATGAGTAAATACAAAATGACATTGCAAGGTGGGAGGTGGCAACTGCCAATAACTTGAAGAGTTTAAAAGGTCTTCTTTAGAGGTGGCACCTCAGCTGTTTTTTGAAAGTAGCTAAAGTTTCCACTTCCAGGAGCCAAGATGGCAGAGTGAAAAGGTAGTCGCTCTCACTCTCCCCTATCAACCTCTGAAAACCCAGAAAATATCACACCAGAAAAAGATCCTGGAACAGTTGAACTGGAAGAAAGACGGGGCTAGCAAATGGGTCTCCCAGTGCCTCAACAAAAATAGGGGAAGCAGCACTGCAGGGGGCCCCAGGAGGATAAGCACCCTGCAGCATTCATCTGAAAGGAGCCAGAGAAAGCAACCTAAAGTCTTCATAAAGCCCCAGCCTTGCTGGGTAAGCTGTCAGAACCCCAGGAAGAGATCCTGAAGCCCGGGTAGTGGAGTGGGCAAGCACCAACACCTGGACCTCTGGGTGCCTCAGTGAGGGTGAGGGAGATGGGGGAGGCTGGCTCAGAAAACCACCAGGTGCCTCAGCACTCCACTGCAAAGGAATGTCCCAGTGCATTAGCAGAAACAAGGGAGGCAGCATTACAAGGGGCCCCAGGCAGATAAACACCCTGCAGCACCCATCTAAAAGGAGCTGAAGAAAGCTAAAGGAAAGGAAAAGCAGGCAACCTAGAATTGCCTGAAAGTTCCAGCCTTGCTGATTCCAATCCAACATGAGGTAAGCTGCCAGAAACCTACAGCTTCCAATTACCAGCATAACAGGTCCCAGCACACAAAGCCAGTGACCAAGACCTGGGCTCCCAACACAAGAAGCTTGGGTCAGTGCCTTCTGTTCCCCAGCAGGAGAGCTCAATCTCTTTAAAGGCCAGGGAATAAAGAAACACCATGAGTAAAAAGAAACGTACCATAGATTCATATTATGAGAAGAGTGAAGATCAAGACAGAAATTCTGAAGAGGACAACATTGTCAACAAACCCACATCTGCAACAAAAGGGAATATGAACTGGTCTGAAGCCCAAAAAGCCTTCTTAGAAGAGCTCAAGAAGGATTTTAATAGTCAAATGAGAGAGGTAGAAGAGTCCTTCAAAAATACAATTGGCCAATTGGAAAAAAAATACACTGAAGAAAACAAGTCCCTAAAAAACACAATTGGCCAATTGAAGAAGGAAGGACAAAAACTAACAGAAGAGTACACTGAAGAAACAAGTCCCTAAAAAACCAATTGGCCAATTGAAGAAGGAAGTACAAAAACTAACAGAAGAAAACAATCTGTTAAAAACTAGAATTGGACAAATGGAAACTAATGTCTCTATGAGAGAGCAAGAATCAGTCAAACAGAAACAAAAAAATGAAAAAATCGATGAAAATGTAAAATACCTCATCAGTAAAACAACCGACCTGGAAAATCGACTCAGGAGAGACAATTTAAAAATTATTGGACTACCTGAAAATCATGATGAAAAAAAGAGCCTGGACAGTATCTTTCAGGAAATCATAAAGGAAAACTGCCCGAAGTCCTAGAACCAGAAGGGAAAATAACCATAGAAAGAATCCACCGATCACCACCTGAAAGAGATCCCAAATTGACAATGCCAAGGAATATAATAGCAAAATTCCAAAATTACCAGATGAAAGAGAAGGTGCTGCAAGCAGCCAGAAAGAAACAATTTAAATATCATGGAACCACAGTCAGGATTACACAGGACCTTGCAGCTTCTACATTAAAAGACACAGGGCATGGAACATGATATTCCAAAGGCAAAGGAGCTTGGAATGCAGCCAAGGATCAATTACCCAGCAAAAATGAGCATCATTTTTCAAGGGAGGAGATGGATATTCAACGAAATAGGAGACTTCCAAACTTTCCTGATAAAAAGACCAGAGCTCAACAAAAAATTTGATCTTCAAGTACAGGACTC
This sequence comes from Phascolarctos cinereus, assembly GCF_003287225.1. Taxonomy (NCBI): domain Eukaryota; kingdom Metazoa; phylum Chordata; class Mammalia; order Diprotodontia; family Phascolarctidae; genus Phascolarctos; species Phascolarctos cinereus. The sequence continues at coordinate 47,740,395 of NW_027555958.1, read as the reverse complement.
AAGAAGGACTTAAAAAGGTAAATGGGACAGAAGATACAATATGTTGTTAATAAGGGGGGGGCTGTTTAAACCCCTACAAGGGAATATGAGATTGCAACCCTTGAGAACTCTATTGTTATTACACCTTGTTAAAGGAGTATACATAAAGAGGGTGGATATTAGTTGACTTTGATGTAATGATAAAAAAAAATCTAATCAAGTAAATGGATCCAAATAAGTGGATCAATCTGATCTTAGAAAAGTACTGAGAAAGGAGGAGGCAGACAAGGGTAAATTACATTACAGGAAAAGACACAAAATCCTATTACAGCAGAGGGAAAGAAGGGAGGGGGAGCATTGTTTGAACCTTACTCATCAGATTTGGCTCAAGAAGGGCATAACATAATCAGTTAGGTATAGAAATCTAACTTGCCCTATAGGCAGTAGGAGGGAAAAGGGGAAAGAAAAGGGAGGGGGAAAGAAAGAAGGGGAAGGGAGGAAGAAGCAGTAAGAGTAAAGGGGAAGAAAAGGGAAAGGGATAATAAAAGGGAGGAGGGACTGAAGGAGGCGTGGTCAAAAGCAAAACACTAGTGAAGGGGGAAAGGAAAAAGGAGAAAGAAAAGCATAAATGGGGGAAAAGGATGGAGAAAAAGACACAGATAGTAATCATAACTGTGAATGTGAATGGGATGAACTCTCCCATAAAAGGAAAGGATTGCAGAATGGATTAAAAACCATAATCCTACAATATGTTGTTTACAGGAAACACATTTGAAAAAGAGTGACACATACAGGGTAAAGGTAAAAGGCTGGAGCAGAATATATTATGCTCAGCTGAAGTAAAAAAAGCAGGGGTAGCAATCCTGATCTCAGACAAAGCAAAAGCAAAAATAGATCTAATCAAAAGAGATAAAGGAAACTACATTCTAAAAGGCACCATAGACAATGAAGTAATATCATTACTTAAACATATATGCACCAAATGGTATAGCATCCAAATTCTTACAGGAGAAGTTCAGGGAGTTACAGGAAGAAATAGACAGCAAAACCATACTAGTGGGGGACCTGAACCTCCCCCTCTCTGCACTAGATAAGTCTAACCACAAAATAAACAAGAAAGAAGTTAAGGAGGTGAATAGAACATTAGAAAAGTTAGGTATGATAGACCTCTGGAGAAAACTGAATGGGGATAGAAAGGAATATACTTTTTTCTCAGCAGTACATGGCACATACACAAAAATTGACCATGTACTAGGGCATAAAAACCTCACAATCCAATGCAGAAAGGCAGAAATATTAAATGCATCCTTTTCAGATCATGATGCAATAAAAATTATATGTAATAAAGGGCCATGGAAAGATAGACTAAAAAATAATTGGAAACTAAATAATCTAATCCTAAAAAATGATTGGGTCAAACAACAAATCATAGAAACAATCAATAATTTCATTCAAGAGAATGACAATAATGAGACAACATACCAAAACCTATGGGATGCAGCGAAAGCAGTTCTTAGGGGAAGTTTTATATCTCTAAATGCTTACATAAATAAAATAGAAAAAGAGGAGATTAATGAATTGGGCATACAACTAAAAAAACTAGAAAAAGAACAAATTAAAAATCCTCAACTAAACACCAAATTAGAAATATTGAAAACCAAAGGAAAAATTAATAAAATTGAAATTAAGAAAACTATTGAACTAATAAATAAAACTAAGAGCTGGTTTTATGAAAAAAACAATAAAATAGATAAGCCTTTGGTTAATTTAATTAAAAAAAGAAAGAAGAAAACCAAATTACTAGTATCAAGAATGAAAAGGGTGAAGCTACCACCAAGGAAGAGGAAATTAAAACAATAATTAGGAATTATTTTGCCCAACTATATGCCAACAAATTTGACAATCTTAGTGAAATGGATACATATTTACAAAAATATAAATTGCCCAGATTAACCGAAGAGGAAGTAAAATACTTAAATAACCCCATCTCAGAAAAAGAAATTGAACAAGCCATTGATGAACTCCCTAGGAAAAAATCTCCAGGGCCAGATGGATTTACATGCGAATTCTATCAAACATTTAAAGAACAATTAATTCCAATACTATATAGACTATTTGGGAAAATAGGTGAAGAAGGAGTCTTACCAAATTCTTTTTATGATACAAATATGGTGTTGATACCTAAACCAGGAAGAGTCAAAATAGAGAAAGAAAATTATAGACCAATTTCTCTAATGAATATAGATGCAAAAATTTTAAACAAAATACTAGCAAGTAGATTGCAGCAACTTATCACAAGAATAATACACTATGACCAGGTAGGATTTATACCAGGAATGCAGGGTTGGTTCAATATTAGGAAAACTATCAGCATCATTGAGCATATCAACACAAAACCAACAGAAACCACATGATCATCTCAATAGATGCAGAAAAAGCTTTTGATAAAATACAACACCCATTCCTATTAAAAACACTAGAAAGCATAGGTATAAATGGAGTCTTCCTTAAAATAATAAATAGCATATATCTAAAACCTTCAGCAAGCATTATATGTAATGGGGACAGGCTAGAAGCATTTCCAATAAGATGGGGTGAAACAAGGATGTCCATTATCACCACTGTTATTCAATATTGTACTGGAAATTAGCTTTAGCAATAAGAGAAGAAAAAGAAATTGAAGGCATTAGAATAGGCAAAGAAGAAACAAAGCTATCACTCTTTGCAGATGACATGATGATATACTTAGAGAATCCTAGAGAATCAAGTAAAAAACTACTTGAAATAATAAACAACTTTAGCAAAGTTGCAGGCTATAAAATAAACCCACATAAATCATCAGCATTTCTATATATTACCAACAAAGCCCAACAGCAAGAGATAGAAAGAGAAATCCCATTTAAACTTACTGTAGACATTATAAAATATTTAGGAGTCTACCCCGAAACAAACCCAGGAACTCTATGAACACAATTACAAAACACTTTTCACACAAATAAAATCAGATCTAAATAATTGGAAAAACATCAGTTGCTCATGGGTAGGCCGAGCTAATATAATAAAAATGACAATCCTACCTAAGCTAATTTACTTATTCAGTGCCATACCAATCAAACTACCAAAAATTATTTTATAGAGTTAGAAAAAATAATAACAAGATTCATTTGGAAAAACAAAAGGTCCAGAATATCAAAGGAACTAATGAAAAGAAATGCAGGGGAAGGTGGCCTAGCAATTCCAGATCTTAAATTGTATTATAAAGCAGCAATCATCAAAACTGCTTGGTACTGGCTAAGAAATAGGGAGGTGGATCAGTGGAATAGGTTAAATATGCAAGACACAGTAGTCAATGACTATAGTAATCTATTATTTGATAAACCCAAAGACCCCAGCTTCTGGGATAAGAACCCACTCTTTGAAAAAAACTGCTGGGAAAAACTTGGAAAGAGTATGGCAGAAACTAGGCATAGACCCAAATCTCACACCATATACCAAAATAAAGTCAAAATGGGTTCATGACTTTATAAAGGCTGATACCATAAGTAAACTGGGAGAACAAGGAATAGTTTACCTATCAGATCTATGGAGAACAGAAGAATTCATGACCAAACAGGAGATAGAGAACATTATGAAAAGCAAAATGGATAATTTTGATTACATTAAATTGAAAAGTTTTTGCACAAACAAAGCCAATGCAACTAAGATTAGAAGGAAGGTAGAAAATTGGGAAAGAATTTTTACAACCAGTCTCTCTGATAAAGGCCTCATTTCTAAAATATATAGAGAATTAAGACAAATTTATAAGAACACAAGCCATTCCCCAATTGATAAATGGTCAAAGGATATGAACAGACAGTTCTCAGATGAAGAAATTAAAGCCATCTATAGTCATATGAAAAAATGCTCTAAATCGTTATTGATTAGAGAAATGCAAATCAAAACAACTCTGAGGTACCACATCACACCTATCAGATTGGCCAACATGACAAAACAGGAAAATGATAAATGTTGGAGAAGATGTGGGAAAATTGGAACACTAATACATTGTTGGTGGAGTTGTGAAATGATCCAACCATTTTGGAGAGCAATTTGGAACTATGCCCAAAGGACTACAAAAATGTGCATACCCTTTGATCCAGCAATAGCACTTCTAGGGCTATATCCCAAAGAGATCAAACAAATGGGAAAAGGACCCACATGTACAAAAATATTCATAGCAGCTCTTTTTGTGGTGGCAAAGAATTGGAAATTGAGAGGATGCCCATGAATTGGGGAATGGCTGAGCAAGTTGTGGTATATCAATGGAATAGAATACTATTGTGCTATAAGAAATGATGAACAGGCTGACTTCAGAAAAACCTGGAAAGACTTGTATGGTCTGATGCTGAGTGAAGTGAGCAGTACGTAAAAACAGCCACATTGTGCCATAACTAATATTGTTAAACTGAACCCTTCTCAGAATTACAAGGATCTAAGACATCTCCAGAGGCCTCGGGATGGAAAATGCTGTCCACATCCAAAGGAAGAACTATGGAAGTTGAATAGCTATCACATATTTTTACCTTCTGTTAAGTTTTGTTTCATCTTTCTGATGGTTCCTCCTATTGGTTTTAATTTTTACTTACAACTTCACTGATGTGAAAATATGTTTAATGGGTTTGTAAATGTAAAGCCTATAACAGATTGTGCTGCATCTTGGGAAAGGGTGGGGGGGGAGAAAAATTTTCAACTCAAAAGAATATGGAAGTGATAGTTGATAAATCAAAATAAATTAATAGAAGAAAAAAAAGGGGAAAAAAGAAAGAAGCTAAGGTTTCTTCAAGATGGTATAGGGGAAAGAGCACTGTCCCTGGAGTCCAGAGATCTGGGTTCCAATTTTACCTCTGACACTATTTATGTGATCCTGGTCATGCTTAACTCCTTTATGCCTTAGTTTCTCCATCTGTAAAATGAGGGGTTTGGGCTACATACATAATGACTTCCAAGTTCCCTTCCAGCCCTAGATCTAAGATCCTATGACCTGAGTTCAAATCTCTGCTCTGGCATTTATTACCAGCAACACCTTGGTCAAGTTATGTAGCCTCTCTGTTCCTAAGTCCCCTTTTCTGTAAAATAAGAGTGTTGGAGTAGGCAATTCTTAAGGTCCTTTCCAGCTTTGGATCTGCTTGGTGTTGCTCAGTTCCTGGCCAGAGAGAGCAAAGCCTTGAGTCTGAACTTGGCATTTGTCTCTGAGTTCCAAAACCACAGAGGCAGCAGGCAAGGAGTTGGAGAATTAAGTTAGTTAAGTGTGAATAAGCATGATACCAGCATGATAGCAGGGGACATTTTACTTGAATTATGTTCAAAGCTCCCAGCCAAAGGAAGGGTGGAGCTCATTCATCAAGCTTTTGAGATATTTCTGGCTCTGAGTGGACACTGGCATCATTTCCTAGCTCATGGACAAAAGGCATCTAATAGTCTTCTGACATGGCATGCCTCCATGACATGGATTTGCATTTTATACTCAGAGTACCAGCAGTAGTAAAAGATGCTAACAACAACAGCAAGATAAGAAGCTCCCTTCTTAGTTACCCATGCCTTCACTGAATTGCAGTTTGAATATTACAATTAAAAGGGATGCCAGGGGACATTTAGTCCAACTTGGACCTAAAATGGAGCTTTGCAACATCCCCAGCCCCTACCCAAAGACTCCTGGTGAAGATATCTGGTTTCTACTGATTCAGCCCATCCCACTTTCAGACAGCTCTCGTCTGGGGACATTTTTCTTTCCATCAAACTTAAATTTTCCTCTTTGTAATTTACCCATTGGCTCTAAGCCTGTCCTCTATGACCAAGGCATGAAGCAGGATGAAATGTCTGAGACACTGGATGACAGAGAGAACCTCCAAAGAGATCTTGACAGGTTAGAATGTTGGGCAATCTTAATAAGATGAAATCCAATAGGGATAAATGTAAAAGCTTACAATTAGGTGCTAAAATTCAGCTTCAAAAGTAAGAAATGAGGGAGGCATGTTGAGACAACAGTTTGTATGGGGGAAAAAATCTGGGGGATTTGGAGGACTGCAGTCTCAATATGAGTTCACAGTGTGATGTGGACACTAGAAAGCTAATGTGAACATGGCCATAGCTTCAAGGAAGAGGAAGGTGATAATCTCACTGTATTAGTGAATGCCCAGTGCCCTTGTTAGATCACTTTTGAGATATTGGGTTGCATTCTAATAATGACATTTCAGGAAGAATATTGAGAAGCTGGGCTGTGTCCGAAGGAGGACAACCAGAACAGTAAAAGATCTTGAGTCCATGTCATAGGAGGATAGGTTGAAGAACCTGAAGATGAGAAGACTCATGTCATGATGGTTGAGTTAAAGTCCTCCAATGGCTGTTAGGTGGCAGAAGTCTTTCTCTATTTGGTCTCAGAGCTCAGAACAAGGAGCCAAAATTGCAAATCGCAAAGAGATAGATTTAGGCTTGATATTAGGGAAAACTTCTTAACCATTAGAGTTATCCAAAAGTAGAATGAGTTGCCTTAAGAGGTGGTGGGTTCCTATTCCTTGAAAGTCTTCAAGCAGAGGCTAGTTGACCCTTTATTTGAAGTGTTTATATAGTCAAGATTTCTTACATATGTGGGTTAGACATTAGATTAAGGTGGTTTATATGATTCTGTGAATCCTATTCTCTCTTCCAGTCAGTCAGTCAACAAACATTTATTAATCACTTACCCTGTCTCAGAGATACAAATACAAGCAAAAAGAAAGATGGTCCCTATCCTCAATGAGCTTACATTCTAATGGTAATTAGAAAGGGAAAGTATAGACTGTAAGTAGCTTGGTAAGAAATAAAGGGATGGCTGACTGGTGCATTCTCCTTAAACAAAGATCCTGGGAGGAGCCATCCAGTCACATGGAAGAACCATGGAGGCAGTGCATGCACATCACAGTTCTTCAGATACTGAAGATGGCTCTCAATTCCCCTGCATTTCTCTTCTCCAGGCAAACATCCTCAGTTCCTTTACCTAGCCTCAAAACTTGAGATTGCTTTTTGACTCTTTCTTCTCCATTAACATCCAATAAGTCCCTCAGACCCTTTCAATTCCACCTAAACGATATTTTTCCATCTGTTCCCTTCTCTCCACTAACATTGACATCACCCTCATTGGCGCCATCGTTATCTCTTGGGTGGATTCTTTCAATAACCTCTTGACTGGTCTCCCTTCCCCCAGGTTCTCTCTTCTCTAATCCATCCTTCACACAGCTACCAAAATAATCTTTCTAATGCACAGGTCTACTTGAACTCAAAAATCCTCTGCTCAAAAATCTTCAGTGGCTCCCTATTGCCCTTAGGATAAAATTCAAACTACTTAGCCTGGCACTTAAGACTCTCCAAGAAAATGTTTTACATGACTGAACATGCATAACCTATATCTGATTGCTTACCTTCTCATGGAGTGGGGGAGTAGGGGAGGGAGAGAGAGAATTTGGAATGCAAAACCTTAAAAAAATGTTCAAAATGTAATTGGGGGAAAATAAAAATGTTATATATTTTAAAAAGACCTTCCAAGAAGAGGGCAACAAGAATGATGGAAGAGACTTGAGTTCATGGGGGAGGATGGGGAGGATTGGCTGAATGAACTGGGGATGCTTACTCTGACAAGAAGAAAAGACTTAGAAGGATCATGAGAATGATCTTCAATTATTTCAGTCTTCAATCAATATCATATCTAATAGAAACTAGGATTGTTCTAATTGGTCCCAGAGGGCAAAGGTAGAAACAACAGGTAGAAGTTTCAAAAAGACATTTTAGACTGGACAAAAGGAAAAAAATTTTAATAATTTGAGGTATCCCCAAGTGGAATAGACAATCTTAGGAGATAATGAGTTCCAGCTCTCCTTCCTCACCTCCCTTCTTTGGAGGTATTCAAATGCTGCTGCTGCTGTTTGTCCTTCATTCTTGAAGAGGACCATGACATCAGGGAGATGCTGCCCTGGCTTGTAAGTGAATTAGATTAAAGTGAGAGAGGACTGTGCAAAAGTCACCAGCCTCACTTTCTCCTCCAGAGCCATCTGGGTGCAGTGGCTAGATACAGATCAGGATGACTGAATATGGCCCAGGAGGCAGTGAGGGACCTTGGCCTTTTCAAGCTAAGGTTTTTAACAGGTCTCAGTTTGAGCCAATGCTCATTCAGTGATTAAGGCTTAATAAGAAATGAGGCAGAGAATGGCCTCTTTACAGAAGAAGAAGAAGAAGAAGAAGAAGAAGAAGAAGAAGAAGAAGAAGAAGGAGGAGGAGGAGGAGGAGGAGGAGGGGAGGAGGAGGAGGAGGAGGAGGAGGAGGAGGAGGAGAGGAGAGGAGGAGGAGGAGGAGGAGGAGGAGGAGGAGGAGGAGGAGGAGGAGGAGGAGGAGGAGGAGGAGGAGGAGGAGGAGGAGGAGGAGGAGGAGGAGGAGGAGGAGGAGGAGGAGGAGGAGGAGGAGGAGGAGGAGGAGGAGGAGAAAAAGAGTTTTCTGGCCAAAACAGAAACAATCGCTATTTACATTCACTCTGAGCCATTGTGGCTTAAACAATGACCAAATGGGGCTTGACTTAGGACCTACTGTTTAAGGCATGGTCTTTAAGAAAAAAATAGTTTCTGAAATCAAAATTTACATTCCTTTGAGCAGAGCACCTAGAGACAAGGGTATGATACCCTATGTGAACAGGAGTATGAGATATTTAACTGTTGTTAAGTACTTCCAAGGGTCCCATGGGGAAAGGCATTAGGCTTAGGATCATAGGATTCAGAGCTGAAAGGAACCTCAAAGACCATCTAGGGCCCCTGTCTTATTTTACAGATGAGGAAACTGAGGGTAGGGGCTTAGGTGACTTGTCTAAGGTCATCAAAGTAGTTCCAGAGGCAGAATTTGCACTCAGATCTCCTACTCCAGAGCAGGTATTCTTTCTTTCTCCATTGTACTCTAATACCCTTTTCTCATTATTTGGCTCCAGAGGGCAGAAACAGCAACAATGATGAAAAGCTGTATTGAGGCAAGATTTAGGCTAGATTCAAGGAGAAACGAACAACAAGAGTGATTCAGAAGTGTGAGGAAATAGGGTCTCCCACAGGGGAGGGCTTCAGAAGCTGACCCCTTCTCAGGTGGTGAGAGCAGGGTTCCTCTTTGGGTCTGCTTGGACTGCTATGTGGCTGCCAAGGTCCCATCCCACTCTGGGATTCTGGGATTGAGTCTATGGGAACCACATTAAAGGGGACCCCTTGTTCCTTAAGAAAGCAGAGAACTACTTGTTCTGCTGCTAGTTGTGCTGCCAGGCAGGCAACTATTTAGACTATAAAAACTTAAATTAGAACTTTACAGAGACTCTACAATCTTTAGAGCATGCATTCGGACTCCTCTCATCTTGTCCTTTCTTGCTCCAAAGCATCTTCAGTTCCCACCAGGGACTGATTTGGATTTAGTCAAAGGACCGAACTTGAGGACCTAGAGGGCCACGTGTGGCCTCAAGGCCAACGGTTCCCCACCCCTGGACTAGACAGCTTCTCAGGTCCATTCCAGATACAGATGTAATGATCCCATGATCTATGTTCCTAACAACCCTAGCGGACAGAGATGCCTCATCCCCACTTTTCTTTTGACCAGTCCTGTGATTTCATAGTTTAGGGATCTCCCAGTAAGGACGCCCCCCATCAGTAAGATCTCTGGGGGCAGGGACTGTCTTTTGCCTATTTTTGTATCCCTAGCACTTAGCATAGTGCCTGGCACATAGTAGGTGCTTAATAAATGTTTATTGATTGATTGTTCAGCAGTTTGTAACAGTCTTGTCATTGAAAGTCATTGAAAGATGAGCTACCCAGGGTCCCATAGTTAGCATGCATTAGAAATAAGGGTAAGCGCAGGTCTTCCTGATTCTGAGGCCAGCTGTCCTCACTGCCTTGATATTCCCACTTTACAGATGAGGAAACTGAAACTCAAAGAGGAAGTGACTTGCCTGTGGGCACATAGTAGCTAAATGTCAGAGATGAGATTTGCACCTAGTTACCTCCTGACTCTGACTCCAGGGCTCTTCCCACTCTACCGCACAGAAGCAGTTGGAATTAAGGGCTGAGAACCACTGGTACAGATCCTTCCTGATCATTAGTCTCTTTTATATATTGCAGTTATTTGTGTACCTGCCCAGTCCTCCAATTAGACTATAAACTACATGAAGGCAGGCGATGTATTGGCTTCTTTCATCTTTCTATCCCTAGTGTCCTGCATGCTCTGTCACCACTTAGAGTTGGCTTTGCCAAAAAGGATAGGCAAGGCAGTTGCGGGAGCTTTCTAACTGAGGGGTGGACCTACCTGCGTGGGGCTGGATATATGGGCAGCTAGGTTACTGCCTGAAGAAGGAGCTGAGTTCAAATCTGGCCCCAGACACTTACTATCTGTGTGACCCTGGGCAAGTCACTTTAACCTCTGTTTGCCTCAGTGTCCTCAACTGTAAAATGCGGATAATAACAGCACCTGCCTGCCAGTGTTGTTATGAGGATCTAATGAGATAACAATTTGTAAGCTCTTAGCACAGTGCCTAGTACATTGGTAACTACTGCATAAATGTTAGCTATTATATAAACATGCAGATGTCCTCACAGTCAAGTGCAGCAAATTGAGACAATTCTTTGCCTAGCTCAATGACCCAATGCCCTGTTATTTGCACTGGTACCAAATGAGGGGATGCAGGATGAACCAGATGTAAAAGCACTATTTCTGAAGTCAGAGGACCTGGGTCCAAATGCTACTGTGGGCAGCTCTCTTAACCTCTCTGGCCTCAGTTTCCTTGTCTGCAAAGTGAAGGGCTTGGACACAGATGGCTTTAAAGTCCCTTCCAACTTTACAGCTGTGACTCTATGACTGCATCACAATCTGAACCCCGAGCCTTGTCTCTCACTGGTCTTCTCAGACCTTGTGATTTCAGTGCATCTGCTTCAGTTCATGGCTCCCATCTCTGGCCCTTTAGGCTCCAAAACTAGTCACAGCTCTTGATCCTGTCCTATTCCCACTGAGATACTGCCCCCTAACAAGACAGGTAACTCCCTCCCTATCTCTCTCCCCCCACCAACCCAACCCATTCTCTCAAAACTGAGGAAGCTTCAGTCCATCAGCCCCATAGAACCTGCTCAACCACGAAGGCTCCAGACCAAGCCTTACTCAGGTTGGGGCAGGGGGATCTGCATGGCTTTGCCCACCATCATGGGAATGTTGAATGACATTGAATCCAACCAGAGAGAGACATAAGGAAAGCATCCCTGGTGCCTGTTAGCACTATCCAGAAGTCCCTCACCAAAGAAGCTTCACACAAAAGTCTCTCCTAAGCCCGAGGACACCAGCTGAGTATGTGGCAGTGAGACCTTGACAATGCTGAGGGCTGGCCTCATAAGAGAGGGCTCTTTTGGCAGAGGACTTGAAGAGAAGTCTCTCCTGAGGTGCCTTGGTGAGGATGGCTGGAGCTTGGTGAGGTCTCAGGGTACCATCTTGCAGCTCACTCTAGGGCACAGTTCCTCCTGTGAGTCGCTTGGTCCACTCAGTCAGGTGGCCACCTCCCCTGCCCCCTATCCTCAGAAAGCTCCCTCACTGGTCACTGCCAAGCAACTAGATGCTCTCCTACACCCTTGACTTAAAATAACCATGCAGATGGAGTGTGGCACCCAAAATGAGGGCAAGAGGAAAAGGGTTTTTTTTATTTTTGATGAGGCAGTGGGGTTAAGTGACTTGCCCAGGGTCACACAGCTAGTGAGTGTTACGTGTCTGAGGTCAGATTTGAACTCAAGTCCTCCTGACTCCAAGGGCAGAGCTCTATCCACTGTGTCACCTAGCTGCCTTCTAGAAAAAGTATGCTCTAACCCCCCGCCGGTCTGCTGTTAATGAGAGCCCTTCAGAAAGCCAGGTGAGAACATGTCAGAAGTCCATCCTACTGACTGCAGACAAATGAGGTTACAGACATTTTGGTAGAGGAGACAGCATTCAGAAAATAATTTAAAAATATGGTCAGTCACTTACTGATAAATATTTGACTATTAATGATGCCTACAGGAGAATGGTTATAGCCACAGCCCCACCAGTACCCCCTTCCCCAGAGCAGCAGTGGGATGGAAGGAAGAGAACATTGAACTTGGGAGGCAGGGGGACCTGGGTTTGAATCCTAGCTCTGGCGTTTGTTAGTGGAGGGATCCTGAGGCTGTCACTGGTTGAGCCTCAGTTTCCTCATCTGTAAAGTAATAAGATTTAGAGCTGGAAAGGATCACAGACTCTCAGGTCTGGAAAGGATCTCCAGGACTGCCTCAAACCACAGCTGAACAAGAATCCACTGTTCACAGAAAGTGGCCATCTGGCTTTCGATTGAAGACCACTGGTGCCCTAAGTCACAGGATCAAAGATTTTAAGTTGGAAGGGGTTTCACAGGCCATCTGGTTCAACTCTTCCTTTTTATAGATGGAGAAACTGAGGCCATAGAGGTTAAATGACTTATAAAATCATAAGATCATAGATCAGAAACTAGAAGAGACATCAGTGGTCAGAAAACACATATTATAACAATAATTTTTAAGAATAGGTAGCATTTACATACAGTAATGCTTACTATGTGCTAGTGATGCTTTTATATATTTATATAGTGCTTGCTGTGTGCTAGGTACTTTACAATTACTATCTCATTTGATTCTTTAGACATCCCTGGGAGGTAGGTGCTATTATTACTCCCATTTTACAGATGAGGAAACTAAAGCAAATGGAAGTTAAGTGACTTGCCTGATAAGTAACACTAATAAGTCTCTGAGTACACAGTCTCCTCTGTGCACTGTGGCACCCCCAAGCTGCCTATAGAGGTGAAAAGGACCTAAGAGGTCCTCTAGTCTTATCTCCTCATTTTTCAGATAAGGAAACTGAGGCCTAGGGTTGCCCAAAGTCACAGGTAGGACTTGAACCCAGGTCCTCTGATTCAGAAGCCAATGCATTTTTCATTATACACTGCAACCTTTCACCCAGGGGGCCAGACATTCTTGGCCTATGATCTACTGTAAATATCTACTGTAAAGCTCCCATTTTACAGAGTAGGAAGCTAAGGCCCAGATAAGTAAAGGACTTGCCCAAGATCAGAGTATATTCATTTCTAGCCAAAATATTTAAAAAGAGTATGCTAATGGTAATTTACATTTATATAGCATTTTCACATCTATACAATGCTTTCTGCCTGAGGTAGTATTTATCTCCATTTTACAGATGAAGAAAGTGAGGTTTTGAGCAGGTTACTTGCCTATTATGACCTAGCCAGCAGTGTGAGGCAGAATTTTGGCCCAGCATCTTGTGACTTCAAATCCAGAGTTCTCTCCACTCTGCTCCATCAAAGTCTTAACTGTGCCAGCCTCAGATGGACTGACTAGTAACTTGGTTAACGAATAAGATAGCTTTCCCTCTCAAGCCTGGGAGCAGAAGAGATTTTTCTCATGCCAATATGATTCTTTAATTCACTTCCTTAAAGCAAAAAAATTCTCCCCTTGGATAGGTAGAATGTGACAGAGAGGCAGCTAGATAGAGCCATAGCACACAGAACACTGGGTCTGGAGTCGGGAAGATCTGAGTTCAAATCCTACCTCAGACACTGACTAGCTGTGTGACCCTGGGCAAGTCTCTTAACTTGTTTGCTTCAGTTTCCTCAACTGTAAAATGGGGATAATAACAGCACCTAACTCCCAGGGTTGTTGTGGGAGTCAAATGAGATAGTATTTGTAAAGTGCCATATGCATTGTAGGCATCATATAAATGTGAGTTATTAGTATTACAAAGACCAGACTTTACCTTTGACCATATCTTGTCATAATTTAGATTGAGCAAGCTGAGGGAATTATTGATGGTGCTGCTGGGGCCCTGAACAAGCTGCTTAGACTCTAGATCTCAGATTCCTGGCCTATAAAGGAAGGGAATTCAAAGAGATGTTCTCTAAGGTTTCCACTAGCTCTAACATCATATGACTCCCTCACTTTTGAAAGCAGCCTGGGCAAACATATCCCCAGGATGTCAGGCCAGTGGGCAGTTTCTGAGGGCTCGGGTCACTGCTGGCTCTTCACCCCTCTTCCTGCCCTCTTCCTCAGAAACTAACATGGAAATAACTTCAGAAAAGGGGCATCATTCCCTTTGGCTTTGCCACTGCACCCTAAGGAGTAGGGGGCTTGGCGAGGGTAGGGACTGGGAGGGGGTGGCTTTCCTTCTGACTTGGGGGCTGACACCTCCTATATGTACTGTACTATCTCTTCCATTAGAACGGGAGCTTCTCATGAGCAGACATTTGTATCCCCAACGCTTTGCACACAGTAAGTGTTTAATAAATTCTTATTTATTCATTATCCCTTTTCCCTCCTGGAAAAGTACAAGAATTGCAAGTGGTGGAATGGAAACAGTACCAGATTGGCAGGCAGCAGACACAGGTTCACACACCACGACCATGGATGAGTATGTCCTACAACTTCTCTGATCCTCCATTCCTTAATTTGTAAAATGGGAATAATGACACTGTAAGTAAGGTTGATTTTAGTGTGGATAACGTGGATTTTTGTTACTCTTTCTTAGAGTTTAGTTTCCTAGGATCCATAGCCATAACAATCTCTAGTTTTCCAGGTGTGAGATAATATTTCTCACAGCCACGGTTTGTAAACATCTCCACAACGCTGTTGTTGCAGTGAGATATAGGGATGAAGTAATGTAAAATTGAGGCTATTGTTGGTAATATGCCTTCTTTGTCTGTTGCCCTATAAATCAAGTGGGCACTGGTCAGTAAGTGTGGAATAGGAATGCGCATGAGGGATATGCATTCGTGATTGCCTTGATCGGCCCCCGTCAAGGCTTGGGGGGGAATCTGTGTTTGCCTCAACTGGCCCCCATTCAGACTTAGGAGATGAGGAATTGTACTCCTATTCTCACTTCTTTTTTCATTTTTCGTTAGGAATTATTTGGGACAGGTAGGTGGCATGGTGGATAGAGCACCGGGCCTGGAGTCAGGAAGACTCATCTTTCTGAGTTCAAATCTGATCTCAGACACTTACTAGCTGTGTGAACCATGGGCAAGTCACTTAACCCTGTTTGCCTCAGTTTCCATCTGTGTAAATGAACTGGAAAAAGAAACGGCAAGCCACTCCCACATCTTTGCCAGAAGACCCCACATGGGGTCATGAAGAGTCAGTCACAACTGAAATGACTGAACGACAATTTCTAGCAAGCAGTACAGTGCCTCAAATATAGTAGGGCTTAACAAGTATTTATTGAATCAAAACGTATATCCCTTGCACATACATAACTTATATCAAAATGCTCACTGTCTTAGGCAGAGGGAAAGAGAAAATTTGCAGCTCAAAATTTATATAAGAAATGAATGTTTAAAAAAAATGTATCCCTCTTTCAATATATCGGGTGGGCACTATAGGCACAAAAATGCAATATAGTCAGTCAACAAATGTTTATTAAGTACCTACTACGTGCCAGGTAATTGTACTAAGTTCTGAGGCTATAAAAAGAGGCAAAAAACCCAATCCCCAACCTTCTAAGCCCACCATCTATTCTGCCTTTATGCCCTGCAATCTCCTGGCACTGGCATGTTAACTACTCACATAATTTAAGGAGTCCTGGGCCTTGCCAAATGCCCCACAGCAGGGATTTTCTCCTTTCCATTAGAATTTGAGTTCCTTGAGAGGTGGAGCCATCTAACTTTTTCTATTTGTGCCCCCAGTAATTGGCATAGTGCTTAGCATACGGTAAGTGCTTGACATATGTTCATTCATTCATTGCTTTGCTTTGCTGGTCTTTTTTACTTAATTTTTTTCTTTTTACAACAAGGATGGGCGATCAATGAGTGAGTGGTTAGCCTCTTCCAGTTCGAAATTCTATGGTCCTATGAAAACTGTGAACAAGAGGCCTTGAGAAATATGACTATGCCTGGAAAATCTAGGAAGAGCCAGAGGAAAAACAAATAAACAGAGACAAGGTCAAAGCAGCTGGCAAAGAAGAAAGAACATAATACTACTCAGGTGGAGAGGAAGAGGTGACAGGGAATGGATAGGACCAGGGCCAGCTACCGGAAACTGGGTTGGGTTGGGGTGTTTCAGCCTGAGGTCAAAGCAAACCATGAGCTAGAGAAATAAATGATCAAGGGAGGGATAGGAGGAATGATTTGGAATTAAAAGCAGGTTAGGTACTGAAGAAGCAACCAATCTGGGAGCCAGGCAAGAAGAAAGGAGATTGGATTCCTAATCCCAATCCTAGAGGTGAATTGTAAAACAGAGAAGTTAAGCAGACATAGAGAAAGTGGGCATTATCCCAGGTAAGGGAGTAGGATCTGACCACAGGACAAAGCAGCTTGAGCTAAGATTCCTTCCAGGGACCTCATCTTTATCCTTCATTCTGGGAGGGGACGCTGTGGGCAACAAGGTGATGCAACAGACAGGGCACTGAGCTTGGAGTCAGGAAGACCTGACCTCAGATCCAGCCCGAGATGCTTACTAGTTGTGTGACCCCGGACAAATCGCTTCACCTCTGTTTGCTTCCAATTGCTCAACTGTAAAATGGGGATAATAAAAGCAGACAGGTCCCAGGGTTGTTAGGAGAACCAAATTAATAATATCTATCAAACACCTAGCACAGTGCCTGGCAAATAGCATATAAATATTATTCATTTAAGTTATTGTATTATAAATTAAAATATTATTATTTAATATTATGTAAATGCTTGTTTCCTTCCTGGACCAGATGACCTCTAATATGCTTCTAACCCCGAATCTATGATTCTAAATTATTATTCTCCCCATTTCACAGATTAGAAAATTCAGTAAAGTGACCTGTCCATTGTCTCCTAGCTAGCAAGCATGAGAATCAACATTTAAACCAATGGCCCTCCTGACTCACAGTCTGCTCTCTCTACTATACTATCCTATTTCTCTTGGCCACTGAACTTCCCACAACATCCTGCACAGGTGTCATCATGGGGTTCAATTACTCAATCGTCTCTGGGTTGCAGGACTGCCAGAAAACTAGGCCCACTCAAGGGCCGAGATTAACAATTTGGATCGAACTCTAGGCTTTCCCCTTCCATAACAACCTGTGTGTCTGGATCACTACGACTGCCCATCTCCAGCCCCCCTTCTCCCAGGACAATTCTAAGCTAAGCCGCTTAACAGGTTCGTTGTGACTAAACATGCCTGGAGCAAAGGCCTTTTCCAAGCTTACCCAGAATGTGCATGGGCTCTGGAAAGGCAGCTTGTGCTTTCAGCCTACTGGGGTGAAATGGGAAGGGGGAGGAGCGCATGACCTTGTTCAGGTGTCTCTCATCAATTCAGCAGCACAGAAGGTTCCCTTTACCCCAATGTACTTGGTATATTAGCCGGCACAGCAGGTGCACTCAGATCATTTATACCTGGGGAAGCTCATTTCAGCAACTAAACATATGCGACCCATCTGGAGGCAAATGGTGCGTTAGTCAGGAGGGGGGTCTGGTCAGGAGTACATACCTCATCAATGCCGCAGATCATTAAACTCATCCTGCCCATATGCCCGAGTACATTCACATGGAGGCCAGACCCTGCCTATCACGACGTGCAGAGGGCCGTGGGAGCACAGGGGCCCTGGAATGTGGGCACTGGCATGAGGCACCAGCCTTTGACCATGACTGCCCAAAGCCAGTGTCTGGATTCAGCCACTGCATCCCCGTAGGACTTTTTTTTAGGGGTGGAGGGAAGACGGAAAAGATGAGGGAGCTTTAAGGTGCAGAGCCAAGATGGCAGAGTGAAAGCAGTGACTTGTTTGAGCTCTCCCCCAAACTTCTCCAAATACCTGTAAAAAAAAATGGCTCTAAACAACTTCTAAAGCAGCAGAATCCACAAAAGGACAGAGTGAAGCAAAATTCCCAGCCCAAGACAACCTGGATGGTTGAGCAGAAAGGTATATCGCGCAGGGCTGGAAGAGGAGAGCAGTGGGGCATGGGCACGCAGGCCACAGCGAACCTGGAGCAGGCCTCAGAGGACTGAATCACAGGCAGCTGTGGTAGTTTCCAGACCTGTCAACCCCCTAACGCCAAAGACAACTTACAAGGTCAGTGGGAGAAGTCTGCTTCTGCGGTGAGAAAGGAGCTAGGTCTCAGCCTCAGTTCCCAAGCAACCGTGGCCCGGGGTTGGTGGCTGCGTCCTGAGCTTCCGGACCACAGATTGAGGGGAATTGGGTGGCTAATCAGAGGGGAATTGCAGGGATCTCTTTGCCAGTGCTGAGGCAGGAATCTCTTGCTTTGCCTGTGCTTAGATCTGGGTCACAGTTCCGGGCAGCAGTCTTGGGGCGAGGAGGAGCGCCAGCATGGTGGAGCTTGTAGTGGCTGGGGAAAGGAAATTCTCCTCACAGTTCCAAGACAGAAAAGACTGCCTGTGGTCACTCATACACCAGACCTCAGGCCAGAGCACAGCCACGCCCCTTATCATACCACCTTGGAAGAACTGAAAATTTACGGTATCTCTGAAAACAGCTGTACAAACCCCCAAAGCTTGGGGACAGTACATTCTCCACATTGGAAACAGACTCTTACCTTAACAAAGAGTTTAAAACTCAAGTAATTGGCTGGGATCATGAGCAAACCTCTCAAAAAGAGTTAGACTATATTGTCTTACTTTGGTGACAAAGAAGATCAAAACATACAACCAGAAGAAGACAACAAAGTCAAAGCTCCTACACCCAAAGCCTCCAAGAAAAATATGAATCAGTCCCAGGCCTTGGAAGAGCTCAAAAGGGATTTTGAGAAGCAAGTAAGAGAAGTAGAGGAAAAACTGGGAAGAGAAATGAGAGGGATGCAAGAAAATCATGAAAAACAAGTCAACAGCCTGCTAAAGGAGACCCAAAAAAATACTGAAGAAAATAACACCTTAAAAAATAGCCTAACCCAAATGGCAAAAGAGGTCCAAAAAGCCAATGAGGAGAAAAATGCCCTAAAAAGAAAAATTGGCCAAATGGAAAAGGAAGTCAAAAAAATTACTGAAGAAAATGCTTCCTTAAAAATTAGAATAGAGCAATTGGAAACTAGTGACTTAATGAGAAATCAAGACACTGTAAAACAAATCCAAAAGAATGAAAAATTAGAAAACAATGTGAAATATCTCATTGGAAAAACAACTGACCTGGAAAATAGATCCAGGAGAGAGAATTTAAAAGTTATTGGACTATCTGAAAGACATGATCAAAAAAAGAACCTAGACATCATCTTTCAAGAAATTGTCAAAGAAAACTGCCCTGATATATTAGAACCAGAGGGCAAAATAGAAATTGAAAGAATCCATCAATCTCCTCCTGAAAGAGATCCCCAAAGGAAAACTCCTAGAATATTGTAGCCAAATTCCAGAGTTCCCAGCTGAAGGAGAAAATATTACAAGCAGCCAGAAAGAAACAATTCAAGTATTGTGGAAAAACAATCAGGATAACACAAGATTTAGCAGCTTCTACATTAAGGGACCAGAGGGCAAGGAATATAATATTCCAGAGGGCAAAGGAGATAGGATTACAACCAAGAATCACCTACGCAGCAAAACTGAGTATAATCCTTCACGGGGAACAAATGGTCATTCAGGGAAATAGAGGACTTTCAAGCATTTTTGATGAAAAGGCCAGAGTTGAATAGAAAATTTGACTTTCAAATACAAGACTCACGTGGAACATGAAGAGGTAAACAGGAAAGAGAAACCATAAGAGACCTACTAAGGTTGCACTGTTTACATTCTTGAATGAAAAGATGATATTTATAACTCATGAGACCTTTGTCAGTATTAGGGTAGTTGGAGGGAAAAAATTATATGTATATACATACATATAATGGATAGATAGATAGATAGATAGATAGATAGATAGATAGATAGATAGATAGATAGATAGATAGGGCACAGGGTGAGTTGAAGATGAAGGGGTCGTATCTGGAGAATAAAATTATGGTGTGAGAGAGGATTATACTAGGAGAAGGAGAAATGGAGAAGTAGAACGAGGTAAACTATCTCACAAAAAAAAACAGAAAAGAAAAGGCTTTTACTGTGCAGGGGAAACGAAGGAAGGTGAGAGGGAATAAGTGAAAGTTATTCTCATAGGATTTGGCTTAAGGAGGGAATAACATACACACTCAATCAGATATGGAAATCTGTCTTACCCTACAGGAAAATGGGGGGGGGGAAGGGGACAAGAGAGCAGGGAGATGATAGATAGGAGGGCAGATTGGGAAAGGGGGTAATCAGAAGCAAATACTTCTGAGGAGGGACAGGGTCAAAAGAAATAATAGAATAAATGGGGGGGCAGGATAGGATTAAGGGAAACAGAGTTAGTATTTCACAACATGTCTACTACGGAAGTGTTTTGCATAACTGCACATGTATAACCTATATTGAGTTGTTTGCCTTTTCAATGACAGTGGGTGGGGAGGGAGGAAGGGAGAAAATTTGGAACCCAAAGTTTTAAAAATACATGTTTTTAAAAAAATTAAAATTAAAATTAAAAAAAAAAGATGAGGGAGCTTTAGAAAAGGGAGGGTTTCTAAACACTGCCATCTTATGCCCTCTTCCTTTTCTGTAAATGAGGAATTTTAACTGTCCCACCTACTCATGGAGGCTGAGAATTACACTCCCTGTGAGGTTCTAAACAGCAGAGCTTTACATAAAGCAGGGTGCCCAGAGCTTTGTTCCTGGGCACTGAAATTGAAAGAGCAGGAAAATTTCACACATACACACACACACACACACACACACACACACACACACACACACACACACATACCTTCAGCTACAAAGAAGTCACCAAGATTACTAAATTCTCCCCTCAGTCAACTAAATTTGGTTTAATTGCCTCGTGGTAGTTTTTTATTATATTTTCATACTAGCTCCAAACCATGTCCAAGCCACTAATAATAATAAAAATAACTAAAATTTATACATGCCAGGCACCATGCTAAGTTCCTTACAATCATAATCATTTGATCTTCACAACAACTGTGGGAGGTTGATACTATTATTATCAGCCCCATTTTACAGATGAGGAAACTGAGGCAACCAGAAGCAAAGGGACTTGCCCAGGGTCACACAGCTAGTGAGAATATCAGGCTAGATTCAAATTCAGGTCTTCCTAAATCTAGACCCAGACTCTATCAACTATACCATGCAGCTGCCTCAATAGGCTCCTCCTTTACCTCACACTGGAGCTCACATTCCTGCTTCTGTCACCTTGGGCTCTAAGTGAATTCTCACCTTATCTTGCTCAGAACTGGAACACCACTCCACTTCTGGGCCAGCTCTAACCCATGAAACTCAGCCAACCCCATGCTTCTGCGTTCCAGCTCTCACTCTCCTCAATCTGTTGTGTTTCCCCATCAAAAAGTAAGTTCTTTTGTTGAGCTGGTCCAGCCACTCTGGAAAGGCATTTGGAGCAGTGCCCAAAGTTACAGAATTGTGCACGTCCTTTGCCCCAAGAATAACACCACTAGACCAGAGAGATCAAAAGAAAAGGGAAAAGGACCTGTATATATGTGTGTGTATATATATATATATATGTGTGTGTGTGTGTGTGTGTGTGTGTGTGTATGTGTGAATATTTGTGTGTTTATATATTGTATGAATGTATATTTGTGTGTGTACATGTACATATATATATATATATATATATATATATATATATACACACAGTGTACATACACATTTATGGCAACTCCTTTTTCAGTAGCAAAGAACTGGGAAATCAAGGAAGTACCCATCAATTGGGGAACAGTTGGACAAATTCTGGTATACTAATGTAACAAAATGCTATTGTGCCATAAGAAATAGTTAAGGGACAGCATCAGTGAAAACTGGGAAGATTTATAGAAAGCTGGTGCAGAATGAAATGGGCAGAACAACAGAACAGTATGCTCAATAACAACATTGTAAAAACAAATACCTCTGAAAGACTTGGGAATCCTGATCCATGCAATGACCAGCCATGACCATTCCACAGGACTGATGATAAAGCCTGCTAGCCTAGTCCTGACACTCAAAGCTGTGGACTGAGACACATGTTTGAGGGGCATGGCACAGAGGAACTTGTTTTGCTCGACTACATGGGATATAAGAGTTTGTTTTTCTTTTTTAATGCTGGGGAATGGGAAAGAGAAAAAATAATTTTCATTGAAAAACATAAAGTTTAATTTATAAAAAAAAAGTTCTTTGAGGGTAGAGGCTATGTTGCTTACTTACATTCATTGCCTCAGGGCTAACTAAGCCCAGTGCTTAAAACAATTGCAAAAACTGAATAATAATAGCTGTTATTTCTGTAGCATTTGCTACGTACCAGGCACTGTGCTGAACATTACATAATTACCTCATTTGATCCCTGCAACAACCCAGTGAAGTAGACACTATGATTATCCCCATTTTATAGTTGAGGGGCCTAAAACAAACAGAAGTTAAGTGACTTGCTCAAGGTCATACAGCTAATTAAGCACCTGAGGTTACATTGGAACTCACGCCTTCCAGACTCCAGACCCGGCCCTCTGTGCACCATGGCACCACCAGGCCATCTCCTCCCTCCTTCTAGCATCAATATTCAAGGCTTGTCTGAACTCTTAGAAGACTGTGTGTAGCAGCTATTTTACACTTGGCATATCCTGCCCTGCAGTGTGTATATTATTTTATATGTCTATGTCTTCTATCAAAAAAAGTATGGATAGTGGGTGGAGAACTGAACTTGGAACCAGGAAGACCAGAGATCAAACCCTCCTCTGATTTTTACTTGTTGTAGGCCAATGGGCTGCTCACTCATCTTCTCTGAGACTTAAGCAACTCTTTCAGACCATAAATTGTTGAGAGTTTGCACTCTGTGTTGGCGCTCAGGGTATTCGCACTGATAAAATCAGAGGTCCCAGAGCAGGGACCTGGTTCCTACTGTCTCAAAGAATCACAGAATCTCAGAGACACAAAGGTCTTCAGTGGCTGTCTCATCTTTGTTACTGTTCAGTCGTGTCCATCTCTTCATGACGCCATGACCCATTCTGTCCATGGGGTGTTGTTGGCAAAGATACCAGGGTGGTTTGCTATTTCCTTATCTTGTCTTACCACTCTTCAGGATACCTAGCACTCAGTCCTCCAGCCTTTGCTTGAAGACTTTCTATGACAGGGAACCTACTCTTTCCTAAGGTAGCCCAGCCCACTTTGAGATAGCTCTTATAGGACCTTTTCTTATATCAAGCCCAATTTTGCCTCTTTACAACTTCTAGCCATCATTCCTAGTGTTGCCCTCTTCCCTTTTCCCCATGACAGCCTTTCAAATACTCCTGCAGCCCTTGTATGCTTTGGGGCATACTTCTCCCCACTTTCACTTGCAGTGATGAGTAGCTTCCCGGAGTTAGGCTGGCTGCCTCTCCTGCTCAGGATAGCACAGCAGATCAGATAGTATGGCATCTTTGCTAACGTCATTTCCCTTAATAAAACCAAGCAGTACGTACAGCAGATAGAGTCCTAGACTCTGAATCACGAAAACCTGAATTTAATTTGACCTCAGACACACTGGGCAAGTCATTTAACCTCTCTCTGCTTCATTTTCCTCATCAATAAAATAGGAATAATCATAGCATCCACCTTACAGGGTTGGAAGGTTAAATGAGATAATATTTGTGAAGTGCTTTTCAAGCATCAAAATACCATATAAATTCTAGCAATTCTTATTACTCTTCTGGACCCACACACACTGACCAGGTGTAACCATTGATTAATTTAAACAAAGAAAAGTCAATGATGCTTTAGGACCCTTGAGCAAGAAACCAAATTATCCTGGGTAAAAAAACTCTTCCATGAGTCCCTTAGAGAAAAAGACCATCCAATTGGGGTCTGAACAAAATCTTGATGCAATTTTTCTAGGGATTTTTGTATTATAGATGATCCCCTTCAAAGTCCAGATGAGTTTTTCCTGCGTTCTACTTGAAATTTCCCTCAATAGATCCCTGTCCCTGCAACAGAACTATCAGAGTTCCAAACTCACTCAATAATAGGGCAAGTACACTTGAGGAGAAATAATAAAAAAGAAAACCAAATAATCTCCAAACAAGGAAAAGTTTCCCAAGGAAAGGAATTAAGTAAGTTGGGTTGGTTACTTTAGGGTTTCTGGGCCAGCAAGCAAACCTTATCCTATAGACCTATAGTACAGAAAAGGATTTCAGATAATCTGTCTGGACTCATATCTAGAGGAGCAGAAGGAATGGTTGAGACCAAAGTTTAGCAGGAAGACAAACATTTTCACTGCATGAGTGGGATGGGAGATGTATCCAAGAAGCAACTTATATGACCCAACTCATGAACAGCTGACTATTCTGGGAAAGCTCTAGAAAAAAATTCTTTTGTGATGAGTGATCTCAGAGAACATCTCAAATAAGTTGCTTGGAGGGGCAGCTAGGTGGCGCAGTAGATAGAGCACTGGCCCTGAAGTCAGGAAGACCTGAGTTCAAATCCAGATTCAGACACTTGACACTTACTAGCAGTATGACCCAAAGCAAGTCACTTAACCCCATTGCCTAGCCATAAAATAAAATAAGTTGCTTGGGCAAGTTAAGACTGATGAGCATTCATCTCTATGGACTCTAAGCCAAAGAGATAAGAGACCTCCTACCAGTCATACAAAGTTGGCCTAACCCAGATTGATTCAGAAATAGACATTTTATTTTACTTTATTTTATTGGCTAGGCAATGGAGTTAAGTGACTTGCCCAGGGTCACACAGCTAGTAAGTGTCAAGTGTCTAAGGTCAGATTTGAACTCAGGTCCTCCTAACTCCAGGGCTGGTACTCTATCCACTGCACTGCTTAGCTGCCCCAGAAATAGATCTTTTAAATGAAAAAGCTTCTGTATATTGTAACTCAAGGACTACTAACAGTGCTGGGTGACCTGAGCCCTCTATGACCTCAGGTTTAGGAAACTAATACTAATTCTAATGAGAATTATGATCAGTCAAATGCCATCAACTGTCAGTGGTATGAGGCAGAGAGCTCAATAGGTCACAAAAGATGAGTGCTATCAGACAAGTGACCAAACTAACTTAAGATGTCCAGGAAAAACTACAGAAACAGTTACACAAGTAGTCAGAGAATAACGCTGGTGCTTACCTATGCAATATATACCTTGCATGTGCTCCTTAAGTGCCAGAGGCAAGATTAGAACTCAGGTCTTCTGTTCTGTGCACTATGGCTTCACCTTGCTGGAGAAATGTGAAATGTTAAAGCTAGAGAGATCATCACCTAAAGCCCAGGGAGTTGAAGCAACTAGTCACTAGAATAACTAGTCAATGATAAAGTCAGAAGTAGGTCCCATGTCTCACATCACTTCTCTGGGCCTTTTATTTTTTCATGTTCAAAATGAGAGCAGTCAGAGCAGATAACCCCTAGTGACTTACTGTGTTCTAAGTCCTAGGACAACCTAGGCTTCTGACCTCTACATCAGTTTCCCTCCCATTATAACAACACAACTTTTATCCACTCTTTTTCTTTCCTGTTGTTATTCTCTCTGGTGCTGGAAGAACCCCAGAGTGATGTACCTTTAATCTACCCTGAACATCCCTTCCTAGGAAAGTGGAAAAAGAGGTTAGGAAGGGAAATGATCACTCCCTCCACCACTAACAGATACACAGAGAGTACCTTCCTTCTTTCCTTTCTCTTACTACCTGTTAAAGGAATATTTTTTTTTTTTGGTGAGAGCAAAACGTCAGAGAAAGCTCAACCACAATTGTTGATGGACAACCTTTAATATTTTGAGACCGTGAACTGGGAAATGTGTTTCTCTGCTTGATTGGACAAGCTGACTTCCTTAATTCTCCCCTAGGCTCAGAGCTAGATTTGAAAATAATCAGAGTAAATCTCAAACAGTACATCTTCAACAGTGATTTTTAAATTTTCTTTTCCCCTCTGCTTAAAAATAAAACCTACCACTGACAATATGAATGGATTCATGTTATTATCATAACTTTGGGCAGGATGAAGATGGAATTGCATGCCTGCTTAGGGTTTGATTCTCAATTTTGCCAGCTCTGGAATTCTTGCATTTCAGCTCCTTTTTTAGGTTCAAGGTATAAAGCATCTGAAAATGTGGCTCTTTGTTAAAACTGCAGTGAAATAAATCCCACCCACCCCTGCCTTAAAATCATTCTGAAGCTCTTCCAAAATACAAACGCAACCTCAAAATAGGATCAAGTCCTAATTCACCGTGGCATTAGCAACTCGTTTTTGCTTTTCCATAATGAGGTGAAAGACCACATGAAAGAAATGTTTCTAATCTCAAAGTTTCATATGGTTTTAAAATCCCTCAAAAATCCACAAAAATATTAATCATGGCCCTCTAATCATGGAATCATATTGACTCAAAGTGATAAAAATAATGGAAATGTTGTTTTGGTTTCCTAAATAGCAATAAGTAATGGCTAGAATGCAAGACTTGGAATTAGTGAGACCTGAGTTTGAATGCTCTGGTACTTAGTATTGTCTGACCATGAGCAAATCACCTAGGCTTTCGGAAGCACAGTTTCCTGTCTGCAAAATGGTGCCTTGACCAAGGTCACAAGCGATTGTTGTGAGATAATGCATGTAACCTAGGTGATGTTTTATATATATATATATATATATATATATATATATATATATATATATATATATATATATATATATTATATATATATTATATATATATATATATATATATATATATATTTTCCAAACTTCAAAGCACTATGTAAATGTCAGTTATTCTAATTATCACCTAATGTTTCATCCAAAAATTTCAAAGTACTTAGTACAAAAGAAAGCATTGGATTTTGATTTACAAGGTATGACTTTTTTTTTTTTGGCTAGGCAATGGAGTTAAGTGATTTGCCCAGGGTCACACAGCTAAGTAAGTGTTAGGTGTCTGAGGCCAGATTTAAACTTAGGTCCTTCTGAATCCAGGGCCAGTGCTCTATCCACAGCACCACCTAGCTGCCCCAAGATCTGACTTCTAATCCTGGCTCTGCTACAGTTTCCTCCTACAGCATTGTTCAGTCATTTTCAGTTGTGTCCAACTCTTCATGACCCCATTTGGGGTTCTCTTGTCAAAGATACCAGAGAGATTTTCCATTTCCTTCTCTAGCTCATTTTACAGATGAGGAAACTGAGGCAGACAGGGTTAAGTGACTTGCCCAGGGTCACACAGCTAGTAAGTGTCTGAGGCCAGATTTGAATTCAGGTGTTCCTGATTCCGGGATTGGTACTCTATCTAGTGTGCTACCTAGCTGCCATAGAGCATTGGACTGTATCAAAGAAGATGAAATAGGGATAAATACAGTATAAGACATGAGAGCTGGACAACCAGCATAAAGACTGAGGGCGGGAGAGGTGGTTGTCCACCTCTCATGTCCTATACTCATGTCTTATATTGACTACAAGCTCAGTATGAGTCATCAAGTGACTGGGGGATGATCATCTATCAAGGCTTCAGGATTCAGGCTTCTTAGGTATTAAACTCGATGACTTCCTTGGACTCCTCCATCTTTAAGAGTCAATGATGCTACACTATTAATATCACTTCAGATGGCATTAGCTTTGATGGCTGCCATGCCACCTTCTTGCCCCAATAGTTTGAGGTGGCACAGTTCTTGCAACCTAGCAAGAACTCTGTTCATCAATTGATCAACTTTGTCTTCAAACAGCCATTCTTCCAAGATTTCCTTCAATCAGTGATTGACAGATAGTATTTCTCTCCATCATCTTCCCAATCATTTCTGTTAGATGTCTCTATGGCTCAAATATTTTATGGAAGTCTTGGGGGGAAAAGCTTCAAGGAACTCAAGGGAATTGATTGGGGAACTTTCTTCAAGGCCTCCTATAGATTTCTAGGTCCTCAATGGCAGCCCTTTGACTGAATCCACACTTCACAGAACAAATACCCTTAATAAAAGGATTTGTTCTGTAAAATTTGGACTCAGTCAAAAGGCCTCACCTGAGGACCTAGATGGCCACATACGGCCTCAAGTTTGCCACCCCTGAATTAGACCCTTGTCACTGTATCATATTACTTGACGTTGGGACATGATTATGGCCTAACCAAGTTAAGGCAACCTTTCAGAACTTTTCACCAACTCCAGGGAGTAGTATATGTCTTAGCAACAAACACCAAATACATATTTATTATGTATGTACTGTGTGCTGAGTATGGTGCCAGGTAGACCCTGGAAGAAATACAAAGATTAAACAAGACTCAGTCCCTGCCCTCATGAAACTTACAGTCTAACAGGCAGATCTGACACTCCTCCTATAACTTTCTTTTGTGTTCACCATGGCCTCCAATCCATGCTTTCCTCAGGACTATCCCAGGCTCTGATTCCTGCCCTAACTCTCCTGTCTTTTGAATCTTGACCTTGTGTTGAAGCAATTCCATTATATACCATCCTCTACTCTGGGATCCCTTATTCTCTTGTCCTCTCGTTGATCATATCTTGCCTAATCCCAATCCTACAATGTTACTACCTTCTTCCTCCTTTGCTCTTACTCGAGCTGCAAAATGGAACTGAAAAGAAATCATAAAACCCTGCTTGAGTGAATCCACTACAATTTATGTCAGCTAACCTCAATTGGGCCTTCACTATAGCAAGACAATGCCACTCTTCCTCCCTAACTGATTGCCTGCCTCCACTCATCATGACAAGGGTTCCAAATCTTTTTTTTCTTTTATCAAGCCTCCAATGCCACTTCCTCTCCCTACCCTCTCTGCTGAGGACCTCTCCTCAATCTTCACAGAAAAATAAAAGCTAAGGCCATTCTTTGAAACCTACCCCTTCTTTTCGACTCACACCTCTCTGACATTGTCCCCCAGTATTGTTTCCTTCACTCTAGCCTCTGATGAAGAGATGGCCCTTCTCTCTGCCAAGGCAAATCCTTCCACATCCATGTCTTCTCTAGGAGATTACTCTCACCATCATCCCCACTTTCTCTCCCTCTCTATAGGCTCCTTACTTGCTGCCTACAGAAATGTTCACGACTGCCCCATCCTTTAGGGAAAAAATTCCCGTTAGATTCAAGCATGCCTCCCAATTTTTGTCCTGTATGTTTCCACTTTCTCAGCTTTTATTTTGCTGTTGTTCAGTCATTTTAGTTACTTTTGACTCTTCATTACCGTTGGTTTTGCCAATGGTTTGCGATTTCCTTCTCTGGTTCATTTTACAGGTAAGGAAACTGAGGCAAACAGGGTTAAGTGACTTGCCAGTGTCTTGAGGTCAGGTTTGAACTCAGGAAGATGAGTCATCCTGACTCCAGGCCTGGCACTCTGTGCACTATGGCACCAGCTGCCCTTTCTCAGCTAAACTTGAGGAGAAATAAAGAACACATCCACATTAGGTGCCACCATTTGCTCTACTCTCTTCTAAACACAATGCAATCTGGCTTCCAAGCCCATCTTTCAACTGAAACTGTTCTCGCCAGAGTTACCAATGATTCTTCATTTGCCAGATCTAATGGTTTCTTCTTGATTCTCATCCTTCTTGACCTTTCTGCAACATTTGATATTTTGGGGCACCTAGGCGCAGTGGATAAAGTACCAGGCCCAGAATCAGGAGGACCTAAGTTCAAATCTGGCCTCAGATTCTTGACACTTACTAGCTGTGTGACCCTGGGCAAATCACTTAACCCTAGAAAAAAACGAAAACCAAAAAAAATCTTTTTGACATTTTGACTGCCTTCTCCTCCTAAATACCCTCTCCTCTGTGGGTGTTTGTTTGGACTAGACTGGTACTCTATCCGCTGTGCCTAGGTGCCCCAAAATGTCAAATGTTGCAGAAAGGTCAAGAAGGATGAGAATCAAGAAGAAACCATTAGATCCGGCAATTGAAGAATCATTGGTAACTCTGGCGAGAACAGTTTCAGTTGAAAGATGGGCTTGGAAGCCAGATTGTATTTGGCTGTTCCTTCTCAGCATTTTTGGGATCTTCCCCCATGTCATATCCACTAACTAGGTTTGTCCCCAAAATCTCTGTCCTAGGTCCTCTTCACTCTTTTCTCTGTGCTCTTTTATTTGGAGACTCTTATCAACTACAGTGGATTCAGTGATCATCCCTCAGCAGATGATTCCCAGAGCGATATATCCAGCACTAGTCTTTCCCCCGAGCACCAGTCCTACATCATCCACTGCCTGTTGGGCATTTCAGACTGGGTATCTCTTAGGCATCTCTGCCTCAACAGGCCCAAAATAAAAATCATTATCTTCCCCAGCCCCCCACCAAGCCTTCCCCTTTTCTGAACATCCTTGCTGCTGTCAAGGGCACCACTCTTCTCCATTCCCCAGGTTTACTACCTACGTATCGTCCTCAGCTCTTTGCTCTACTGCTCATTCCACATATCCAGTAAGTTGCCAAATCTTATATTTCTTTCTTTTCAACATCTCTTGCAGAGGCCTGTCCTTTCCATTCCAACAGTACTACTCTAGTTCAGGCCCTCATCACCTCTCACCTGGATGTTTCAATAATTAATTGGTAATTAATTTTAATTAATTTAATTTCACCAAGGGCTTTTTAATCGGTCTCTCTGCCACAAGTTTCCCCCATTTCAACAAATTTTTCTCTCCACTACCAAAGCAATTTTCCTAAAAGGCAGATCTTACAATGTCCCACCCCACTCCCCATTCAATGAACTCCAAGGGCTCCCTACTATGGCCAGGGTCCAATTTAATGTGACATTTAAAAACTCTTCACAACCTAACCTATTCCAACCCTTCCAATCTTCTTCCATTCTACCCCACCTCCACCAACGAAGGAATTTAGCCATCCTGGCCTAACTGATACTCTTCTCACACAACACTTCATTTCCCATCTCTCTGTGCCTTTGCACTGACTGTCCACCATGCCTGGAATGTCCTCCTTTCTCACGTTGGGCTCTTGGAATCCTTGGCTTACAGCTTAAGGGTCACCTCCTCCAGGATGCCTTTCGTGGTCCTCCCAGTGGCTAGGGTCATCTCCTCTAACCATCTTCCATCATTCAGTATGTATCCATTTTCCATCAGCTGTTTTGCTGGGCAATTCTAAGGAGCATTGTACCTCCTCCGGGATAGGCCGATCACCTAAAATCTCATCACCATGCTGATTGACATGGCTTTTCATATTCAACACCTTTTTCGGCACCCTCAGTTACCTCTCCCCTCTGACTGAAGGACTAGAATGTGGAGCAGCAAAGACTCTCCAAAGGCTTCCTTTTCAGAGGAACTTTCCAAGCATCTCCATTTTCCTTCAGTAGCTCTACTTAGTCTTGACTCCCCAGAACATCATGCACCTACCTGGTCCCATCCCAGTGTCCCCTTCCCCCTCTTTCAGCTTCCTTTTGTGCATTCCCTTTCCCCCATTAGATTACAAGATACTTGAGAGCAGGGACTTTCTTTTTCTTATTTGTATCCCCAGAGCTTAGCATGGCACCTGACATACAGTAGGTGCTTAATGAATGTTTAGTGAATTGAATTTATATAAAACATCTTCCCCATTAGGGTAACTCTTTGAGAGCAGGAACTGTTTTTGCTTTTTCTTTGTAGTCCCAGAATTTAGCATAGTTCCAGACACACATGAGGCATTTAATAAATGGGTGTTGATTGATTGAACATCTTGCCCAGAGTCATTGGGCTGATACTTATCTGAGGCAAGATTCAAACTCAGGTCTTCCTTACTCCTACCTAGCCCAGCTTTCTCTCCAGAGCATTGCCCAGATGGTATAGCCCACGCGGCCTAGACTTAATAAACTCATGAGACGTGGGAGGTAGAAGAAACCTTATGGATACCCCAGTCTAACTCCTTCACGTGAAAGATGAAGAAACTCAAGCTCAGAGAAGTTGGGACTTATCCAAGGTCTCACAGCTGGTCAGTAGCAGAGCCAAGATGAGCTTTCCTGACCCTTCTCCCACCCAGGTCCAAGATTCTCCACTGTGTCACCTTCTGAGGATCAATTCTTTCCTTCTATTTAAACTTGTGATGAACCCCACAACCAACTCAAATCATTGAAGTTTAACTTATGTGGGCAAACATCAACCCAGAGTAGCACCATTTCCCGTGAAACTGTAATTGATGTAAAGCCATTTCCACAACATAGAAACGGCCTCAGCCAGCAAACGCTTGATCTTCTTGCCAAGTAAAAAGACAAGGTAGCCAAGGGAAACATAGGTTTAAAATATAAAACATAAACTTGTTTGCAAAACCAAATGGAGGAGGATATCCCAAGATTATGAGCAGTACGGGCCCATAAAATAGTGAGAAACAGTGAAAGGAAAAATGAGTTTGTTGAAAATCTGGCACAAGATTAAACAACGAAACCCTAAGAGAATTTATAGAAGAAACTAGAAAGAGAAAAATAGACCCCAAAAATGGAAAATATCTGCCATATTTTGTATAACAAAGTACTAGGTAGACATGTGGTACAGTGTTTATGGCACAGGACTTGAAGTCACGAAGGCTAGAGTTCAAATCCTAACTCAAACACTCCCCACTTTCATGACTCTGGGCAAGTCATTTACCCTCTTAGCTTCCATTTTCTCATCTGTAAAAAGGTGATGATAATAGCATCTACCTCATAAGATTGTTGTAAGAATCAAACGAGTCAAAATACGTGAAGTGCTTTGCAAACTTTAAAAGACTTTATAAATGCTAGCTATTTTTTCATCAATAAACTTGGAGTCACTATACTTGACTTTAACATCAGTCCCCAACATGCCATATGTGAAGTAACAATGACACTGAAGACAACGCGGCCAGGACAAGCAATGGGTTAGATTAAGTATACTTAGAAGAGGTCCAGTCTTGGTTGACACAGTGATTAGTGCATCGAAGGATTGGTTCTCAAGCTCTATAAAAAATGAGAAGCTACCAAGGCACAGGGAAAAATACTATATGGATTAACTATCCAAAAAGGATGACAAAAAAAAAGAATATCCTCAGACACTTGACACTTACTAGCTGTGTGACCCTGGGCAAGTCACTTAGCCCCATTGCCTAACCAAAAAAATATATATATATATATATAAAATATATATATTATATATATATATATATATATATTATATATATATATATAATATATATATTTTTACTACATAGACCTATACGTGAGTGGAAGCCTCCTTTAGAGAGGCAATATAGTGAAAGAGAGAGAGGCATTATTAGCCTTGGCATCAGGAAGAACAGAGTTCAAATCTTACCTTACTTAGATACTTACTGTGTGAGCTTGGTAAGTCAGGGAACCTCTCTAGTTCTTAGTATCCTCTGCATGAAAAAAGGGGTTTGACTTGATGACCCCCTAAGGTCCCTTCCACCTCTAAATCTACCACTGTGCACCCTTACCATTCATTTTAATGATAGCTAATAGCTGCCATTTATGCAACACTTTAAGGTTTGTAAATATTTTCAAATACTGTTTTACTTTATCCTCACAGCAACCCTGGAAAGTAGATGCTATTATTATCCACATTTTACAGATGTGTCAATAGAGACAAAAAGGTTCCATCACCTGCCCAGGCTGGAAAGCAGATGCTATTATTATCTACATTTTCCAGATGAGTAAACTGAAGCAAAAGGGTTATGTGACCTGCTCAGGGTCCCAAGTGTCTGAGGCCAGATTTGAACTCAGATCTACCTGACCCCAGGCTGAAGCACTGGGCAACCTTTATAAACATATTAGGGACAATGGAAAGGACCGTGGAAGAAGGGAGGTCTTCCTTGGTCCCTAACCTGCCTCCTGCACAGTGGATGAAACACAGGACTTAGAGTGAGGAAAACCTGGTTTTAAGTCCTGCCTTGGATATTTGATCACTGTCTCAACCTGGGCAAGTCACTTAAACTCTCACAGACTCAGTTTCCTCATCTGTAAAATGGCTCATGAGGTCCCTCCCTGCTCTAGGCTTATGACCCTTTGAGCTCTTCATGGAGCACCCAACATGGAAAGAAGGGGGAGCAGGAGGATGCTTGCCATGACAGAAAAGGAGAAGGCATAAAGAGGGGAATAGGAAGGACCTCAAAATCCATGGCTTCTGTTTCCTGGGATGCTTGCACACGGCTGAGCAAAAAAAAAAAAATGTTATGAAAGTAATAAAAGGAGGCTCCTGGAAGCCTGCCCCTAAGAATGTCTCGGGCCAAGTTTCTGAGGCAATATTGCCATCTAGCGTTCGAACAAGCCCAAGTCAAACTCTAAAGGAAATGAAATTTAGAGGTCAGTGGCTCCTTTAAGCCAGGGCTGTAACCAGCCTTATCTGTTTTTTTAAAAAATGAGAATAATAATATTTTGTCTCTCTCTTTTTATTCCCTAGTGGTTGTAAGAAAAGTGATTTGGAACTGGTGCCAAGGAAATGTGACCTACTAATAAAAGAAAACCATTGGTGATTTCTTTGAGACTGGTGATCTTCGATGATGATGATGATGACTTAAGATGTGTCAAAAAAAATCTTTACATATATAAAATATTTATGTGTGTGTGTTCTCATTTTATGTGCACAACAACTCTCTGAAATAAGTCATAAGTCTAGAATTGAAAGGGAACCTCAGAGTCCAATGACCTCATCCGGCAGTTGAGGAAATGAGTCCTATGAACACGGGGATCAGCTTATCAGAATGGGTGTGTAATCTCATGGACCCAAAGAATCACACATCATGAGAGCTAAAGATCACCCAGGCCAAAACCCTCATTCCACAAATAAGCAACTGAAGTCCAGGTGGATGACATGACTTCATCATAGCCATTCAGTCAGTTAACAGAGGAGCCAAGACTAGAACTCAGGTCTTCTGACTCCTAGTCTACCATTTTGGTTTGTTTCCCGCTATGCCAAGCTGTTTCCTATATGTTTTCTGAGCAAGTCATACCTGGTCTTGTTTATTTATCTGTTATGAAAAGGAATGGGAGGTGAAGGGAAAAGGAGGGAGAGGAGGAACATGGTGGTGAAATCCAGAGATTCAGAAGTATAGCCAGGAGAGGGATGAAACAAAAACAAACAGCACATCTAATCCATCTTCCCTATTCCAGTTGTTCAAATCTTTAAGGAGAGCTACAGATCTCCTCTTCTCCAAGATAAACATCCCCAGTTTATTAATTAATTAATCTTCCCCTTCTCCATCCTGGTAGCACTACTCTGAACATTCTCTAACCTATTAATGTTCTTCCTAGGAATGAACACAATCCTTGAGATGTGATCGGACCAGAGCACAGCAGAACTAGAATCAGGGATGTGTTGGTAAATGTTTAAGAACCAAAAGGCAGGGGAGGGGAGGGGAGAGTAAGAGTTACATACATACTTTAAGCATAATCTGGGTCATTAACATTTTCTGCATCACGTAAGTCTAGAACGTCAACAAAACAATAAACCAAGCCCAGATTTGTAGCATTTATTGATTTCTGAGGAATGATGTTCACACTGATAATTTGACAACCGGCTTTTCTCAAGCTGATTCAAGTAGGCTACAGCACACCCCTACAAAAAACCTAGTCTCTATCAATCTAGTCGCAGATTGCACTAAGCTTTGTTTGGCTCTGGGGTCCCACTGCTAATTCCTGTTGAGCTTGGAATGCATTAAAACCCTCACATTTTTGTTTTCAGACAAACTGCTAGCCAACAATGTTTCCTCTATCCTGTACTTGTGAAGTTGGTTTTTGAAAGTATAAGACTAGATTTATCTCTTATTAAACTTCACCTCTGTAGAGTCAGCTCAATCTGTCAATATTTTCAAAAATCCCATCATCTAATGTTTTAGCTACTCTTCCCAGATGTTTGTCTTTATCCAAGTCCTTAATACTTGGATAATACTAAAAACAGCAAGATGGCATAGTGGATAGAGTGCTAGGTCTACAGTCCTGAAGATCTGAATTCAAATCCTGCCTGCCTGCTGGCTGTGTGACAGTGGGCAAGATACTTAACCTCTGTCTGCCTCAGTTTCCTCACCTGTAAAATGAAGATAATAGTAGCACCTACCTCCCAGGGTTGTTTTGAGGATAATATAATATTTACAAGGAGCTTTGCACATCTTTAAAATGCTATATAAATATTACCTCTTGTTGTTAATTAGTAAAACATTAAACAGCACAGATCCACACATAGATCAAAGAGGCCCTCCACTGGAGACATTAATACCAGTAACACCTATTCAACCCGTTCTGAATCTATTTAATTATACTGCCACCAAGCCTACATTTCTCCACTGTTTCCATAAGAATAATATGAATTTTTTTGGAGGCAATCAGAGTTAAGTGACTTGCCCAGGGTCACACAGCAATATGATTTATTTTGGCAAATTCATTGCTAATATTTTGGTCACCATATCTAGAATATTCCCCTATTCCCCCACTTTAGTCACACTTTAAAAAATAAGAAATATACTTAATCTGCCATGGCCTGCCTTTGACGTAAGTAAGATGGCCCAGACCTCTGTGATCACCATGTTTTTCTCCAGATGTTGAAAGCCATCTCTTTACTAACTTTTACTGTTCTAGAACTTTCCCTAAGAACCGAAGTCAAGCTCACTAGTCCGTGAACTCCATTCTCTTTGCTTTTTTGAAAGTTGGAATATCTCCACACAGCAAGACAAAGTTCATTTGAAAATTAAATTTCAGTCTGGTTTCATAATTTATTAACTCCCAGAGTAAAGAGTGCACACTTTTAAAAAGGGAAGCACGATTAACTTTTTTGTTGTCTTCTGATGTCTGGTCTGGGAAATCCTCAGCTTCCCACACAATTTCGCAGTGAGCTGGCCAGTGTACTGCTAGAGGAGTCCAAGCTGTGTCTGAATACCACTGCCTCTTTCCCACTACAGAAACAGGAATCAGGTTTGCGGTATGTCTATCTTCTCAGTGACATGGATCACCAAGAGACGGCAGAGGGGACAGGGGGTGAAGTCTGGAAACTTCTCTTCCTCAGATCTGGGTTCTGGGAGGGTTTCTCCTGGCGCTACAGAGAATCCAATCTTTAAAAAATCAAATCGGGGGCAGGGGGCGTAGGGGGAGGAAGGGCACTCCCAAGGAAGGCTGATTTTCACTTTCCCTAAGGTGTAAGCCTACATGGGACAGGTAATGGGGAAGATCTCCCCCTCCATGCCTGGGACACATGTAGAGGAAGCCTGGGATTGTAGAAAGGTTACTGGCAAAAGAGACTATATATTTTGACCTCAAGAACAGGACCACGTGGGGCTACAAATCAGCAATTGTTTTTATCTTATGTTATTTTAGAAGTTATTGCTATATCTATTTTTTTCTTTTATATGTTTTTATTGATATTTTCTGTTCCTTACATAACCATATTATACTATGTATCCCTCTCCCTTCCCTTTCCTTCCCTTCCCAGAAAGCTATTCCATATGACAAATAGTTCTTTTTGAAGAGGATAAAAAAGTCACCATAATTGATTGATACATTGAAAAATTCCCAAAATATGTGCAATGTGTAATATCTATGGCCTTCCACTTTTACCCAGGACGAGTTGGAGGTGTCCTCTCATATCTCTTCACATTAATGTTGAAATAGCAAATGCGAGTTAGGGTGTGAAATTTATCAGCTCTATTTTTTTTTAACTAGGGCATGATAGGAAACATTAGAAAAGAGAAAAGAAAAGGAAAGAAAGAGTCTAAAGAAGTGTTACATGTACATACAAAAACACAGTGTCCCCATTTCCCCTTCCCTGGTTGTCTCGCTTCTTTGGTCCCTGATGAAAAGTGTGAGATAGTTGGATTCTTTTTTTTTTTTTTTGGCTAGGCAATGGGGTTAAGTGACTTGCCCAGGGTCACACAGCTAGTAAGTGTTATGTGTCTGAGGCTGGATTTGAACTCAGGTCCTCCTGAATTCAGGGCCAGTGTTCTATCCACTTCGCCACCTAGCTGCCCCCGAGATAGTTTGATTCTTTATGTCAGCAAATCAATGTCTCTCTAGACACACAAATACACACACACACACACACACACACACACACACACACACACACATACACTCACACTCAACTGAATTTGTCCCCATTGTTAGAATTCCCAGTCATAGCTTTGTTTAGGCACAAGGCACCCAGTCCCTTCTCATCATCTGCAGAATAAGAGTAGTCATAGGATATAAGATACTGAAAACTCACTCTTTCAACAGGGTAGGATGAAGAGTCTTGTTTGATACGCAGCTTCCACATGGTCAAAGACCAGACATTTGGTAAACTCCCTTTACAGATCCAATCCTTTGAATAGCCTCAGTGCCATTTGCTTTACCCAACCAGGTCCTGAAAAATATCCTTCCATCCTTTTTATACTATGCCTCATTCTCTCCAGGATAGGAGAGGGGAGTGGAAGAAACAACAAATTCTTTTCTAACACACAAGAGCATGCTACATTCCTCCCCTAGTGAATTCTTGCCTCCTTGAGTCAGCCAAAGGCATCTGGAAGAGCCAAACTCATGCATACCTTCTCTGAGACTGTCATATCCATGATTTTATATGCTGGTGATCCTGCTTTTAAAGGACAGAGATCACGGTATAATGCAAAGGTCACTGTGTGGGGGGTTACGATGAACTCAGTTCAAACTCAACAGCACGGTCCATTGGGAAAAGAACTGTGTCTCAAGTCAGATAACATGTGTTCGAACATGAGTTCTGTCCCTTACTGCTGTAAGCTCTCTGGGCCCCGGAAGCTTCCTCCTCTATAAAATGAAGGGAATCACTCAGTTAAGTAGTGTTTATTAAGCACTTACTGCTATGTACCAAGCACTGGGCTAAGTGCTTAAGGAGACAAATAAAGGAAAACAAAGTGACTGGATCCTAACAGTCTAGACAGCTCGAAAGGTCATCTAATTCAGGAGCAGTGGATAGAGTACTGGGTTTGAAATCAGGAAGACCTGAGTTCAAATCCAGCCTCACACACTTAACTAGCTGTGTGACCTTTGACATGTCATTTGGTCTCTATTTTCCTCAGCTATAAAATGGAGATAACTATAGCACCCACCTTACAGAGTTGTTGTGGGGATCCAATGAGATAGTATTTATAAACATTCATAAACATTATAAGCATGATTAGCACAGTGCCTAGTCCATAGTATGAGCCATACAAATGCTTCTCCCCTCCACCTCATACTAACATTTTAGTGAGGAGGAAGCTGAGGCCCAGAGAGGTTAAATAATTTGCCTATTGTCACAGAGATGGTATGACAATCTACAAGGTCCCTCTCAGCTCTAAATCCTAAATTCTGTGATATATATGTCAAATGTTCTGTTTTATGTTTGCCTCCAGTTTTTTTTCCATTCTCCTGGCCTTGCACACATTCCTTTCTCTCAGACCTTGATAAGTTTTGCAAAAGCCACATATTTCTGTCACTGCCAAGGTCTTTCATTTACAATTCTGCGGGATACCCATGCTGTTATCAGGAAGGGGCTGATAAGAGTTTGACCCATTGACCCTACTGGGATATCGGTTGCCTAACAAGTATCTAAAATTTTAATCCAATGAAATGAATGTGAGAATATCACACTAGAATATCACAGGAAGAATCTAGTAAGTGACTGTTATGCGCCATGCACTGTATTCTGGCTGGGAATACAAGGATAAAACCAAAGTGTCCTTGCTTCTCAAGTTACATTCTACTCTGGGGTTTGGACAGAGAGCAACATGCATGCAAGTAAGGAAATAGAAAATCCACACAAAATAATTAAAAAGAAATTTCAAAGAGAGGTGCACTAACAGCAGGAGAAGCAGGAAAGGGAAACAGAATTTGAGCTGAATATTGGAGGGAACTGGGATCCTAAAAGATGGAAGTGAGGAGGGAGAATGAATTTTCCAGGCATGAGGGATAACCCTGTTGTGCTTAGTGAGGAGAGCAACGAGGCCATTTTGGCTGCAATGCAGAGTACGGGATGGAGATTTCTAAAATTGTCTTGGAAAGATCAACTGGAGCCAGATTGTGAAAGTCTCTAGAAGCCCAACAAAGGCATCTGTATTTTATCCTAGAGGTAACAAGGAATTATTCAAGCTTCCTGAGCAAAAGAGTGACATGGACAGATCTGTGTTTTAGGAATATCAATCTGTCAATGATATGGAAGATGGATTGGAGATGGTTTTGAGGCAGGAGTTTCCTTAAGAGGCTATTGCAACAATCTGGGCAAGAAGTGATAAGTGCTTCAGTGAGGTTGGTGATTGTGGAGGGCTGAGAAAGAAACAGATGTGAGAGGTGTGGAGGTAGAATCAATGCCGGGTAAAGGAAAATGAAATGAAAAGTACAAGGTGTCTCTAAAGTTATGAACCTGGTTGACTCAAAGGATAGTGATACCCTGGAAAGAAATAGGGAAGGTAGGAAGAACTCAGTAATTTCATTCTCTGGTGCTGTTTCCTCATTTATAAAATTAGGAGGTTAGACTAGATGTCCTCTAAAATCTACTCCAGATTTAATTCCTATGATATGGTCACAGTCAGCCATCTGAACACGAAGTCATCACTGACTGGTTAGAGCAAAGATTGACAATGCTAATTAGATGATAAAAATGAAATGACAGTGCAATGTAAGATTATAAAAGATTTGAACAGCCCTGCTTGATGATGCTAAACTTTTTTTTCTTCCTTTTTTTTTTTTGTGAGGCAATCAGGGCTAAGTGACTTGCCCAGAGTCACACAACTAGTAAGTGCCTGAAGCCACATTTGAACTCAAGTCCTTCTGACTCTAAGACCGAACTCTTTCCTCTGTACCACCTAGCTGTCTCTACCCCAAATTTTTAAAGTGAGAAAGAGACAAGAGTAAATGTTGACCATCAACATTTCCTGTAAAAATCTAAGTAACATGAAATTGTAGTACACTCGTCCCTTCTACATCGTGACTTTCCCCATCGTGGTTCTGATATATCATGGGTCAGCATAAAAAATTAAATGGGAATTTTGAGAGAGTTTTGAAG
Source organism: Phascolarctos cinereus (assembly GCF_003287225.1). NCBI lineage: Eukaryota > Metazoa > Chordata > Mammalia > Diprotodontia > Phascolarctidae > Phascolarctos > Phascolarctos cinereus. The sequence continues at coordinate 47,699,516 of NW_027555958.1, read as the reverse complement.
AAGATACAGACATTTGACATATGAAGGCCAGCAGACAACACAGAAAAAGTTTAGAAACTCAGAAATGCATAAAATATATGTATAGTATGCATATGCATAAAATACATGTATAGTATATGTATAGTATAACACTATACTACATGTATAGTATTGTGTTGTAGCAATGTATATTTTATCTTTTAATATTATAATAATTCAGACTTCTTCTCTGGTATGAAAGAAGGGCCAAAATTTCCAGATGGTAGCGGCTAGGGGTGGGGGCGGGGGAGGGGGGAACCATGCCCCTAACCCCGGCAATGTGGAAGGGATAACCGTAATAATAAATCAGCTGAAAGAGCCTCCACACTGCATCAGCCAGAAAAGAGCACATCATGATGGAAAAAAGATTCAATTCACAGTCACAGAATCATAGACCTGTAGTGTGTGTGTATGTGTGTGTGTGTGTGTGTGTGTGTGTGTGTCTGTCTGTCTGTCTATAGGAAGAGAGACCTACACCACCTGTAGTGAGGGCTATCATTGTGGGGCTCAAAGGGAAGGAGAATAGACATCTCTAGCCTCTTCTCCTCCAACCCTTCTCCAAGGCAGACTAATTCCTGCTGGGAGGAGAAGCAGGAAGTTGGGGCCTGAGGCTACTCTGCTATCCTCTAAGAGAAGGGGTGGCAGGGGAGAACTGTGTCTATCTGATACCTTAAATATTGTTAGTCTAGGAAATAAAATTGGATTCCATCTAATTTCTGATAACTAAGTCATTATTGGTCGGTTGATTATTATCCTTTGTTCTCAAAGAGGACCAAATGACATCACTACATTGGAGTCAAGCACAGTGTGTCTGACAGTGGCTGATCAGACCAATATGAGCCCAGAAGGCTCTCCCACAGGTTGGGCACAAATAGTATGTGTGCACATTTGGGGTGGATTCCCTAAATCTGCGCATCTCGAGTTTCTTTTGAGCAACTTCAATTCTGCTTTGCTCATAGAGCACAGAACCTTCTCTGATAGGGGCACACCATGCAGGGCGATCCTATGTCAGTGTCTCCCATGTGTCACAATCAATTCCAAAGTTCTTCAGAGAGACCTTGAGAGTGTCCTTGCATCGCTTCTTCTGACCTCCATGTGAGCGCTTGCCTTGTAATCTTTTGGGCAAATGTACTTTTGGCATTCAAACAATGTGGCCAGCCCATTGGAGCTGTGCTCTCTGCAGTAGAGTTTGAATGCTTGGCAGTTCAGGTCCAGAAAGAACCTCAGTGTCTGGTACCTTATCTTTCCAAGTGATCTTCAGAATCTTCCTAAGGCAATTCAGATGAAAACAATTCCATTCTGGGTATACTGTGTGGGTTTCATAGGCACGCAACAATGAGATCAGCACAATGGCTCTGTAGACCTTGAGTTTGGTAGGCAGTCTAACACTTTTCCTTATTCATGTCTTCCCAGAGTCTTTTCCTTCAGCAACCTGAAGTAGGGTTGGCCTCTCTCATCTTCTTTCTCAAAGATGGAAGCCAGAAATGCTCTAAATCACTATTGATCAGAGAAATGTAAATTTTTAAAAATCCTGAGATATCATTTTACACCTATCAGATTGGCTAAAATGAGAGAAGGGGAAAGCAACAAATGTTGGAAGGGATGTGGAAAAATTAGGACTGTGAACTAATCCAACCATTTTGGAGAGCAAACTGGAATTATATCCAAAGAGATAAAACTGCCTATGCCCTTTGACCCAGCAATATCACTATTAGGTCTGTTTCCCAAGATGATTAGGGAAAAGGGGGAAAAAACCTATATGTTGGGAATGGCTGAATAAATTATAGTACATGATTGTAATGAAATACTACTGTGCCATAAGAAACGATGAGCTTGATGATTTTAGAAAAACATGGAAATAAATATAGATTTAATAAATAAATATGGATTTATTTATTTATTATATTATATTTAAATAAAACCATACCATACTTCTATTTATCAGTTCTTTCTCTGGATGTAGATAGCATCTTTCTTCATAGGTCCTATGTAGTTAATTTGGGTATTTGTAATAGTCAAAATGACTTGGTATGACTTTAGAATCTTTCTTCATGGGTCTCTTTTTGCTCTTCATTATTTCATGCAAGTCTTTCCATGTTTTTCTCAAATTATCAAGCTCATCGTTTCTTATAGCACAGTAGTATCCCATCATAATCACATACCACAACTTGTATAGCCGCTCCTGAAGTGATGGGCATCAATGATTTTTGAAAAACGTAGAAAGACTTGCATGAAATAATGAAGAGCAAAACCAAGAGAATGCTGTATACGATAATAACAATATTGCTTTAAGAACAACTTTGAGTGACCAAGTCATTTTGACTATTACAAATACCCAAATGAACTACAATGGACCGATGAAGGAAGATGCTATCTGCATCCAAAGAACTTGTAAATAGAAATATAGTATGGTTTTACATATATATATATATATATATATACTTATCTGTGTCTAATGGTAGCCATCTCCGGGGTAGGGGGTGGAGGGGTGCAGTGAGGAAGAAAAAAAAAAGTTACATGATAACTTCATTATGTAATTAAAAGGAAAAGCAAATTGTACATAATAGACTTGCAGTTTCACATGCAATCCTCTTTTTTTGTATTCTTTGTTACAGAAATGAATGTTTGATTTTTTTAAGTTCAGAATAATAATTTTTTAAAAAGATGGAAGCCAGAAGCACTCAAAGCAACTCAATGCTCGAAGGAGACTTAAGCTTGGAAAGTCCTGAAAGAGGCTGGTCAAGGCTGGAGCTTTCTCTCTTGCCATGCAGGACAAGGCTTTCATCTGCACCAATAAGGATAGAATATCATACCAATAAGCTTTGGAACAAGGGTTACATTTGTGTCTGTCTGTATTGTTATATTATGATTACATATGTATATTATGATATACGTACATGTATAAAAATCAAACAACAGTAGATAACTAAGTATTGCTACAAAAATATAGCATGGTCAGAAGTGCTAAATCTCACAATAAACTAAAGCTGATTTGGGGAAAGATATGGACAAGAATTGCAGAAGAGAAAAAGTTAAAGGCATTGTGGTTTACCCTGGCACAGGGAGTGTCACAGATATAAATAAGAACAGGAATATTGAAGTAATTGTAAATTTATACTTTCAAGCAGTATTTTCCACTGCTCTCTTACATTTATTATCATCCCTTCCAGGCAGCCAGATACAATGACTGTCTCTCCAATATATCATGATATTTCTGCCACCATAACTTTGCTTATGCCATTCCACCTCCACTGCCCACCCTTACACTTCATTTACCCATATTCACATCAAGCTTCTCAAATCCTAACTCTTCTATGAAGATGCCTCTGACCACTATGACCACAGACTTCTTCTCACATTTAACTCAAAACACTTCTTATCCATGCCTAGCACAGACTATGTTATGTTTATAATAGATTCTCAGTAAAGGTTAATTGAATGAATTAATGAATGAATCTTACATAGAGATATATTATTTACCACTTCATATGTGTGTTGGGAGAGGGGGGGAAGTGATTCGTTTTCAAAAGACACCATTCTTTTTCTTGCTTCATTGTCACATTCTGTATTCAAATTTCTAGAACATCCTTGGCATTCTATGTGTATGACAGTATAATTTGAGGATTAATTACAAGTTTGGGGGCATGGTTCCTTCTCCTGTAGTAAGTAATAGACAGCTATAGACTGGATCTGACTCTGCCTTCCATCATTCATTCCTTACTCCCTCAATTCTGGAGCATCTTTTGGGGTAAGTTCTGCAGTAGCATAAACCGTCATCCTAACATGTGCTTTATTTTGTGTTTCGTATTGTTTTGTGTTATGGTTGCCTGTATATCATATCAGCCAACTTGATCGTAAGCTTCACAAGGGTAGGGGTCAAGTTGAAGCTAAACTTTGTTTGGCTAAACTCAGTGTACATTGTAGAAACTTTCAATATGTTTCGCACTCCCTGAGAGCAAAGATGGTTTCATTTTTGTCTTTTTACATATAATAAGTACTTGATACATTTTCATTAATAGATATTTTAATTTAATTTTTGACCTAGGACATCCTTGAACTCCTACTTACCTCAACTTAAACATGAGCGAAGTAAGATTTAGTACTGAACACTTTGAACACCATCTCTGCATAACTCCTCCCAGATGCAACTGGTCTTTTCCCTGCATCCACTCTACTAATCTCGCGATGGTCTTCTTCACTACAAAGCAAAGGCCAGTTTGATCCAAGAAGGACTAGTCTCCTCACTAATTGACCACCTTAAGTATCCCTGAAAGATATGCCAACGTGGCCATTTTCCATTCAGTTTGCCTATTTCCCCCAGCTATGGCAGCATTTTGAGAAGCATGCCAGGAAATCTCCCTTGGTGTCAACTTTTCTTTCTCCATATCCATTAGGATTCCCTCCATTAAACGGCCAACCCTACAGGAGAGAACACACTGTCTGCTACCCTGGCTACCTCATGGCCATGGTCAACTCACTGGCAACGTAAACTGATACACACAGTAATGGACAGAACCCATGTGAAAAGCATCATGACCAAATGACTAGAATCATACTTCTTATCCTATGTTAGCAGTGTAAACATGTTTACTCTACGTTAGCCAAAGTCTAAAGTGGCCATTGTGAAGAACATAGGCAGGGATTGCTCTTTTTTTTCTTTGGCTGTCATTTCCCTTTCCCTCATTGCCCTGCATCTAACACATTTTGACTGCTCTTCCTTTTCCAAGATCCTTCCAGAAAATGGCTTTCACATGCCTAGCTGACTTTCAAGCATTTGCCAAAGACAATCTTCCTAAGCCCACTTGGGAATTCATTGAAGGAGGAGCTGATGAATGCATCATAAGAGATGAGAATATCTCAGCATATAAAAAGTATGGTATTGTATATCCATCCTCTTTCCTCTCTTCGCCCTGTCTGTCTCTCTGTCTTTCTCTATCTCTATCTCTCTGTCTCTTTCCTCCCCTCCTTTCTCTATTTCTCACTCTCTTTTCTCTCTCCCTTATGTCTCTCTGCTACTGTCTTTCTGTCTCTTTCTGCTTGTGTTGGGTTTATCGGTCAGCCACAATATTCCAGATGTACAGAAGGCACATGCCTCAGCCCTTCACATTCTTAAGAACTTCCTTCTTTGGTTTCTGGTAATAATAGGTTGAAGGGAAATGACAAAGGGCTCCACTCCAATCTCTAGCCATGACAGGTTGCAAATACATCAAGAGGAGAACATTGTGGATGAGACAAGTTTTCCTCTATAACCCATGCAGCACAACTCCATTCTCCTGTCATTTTATTGGATCCCTAAGAACCTATTATGAGGGATAATGGAAAAGGAAACAGGGGCATATTTAGATTAAATTATCATAGAGTTCAAAAATTTGGGGGAGAGGGGTATTAGAGATGAAGGAAAGACCATGTGAGTACGAAGCCTAGACAAAAGGGACTAGGTGACACTGAAAAACTGGAAAGGACTAGGGCAAGAAATGCCATTGTATAATAACCAGTATGGCAAATATTTTTCCTAGAAATAATAATAATAATCAACACAAAGGGAGAAGGTATGGTTTGGTCCCAACCTTCAATGTGTTTATAATCTAAATTAGGAGACAAAATAAGGCACTATACTTTCAGAAGGACATTGATGACCAGGAGACAGCAATTGGGATGGTGAATGATTTTGAATCTGTTACAAATGAGGGTCAGCTGAAGAAACTAGGCAGGTTTACGCTGGAAAAGAGATGAAAAGAAAGAAGGTACAGGAAAGGAGAGAAGACATTTACAACTGTCTTCAAGTAATAATAGCTCACATTTACATGGCGCTTTAAGGTTTGCAAAGTGCATTATGAATATTATCTCACACTGCCTTCACAACAACCAGGTAGGTGCTATTGTCATTCCCGTTTTACAGATGACAGAAATAAAGTTAAGTAACTTGCCCAGGACACAGAGCTAGTAAGTGTCTGAGGAGGGATTTGAACTCAGCTCTTCTTGACTCCAGCACCAGCACTCTCTCCACTCTATCATGTAGCTGCCTCTAGATAAACATCCCCAGGTGCTTAAGTCAATCATTTTTCTGTTACAGCCCCCAGCTCTGTTGCCATTCAGGTTGTCCTCTAAATATGCTCCACCTTGCCATATTCTTTCTAAAATAGGATGCCCACAGTCAGAAGACCTGGCTTCAACTCCCAGCTCCAGCACTTATGTGCTATGTCACTTTGCATGGTATCCCCCCCACAAAAAAAAAAAAACAGCCCACAAGCTTTCAGAAGTCAAGCACTTCTCATCTCAGAATCCCTGATCTGAAGAGCCTGGGACTTAACAGCATATTTACCAAGTTAGTAACCCTGGTGTTTATGCCTTGCAGAATCCGTCTCCATCCCCACGTCCTAAGAGATATGTCTGTGGTAGACACCAGGACAACCATCCAAGGATCTGAGATCAGCTTCCCAGTCTGCATTGCACCCACTGGCTTCCACTGCCTTTGTTGGCCTGATGGAGAACAGAGTACAGCTAAAGGTACTCACCAACCCCAAAAATTCCTTCCTGTCTGCATAGAGGCATCGAGCTCTGGAAAGAAATCATGCCATAAGGAGTGGAGCCCAAGGCCTCCCCAAATTCAGTCCTAAAAAAAGATAAGCCATGTAATTCCTGAGTAGAATCTGCCCTTTTCTGGTATGAGTCACAGAATTTGAGTTAGAAAGGGCCTCATTCTTCATCTAGTCCAATTCACTAAAAGGAATCCTCACAGAAACATACCTTATAGACAGCAGCCATCTAGTCTATTCTAGAAGACTTCCAAAGAGGGAGTATCCACCATCTTTTGTGATAAGTCTAAATTTGCTTCTTCACAGCTTTTACCCGTTGCTCCGGGTTCTGCTCTCTGGAAATGTATGCCACATCTAATCCCTCTTACAGGTGGTTAGGTGGTACATTGAGTAGAGTGCTGGCCTTAAAGTCAAGAGAATCCAAGTTTGAATCCTCCATCAGGCACTTCCTAGCTATGTGACCTGGGCAAGACACTTCACCTCTCCACCTCAGTTTCCTCATCTGTCAAACGGGCATCATAATAATATCTATAGTGTACAGTTGTCATGAAGAGTAGATGAGATAACATATATAAAGAGCTTTTCAAACTTTAAAGCATTATGTAAATGCTAGCTAGTATTCCAAATGCAGCCATCAATTCTTTAAATATTTGAAGACAGCTGTCATGTCTTGACTATTCTCTTCTCCAATATAAACCTACTCACCTTGGTTTCTTTGAGCAATCCTCACAGAACATAAATCCTAGCCATTAACCTTTCTAGTTGCCCTGCTCTGGACACTCTCTGAGGCAGACTACAGAGAGACCTTCTATCCCTAGAACCTCTGCCTCTCAATGCAGCCCAAGATCATGTGCACTTTCAGGGCTGCCGTGTCACATTGCTGACCCATATGGGACTTGCAGTACCCTAAAACCCCAAACTCATTTTTAGAACGACTGCTTTCCAACTATGCCTCCACAGGCAAACAAAAGTTTGGGTTGAGCAATAATCCACTGACTTTAGGCTAAGCAAATAATAACAATCATTATTGGGCCACCTATCAGTTTCCACATAGCCCCCTGAGTGATTGGTTTTTATTATCGGGCTTTTTATGTCGTTTGTTAACATTTTGTTTTTATTCCAAAATTAACAAACACCAAATACAATGGTCATTTCCATATACATGCTAGAATAGAAAGGAAAGAAACAAGCATTTATTAAATGCCTACTATATGTCAGGCACTGTGCTAAGTGTTTTGTAAATATTATATCATTTTAATCCTCAAAATACCCTTGGAGGTAGGTGCTATTACTATCCCCATTTTATAGTTGAGGAAACTGAGTCAGACAGATGTTCAATAACATGCTCAGGGTCAACCAGCTACTAAGTGTTTGAGACCGGATCTGAACTCATCTTCCTGATTCCAAGCCCAGAGCTCAATTCACTGAACTACCTAGCTCTGTGTGTGTGTGTGTGTGTGTGTGTGTGTGTGTGTGTGTGTGTGTGAGAGAGAGAGAGAGAGAGAGAGACAGACAGACAGACAGACAGACAGACAGACAGAGACAGAGACAAAGAAACAGACAGACAGACAGAGAGATTGTGTTTGAAGTTTGAAATTGAAGATTTTGATTAGGTAAAGCTTACTTTTCTTTTTAAATATATAGTAAGTTCAACCTGTAGCTTTCAAAGTTATCCTGTTTGTCTATGCTTCTTTGTGGCCTTCTGTTCTCTGCATTTAAAAAATTATCTTAAAGTTATTATTTTTAAAATTATTTACTTTAACTTATTTTAAAATTGTTTTTAAAAAATAATACCTCGAAGTCTGTCTTCTTACTTCACTTCCAAAGGTGGCAGCTGGTCTAGCCTTTGTGAAATTAATGTGCTATGACTAACTTATCCCACTTCATTCCCCATTCCCTGGCTTTAATATGCCAGTATCCTGCCCTTGGGCACCAAACTTGACTCTGGCTTTTCCTGAGTCTGGAATTGCTTTCCCTATCCCCGACTATTGCTACCTTCAGTGTTGTGTTATTTCCTGATTTTTTTCTCAGACTTTCTGACATCTGCTTATAAACATTCTCTCGTTGATACTAACTGTTTTCTTCTATACTTATTTTGTTCCTTTCCATCCATCCCTTACTCAGTGTCTTCCATGATGGGTTTATCTCTCCACTATCACCTCCCTCAAATTGGTGGCAAAAACACTGGTAGCCTGGGGAGATCCCATGAGTGTGACCCCTGAAAAACTATACTCAACATTCAAGGTCCCCTTTGGATCAGCATCATTTCAAAACCTACAGTTTGTGTCATTCAATTCTTTTTTTTCTCAAGATCAAGGAAAAGGGCACATTTTTGACTCAAAAACAAAAACATTAATTAAACAGACTATCAAGGTCAATGGCCAAAAACTCCCCATGCATTCAGGGATTCACTGTCCTACAGATTTTCATGACATCAATGGGAAAGGGAACACCAGTAGCTCAGATAACTCACACTCCTTGGCTTGCATCTTAGGTGGAACTCCTTTCTGCCCTCAAAATTGCTGATGGTATATGCTGGGCTACTTTCTCTGCTGAACTGCTTTGACAGAATCACAGAATGTTTTTGTCTATCTTCTTTTTCTCCATTAACTTGCTTATCCTAGCTGCTGTTTCTCCTTTGAATTGTGATTAGGCTACTTTTCTGCAGGGAATATCTACATCTCTTTTGTGAATCAATTCTCAAAACCAGGTCAGCTCCTTTATGCATCATACCTATAGCTAGCCTTAGTGAGCCCCTTAGGTCAGTCATATCAAGCTCAAATAGAAATGGATTCCTGTAGGAAGCATATTGACTTAGAAAACCATGATTATCTATGTTGTATTGTATTTTTATTTAGTTTGTTTAAAATTTCCCAATTCCATTTTAATCTGGTTAGACAAATGGGGAAATTTGGTAGGCTACCTATTTGTCACCTCTGCCTTAGGTCACATCTGTCTTTTTGCCTGCTTCTCTTTCTCTTCTATGGGAATTCACTCAAGCCTGTTTGATACGTGAGTCAGTAGAAGTCAATTCCCCTCCAATCCTATTACATCCCCTCACTGCTACAACCATAACCATTCAGGTTCATCACTTAAGCACATTGGAAGGGCTAAATGGAACTGGTGATTTTTGTCCTGAATTCCTGCATCTATATCCAAATACCTTCCTTGACATAGAAAGAAACTGAGGCATAAAGGCCAAATAACTTGTCTCAAATCATACCACAAGCTGTGGTCAGAGACTTAACTCTATACTAAGGGCTTCCCACTTCCAAGCCAGGACTCCTATATCCTCTTCTCCAATTCATTTCTTATGTTGATTTTTCTCTTGCAGCAGCAGAAGCCATGAATATCTGCTATGTTACCAGTACTTTTTCCACATGCTTCTTTGAGGACATCGTGGCTAGTGCACCCAATGGCCTCCGATGGTTTCAATTATATGTGCAACGGGACAGAAAAATAACAAAGGAGCTGATACAGAAAGCGGAAACCCTAGGCTACAAAGCTCTAGTCCTCACTGTAGATACTCCTGCTGTGGGCAACAGATTGCAAGATAATCGCAACAGATTCTCTTTGCCAGCATCAATATCGACAAAAAGCGTGCATGTGCCTATTGAGGTATGGGGGATACTTCAGGGTAGGGAGGGGTGAGAACCCATGGGTGAATGTTATAAGAAAGCATATTTCACTCAATAGGAGAACAAACTTTCAAACATTTAAGAGCTGGGCCGGCAGAATATGCTACCTCATGAAAGAGTTCACTGTTTCTAGAGGCAGGACAGGTGAAGAGTAAAGGGGAGAATGTGTTCAAGCAGACACTGAACAACTCTTCTGACACATCCCAGAGGGAATTGAATTGGATGGAATATTAGACTAGATGACCTCCAAAAAGTCTATGGGTCTATAAGACAGGTTTTCCTAAGGAGAAAAGAGAGGTCATAAAGGCAGAGTTGCTTCTGGTGATACTGGTGTATCTGGAAATAGTTTTGCAATTGTACAAGACTTTTGCAATAATTGGGCACCTATGGTAGCAGGATGAAATGCTCAGATCTTTGGCTCAGTGCCTCTGGAGTTGTCAGCTAGACTTGGAGTTCACTGTTTCATTGTTATCCTTTGGTCACCAAGGACCAGGAAGGGTCTCCGAGGAAGTGTGATGTACATAGTTGAAGAGAAAGTAGACGAAATTAGCATGATTGAAGTGGTGTACCTGGGACCTGCAGAATTTCGGAGTTCGGAGAACTGTCCTCCAGTGACAATCTGGTCTAACCTATACCATAGAAAAATCCATTTTACAACAAACACACTCAATGTCTCACCAGAATTCCCGGTTTTCTTTAAGATTTGTTCAAATACCATCTTCTTTCTATATGAAAACTTTTCTGATCCCTGCCCACTAATTCCCTACATCCCAAAACTACCATGTTTTCATTTTGTGTATATCATATACATATTTAGATATGTTTATGCTGTCTCCCCCATTAGAACATGAGCTGTTTCTCAAACAAGACATTTCATCTCCACATTCTGGAAGTTTTCACGGCAGTTCCCCCTTCCTGGAATTCTTTCCCTCCTTACCACTGTCCCCAGGCTTCCTTCAAGCCTCAGCTAAAGTCTCACCTTGTGCAAGACACTTTTCCTGATTCCCCTTAATTCCAGTGCTTTCCCTCTGTGGTTATCTTTCATTTACTCTATCTATAGCTTGTTTGTACCTATTTGTCTACATGTTGTCTACCCCTTGAGACTGTGAGCTCCTTGAGGGCAGGGACTATTTTTTGTCTTCCTTTGTAACCTCAGTGCTTGGTATATAGTACCTGGCATATAGCAGGTGACTAATAAAGGTTAATTGACTGAGCAACTTGACTGACTCTCTGAGTGAGTAGCTCATATGTGGCCCACTATATCTAGGAGGGCTCTGGCCATTCTCCATTTTACTCCCTGTATATCTTTTCACCAATTCCCTGCCACCACACCTTTACCTTCTGCTCTCTCTGTCTCTTTCTAGTTCAAGAACTATAATCAAATCATCACTACCATGCTCCTGGAGAAAGTGTATCAATCTATTCTTCTGTGGCTCTCCTAACATTCCTATAACTTTCAAAGCAAAACTACCCTCCATGACTATGATTCCCCTATAAATATCAAGTCAACAAGCATTTGTCAAAAGGGCGGACTTGTCAAGAAGCCTCAGTAAATATGAAGCAAGTTTCTCAGCTGAGCATGTGGGATGAAGAAGAGTAGTGGGGAGTTTGAGGAGAGATGAAAAAGATTTGGAAATGCTGTTATGGGTAAGAAGGATATTGAATCAATTAGGGAGGTGTGGAAGGATTGTCTGGCAGCAGTGAGGGCCCAGTTGAGATTATAACTTATATTTTTAGTGGACTCAGTATTGTATTATATCAAGGGGTCAAGATGAAGAGAGGAGGAGAATATAGCTAGCGAGGAATGATGGCCTGGGAAAGAACTGAGGGCTACAGGGGACATCTTGTACAACTCATAACCATAGTCTTCTAAAAGTTCATTCAAAGTACTAGAGGGCTTCCTCACCTCCTTACTTTCTCTAAACATCACAATATCATGGGTGAAGTCTTCTGGCTGTCCACTTGTCTCCTTTCAATCTTGCCAATTGGCCATCTTCTACTCCTTCTCCAGAGTTCCTCATTGGACATATATTTCCAAATGCTCACATCTACTGTGACATGTGTCTCCAGTGTCCCAAGGGTGATATTTGTTTTTAGGTGTTTGGAGAGAGTTACAGTCTATATCTAGCTGCCATATAGCAACACCAATAAAGTATTAGTATTGAAAAAAATGAGCCTTTGTTTTTATGAGAAGTTTAGGGTCAGTGAAAGAGATTTACAATGTCCCAAAGGCAATACAGTCTACTCACCTCTTCCTTTTCAACTCTGGTCCCAGTTCATTGTCTGTCTATGCTGCCTATCCCAAATATAGATATTGTTGGGCAAACTTTATAGGCGTCCATCCAAATGAATGTTCAAATCTGGGCAATGGATATTCATCCATTTTGTCTTTCCTGTGTGGATGAATAGGTCAGACTTCTTGAACAACTAGCCTCATGGTGCCCTTGAGTAGTCATCTCCAGGAAGGAATCAAATTGTGCCTTGGTGAGGAGTGGGCAAGATTCCTGAGATGTCTATCAAAGCCCCCCCAAGAGCCACTTGCAGAAAACCCATGTGGACATACACATATGACCTACACTAATCTGTCCCCTAAACTAATATTTTTAGAAGATTTAAGGTTTGCAAAGTGATTTACATATAACTCATCTTTCGATCTTCACAACAATCCTATGAAGTAGGTGCTATTATTAGAAGCTCCATTTTACAGATGACTTGCCCAGGGTCACACAGCTATTAAGTGTCTGAAACAGATTTGAAACTGGGTCTTCTTTTCTCCCAAGTTCAACACTCTGTCCTACGCTATTTATTCTCAGTTCCTGCTCTTCTATTGGGGAGACAATTTTAAGTTTATAGGAGAAGAGGAATAGGCATTTATTAAATGCATACTGTGTACAAGGCATTGTTGTATAGATATTATCTAATTTTATCTTCACAACAACCCTGGAAGGCAGGTGATACTATTGTCCTATTTTACAGTTGAAGAAATTGAGGCACAGAGTGGTTAAGTGACTTGGTCATGTAGCCAGTAAGTGTCTGAATCTAGATTTGAATTCAGGTCTTCGTGAGTCCAGGCTCAGTGTTCTATTCACTGAGCTGTCTAGATGCCTCCATCCCTGTAGCTTTAGCGAAATGTGGATTCTCAAAAGTGTGTTCTGCCCTTTTTGGTCCCTTCTGGTCTTAGATGGAGAAGCAAAAAAGAGGGATGGAAAATAGGGAGAATGAGGGGTGAAAGAGACAGACAGAGACAGAGATGGAGACAGAGAGAGACACAGAGTCAAGAGATAAGGGGTCACATGTGAGGAATAGGTAGTAAGTCAGTACTACTGGATGATAGAATATGGGGGTGGGTGGGGGAGCGAAGTATAAGAACGCTATGAGGTAAGAATGAGCCAGGTTGTGAAGGACTCTATATTTGATCCCGAAGGTCTGATTCAGGAGGCTGGTGCTGACAGCAAAAGTTTTTATCTGGTATTTTAGTACAAAAATGGGGTCCACAACAACGTGTTTCCTTCTGTCTCACTTAAGGAAAATGCAGAGTCTCTCCTCCCAGTCTCAAACATTGATCCATCCATCTCCTGGAAAGACATTGCCTGGCTAAAGAGCATCACACAAATGCCCATCATCCTGAAAGGAATTTTAACAAGGGAGGATGCTGAACTGGCCATAAGCCACAATGTGCAGGGCATTCTTGTCTCCAACCATGGCGGAAGACAGCTGGATACAGTTCCAGCCACAGTAAGTTTACTAACTCTAGGGTTATGCATACATGTCTGTGACTGTTTATATGTTAAATAGAGCCTCTGTGCACATACATCTCTATGTATTCACCTATTTTCTGTATGTTTCAACACACTTCCTAGGTCTGTTTTTGTCCTATTTTTAGGAGCTATAACCAATCACTAATAAAGTTCAAAACTGAATCCAAAATTCTAAGACAGAATACATGATTCTTCCCTAGGCCATGTGTCCACATTGCAGTGGAATATATCTTTTTTTTTTAATGGATGTCTCTTGTTTTAATATCTCATTCATTCCTGAACATTTCCATTCCCCTTTCCCTACCCATCAAGCAAATATTTTAAAATAGAGACAAAAAACTAGCCATTGCTGTGCCTGCCACGATATGCAATATTCTACATCCGCAGCCCCCCACCTCTAAAATGGAGGAAGGTAGTGAATTTTCTCAGTTACTCTCAAGAGCCAAATTTAATCACTGTGTCATCACAGTGTTCAATTTTGATTTATTGTTCTTTCACTTTACATTTTTTTGGCATTGTATACCTAGTTTTCGTGACTCTATTTGCTTTACTGAGCATCAATTCATAATCTTCCTGTGTTTCTCTGAATTCTTCATATATATCATTTCTCATTCACTTATATTCATGGACCAGAATTTTTGTTAGCCATTTCACAATCAACAGTCAACTGCTTTGTTTTTGATTCTTTATTACCACAAAAAAGTTCTGCTATGAATATTTTGTTATATATGAAATCTTTCTTTCTGTTTTTGACTGCCTTGGGGAATATGCCTAATAGTAAGAACCCCAGGTCAAAGGTATCAACATTTTAGTGACTTTCAAGCCTAATTTCACTTTGATTTCTAGAACAGTTAGTCATAATCTTGCCAACAGTATATTGGTGTGCCTGTCTTCACACAGGAACTCCAACAGTGACTATTTCTATCTTTTGTCATCTTTGCCAGTTTGCTAGATGTGAGGTAAAACCTCAGAATTTTTTTTATTGATGTAGCTCTTTTATTCATTATTTCTCTTGCTATTCTTAAGTTTTTGTTGCTCCATACAAATTTTGTTTTAAAATTTTTCCTAGCATATCAAGAAAGCCTTTGGTAGTTTGGTTGGTATGGTAGCGAAAGACAAAATTAATTTAGGTAATGTTGCACCCACCAGTGGATTGTGTCATCATGTTCCTAGGATGCTACCCACTGATGTCCTTTCCACCAGATCCCCATCTCTAATAAGAAAGAATCAAGAGCAGTAAAGACAAATATGCACTTTTCTTTTCAGATTGATGCCCTGACAGAAGTTGTGAATGCTGTGCAAGGAAGAATTGAAGTCTACTTAGATGGTGGCATCCGAACTGGAACAGATGTATTAAAGGCACTTGCACTTGGTGCAAGGTGTGTCTTCCTTGGAAGGCCAATCCTATGGGGTCTCACTTACAAGGTGAGGTAGTAGAGAGGAAAACATAGGTAAAAATACAGCAACTCACTCATCTGTTTGAGACACTTCCCAAAAAGTAGGATGCCCAGATCTAGACCCAGAATGGGAACTTTGTGGTCATCTCAATTTTGATATATGGAAACTGAGACCTAGAGAGATTGAATGACTTATTCAAGGTCATTTAGCTAGTAAATGGCAGGGCTAAAATTTGAACCCAGATCTTTGGACTCAGAGAAAATCTAGTACTCTCTCTGGATATGCCACATTTATATCAAACTAAAATCTAGTCTATACCTTGGTCATAGTTCTACCCTCCAAGGCCAAGTAGAACAAGTCTCATTTCTTTCCCACTCATTATATTTCATTACCTCATTATTCTTTCTGGATTGTGGGAAGTTAATCCAGGCTTGAGATCTCTGCCAAAATCCTTCCTTGGTCCCACAACACTGCTCACAGCAAATCTTATTAGAATCCCCCAACTGGATCATGTTCTTTGGAAAACCTAACAGAATCATGCAACTCTTGGATGGTCGAGCTAGGAGGGATCTTGGAGATTACAATCCAATTTACCTGAAAATGCCCAGATCTGGGAGATGAGGAGTGTCTTGTGTGAGGAGTCCAGAGGAGTCAAGTGGCTTCTCTGTCCTTCTAGGATTAGTAGATATCAGAGTTGAGAATCAAAGCCAGATGTCTCCTGACTTCAAATCTAGCACTTATTACACTCCACCACACTATTCCCTGTAATTCAATGTTTGGCTAATGCTGTGTCACTTAACACCTACTGATTTCAGCTTCTCCTCTATTTCGCACTTCCTTCTGCATAAATTACACCAAGTCCTAGAATTCTTAATTCTTTGAATATTTTTTGGTCCTTCTACTAGATGATTCTACAAGGTTTTGGTATACCTGCCCCATAACCTGATGGGCAGATTCTAATGTTCATTGTGTCATGTTTGGCCTCTAGACTCAATCAGGAAAACTTCGGTTTAAATTCCACCTCTGACACTTACTAGTTTTGTAACCATAGGCAGGTCACTTAGCCTCTCTGGGCTTCAGTTAATTCATCTGTAAAATGGGTATAATGATTTCTAATACATATATCATAGGTTTAATGTTTATATATTAGCTAGTTACCCACTGAGATAATGTATGTAAAGTACTTCGCAAAATTTAAAGCATCACGTAATTGTCATTTACTATTACTTATCTCCCCACCATAAATCTTTCCCCTTTATAGTCCATTCTTTACTCAACTATCAAAGAGATCTTCCTAAAGGGCAGATCTGACCATGTCACCACACCACCTTCCCCTATAACCTCCAGTATCAAATATAAAATCTTCTGTCACTTGAAGCCCTTCATAACCTGCCCCCTATCTTCTTACACCATACACCTCTCCACTGCATACCCTGTGATCCAGTGCACTGCCCTCATTGTCATTTCTCAAATAAGACCCTCCAACTCTCAACTCTGGGCATTTTCTTTTTTACAGTATTTTATTTTTTCCAATTATATGTCAAGACAATTTTTAGCATTCATTTTTACAAGATTTTGAATTCCAAATTTTCTCCCTCCCTCCCTCCCACCCCTCTTCCTAAAATGGTAAGCAATTTGCCATGTTATGTATGTGCAATTATATAAAACATATCCATTTTAGTCACAGTTGTGAAAGTAGAAACAGATCAAAATGAAAAAAAAAATGTAAATGTAAAAAGTAGGCTTCAATTTGCATTCAGAGTCCATCAGTTCTTTATCTGGACATGGATAACATTTTCCATCATGAGTCCTTTGTACTTATCTTGGATCTTAGCATTGCTGAGAAGAGTTAGGTCATTCCTAGTTGATCATCACACAGTGTTGCTGATACTGTGTACATTGTTTTCCTGGTTCTGCTCATTTCACCTTGAATCAGTTTGTACAAGTCTTTTCAGATTTTTCTGAAACCTTCCCACTTGATTTCTTCTTACACAATAGTATTCTATTACATTCATATACCACAACTTGTTCAGCCATTCCCTGACTGATGGGCAACTCTGGGCATTTTCACTAGCTGTGCCCCATACCTAGAGTGCTCTTTGCCCTCACCTCTGCCTGCTGACTTCCCTATCTTCCTTAAAGTCCTAGCTGAAATCTCCCTCATTAGACTGTAAGTTCCATGAGAACAGGGACTCTCTTTTATCTTTCTCCATCCCCAGCACTTAGCATATAGTAGTCACTCAATAAATGCTTACTGAATGACTGACTGACTTGGTAAGTACTAAAATGGATTGGAAGATTGAGAATGGGATAGAAACAGATGCCTGTTTGTGAGCTAATGATTTGAAGAAATTATTTTCCAAGTTACTTAATAAATTTGGAAGAAAAAAAAACCCTTCCTGAATCTCAGGTGAAGCGCTTCTCTGGAGAAAGGGGTGGGGATGGGAGTGGGGAGTTGTCTGTATTATTACTCGCTTGTCACGGCATCATCTTCCTGGTGTCATGGTCCTCTTCAAGAATAAAGGACAAACCACAGCCACAATTCATTAAGTGACTTATTCCAACTCTCCTAGAATATATGATCATATCTGAAGGCAAACTCTTTGGTCAATCAGATCATATGTCCAAAATGCTCAAAAATATTTCCTCACAATTCTCTCCATTTGGGAATAGGGTGAAGAGGGAGTTCGACAAGTCTTGAACTTATTAAAGAAGGAGTTCTATAGATCCATGGTCTTTACAGGTAAGACTCACTTTGGATCTGGGTTAAGTGTAAAACATACAAACAACAGGCATAGTCCCTTTTTTTTGTCCCCCACCTTCCCTCTATCATACATTCCTCCCTAGAAAGAGGTACCAAGGAGAAAGAAAAGGAGGATCTTAACATAAGCAGTTCAGTGCCAATGCTGCGTTAGGTGATACAAAATATCAAGATTATAGAAAGCATGCTATCCTCAATGCAATAAACAGTCCAACCCCCAGGATTACTGCATCTAGTTCTTTAAGATGATTTCAATAAGACTAAATAAAGTGTGTCCAGAGAATGTAAAGAATATAGGAAGGGACTGAGGGACCTTGGAATATCAGGAACAGTTAAAATTATACTCACTAGCTGTGTGACCTTTGGGCAAGTCACTTAACCCCAATTGCCTCACCAAAAAAAGCAAAAAAAAAAATACTATGCATTTGGACTGTAGAAAAGGAGACTTAAAGGAGACATGCCAGCTGTCAGCAAGCCTTCTATCATGCCAAAGAGCAAAGACATTCTATTACTGGTTTTTCGTTCAGTCATTTCGGTCAAGTCTGACTCCATAAAAACCCCCATTTGGGGGTTTTCTTGGCAAAGGTACATTTCCTTCTCCAGCTAATTTTACAGATAAGGAAACTGAGGCAAACAGAGTTAAGTGACTTGCCCAGGGTCACACAGCTAGTAAGTGAATGAGGTTAGATTTGAACTCAAGTCTTTCCAACTCCAGGCCCGGTGCTCTAGCTAGAAGTTAGAGGAAAGGAAATTTCAACTCAGCAATGTCCAATAATCGAAAAGGCTGCCATTTGTACAGTGCCTAACACAATATTTACTTATTGAATTGAATTAGATTGGATTGGATTGGCTTGGATTGGATTGGACTGAGGCAGTAAAACAGACATGCTCAAGTAGAGGTGCTCTAAGCACTGAGTCAGGCTGCTAAAGGTGAGATTTCCGTCACACTTGGTGTAAGATTGGACTACTAAGGCCTTAAAATCTTTGTTCTTGTTTTATTTTGGTCTGGACCCATGAATTCATAGGGGCAGGGAAGTTCTGAGGAGGAAATTCCCTTGTGAAAATAAAGAGCATCTGTTTAGAAGTAAAGGACTGAAAATAAAGTATTCTAAAGAGGAAATACATTTCCCTTTCTTTCTACCTCACACCAAAATTTGTTTGATCCGTAGGCTCATAGAATCTTTGTGTTGGAATAAATTTTATTTTTTAATTAAATTTTTATATTTTAATTACATATAAAAGCAATTTTTAATATTCATTTTTTAAAATTTTGAGCTCCAAATTCTCTCTCTTACTTTCCTTCCTCTCCTTGAGAAGGCAAGTGATTTGATACATAGATTATACACGTGCAGTCATGCAAAAATATATTTTGTAAAAGGAAACATAGACCCAAAAAAGAATTTTTAAAGCTTTTTTTTAAAAAATATACTTCAATCTGCATTCAGATTCCATCACTTCTTTCTCCAGAGATGGACAGCACCTCTCATCATAAGTCCTTCAGAACTGTCTTGGATCACTGTATCGCTGAGAATAGCAAAGTTATTCACAGTTGATCATCTATAATATTGCTGTTACTGTGCATAACGTTCTCCTGGTTCTTCTCCCTTCACTTAGCATCAGTTCATATAAGTTTTCTCAGGTTTTTCTGAGAGCATCCTGCTCATTATTTCTTACAGAACAACAGTATTCCACCATAATCATATACCACAACTTGTTCAGCCCTTCCCCAATTGATGGACATTCTCTCAATTTCCAATCCTTTGCCACCACAAAAAAAAAAAGTTGCTATAAATATTTTTGTGCATATGAGTCCTTTTTCCTTTTTTTAAATCTCCTTGGGATACAGACCTAATAGTGGTATTAGTAGATTAAAAGGTCCACACGGTTTTATAGCTCTTCAGATATAGTTCCTCTCCAAAATAGTTGAGTCAATTTACAACTCCACCAAAAGTGCATTAGTGTCCCAATTTTATCACATCCTCTCCAACATGTGTTATTTTCCTTTTTTTGTCATAGTATCCAATCTTACAGGCATGAGATGGTACTTCAGAATTCTTTTAATTGACATTTCTCTAATCAATAATGATTTAGAGCATTTTTTGCACACGACTAGATAGTTTTGATTTCCTTGTCTGAAAACTTTCTGTTCATATTCTTTATCAATTGAGGAATGACTTGTATTCTTACAAATTTGACTCCATTCTCTATATATTTGAGAAATGAGACCTTTATCAAAGAAACTTGCTATAAATTTTTCCTCAGTTTTCTGCTTTCCTTCTAATCTTGGCTGCATTGGTTTTCTTTGTGCAAAATCTTTTTAAATTAATGTAATCAAAATTATCCATTTTAAATCCCATAATGCTCTCTACCTCCTGTTTGGTCATAAATTTTTCCCTTTTCCAAAGATATGACAGGTAAAATAGTCCATGATCCACTAATTTGCTTATGATATCACCTTTATGCTAAATCATTTAACCATTTTGGCCTTATTTTGGTATAGATGTGAGATGTTGGTTTATACCTAGTTTCTGCCAGACTGCTTTCCAGTTTTCTTGGCAATTTTTGTTACATCTTGAGTTCTTACCCCAAAAGCTTGGGTCTTTGGGTTTATCAAACATTAGATTACTATGGTCATTTACTACTGTATGATGTGTACCTAATCCATTCCACTGATATACCTCTCTATTTCTTAGCCAATACCAGACTGTTTTGATGATTACTTCTTTCTGTGCAATGCAGTTTAATATCTGGTTCTTCTTGGCCACCTTCATTCACATTTTTTAAATTGTTCTTTAAATGTCTGGTAGCATTTACTTGTGAATCCATCTGGCCCTGGGGATTTCTTCCTAAGGAACTCATTTACAGCTTGTTTAATTTCTTTTTATAAGATAAGTTTATTTGAGTATTCTATTTCCTCTTCTGTTAATCTGGGTAGTTTATATTTTCATAAATATTCATTCATTTCACGTAAGTTATTAGATTTATTGGCATATAATTGGGCAAAATACCTCCTAATAATTGCTTTATTTTCCTATTCTTTGATGGTGAATTTCCCTTTTTCCTTTTTGATGCTGGTAATTTCTTTTTTTAAATACAATTAACCAATGGTTTATCTATTTTATTGTTTAAAAAACAGCTACTAGTTTTATTTGTTCAATGGTTTTTTACTTTCAATTTTACTAAGTGTTATTAACATCTCCTTTAATTTTCAGAATTTCCAATTTGATGTTTAATTGGATATTTTTAATTTGTTCTTTTTCTAGTTGTTTTTTTAATTGCATGTCCAATTCATTTATCTGCTTTTTCTCTATTTTATTCATGTAAGTGTTTAGAAATATAAAATTTCCCCTCAGTACTGCTTTAGCGGCATCCTTTTAATTTTGTTATATTGTCTCTTTAATGAAATTGTTGTTTCTATGATTTGTTCTTTGACCCTCTCATTCTTTAGGATTAAATTATTTAGTTTCTAATTAAGTTTTAATCTGTGTTTCCATGACCCTTTATTGAATATAATTTTTATTAATTTATGATCTGGAAAGGTTGCATTTAATGTTTTTGCTTTTCTGCATTGTGAGGTTTTTATGCCCTAATACATGGTCAATTTTTGTGTAGGTGCCATGTACCACCGAGAAAAAGTTATATTCCTTTCTATTCCCATCCAGATTTCTCCAGAAGTCTATCACATCTAACTTTTTAAAAATTCTGTTCATCTCCTTAACTTCTTTTTTGTTTATTTTTTTTGGCTAGATTTATCTAGTTCTGAGAGAGGAAAGTTGAAGTCTCTCACTAGTACGGTTTTACTATTTCCTCCTGTAACTCATTTAACTTTTCCTTTAAGAATTTGCATGTTATACCATTTGGTCTGTTATGTGTGTATACATACACACATACATATATGTATGTGTGTATGTATGTGTGTGTATGTATATTTAGTATTAACATTACTTCATTGTCCACAGTATCTTTTTGCAAAATGTATTTTTCCTGCTCATCTTTTTTGATTACACCTATTTTTGCTTTTGTTTTGTCTGAAATCATAATTGCTACACCTGCTTTTTTTTTAACATCAGCTGAAGCATAATAAATTCTACTCCCGTTTCTTACCTTTACTCAGTGTGTGTGTTTCTCTGATTCAAACATATTCAGATTCTGGTTTTTAATCCACTCTGCTTTCCACTTCTGCTTTATGGATAAGTTCATCCCATTCACATTCACAGTTATTATTACTATGTATTTTCCTTCATCCTATTCCCGCCCCCCTTTTACTCTTCTCTCTCTGTTTTCACCGTATCCTCAAAAAAATCCATTTTGTTTCTGATCATCACCTCCCTCAATATTCTCTTCTTTCTATCAACCCTCTTTTCTCTTATTCCCTTCCTTTCCTACTTCCCTGTAGGGAAAGATAGATTTCTATGCCCAAATAAGTGTGTATGTTGTTCTGTCTTTGAGCCAATTCCAATAAAAGGTTCAAACATTATCTGCCACTCCCACACACACACACACACACAACCTCCCCTTCACTATGAAAGCTCTTCTTTTCACACCTCTTTTATATAAGATAATTTTCCTCATTCTCCCTCTCCCTTCCCCCTTCTCTCACTGCATACCTCTTTCTCCCCCTTCATTTTGTTTTTTTAAATCATCCCATGATAGTCAGCTCATCCTGTGTCCCTTTTCTACATACACTCTTACTAATTGCCCTAATAATGATAAAGTTCTTAGGAGTTACAAGTATCATCTTCCCATATAGGAATGCAAACACTTTAACCTTACTGAAACCCTTATGATTTCTCTCTTTGCTATGCACCTTTTTATGTTTCTCTTGAGTCTGGTATTTGAAAGTCAAATTTTCTTTTCAGTTTTGGTCTTCTCATCAGGAATGCTGGAAAGTTATCTATTTCATTGAATATCTGTTTTTTCCTTGAAGGATTATACTCAGTTTTGTTGGGCAAGTTATTCTTGGTTGTAATCCTAACTCCTTTGCCCTCCAGAATGTCATATTCCAAGCCCTCTGATCCTTTCATGTAAAAGTTGCTAAATCTTGCATACCTCTACAGTATTGGAATTGTTTTGGTTTTTTGTTTTGTTTTTTTTGGGGGAGGAAGGGGGGAGGAGAGGAGGGGCTGCTTACAATATTTTCCCCTTGACTTGGGAGTTCTGGAATTTGGCTACAATATTCCAGGGAGTTTTCATTTTGGGATCTCTGTGAGGAGGTGATCAGTGAATTCTTTCAATGACTATTTTACCCTCTAGTTCTAGGATATCAGTGCAGTTTTCCTTGATAATTTCTTGAAATATAATGTCTAGGCTCTTTTTTTGATCATGACTTTCAGATAGTTCAATAATTTCTAAATCATCTTTCCTGGATCTATTTTCCATGTCAGTTGTTTTTCCAATGAGATAGTTCACATTTTCTTCTTTTTTTTTCATTCTTTTGATTTTGTTTTGTTGTTTCTTGATGTACCATGAAGTGATTAGCTTCCACCTGCCCAATTCTAGTTTTTAAGGAATTATTTTCTTCAGCGAGCTCTTGTACCTCCTTTTCCATTTGACCAATTCTACTTTATAAGGAGTTCTTTTCTTCAGTGAATTTTTGTACCTATTTTTCCATTTTGCCAATTCTGCTTTTTAAGGAGTTCTCTTTGGTGAATTTCTCTCTCTCTCTCTCTCTCTCTCTCTCTCTCTCTCTCTCTCTCTCTCTCTCTCTCTCTTCTCTACCATTTGGCTAATTCTATTTTTAATATGTTGTTATTGTCTTCAGTATTTTCTTTGGTGAGGCAATGGGTGTTAAGTGACTTACCTGGGGTCACATAGTTAGTAAGTTCTTCAGTATTTTTTGTGCCTCCTTTACCAAGCTTTTTACTTTCTTTCCATAATTTTCTTGCATCACTCTCATTTATTTTCCCAATTTTCCTCTACCTCTCTTAACTGATTTTTAAAATCTTTTTTGAGCTCTTTAATGAATTCCTTTGGGGCCTGTGACCAATTCACACTTTTCTTTGAAGCTTTGCATGAGGCTGTTTTGACTTCATTATCTTCTTCTGAGTTTGTGTCTTGGATCTTCCCTGTTACTATAATAACTTTCTATAATCAGGTTCTTTTTTATTGTTGTTGTTCACTCATTTTTCCAGACTATTTCTTGACTTTTAACTTTGTGTTAAAGTCGATCTCTGCTCCTGGGATAAAAGTGGCACTATCTAAAGCTTCAGGTTTTTTTTATGCTGCTGTTTTCAGAGCTAGTTCTGGGAATCAGTAAGTTTTTAGTTCTTCCAAATTGGTATGATCTAAGAAGAGGTGTGGTCACTGCTTTGCTGGCCTGTGCTCTGGTCTGTGAGTGACCATAAGCACTCTTCTCTGCCCTGAAAACGTGAGCAGGGCTACTGCTCCTTTGTGCCCACATGTTCTAGTATACCAGTGTTCCTCTTCATCCTGGAACTGTGTATGGGCAATAAAATAAGGTCCTGCACCCATTGCCGGCAGTTTTCTGACCACCTTACCACCTCTGTGCTAAGAGCTTTCACAGTGGCCCCAAGGTGACTTGCAGGGGCACAGCCTGCACCACACTGTGCTCAAGACCTGACCACCACCCCAACAAGACAAACCTTTCATGCCAACCCCTAAGTTATCTTGTGCTGGAAAATTGTTTCACCCTGACCTTTTGTTGGTTCTGCCACTCCAGAATTCGATTTGAGGCATTATTTTAAAGTTGTTTGGAGGGGAATTTAGGAGACCTCAGGTGAATCCATACCTTTATTCTGCCATCTTGGTTCTGTCCTTTGGAAGAAATTTTAAAGGTCCTTTCAACCCACCAGCTCACCCCTTGCCCAATGTAGTAACATTGATAACCTAATAATAATAATAATAATAGCACCTACTATGTGCCAGGCACAGTGCTAAATGATTTTAAATATTATCTCCTTTGTTACAACAACCCTGGTAGGTATGTGCTATTGTTATCTCCACTTTACAGGTTAAGAAACTGAGGCAGACAGAGGTTAAATGACTTGCCAAGAGTCACAAAGTATCTGAGGCTGGATTTGCATTTAGATCTTCCTGTCTCCAAGCTCAACACTCTATCCACCATACCACCTAGCTATCAACAATTGGCCATCTTGACTCTTTTTAAATGCCTTCAGTGATAGGGAGCTTACTACCTCTGGAAGTAGTCTTTTCTATTTTCAGACAGATCTAATTATTAGGAATCTCTTTCTTATTTGGAATGGAAATCTGCTTTCCTGTAGCTTTATCCATTGGTCCTGGTTCTGATCTCCTAACCTACAGCACAGAGATCTGCCATCTTTTCTACACCCTTCAAATACTGGGGGAAAGTGATTGTGCCTTCCCTAAGTGTTCTCTTCCATGGGCTAACTCTCTTTAGTTCCTTCAGTCCTCCCTTATGGTGGTCAATTTTTCTCCTCCACCCTGTTAAAAAGAGTGGCAATAAAGACTGAAGGATGGTGAACCACATAAACCTTCCTGTCAGTTAAATGGAAGGAAATCTTCTATAAATTGAGTGTTTGGAGGGAAAGTGACTTTGAACTTGGTGTCCATTCAAACCAAAGAACCAAACTTCTTGCCTCAGGTAATAAGTTTAGGTCTAGAAAACTTGAGGTTAGCTCCTCAGAATTGTCATTGTGCCCTAGTCAAAATATACAGAGTTGCCTGAATATATCAATACCTGCATGACAGAAAAGACTGAGCCATCATTAAAAGCCAAGAGATTTTAAGATGCATTCAAAATATCTACCAAGAAGGTTAACCTTCACTTCAGACTAGGCAGACTGGCCTGCCTCCTGGGTGGTCTGAATCAGGAAACTGAGATTTCTAAGCATCACCTCCTCCCCCCAAATACAACTCCCACATCATATGGAAAGAGACTGTGATAGAATTCATAGAAAGAGCTTTTCACTACCCAATGAGAAAAAGGGCTTAAAATGAAAATACTTCTGGGACCTAAGCTAATTTAGAACCTTCCTCACTAGGCCTAATGAAATAAAACCAGTTTGACTAAGTGGTAATCATTTTTAAAGAAATGAATTGTTTTACTTTCCATAGCATATAATGCCAATGCAAGGCAAATGCAAGTTGCCGAAGAATAAAGAGATAAAAATTGCTTGTAATTCTCACATTAGAATTTTCTATTTAAAGTAATGCATCAAAAGTACTGGAAACAGCTTGCCTTTTCAAATAGTTTAGGCCTTCCCTGTTAATTGGCTAGGATAATATCAAAGTTAACCTAAGTCTGCTTATGTATGAATTAGCATAGACCCCTGATTAGCTCATTAAAGGAGTCCAGATGAATGTGGCTGTGTTTTGTCATTTCAGGTTGCCGGTCAGTCTCAGAGATCAGCCAGGACTTGGTACAATTCTCCAGATTATAAGAGGTGACCTTTCCAAAGGGATCTGAGAACTGGATATATCAAGCGACCATGTGGACCCTCCCTTCTCAAGCTGTGCACCTGCACACACACACACACACACACACACACACACACACACACACACACACTCACACTTGCTGCCTAGCTAAAGGAAACCGCTCATCAGGCCAGCTGTGCCATCAAACTGGATTTCAGGCACAAGAACACCAGTATCAAAGAGAACTGGAATTCTGATGCTGTCCTGTTATCAACACAATTGATGGGTTTCCTCCTTCCTCATCAGGAAGTGACTGACTTCCTCCCTCATCTCCTCAGTTCTGCTGGCACATTTTGTGCCCAGAGACCAAGTTGGGTAACTTGGGCATTCCAATGAGAATGAAGATGTTTGCAACATTAAACAATGTAGTGCTCACTTTGGAAGAGGCAGAGATAGATAGCAGCCTTCATTCAGGGTCATCTCCATCACTGGTGGTCATAGGGCCTCCAAATCCCAAAGATCCAATCAGCAAAAAGAAAATTCTACTTTCAATATGTGGAAGCTATTCCTCTTTCTGACTGTATCAAAAAACCAGACACAGGCTTCCAAGTAGCTCTCCAGAAGACCTTCACTGACCCACAGATATCAGTCTCTTTTCAGGCCTCAATTCACTATCTAGAGATAGTCCATATCCAAAATCATGATTTCTATTCTAAATATAGGGGAAATATTGAGCAACTATGTATTTTTTATTCGGTACTTAAGAAATAAAACAAGCTCTCCCATAACAAAGTGGGAAAGAAAAACAGAGGATAGCACCTGAAATTACAGATCCATTATGCACAACTTGTTATTTCTTTCAAATATACAACAAAGTTATTGTGTGACTTTCTTTTTTTTCCCTTCCTTCTCACCCCAAACTTTGAGATGGCTACCATTAGACACAAATCTGTGTGTGTGTGTGTGTGTGTATCATACACATATATACATATGTACACATGCATATACATATACTTATGTACATACGTACACATACATGCCTATGTATGTGTATATGAGTTCTTTTTCTAGATTCAAACAGCATCTTCCTTCATAGGATCTTTATGGTTAATTTGGGTATTTATAATAGAATGACTTGGTTGCTCAAAGTCGCTCTTAAAACAATACTGCTGTTACTGTGTACAATGTTCTCTTGGTTTTCCTCATTTTACTCTTCATTATTTCATAGAGGTTTTTCCATGCTTTTCTAAAATCATTGAGTTCATCATTTCTCATAGCAGAGTAACATTTTATCATAAACATACACCACAATTTGGTTAGCCATTCTCCAACTGATGGGCATCCCCACAGTTGCTAGTTCTTTGCACCACAAAGAGAGCTGCTATAAACATTTTAGAATGTAGATTATTTTCCATTTTCCCAAATCATCTTGGGAAATAGACCTAATACTGGTATTTCTGGGTCAAAAAGTATATGCAACTTAGAAACTATTGGGGCATAATCCTAAATCTCTTACCAAAATGGTTGGATCAGCTCATAGATCCACTAACAATGAATTAAGGTACCAGTTTTTCTACATCTCCTCCAACATTTGTCAGTTTCCTCTTTTATCATTTTAGTTAATCTGATATGTATAAAATGATATCTCAAGGTTGTTTTAATTTGCATTTCTCTAGTCAATAATGATTTAGAGCATTTTTATATGACTATAAATTGTTTTGATTTCTTCATCAGAAAACTGATCATATGCTTTGACCATTTATCAATTGGGGAATGACTCGCATTCTTATAGATTTGACAAAGTTCTTTATATATCCGAGATATGACCTTTATCTGAGCAACTGTCTATAAAAATTTTTTCCAGTTTTCTGTTCTCCTTACGAGCTTGGCTACATTTGTTTTATTTGTAGAAAAATGTTTCAATTTAATGTAATTAAAATTATGCATTTTACATCTCACAACACTGTCTATCTCTTGTTTGTTCATAAATCATTCACCTATCCGTAAGTCTGATAAGGTAATGTATGTAAGGTAGATTTGTTTTTCTTTTTTAGATACTAATTCCCAGCATAAAATGGCTTGAAAATAATCTCTCCCATGCTTGCTCATCATTATATAACCATTCATAATATAAACATTTGTGCTTAAGTTGTAAACACCCACTGCACCTTGTGCTATGCTAAGTCATCATTATATTGCTAAAGTTAACGTAAACTTGTGAGCCCACTGCTGGCAAAATGTGTTTCCTTAGAAATAAAGTGGGTGCTGGCTAAGGGGTATGGGTGTTGTTCAACTCCTTCACTGCTGGCCACCACAGGAGGAATAAACTGGTATGAATCCCCAACTGCTGCTTCGTTGCCCTTCCTTGGTTTGGATGAATCTAATGTGAACCTGCCAGGAGCTGAACTCTGCATTATACGTAATATGTTCCATGCTCTTCAACTGTTATTGTAATATCTCCCTTTAGCTCTAGGTCATGTCCATTTTGGTCTTATTTTAGTAAATGATTTAAGATATTGGTCTACTCCCAATTTCTGCCTGACTGCTTTCTAGCTTTCCCAACAATTTTTACCAAATAATGAATTCCTATCCCAAAAACTTAAGTCTTTACTCAAACTCTGGGTTCCTATATTCATTTGCTACCGTACATTGTATGTTTACTTTGTCCCACTGATCTACCTTTCTATTTCTTAGTACCAGATAGTTTTGATAAATACTGCCTTATAATATAGTTTAATTATGCCCAAAGGGCTATAAAACTGTGTAAACCCTTTGACCTAACAATACCACTGCTAGGTCTGTATCCTAAAAAGATCATAAAAATGGGAAAAGGGCCCACATGTACAAAAATATTTATAGCAGCTCTTTCTGTGGTGGCAAAGAATTGGAAATTGAGGTGATGCCCATCAGTTGGGGAATGGTTGAACAAGTTGTGGTATATGAATGTAATGGAATACTATTGTGTTATAAAAAATGATAAGCAGGCAAACTTCAGAAAAACCTGGAAAGAGACTTACATGAACTGATGCTGAGTGAAATGAACAGAAACAGGAGAACATTGTGCACAGTAACAGCAACATTGTGCAATGACTAACTTTGATAGACTTACCACTTCTTAGCAATTCAAGGATCTAAGACAGCTCCAAAAGACTGATGATAAAAAATACTATCCACATCCTGACAAAAAAAATGAAGTCTGAGTGCAGATCAAAGCATGCTATTTGCTCTCTTTTTTTGTTTGTTTGTTTCTTCTTCCTCGTGGTTCTTTCCCATTGATTCTACTTCTTCTTTACAACATGACTAACATGAAAATACGTTTAATATGAATGTAAATGTAGAGCATTTATCACATTGCAAGCTGTCTTGGGGAGGGGGGGAGGGAAAGAAGTGGGAGAAAATTTGGAACTCAAAGTCTTATGGAAGTGAATGTTGAAAGCTAAAATTAATTAATTAACTGAGATTTTTTTAAAAAAATAGTTGAATATCTGGTATTATTAAACCTCCGTCCTTGACATTTTTTTCCCATTAGTTCCTTTGATATCCTTGACTTTTTGTTCTCCTAAATGAATTTTGTTTTTATCTTTTTCTAGCACTGTAAAATAATTTTTTGGTAATTTAATTGGGATGCTATTGAATATATAGATTAGTTTTGGTTAAATTGTCATTTTTGTTATGTTGGTCCTGCCTACTCATGAATAATTAATATTTCTCCATTTATTTAAATCTGATCTTATTTTTGTACAATTTTCGTTATGGTTTGGTCCATATAGACCCTGAATTTGTTTTGGTAGGTGTATTTCCAGGTATTTTGTACTGTTTAGAGTTACTTTATTTTTTTTTAATTTTATTAATTTATTTTGGTTTATTAACAATCACTTCCATATGCTTTTGAGCTGAAAATTTTTTTTCCCTTTCCTCCCCCACCACCCTACCCAAGACGGCGCACAATCTGATATAGGCTTTACATTTACATAGCTATTAAATATATTTTCACATTAGTGAAGTTGTAAGTAAAAATTAAAACCAATAGGAGGAATCATCAGAAAGATGAAACAAAACTCAACAGAAGGTAAAAATAAATGATAGCGATTCAACTTCCATAGTTCTTTCTTTGGATGTGGACAGCATTTTCCTTCACAAGGCCTCTGGTGATGTCTTAGATCCTCATAATGCTGAGAAGGGTTCAGTTTAACAATCTTAGTCATTGCATAACATGGCTGTTATTGTGCACAAAGTCCTCTGGGTTCTGCTCACTTCACTCAGCATCAGACCATATAGGTCTTCCCAGGTTTTTCTGAAGTCAGCCTGTTCATCATTTCTTATAGAACAATAGTATTCCATTACATTCATATACCACAACTTTCTCAGCCATTCCCCAATTCGTGGGCATCCTCTCAATTTCCAATTCTTTGCCACCACAAAAAGAGCTGCTATGAATATTTTTGTACATGTGGGTCCTTTTCCCATTTGTTTGATCTCTTTGGGATATAGCCCTAGAAGTGCTATTGCTGGATCAAAGGGTATGCACATTTTTGTAGCCCTTTGGGCATAGTTCCAAATTGTTCTCCAAAATGGTTGGATCATTTCACAACTCCACCAACAATGTATTAGCGTTCCAATTTTCCCACATCTCCAACATTTATCATTTTCCTGTTTTGTCATGTTGGCCAATCTGATAGGTGTGATGTAGTACCTCAGAGTTGTTTTGATTTGCATTTCTCTAATCAATAATAATTTAGAGCATTTTTTCATATGACTATAGATGGCTTTAATTTCTTCATCTGAGAACTGCCTGTTCATCCTTTGACCATTTATCAATTGGGGAATGGCTTGTGTTCTTATAAATTTGTCTTAATTCTCTATATATTTTAGAAATGAGGCCTTTATCAGAGAGACTGGTTGTAAAAATTCTTTCCCAATTTTCTACCTTCCTTCTAATCTTAGTTGCATTGGCTTTGTTTGTGCAAAAACTTTTCAATTTAATGTAATCAAAATTATCCATTTTGCTTTTCATAATGTTCTCTATCTCCTGTTTGGTCATGAATTCTTCTGTTCTCCATAGATCTGATAGGTAAACTATTTCTTGTTCTCCCAGTTTACTTATGGTATCAGCCTTTATATCTAAGTCCTGAACCCATTTTGACTTTATTTTGGTATATGGTGTGAGATTTGGGTCTATGCCTAGTTTCCGCCATACTCTTTTCCAGTTTTCCCAGCAGTTTTTTTCAAAGAGTGGGTTCTTATCCCAGAAGCTGGGGTCTTTGGGTTTATCAAATAATAGATTACTATAGTCATTGACTACTGTGCCTTGCATATTTGACCTATTCCACTGAATCCCCTCCCTATTTCTTAGCCAGTACCAAGCAGTTTTGATGATTGCTGCTTTATAATACAATTTAAGATCTGGAATTGCTAGGCCACCTTTTCCTGCATTTCTTTTCATTAGTTCCTTTGATATTCTGGGCCTTTTGTTTTTCCAAATGAATCTGGTTGTTATTTTTTCTAACTCTATAAAATAATTTCTTGGTAGTTTGATTGGTATGGCACTGAATAAGTAAATTAGCTTAGGTAGGATTGTCATTTTTATTATATTAGCTCAGCCTACCCATGAGCAATTATAATGATATTACTTCATTGGCTATGGTGCCTTTTAGCAGGATGTAGTTTCCTTCCTTATCTCTTTTGATTAGATCTATTTTTGCTTTTGCTTTGTCTGAGATCAGGATTGCTACCCCTGCTTTTTTTACTTCAGCTGACGCATAATATATTCTGCTCCAGCCTTTTACCTTTACCCTGTATGTGTCACTCTTTTTCAAATGCGCTTCCTGTACATAATATATTGTAGGATTATGGTTTTTAATCCATTCTGCAATCCATTTCTGTTTTATGGGAGAGTTCATCCCATTCACATTCACAGTTATGATTACTATCTGTGTCTTTTTCTCCATCCTTTCCCCCCCATTTATGCTTTTCTTTCTCCTTTTTCCTTTCTCCCCTTCACTAGTGTTTTGCTTTTAACCACCACCTCCTTCAGTCCCTTCCCCCTTTTATTATCCCTTTCCCTTTTCTTCCCCTTTATTCTTACTGCTGCTTCCCTCCCTGGTTTTCCCCCCTCCCTTTTCTTTCCCCTTTTCCCTCCCACTGCCTATAGGGCAAGTTAGATTTCTATACTTAACTGATTATATTATGCCCTTCTTGAGCCTAATCTGATGAGAGTAAGGTTCAAACAATGCTCCCCCCCCTTCCCTCTGCTGTAATAGGATTTTGTGTCTTTTCCTATAATGTAATTTACCCTTGTCTGCCTCCTCCTTTTTCAGTACCTTTTCTAAGATTAGATTGATCCACTTATTTGGATCCATTTAACTTGATTAGATTTTTTTTATCATTACATCAAAGTCAACTAATATCCACCCTCTTTATGTATACTCCTTTAACAAGGTGTAATAACAATACAGTTCTCAAGGGTTGCAAGTCTCATATTCCCTTGTAGGGGTTTAAACAGCCTCCCCCCTTATTAACAGCATATTGTATCCTTCTGTCCCATTTACCTTTTTAAGTCCTTCTTGAGTCCTGTACTTGAAGATCAAATTTTTTGTTGAGCTCTGGTCTTTTTATCAGGAAAGTTTGGAAGTCTCCTATTTTGTTGAATATCCACCTCCTCCCTTGAAAAATGATGCTCATTTTTGCTGGGTAATTGATCCTTGGCTGCATTCCAAGCTCCTTTGCCTTATGGAATATCATGTTCCATGCCCTGCGGTCTTTTAATGTAGAAGCTGCAAGGTCCTGTGTAATCCTGACTGTGGTTCCATGATATTTAAATTCTTTCTTTCTGGCTGCTTGCAGCACCTTCTCTTTCATCTGGTAATTTTGGAATTTTGCTATTATATTTCTTGGCGTTGTCAATTTGGGATCTCTTTCAGGTGGTGATCGGTGGATTCTTTCTATGGTTATTTTCCCTTCTGGTTCTAGGACTTCTGGGCAGTTTTCCTTTATGATTTCCTGAAAGATACTGTCCAGGCTCTTTTTTTCATCATGATTTTCAGGTAGTCCAATAATTTTTAAATTGTCTCTCCTGAGTCGATTTTCCAGGTCGGTTGTTTTACTGATGAGGTATTTTACATTTTCATCGATTTTTTCATTTTTTTTTTCTGTTTGACTGATTCTTGCTCTCTCATAGAGACATTAGTTTCCATTTGTCCAATTCTAGTTTTTAACAGATTGTTTTCTTCTGTTAGTTTTTGTACTTCCTTCTTCAACTGGCCAATTGTGTTTTTTAGGGACTTGTTTCCTTCAGCATACTCTTCTGTTAGATTTTGTACTTCCTTCTTCAACTGGCCAATTGTGTTTTTTAGGGACTTGTTTTCTTCAGTGTACTCTTCTGTTAGTTTTTGTCCTTCCTTCTTCAATTGGCCAATTGTGTTTTTTAGGGACTTGTTTTCTTCAGTGTATTTTTTTTCCAATGGCCAATTGTATTTTTGAAGGACTCTTTTACCTCTCTCATTTGACTATTAAAATCCTTCTTGAGCTCTTCTAAGAAGGCTTTTTGGGCTTCAGACCAGTTCATATTCCCTTTTGTTGTTGCAGATGTGGGTTTGTTGACAATGTTGTCCTCTTCAGAATTTCTGTCTTGATCTTCACTCTTCTCATAATATGAATCTATGGTACGTTTCTTTTTACTCATGGTGTTTCTTTATTCCCTGGCCTTTAAAGAGATTGAGCTCTCCTGCTGGGGAACAGAGGGTACTGACCCAAGCTTCTTGTGTTGGGAGCCCAGGTCTTGGTCACTGACTTTGTGTCTGGGGCCTCTTATGTTGGCAACTGGAGGCTGTAGGTTTCTGGCAGCTTACCTTGTGTTGGGCTGGAATCAGCAAGGCTGGAACTTTCAGGCAATTCTAGGTTGCCTGCTTTTCCTTTCCTTTAGCTTTCTTCTGCTCCTTTTAGATGGGTGCTGCAGGGTGTTTATCTGCCTGGGGCCCCTTGTAATGCTGCCTCCCTTGTTTCTGCTAATGCACTGGGATTCCTTTGCAGTGGAGTGCTGAGGCACCTGGTGGTTTTCTGAGCAGCCTCCCCATCTCCCTCACCCTCACTGAGGCACCCAGAGGTCCAGGTGTTGGTGCTTGCCCACTCCACTACCCGGGCTTCAGGATCTCTTCCTGGGGTTCTGACAGCTTACCCAGCAAGGCTGGGGCTTTATGAAGACTTTAGGTTGCTTTCTTTGGCTCCTTTCAGATGAATGCTGCAGGGTGCTTATCCTCCTGGGGCCCCCTGCAGTGCTGCTTCCCCTATTTTTGTTGAGGCACTGGGAGACCCATTTGCTAGCCCCGTCTTTCTTCCAGTTCAGCTGTTCCAGGGTCTTTTTCTGGTGTGATATTTTCTGAGTTTTCAGAGGTTGATAGGGGAGAGTGAGAGCGACTACCTTTTCACTCTG
Source organism: Phascolarctos cinereus (assembly GCF_003287225.1). Classification (NCBI taxonomy): domain Eukaryota; kingdom Metazoa; phylum Chordata; class Mammalia; order Diprotodontia; family Phascolarctidae; genus Phascolarctos; species Phascolarctos cinereus. The sequence goes on along the minus strand of NW_027555958.1, from coordinate 47,664,621 downwards.
CCATCTTGGCTCCTGGAAGTGGAAACTTTAGCTACTTTCAAAAAACAGCTGAGGTGCCACCTCTAAAGAAGACCTTTTAAACTCTTCAAGTTATTGGCAGTTGCCACCTCCCACCTTGCAATGTCATTTTGTATTTACTCATCTGGGCATCTGTTACTTTATTCCAGTAAAATGGAAGCTCATTGAAGGCAGGGACTATTCATTTTTGTCTTTGTGTCTCCACCATGTAGCACAGCCTAGAATATGGTATGTACTCAATGAAGATGAATTGAATTTAATCTCTATGATCATTCACTTGGTTCTCCAGGGATGAGGAGAGGTAGGGCTGATAACTGTGACAAAAAGCTGATGTCTCATTCCATGTGAAGAAAATTAAATTAGTACTGTATTGCTTCTTAGATTTCCCTTAGATTTCTGTCCTTGAGTTGAGCTCAGGAATCAACTTTCCCTCTGAGTGGGTTTAAAGTTATAATTAAAAGAAGAGTTGTTATCTCTCGTACTGGTAACCCCTGGGATACATCCAGGACATCTGTTTGTTATTGTTAAGCCCCGCAAGTTAATTTGGTTTCCTCTGCAAAAGATACGTCATCTGTCCTTGCCTGTCCTTGTGCAATTAGAAGAATTTTTTTTTTCTTTTCCAAGAAGACAGCAAGTCTGGTAGTTTTGATTCCCTAGCAATGATTACAAGATGCAGATCCCACAGTGATTAACCTCACATGAATGCCAGCTACCTTCCTTAGAATAGTCAATCATAATGTTTCTGCCTCAACCCTACCACTTGTCACTTTTCTCCATGTCTACCAAGACCCCTTCTTTGTAGTAGACCTCTTCTCACTGGAGTCACTGGCTTTGCTGAGGTTGCCAGTCTGACTCACTTTCTTAACAGTTATAGGTCACTGTTAGACTGATTGTGCTCAGAAACTGGTACCTTAAATTTCAAATACAATATATGACTTCTGTGGTAATGATTTTAAGCCTCTTAATAAATTACAAAGTTTAATGAAGGTAAATATTGACAGTTAGGAGGCCTTACCCAGCAGAGTGTATAGTGCGTGATTGGGTCCCTGAGGCATTCAATTGTAGAAACTGCTTACCTTCTTCTGAAGTTGTTTGATGTACCCTAAAGAATGTTGAATGTGGAGTTACAGGAACTGAATCTGCATTCCAGCTCTATGTAAGACTAGTGACTGTGCTAGTGGAGAGGGGCCATATGAAAAATATAATGAAGGTAGAATCAATAACACTTGGCAATTAATTGGATATGTGGCATGAACAATTGTAAAGAGGTGAGGATATCTTTGAGCTTGGGCACCTTGGTGACTGATGGGACAGTGTCTTCAGCAGGAATAGAAAAATCTGGGAAGAGGGCCTTTCAGGGTGAAGGAAATGAATTTTACTTTGCACATGTGCTTGTGATGCCTTATGGGTCATGCTAAGATCTTACCTTTTGCAAGACAGCTTTCTCAGTCCCCCCCTTTTAAAATATTTTGTTTCTTATATCACCATAATATCCCATGTATCCCTCCCTCTATTCCTCCTAGGGTGCCATCCTGTATGACAATAGTATTTTTGGAGAGAAAAAAAAAAGTCAGCATAACTGATCAAAACATTGAAAAAGTCCAAAAACACATGTAATGTGTAACACCTGAGGATCTTTTACCTCCACAAAGATGTAAGTTGGGATTGTCTTCTTAAATCTCCTCATTCTTAGTCCGGCTTGATCTTTGTAATTTTGCTGAATTTATCTTTGTTTTTTTGTTTGGATGTTGTTTTGATTTTGATTTGGGTGTTTTGATTTTTGGGTGTTTTGGGGGTGTTGGTCTTTTTATTTACACTGTTGTAGTTACTGTGTATATTGTTTTAGATAAACTTGGCACTTGGTAAATTTTTTTCATCTCTTTAGTTTTATTTTGTGTGTTTTTGTTTTTACAATGTGTTTCTCATAATCAACAAATTTCTTATCCAATTTGTCACTCTTTTTCTTTTTGTTGGATGGTTTAATCCATTCACATTTAAAGTTATGAGTTAGGTTTATACTTTACCTCATCTGTCTCTAAAGTTATTTTTTTCAAGTTAAGATCTTTTTCTTTCTCCTGCTATAAATACAGTCTTAGGTTTCTTCAGTTACTTTACTGTTTTGGGTGTTTTTAGGTCTTCTGTTTCCACTGGCTCTCTTCCCCTCACCTCTGATTTCCCCTTCTAATTTGATATCCTTTAGGGGTTTTGTTTATTAGTTCCTTTTTATCTCATGTTTCTATCTGGTTATATATGTCTTCCTTCTCTTTTTTCTGAGATTTCCCCTTCCTGTCCTCCCCTTAAGCTATTCCTATTCATTAGTTTTATTTTTAAATTTCATTTTTGGTGCCCCTTTCCAAAAAGAATTTCTCTCATGCTCTTCATTATCTATTTTCTCCTTCTGTTTTCTCCAGACCCTTATTCTCTGATTCATGACTCCTGTAATTGTCTATTCTCTCTCTTTTCTTTGTATTCTCCATGTAATTAAAGCTTCCAGGACATCCCCACTCTAGGCACTTTCTGCCACTGCTTTGGAGGGCTTGCCCTATGGATGCCCCCTTTCCATTGTGCCTTACTCCTAGAACAATGCCAATTATTGCAAATATCAGGGAGGACAATGCCCCGTGGTAGGGCCCCTTCCTGACAACTGACTTATGCCTTCTCTAGTTGACCTTTCCCCCCCCTACATTTGCTTGAAAATCTCCCTACTTCCATGCTCTCCCAGTCCTTCAGGTGCCAGTTGACTCCAGGAATTCCGACTCCCTCCCAGGACCAGGAGACTTTTCCAGCCTGAAATCCCATTGCCTAGCAAAAAACCAAACCAAACCAAAACAAACCAAAACAAAAACAGAATGAGATGATCCTAACAATGATGAAAACAATAGATCCCTTTATCTGGGCATGTTGAAGGGAAGATCCAGAGGAAAGTGACATATGGCTTCATGGGAGATGACCTAGGGACTGCATTGACACTTCTGGGTCCATGCTTTGGGGTAGGTAAGATAGCTTGGGAATCGTGGTAACTCCAAGATCAGAGCAAACAGTTACCAAAATATTTCTTTAAAACTCTCAAGCTCTTTGACTCCAAGTTAAGGATCCTTGAATATGATCCACTTCAGGGATCACCACCACCAAGACCTCACAGACCAAGTGAAGATGTGAAAGGGTTAAATGCTTCACATTTGAGGAAGAATGATCTGACACATTTTTTTCTTCTTTATTAAATTCCCAAGTGAGATAGAAATCCATGGCAGGGATGGCATGAGGAGAGATAGAAATCTCCTGCCAAAGTGGCTAAATTGTGAAAAGCAAGGAGATAATTGCTAGAATGTTGCATGCTATTCCAAAATGAGGAGAATTTTGCATAGGTGATAGGCTGCAAGTTTCATCAATCCTGGTAAATGTGTTTTAAGTTTCTCAGTGAGTGGGAGAAAGGAGCCAACTGTCTTTGAAGAAATCCATGAACAAGAATGCAGTCCCTAATTAGGGAACCCCAAGGTTGATTTTCCTCCCCGCCCATTGCCTTCTTCTCTGACAGACAAATAACAAGAAATGAATGAGGTTGAAAGCAAATGAAAACCACATTGTAAAAGCAAAGCATATTCTAGCTTTTGGCTGAGCTGGTTGCAAAAAGTTAAGGTTCTTTAATCATGTGTTGGAGCCAAAGAATGCAATTTGGAGGGAGAGCCTGTGAACGTGCATGCACACAGACATGCACACACATACACTCACATACACACACACACACACACACACACACACACACACACACACACATACACACAGCCTGTACCTCCCCCTCCCTCAATATTCCCTTCCCATTCTTTCAGTGTAGATAAAGCAAGATGGTGGGAACATTGTATAATGAGAACCATGTCTGGCTTCCACCTGTTTTATGGATCTCTTTGGCACTTGGGGATACTTAATGTTCTTGGTTTGAGGAATTCATCTATCAACTTCTAAGACCTTTAAACATCCAGGGTCTAATGATAGAATGGGGATAAAATAGGTTGGCAGAGAATCCTGGGACGTTAGATTGTTCCAAAAGTGGGTGGACAGCTCCTTCTGGGCAGGAAAGTCATTACTAGATTTATAAAGAGGGTTGTACTATAACAGAAAGTTTATTAGCAAACTAAGGAAACTCAAATGGAATTCACATGGTTCAGGATCATTGACCACCTTACGCATTAGGTAACACGCTATGTGGTTCAGCTTCAGGTATCCCTTATCGGCTGGTTTAAACCTTTAACATAACTCTTTTATATTACTGTCTTTCCCAACAGTCAGTCCATAGCAATTTTATCTTGCCTTTCAAATGTATTAGGTCAGGGCAGAGCCAAGATGGCGGAGTGAAAGCAGTGACTTGCTTGAGCTCTCCTCCAAACCCCTCCAAATACTCATAAAAAATGGCTCTAAACAAATTCTGAAGCAACAGAACCCACAAAAAGACAGAGTGAAACAAATTTCCAGCCTAAGACAACCTGGATGATTGATCAGAAAGGTATACCGCACCAGGCTGGGAGCACAGTGCAGCACGACGTGAGGGTGCAGGCCGCGGCAAACCTGGAGCAGGCCTCAGAGGACTGAATCTCAGGCAGCTGTGGCAGTTTCCAGACTCCTCAATCCACGAATGCCAAAGACAACTTAGAAGGACCTGCTTCATAAGCTGTGGAAATTTCTTCTAAGAAAAAGGGAAACTGGGACTTCCGCTTCTGGGAGCCAAGATGGCAGAGTGAATAGGTAGTCGCTCTCACTCTTCCCTATCAACCTCTGCAAACCCAGAAAATATCAGCCCAGGAAAAAAAAAAAAAACCTGGAACACCTGAACTAGAAGAAAGACAAGGAGCAGCAGTGCAGTAGCCCAGCAAACGGATCTCTCAGTGCCTCAGCAAAAACAAGGGGCCCCCGAGGCGGATAAGTACCCTGCGGCATTCATCTGAAAGGAGGTGAAAAAAACAACCTAAAGGCTTCCTAAAGCCCCGGTCTTGCTGATTCCAACCCAACACCAGGTGAGCTGTAGGAGCCCTGAAGCCCCCAATTGTGAAGAAATCCTGAAGCCCAGGTAGTAGAGCAGGCAAACACCAACACCTGGACCTCCGAGTGCCTCAGTGAGGGCGGGGGAACCGCTGGAAACCAGCTCAGAAAACCACCAGGAGCCTCGGCACTCCACTGCAAAGGAATCTCCCAGTGCATTAGCAGAACCAAGGGAGACAACACTGCAAGGGGCCCCAGGCAGATAAACATACTGCAGCACCCATCTAAAAGGAGCTGAAGAAAGCTAAAGGAAAGGAAAAGCAGGCAACCTAGAATTGCCTGAAAGTTCCAGCCTTGCTGATTCCAGCCCAACACAAGGTAAGCTGCCAGAAACCTACAGCCTCCAATTCCCAGCATAAGAGGCCCCAGCACACAAAGCCAGTGACCAAGACCTAGGCTCCCAACACAAGAAGCTTGGGTCAGTACCCTCTGTTCCCCAGCAGGAGAGCTCAATCTCTTTAAAGGCCAGGGAATAAAGAAACACCATGAGTAAAAAGAAACGTACCATAGATTCATATTATGAGAAGAGTGAAGATCAAGACAGAAATTCTGAAGAGGACAACATTGTCAACAAACCCACATCTGCAACAACAAAAGGGAATATGAACTGGTCTGAAGCCCAAAAAGCCTTCTTAGAAGAGCTCAAGAAGGATTTTAATAGTCAAATGAGAGAGGTAAAAGAGTCCTTCAAAAATACAATTGGCCAGTTGGAAAAAAAATACACTGAAGAAAACAAGTCCCTAAAAAACACAATTGGCCAATTGAAGAAGGAAGGACAAAAACTAACAGAAGAGTACACTGAAGAAAACAAGTCCCTAAAAAACACAATTGGCCAGTTGAAGAAGGAAGTACAAAAACTAACAGAAGAAAACAATCTGTTAAAAACTAGAATTGGACAAATGGAAACTAATGTCTCTATGAGAGAGCAAGAATCAGTCAAACAGAAAAAAAAATGAAAAAATAGATGAAAATGTAAAATACCTCATCAGTAAAACAACCGACCTGGAAAATCGACTCAGGAGAGACAATTTAAAAATTATTGGACTACCTGAAAATCATGATGAAAAAAAGAGCCTGGACAGTATCTTTCAGGAAATCATAAAGGAAAACTGCCCAGAAGTCCTAGAACCAGAAGGGAAAATAACCATAGAAAGAATCCACCGATCACCACCTGAAAGAGATCCCAAATTGACAATGCCAAGAAATATAATAGCAAAATTCCAAAATTACCAGATGAAAGAGAAGGTGCTGCAAGCAGCCAGAAAGAAAGAATTTAAATATCATGGAACCACAGTCAGGATTACACAGGACCTTGCAGCTTCTACATTAAAAGACCGCAGGGCATGGAACATGATATTCCATAAGGCAAAGGAGCTTGGAATGCAGCCAAGGATCAATTACCCAGCAAAAATGAGCATCATTTTTCAAGGGAGGAGGTGGATATTCAACAAAATAGGAGACTTCCAAACTTTCCTGATAAAAAGACCAGAGCTCAACAAAAAATTTGATCTTCAAGTACAGGACTCAAGAAGGACTTAAAAAGGTAAATGGGACAGAAGGATACAATATGTTGTTAATAAGGGGGGGGCTGTTTAAACCCCTACAAGGGAATATGAGACTTGCAACCCTTGAGAACTGTATTGTTATTACACCTTGTTAAAGGAGTATACATAAAGAGGGTGGATATTAGTTGACTTTGATGTAATGATAAAAAAAAAATCTAATCAAGGTTAAATGGATCCAAATAAGTGGATCAATCTGATCTTAGAAAATGTACTGAGAAAGGAGGAGGCAGACAAGGGTAAATTACATTACAGGAAAAGACACAAAATCCTATTACAGCAGAGGGAAGGGGGGAGCATTGTTTGAACCTTACTCTCATCAGATTTGGCTCAAGAAGGGCATAATATAATCAGTTAGGTATAGAAATCTAACTTGCCCTATAGGCAGTAGGAGGGAAAAGGGGAAAGAAAAGGGGGGGGGAAAGAAGGGAGGGAAGCAGCAGTAAGACTAAAGGGGAAGAAAAGGGAAAGGGATAATAAAAGGGGGAAGGGACTGAAGGAGGTGGTGGTTAAAAGCAAAACACTAGTGAAGGGGAGAAAGGAAAAAGGAGAAAGAAAAGCATAAATGGGGGGGAAAGAATGGAGAAAAAGACACAGATAGTAATCATAACTGTGAATGTGAATGGGATGAACTCTCCCATAAAACAGAAATGGATTGCAGAATGGATTAAAAACCATAATCCTACAATATATTATGTACAGGAAGCGCATTTGAAAAAGAGTGACACATACGGGGTAAAGGTAAAAGGCTGGAGCAGAATATATTATGCGTCAGCTGAAGTAAAAAAAGCAGGGGTAGCAAGCCTGATCTCAGACAAAGCAAAAGCAAAAATAGATCTAATCAAAAGAGATAAGGAAGGAAACTACATCCTGCTAAAAGGCACCATAGCCAATGAAGTAATATCATTATAATTGCTCATGGGTAGGCTGAGCTAATATAATAAAAATGACAATCCTACCTAAGCTAATTTACTTATTCAGTGCCATACCAATCAAACTACCAAGAAATTATTTTATAGAGTTAGAAAAAATAACAACCAGATTCATTTGGAAAAACAAAAGGCCCAGAATATCAAAGGAACTAATGAAAAGAAATGCAGGAAAAGGTGGCCTAGCAATTCCAGATCTTAAATTGTATTATAAAGCAGCAATCATCAAAACTGCTTGGTACTGGCTAAGAAATAGGGAGGTGGATCAGTGGAATAGGTCAAATATGCAAGGCACAGTAGTCAATGACTATAGTAATCTATTATTTGATAAACCCAAAGACCCCAGCTTCTGGGATAAGAACCCACTCTTTGAAAAAAACTGCTGGGAAAACTGGAAAAGAGTATGCAGAAACTAGGCATAGACCCAAATCTCACACGCTATACAAAATAAAGTCAAAATGGGTTCAGGACTTAGATATAAAGGCTGATACCATAAGTAAACTGGGAGAACAAGAAATAGTTTACCTATCAGATCTATGGAGAACAGAAGAATTCATGACCAAACAGGAGACAGAGAACATTATCAAAAGCAAAATGGACAACTTTGATTACATTAAATTGAAAAGTTTTTGCACAAACAAAGCCAATGCAACTAAGATTAGAAGGAAGGTAGAAAATTGGGAAAGAATTTTTACAACCAGTCTCTCTGATAAAGGCCTCATTTCTAAAATATATAGAGAATTAAGACAAATTTATAAGAACACAAGCCATTCCCCAATTGATAAATGGTCAAAGGACATGAACAGGCAGTTCTCAGATGAAGAAACTAAAGCCATCTATAGTCATATGAAAAAATGCTCTAAATTATTATTGATTAGAGAAATGCAAATCAAAACAACTCTGAGGTACTACATCACACCTATCAGATTGGCCAACATGACAAAACAGGAAAATGTTAAATGTTGGAGATGTGGGAAAATTGGAACGCGAATACATTGTTGGTGGAGTTGTGAAATGATCCAACCATTTTGGAGAGCAATTTGGAACTATGCCCAAAGGGCTACAAAAATGTGCATACCCTTTGATCCAGCAATAGCACTTCTAGGGCTATATCCCAAAGAGATCAAACAAATGGGAAAAGGACCCACATGTACAAAAATATTCATAGCAGTTCTTTTTGTGGTGGCAAAGAATTGGAAATTGAGAGGATGCCCACGAATTGGGGAATGGCTGAGAAAGTTGTGGTATATGAATGTAATGGAATACTATTGTTCTATAAGAAATGATGAACAGGCTGACTTCAGAAAAACCTGGGAAGACCTATATGGTCTGATGCTGAGTGAAGTGAGCAGAACCCAGAGGACTTTGTATACAATAGCAGCCATGTTATGCAATGACTAAGAATGTTAAACTGAACCCTTCTCAGCATTATGAGGATCTAAGACATCTCCAGAGGCCTCGGGATGGAAAATGCTGTCCGCATCCAAAGAAAGAACTATGAAAGTCGAATCGCTCTCACTTAATTTTACCTTAAGTTGAATTTTGTTTCATCTTTCTGATGGTTCCTCCTATTGGTTTTTAATTTTTACTTACAACTTCACTAATGTGAAAATATGTTTAATAGGTATGTAAATGTAAAGCCTATGTCAGATTGTGCGCCATCTGGGGGAGGGTGGGGGGGGGAGAAAAAGGGAGAAAAATTTTCAATTCTAAATTCTGGTCCTCCAGACATTTTGTTAATTACATAATAAATAATGAAGAGGGGGAAAAAAAAGAGTATCTCTGTGCAAGGGATTGCAAACAACCCTGGGTTTTTCTATTAACTCCTCTCATCCCAGATCAGACTAGGAGAAGAGAGTTCCCCCCTTCCTCTTCCCCCACCTTTGAATTCACCTTACCTCACCTGGTGAAAGGTAGAAGCAGGGAGGGACAGAAACTACAGTGTGGGCCTTGGGCCCTGAGGCAACCCAGAAAGCCTATAAGTATCACCCTGGTTCAGGAACGTCCTGCTCACCACCACCCCCACCTCCCAGCAACTTCACAAAGGTAATACTAGTAAAAAGCCAACCATCCTCTGAACTTGGTAAGTCTGCTCTTTTAAAGTTGTTGTTTTAACATACTAATTATGAGATGCTGATTTTCTGCATAAAGTAATTTAGAAATGCATTCAACAAAATTCAATTACTTTCCTGTGTGTGTGTAAAAGAGGGGATGAGGTGAAAGCCTCATCCAGATTGGTTCTGCCCATTCAGAGCAGTCCTCAGCTCTAAGGGTAGATAGGGTGGATAGGAAGCCCCTTCTCTGGGGTCCTTGTTGATCCCCTTATTTTGTAAACTTCCCAGAAAAGCTTGTTTAGGTTATGGAGTTCCTAAACAATGATCTTGGCTTGCTGAGAATTTGCAAGTATATAGAAATGATCTCTAACGATTGGCTTTTATACCAGGACTCTGAGAGAACACAGGTGGGAAGTCCACCTCTGGGAAAAGCAGAGAGGACAATTTTAGCCTCAGTCTAAGATGGGATCCTCCTGGCTCAGCTTCCCCATTGTGTTCTTTTGAAAAGAAACGTTAACCCACCAGGCTATTCATGAGACTGGCTTTATAATGCCTGGTTGGAAAACTGTGAATTATGTGAATTCAAAAAGAGATAAGGATGTTTTATCCTGTCATATTTAAACCCTAAATCTTATCCCTGCCTTACCTTTTCATAGCAAAGTTCTATAGTCAGAGCAAACAGACAGTAAAAAGCGTCCATCATTAGCATCCCATTTGTTTGAGGGTGCTAATGATGGACCCCTAAAAGACTTTCCCATGTGGCCCAAATCCCTGGAGTTCACAGGGAGCACCCAGCCATTCCCAGTTAATAATTCTTTCAACTGTCTTTGCATTGTAGCTTTGACTCTGCCCCAATCTCCAATTCTCTGTTACCTCTAACCTAGCCTAGTCCTTCATTGTCTGTCACCTCAGGGATGCCTCCCTCACCACCACCACCACCACTTCCCACCCTTAATTATCTCCCAGTCACCCCAAACTTCTCTGTTCCACGCCTTGATCACGTTCAGATCTCCCCACAGTCTTTCTGTAAAGAAGGCCCACCTCGCCCCCCATTAAATTGCTCAGATTCTTATAATCTGGCCAACAGTGCAGACTTGCTAGGAATCTTGCCCACCCCAACCTTGTCTTAATAATAAGAGAGAACACAGGAGGACATGAAAAAGAAGGCATCCCAAGTATGATGGACAGTCTATACAAAGACACAGAGGTAGGAGACATCCAGAGATTCACAGGAGACAAAATTCAAGAAGGGAACCAGTACCAAAGTTCAAAGACAGTATAAGACAATGAAAAGCATGATCGTCTTAGATTCACAGAATCATAGATTCAGAGCTAGAATGAACCTCAAAGATCATCCAGCCCAAGCAGGAAACCGAGACCCAGAGAGGCCAAGTGATCTGTCCGAGGTCACACAAGCAAGGGTCTCACAGCTGGGATTTGGATCTAGGTCCTCTGACTTTCAGTCTAATAGAAGACCCTTCTCTGGGCTTCAGTGTCCTCATTTGTAAAATAGGAGAATTTGATGAGATGACCTGAAGATTGATGTGGGTCATTAGATAATACACTAACCAACTGAGGATCGCAAAAGACACATAAAAGATGAAAGTAAGGGCGAGTAACAGAGGAAAATATCTCTGTGTATCTATAAAATATCTGGTCCTATAAAAATACTGTCAGAACCAGTAAATGACAGTGACTGACATTGATACAAAACACTCCATTTACATTATCTGATTTGAGCCCCACATAAGCCCTGTGAGGTAGGTATGACAGGTATTATTATCCACATTTTGTAGGTGAGGTAATAGAGGATCAAAGGGTTTAGCTGATTTGCTAATGGGATCTCCTCTATTAGCCATTCCAATAAGATCAGAAGTAAAGCATATCCATTATAACCACTACTATTTGACGCAGTGATAGAAGAGCTAGCTATAACAATAAAATAGACTTAGAGGAGGCAAAACGGAGGCACAGTTCCATAAAGTTGGGGTTTTTTAAGTTTTTACATCAACAAAACCAATGCAGCTAAATTAAAAGAGAAACAGGGAATAGGCAGGTGGCGGGGGAATCTTGATAGCAAGTTTCTCTGATAAAGGTCTTATTTCTAAGACATAACTGGAATTGATTCAAATTTATAAGAGTAAGATCCATTCCCAAATGGTCAAAAAATATAAATAGGCAGTTTTCACTGGAAGAAATCCAAGCTATCAATAACCATATTTTAAAATGTTCCAAATAACTAGTAATTAAAGGAATGTAAATTAAAACAATGCTGAAGTTTCACCTTACCTTTTCTATTAAGTTATCAAAGATGACAAAAGAGTAAAAGGGTAAATGTCGTAGGGGCTGCAGGAAAACAAACTTTAATGTACTACTGGTCAAGCTATGAATTGGTCCAGTCATTTGGGACAGTAATTTGAAACAATGCCTCAAAAGTTACTAAATGGTGCCTACTTTTTGACCTAGCAATATCACTACTAAGTTTATAGCCCAAAGAGATCAAAGAAAAGAGCAAAGTACCCATAAGTACAAAAATATTTATAGCAGCTCTTCTTGTGATGGCAAAGAAGACAAAAACTGAGGGGATGCCCATCAAGTGGGGAATTGTTCCCTTGTAGTTGTTTGGTTCATATTTACTTTTTTCTGTTTCTCTTAACTCCCGTGTTTGAACTTCAGAGTCTCTGTACAGCTCTGGTTTTTTTATCAGAAATGCTTGGAAGTGCTGTGTATCATTAGGTATTCGTTTTTCCTCTTTATATTCAGTTTTGCTGGATAAGTTATTCTTAGCTGTAATCCTATATCTTTTGCCTTCTGGAATATCATGTTCTAAATTCTCTACTCTTTCATGGTGAAAGGCTTCATATGGCATCCTGAATATGGCCCTTTGGTACTTAAATTCTTTCTTTCTGTCTGCTTGTAGCATTTTTATTTTGACCTAGAAGTTCTGGATGTTAGCTAAGATGTTCTTAGGAGTTTTCCTTTGGGGGTTTCATGCAGGAAATGACCAATAAATTCTTTCTTTTTTTTTTCTTTTTTTTGTAGAGAATTTTATTTTTGTGTGATTTTTTTTCAAATTTTCTCCCCATCTCACCCCTCCCCCCACTCTAAGATGGCATGCATTCTGAATATCCCTTCCATTAGTCTGTCCTCTCTTCTATCTCTTCCCCCCTTAATTTTATTCTCCAGATATGACCCCTTAATCTTAAACTCACCCTTTACCCTCTATCTATCTATCTATCTATCTATCTATCTATCTATCTATCTATCTATCTACCTATACACACATATAATTTTTTTCCTCCAACTACCCTAATACTGACAAAGGTCTCATGAGTTATAAATATCATCTTTCCATGCAGGAATGTAAACAGTTCAACCTTAATAAGTCTCTTATGATTTCTCTTTCCTGTTTACCTCTTCATGTTCCACTTGAGTCTTGTATTTGAAAGTCAAATTTTCTATTCAGCTCTGGTCTTTTCATCAAGAATGCTTGAAAGTCCTCTATTTCACTGAATGACCATTTTTTTCCCTGAAGGATTATACTCAGTTTTGCTGGGTAGGTGATTCTTGGTTGTAATCCTATCTCCTTTGCCCTCCTTGAATATTATATTCCATGCCCTGGTCCTTTAATGTAGAAGCTGCTAAATCTTGTGTTATCCTGATTGTGTTTCCACAGTACTTGAATTGTTTCTTTCTGGCAGCTTGTAATATTTTCTCCTTGACCTGGGAACTCTGGAATTTGGCTACAATATTCCTAGGAGTTTTCCTTTGGGGATCTCTTTCAGGAGGAGATCTGTGGATTCTTTCAATTTCTATTTTGCCCTCTGGTTCTATATATCAGGGCAGTTTTCCTTGATAATTTCTTGAAAGATGATGTCTAGGCTCTTTTTTTGATCATGGCTTTCAGATAATTTTTAAATTCTCTCTCCTGGATCTATTTTCCAGGTCAGTTGTTTTTCCAATGAGATATTTCACATTGTTTTCTATTTTTCATTCTTTTGGATTTGTTTTACAGTGTCTTGATTTCTCATAAAGTCACTAGCTTCCAATTGCTCTATTCTAATTTTTAAGGAAGTATTTTCTTCAGTAATCTTTTGGACTTCCTTTTCCATTTGGCCAATTTTTCTTTTTAGGGCATTCTTCTCCTCATTGGCTTTTTGGACCTCTTTTGCCATTTGGGTTAGGCTATTTTTTAAGGTGTTATTTTCTTCAGTATTTTTTGGGTCTCCTTTAGCAAGCTGTTGACTTGTTTTTCATGATTTTCTTGCATCACTCTCATTTCTCTTCCCAGTTTTTCCTCTACTTTCTTACTTGCTTCTCAAAATCCCTTTTGAGCTCTTCCAAGGCCTGGGACTGATTCATATTTTTCTTGGAGGCTTTGGATGTAGGAGCTTTGACTTTGTTGTCTTCTTCTGGTTGTATATTTTGATCTCTTTGTCACCAAAGTAAGATAATATAGTCTGACTCTTTTTGCGCTGCTTGCTCATGATCCCAGCCAATTACTTGAGTTTTAAACTCTTTGTTAAGGTAAGAGTCTGCTTCCAATGTGGAGAATGTACTGTCCCAAGCTTTAGGGGTTTGTATAGCTGTTTTCAGAGATACTTGTAGGGACCTGTAAATTTTCAGTTCTTCCAAGGTGGTATGATAAGGGGCGAGGTGTTTACTCCTTTCCTGGCCTGTGCTGTGATCTATTAGTGACCACAAGCACTCCTTTCTGTCCTGGAACTGTGAAGAAGGTTTCCTGTCCACAGCCACTACAAGCTCCACCATGCCAGAGTTCCTCCTCACCCCAGAACCCCCATCCAGAATGTGACCCAGATCCAAGCAGGCAAAGCAAGAGATTCCTGCCTCAGCACAGCAAAGAGATCCCTGCAATCCCCTCTGATCAGCCACTTTCCCCCTCAGTCTGTGGGCCGGAAGCTCGGGAAGCAGCTGCCCACCTCAGGGCCACGTTTTTGGGGAACTGGATCTGAGACCCCACCTTCCTCTCTCAGCACCACAGAACCAAACTTTTCCCACTGACCTTCTAAGTTGTCTTTGGCATGCATGGATTGAGGAGTCTGGAAACCACCACAGCTGCCCGGGATTCAGTCCTCTGAGGCCTGCTCCAGGTTTGCTGCAGTCTGCGTGCCTACACTGTGCTGCGCTCCACTACCAGCCCGGAACGATATACCTTTCTGATCAATCATCCAGGTTGTCTTGGGCTGGAAATTTGTTTCACTCTGTCTTTTTGTGGGTTCTGCTGCCTTAGAATTTGTTTAGAGCCATTTTTACAGGTATTTGGGGGAGTCTGGGGGAGCTCAAGCAAGTTGCTACTTTCACTCTGCCATCTTGGCTCCCCCCCCCCCATAAATTCTTTCTGTTTCTACTTTGGTCTCTGGTTCTAAAAGATCTAGGTAGTTTTATTTTAAGATTTCTTGAAATTTGATGTCTAGGCTCTTTTTTGGTCATGGCATTCAATGATTCTTAACTTTTTTCTCCCTAATCAGTTTCCAGGTCAGTTGTTTTTGCTATGATGTATCTTGCATTTTCTTCTATTTTTTTCAGTATTTTGACTTTGTTTTAATATTTCTTGTTTTCTCATGGAGTCATTGACTTCTATTTAGGCAATTCTAATTTTCAGGGAGTTTGATGCTTGAACAAGTCTTTTGTACCTCGTGCACCAAGCTGTTAATTCCCTTTTCTATTCTTTCTTCCATCGCTCTCATCTTTTTTTCCCCACTTTTCCCTAAAGTGTTCTCATTTAACTTATAAAAATATTTCTATTTTTTTAAAACTCCATCTCTTCTAGGAATTCTAGTTCAGTTTGTACCCAAGCTATGTTTTTCTCTGAGACTTTGCTTATAGATATTTTGGAATCATGCATTTCTGCATCTGTTTCTTAGGTTTCCCCACTACCATAATAGCTCTTTATGGTGCAGTTCTTTTTTTGTTTGGTACTTCTTCCAGCCTACTTCCTGACTTGAGATTTGATGTTAGTGCTAGGCTCTGCCACAGTCCTGGAAGGAAAGGGGGCTGGTCCTATTATTATTTTCTTTGGGTATTGATTATTATCTGTTTCCAATATCCCAGAGATAGACTGAGAACCTGCAAGCTTTCAGTGGTCCCACAGTGGTCTGAAAAGTATCATTGTTATCCTTTCCCCCTGCTCTGAGCTCTGCAAGCTCCTGACCTGAATGTGGGTCTGAGCAACAGTAGACTACTCCTGGACTTAGCTCCTATCAGCCAACTATAATGCTGTCATAGGTTCCCCTTTGGTCTAGGATTCTTAACCTGGTTATAAAGCCTCACCAAGCTTCAGACTAGTCTAGAAGCTAGAATTGAGACCCTCCTCTGCTCCTGCACTCTGAGCCACACTATTGCTACTTACTTCTGAATTTACTCCTTTCTCAGTACACAGTCCTGGACCTCCCTACCCAGGAATGCAACTTCCTAGTCCAGGTTCTCTTCTTACCCTGAAACTAGGTAGTGAGTGCCAAAGCTGCCAGTGGGCACCTGCTCCTGAACCCTGTACTTAGTGCTCTGATATGGGTCTGGGATCTCCTCTTGACTTGATGCATAGCATCTTGCTAGGCAATGGAGCATTTCATTAGCTTTGTGCTCATGACAAGACCCCATCCCCACTGTCTGCAGACCT
This sequence comes from Phascolarctos cinereus, assembly GCF_003287225.1. Taxonomy (NCBI): domain Eukaryota; kingdom Metazoa; phylum Chordata; class Mammalia; order Diprotodontia; family Phascolarctidae; genus Phascolarctos; species Phascolarctos cinereus. The sequence goes on along the minus strand of NW_027555958.1, from coordinate 47,648,390 downwards.
CTCTGTTTCCCTTTGCTGATCTGGATTGGAAAAATGAATCACTGTGACTTCTTTCTGGATGTCTCCCTCAGGCAGGATTCAATTTGATATGTTTTCTAGATCTGTTTGGAAGCTCTACTTAGTAAATTTTAAAGTGCTGTAGAGAAGCTAGCTATAATCATCTTCATTATCATTGTTATTATTAAGCAGGAATCATTGAAACTACTGGGAGAAGGTTAAAAAGAAAGAAAAAGGAGTACATCAGTGGAACAGACTAGATAAGAAAGAAAATGGAGCAATCAAAAACAATTGCACAGTGTTTGACTCAAGAAGATAAAATTGGAAGGACTCTTTTTGATTAAAAAACTGGGGAAACTAGCATTCTGTTTGACAGAAATCAATTTTAGCATAACATCTTAACTCCCTATGCCAAAATAATTTGAAAATGTGTTCCTGATGTGACCTGAATACACAAGGTCATTTTAAAATAAATGAGGACAAGGGAGAAAAACCTGTTGCAGTAGGGGAATGACTCGTTCTTCTAGAGTTTGTGATAGAGAAGGAAAGCCAAGTCAGGGAAAGGGTAAGAGTAGAGATTGGACATATGATTTCAGTGATGTAGGGAAGCCACAGATATAGTAATTCCCTCTACCAATTCAGGTCAGTACCTTCTCTAATTCTCTCTAAGTCTTAGAGGGTTGCCTAGGATCTTGAGACGTTAAGTGATTTACCCAGTGCAACACAGCCAGAATATGTCAGGTCAGAGAAAGATCCATGAAAAATGTGGAACTTATGGGGCAGCTAGATGATGCAGTGGATAGAGCTCCAGCCTTGGAGTCAGGAGGACCTGAGTTCAAATCCAGCATCAGACTCATGATACTTACTAGCTGTGTGACCCTGGGCAAGTCACTTAACCCCAAATGCCTCACCAAAAAGCAAAAAAAAAAAATGTGGAATTTGAGCTAGATGCAAGGATGGGTAGGATTTTGATAGTAGTAGCATTTATAAACCTACTATGTGCCAGGCACTGTGCTAAACACTTCACAAATATTATTTCATTTGACCTTTACAACAACCCTATGAGGTAGGTGATATTATTATTCCTATTTTACATTTGAGGAAACTGAGGCAAACAGAGATTAAGGGACTTCCCAAGGATCACACAACTAGTGAATATCTGAGGCTGGATTTGAACTCAGGCCTTTCTGACTCCAGGCCAAGTGCTCCGTCCACTGTTCTACCTTGCTGTCTCTAGCTCAATAAAACCTCTTCTGGGAGACAGGAGGCTCTCACCCTTATCCAATTACTCCCTTGTCCGAGACTCCCATTGCCTGAATCTGGTTCTCTTATGACCAAGGATAGATGTGTCCTTCCCTCCCATATCCTGAAGAATGAGCCGCGACCTTGAGATGACCATGAGTTTGTTGTCGGGCCTGAGAATCATGATGAAGCTGTCCCTAAAAAGCTGACCTTGCTCAAAGGGGGAGGAGAAAGACTGGGAAGCCAAAAAGAGAAACAATTTTGTAAAAGCCCCACATTCCAAGGCAAGGAAGAGGACCCAAGAGCCTAGCTGTCAGCGGAACGTGAAACTAGTCGTCTGTCTTTAGTAGTAAAGGACAACCAGCATCCAGGCTAATTTAAAGGACTGTAAGAGTTTTGATCTGGAAGGTATTGCCTTTTGACAACTAACAGGAATTAAATTTGGGGCGTGTGTGTGTCCGTGTCTGTGTCTGTGTCTGTGTGTGTTTTCCTTCTTGACCACCTATTTTACTTCTAGTTTTGGTGGGGCTAGAGATCCCCTAGGGACAAATGCAAATGAAGGAATCAGAGCAGACTCAGAATCCATAGGCTCTTAAGGGTATTCAGAGTCCAAACCCCAACTGACACAGGAAGCTCTTCTCTAATGCCTTTACCATGTGTGACTGTCCTCACTTTGCTTGCTGTCATTTGATGATGGGGAACTCACTACTTGTGCTGCCAGTCTATTCCAATTTGGGACAACTCTAATCACTTAGGAAGGTTTTCCCTGAGAGCAAGACAAAATCTGACTCTCAGCAACTTCTAGTTTTCCCACAGCCCCAGTCTAGCCTGGGGCTTCTTTTAGAGATCTCTCTGAAATCAGACTAGGTCCCCGAGGCTGATGCCAAGTTCTCTGTGTCCCCATCAGCAGGAGTTTTCTGCCAAGAGTTATTTAGTACCATGCTGCCTATGGAGAGGTGGAGCTGTCTGGTGACTGGAGCAGGAGGATTTTTGGGGCAGAGGATCGTCCACCTATTGCTGGAGGAAGAAAAAGAGCTGGAGGAGATCCGGGTCCTGGACAAAGTCTTCAGTCCTCAGTTGCTATTGGAATTTTCAGGTAAGGGAGCTCAATAGTTCTGGGGGTGTTCCTGTGGGATTTAGAGCCAGGAAGACCTGAGTTCAAATCCCACCTTAGACACTTATTAACTGTGACCCTAGGCAAAGCACTGAACCTCTCTGGGCTTCAGCTTCTTCACATATAAAATAAGAGGGTTAGACTCAATGTCTTCTAACATCCTAGCACTAAATCTATGCTTGTGATCTTATCATTCTGTGTTGGAGAGCCTCCCAAATGGCCACCTGTGTTGTACAAAGAACCACACTGTTAGTTAACTTGATTTTCAAAGCCCCAACCAGAAAAAAAAATTCGTAGGACAGAGAAGAAGAAGTATTGGACCGAGAGTCCAGAGACCTGGCTTCTAGGCATAGCTCTGTCACCATAAAGTTATGGGAGCTTGGGCAAAGAACTGACCCTCAGTTTCCCATTTGTTAAATGAGGAAGGCTTGGAACAATAGCCGATCCAGAGAATAGCTCAGAAGATTCTTTCCATCCTGAACATTCCATGAGCCTATATGAATTCCTGCTTCTTGCTACAATAAAGGATTTCCTAATCGCTGACACCCTGGGGCTTTTTCTGGTTTGTTTGCTTTTTTTCCTCCTACTGCTGTTCCCTTTTACCCGGTTACTCAACCTGCCACTTTTCACTCTTCTCTTTACACCTTTCTTAAAGTGAAACAGTAGGGATAGCAATAGAGGGCCTGGTTTGGTTGGGAAGTTAAGAGGCTGAAACACCGGGCCACAAACTTCAGTGATTATCTACAACTTAATCTGGTCTTGTCCTTCCTCACCAGAAAATCTAGATTTAGGCTAAAAGGGGAGGGTCAATTTTGTAGCTAAAATTCCTTAGGTCTTTTTTTTTTTCATTAGGCCTTTCTTAAAATGAATCTCTGGTACAGGGCAAAAGCCGAATAGCTCCGGACACTAGATTTTTCAAAGATTTTTTTTGCTTCGTCCCCGCTCACACCCCATCCTGTCATTAGGAATGCAATCTACATTGCCTCACAACTCTATGAGGGAGGTAAAGCAAATATTAGCTCTATTTGGCAGATGAGAAAATTAAGGCCTGAGGAGAGATGAACTTACTTGCTGAGACCACTGTGATACAATCAGGAATAGAATTCATTTCTCCTTTTCTGTAATCTGAATTAGCTCACTTTTTAAAGTTGTACAAATGACTGGGATGTGAAATAATACTTTGGCTTGTTCTTGGTAAGGGAAGATGGTAAGCCATGGCCTCCAAGCACAATGCTTTGAACATATAGACACACAGTAATGGTTTGTCAAATAACTGAATGAATGAATACTGTGCCAGACCAGGTCAGGAGAAGTGCCTTCTCTGCCCAGATAGACCAATGACTTGCTTGGTTTAGGGCAAGGAGAAAGGGAAATGGCACAGGTAATCTTTCAAGGTTGTGCCTTGATAAGAACTATGACCAGTGAAATGGGTGCCAGGGCCCCATCCTCCTCTTCCCTCAGCTTCTTGCAGGCACCATCTGTCGCCTTGGCACAGTGCTAGACACAGTAAGAACTTAAGAAACATTGTCCTTTACCCCTTTTGAGCACAAAATGCAGGGAAGCATGCTTGTTTCCCATTATTTTCCCCTCATAAGTATAAAAAGGCAACAGTCACTAAAAGCACATGTGATTCTGTGAAGAAACATGCTAGCCAGGTTCAGACCCCCAGACTCTCAAGGCAGTGAAACTGGGCAGTGCCAAGGGGTCCCATCTATAGAGCTGTGCCTAGGGAGCATTCTCTATGACAATGTTTACGTTTTTCACTTTTCAAGAAGCCTTTCCATCTTTTTAATCATGGTCCTTGCTATCACCCTAAGTGATAGATAGTTAGGGTCAGTATTACTATCCCTATTTTTTTAACCAGCCCTATGATTTCATTGATATAAAGAATTTCTAGTGTGGCAAGTCTTTCTCTACCAATGTAGATTGCATCTGATTTGTAATTTATGTTTGTATTATATATACATATATACATATATATATATATACATATATATATATATATATATACATATATATATATATATATAAAATTTATATATAGACCTGCTGGGGTCTGTGAACTTAATGTTTTTTAAAAAACATTTTGATAACTACATTTCAATATAATTGGTTTCCCTTTTAATCCCATACATTTTATTTTGTGCATCTAAAAACGTCATTCAGAGAAGGGATCCGCTGTCTTTGCCAAGCAGTCGAAGGGTCGAGGACACAAGAGAGGTTAAGAACTCTTGTTGCTTGGGCAATGAGAGGTAGACTGGCTGCATCAGGGTCTGACTCTCAGGGGCAGGCCTTGATTCTCATTCTTCCTACCTCTGGGGCCAGCTCTCTATCCACCACGCCACACTCCCTCTCACTCCTTCGAAGTTTTATAGGTGAGGGGCTGATGGCACAATCACGTCAGATAACGGTCCCAGGGTCACATAGCAAGTTAGTGTCAGTTCTAAGAACTGAACTCCATTCTTTGGACTCCCTTCCTTCCCCACTTCTTTCCCTTCTATCATGATTCCTCCTGTTACAAAGAGATGTCTTGAAGTTCTTAGATTAAGGCATGTAGTTGCCTGCATTGCTATTGCTTTTAGGTGGAATGAGTAAGAGCGCTGAGTCAGGAAGTCAGGAAGATCTGGGTTCAATCCTATTTCAGACACTTACTAGATGTATGACCCTAGGTGAGTCACTTAACCTCTGTCTGCCTCAGTTTATCCACCTATAAAATGGTGACAATAATAGCACCTACCTTAAAGGATTGTTGGGAGGATCAAATGAGGTAGGATATGTTGAGTGCTTTGAAAACCTTAAAATGCTTTATCAATGCTATCTACCACTATTAGACAAGATTTGAAAAATTACAAACCTCAGGTCTCTCCACTCTAATAAAATAAACAACTATTTGTCAATGAAGAATGGTATTTTTGGCATTTAAAAATATACAATTTTTTGAGGCAATTGGGGTTAAGTGACTTGTCCCGGGTCACACAGCTAGTGAGTGTTATGTATCTGAGGCCAGACTTCAACTCAGGTCCTCCTGACTCCAGGGTCAGTGCTCTATCCACCATGCCACCTAGTTGCCCCAAAAATGTACACTTTTTAAAAGTCACATTAAGAAGCATGGCTTTGTACAATCACCTCCCCCAGAGTGTGTATGGTGGGGCTGTCAGAGGAGGAGAGGACACAGGGGAGGAAGTGTTTCCTAAGTTGCCTAATCCCCCAGAGTTGGACCTTTCTATTCCATAATGATGTGTGCCAGGCAATGAGCTGAATGCCAGAGTGCTGGGCACTGTTCCCCTACTACCACCACTACCACCACCCCCACCATCTCTATTATCTATGATGAATGAAAACCTGAAACTCTGAGAAAGAGATCTTCTGAGTAATTAATAATCAATTATTAATTAAGCTACCTAGCAATCAGCCAATTGATGGTCAGTAGTTTCTCTCAGTAACCAAAGACCCTGAGAGAAACCTTGAATTGCCTTAAATACCTTCTGAAAGGGAATTCTCCTGACAAGTGAAACTCAGCTTTCATTGGGGGACATTTAATGAAGAGCTGGGCTAAAAGTCTTCAGCTCCTAGAGCTGAGAATGTGTCTTGATCGTGAGACTCGGGAGCCTCCAGCAATCTGGAGAGGGGAGGCCGTTTCCATCTGGACCTCAAAGGCTGGTTTCCTCCTTTGTGAGCTGGGTCGCCCTAAACTCTAGCAGAGGGGTCCAAGGGGCAGGGGTTCCTCCCCTCAGGGTAAGGGCTCACCCAGACTAGATTCTATTTATTCTGAACAGAAATTAGGCCTCATAGTTGAGTGGGGTCCCTTAAAAGTTGGGCGGCACCCAAAACTGAGGAGTATGTGCCTTGAGGGCCAGAAACAATCTCATCAACTAGCCATGCCCTATGGAGACTTTCTGACCTTAACAGGAGTTAGGCCTTTACAGGAAACAGAAGGGGAAAGGGTGGATGACAATGAATAATTACTTACTAATATAAAAGTATAACATTAATTTCTCTCATACCTTCACCTTGTCTTCTGATCTAGGGTTTAGAATGAATTTGAGTATTCTGGGATGGCCATGCACAGACTAAAAAGTTAAAGGAGTGCAGGGTGAGAGAAACCTTTGGACCATTTGGGTATATCCTAGAGCCGAGGCAGAGGGGCTGGCTCTCAAGGAAACCGTGAAAGAGGCCAAGTGGCTTTCACCCACTTCCCTCTTCTGTGTCCCTCTCTCCGCTCCATGTGACTCCCCCAACCATTTCTCACCTCCCACCCACATTTATCTTCCTTCTGGTTTCTTTCTTTTCTTCTTCCTCCTCCTGATTCCCCCTCCCCCATAACTCAGTGCTCCCTATCTATTCTATCTGTATCCTCTCCAACTCCTGAGCTCAGCCACAATTGGACACATAGTGGACACATTTTGGTCCTCTTTAAGACCAAAGGTCAACAACTAACCAGCTCCCAAGTCTCAATATCCATGCTCTGAAACCTCCTTCCTGTTACCAGTGCCTCTTTACATGCCCCAACATCCAGGTTCCAGAGGCCAGGAAAGACACCCCGGGCAAGTGGGCTGCACAGCAGTTGGACAATGATGATGATGATGAGTTCTTCATTTTCAAAGTCAGCTTCTCCACCGGTTAATTCCTACCAGGTCCATAAAGGAGTAGCATGCCCCTAACCAGCCATCCTGGCCGTTCTCAGGGTTTTGAGAATGCTCCCTACTAACCCACCTTCTATTCCTGCAGAGCTGAAGCACAGGACCAAGGTGACTGTGATGGAAGGAGACATTCTGGATGAGCAGCTCCTCCGCAAGGCCTGCCAGGGCATCACTGCTGTCATTCACACCGCGTGCATCATTGACATGGGATTACGGCTCAGAAAAGAAGTCGTAATGAATGTCAACTTGAAAGGTATGAGGGCTACCCAGGCCGGGGTGGTGTCCTTCTCCTACAGACTCAGGCCACCATCTTCTCAGCTGAGCACTGTTGCCAGTGTTGGAAGACAGAGCCCAGCTCAACAGCCACATTCCTTTCATCACATCCCTTGATCAATCATCAACCAATCAATCAATAAATATTTATTAAATGCTTACTATATGGGTCAGCAAGATGGTGCAGTGGAGAAGAGCCTGAAATCAGGAAGACTCCTTCTCATGAGTGCAAATCTGGCCTCAGATACTTATTAGCTGTATGACTCTGGGTAAGTCACTTAACCCTGTTTGCCTCAGTTTCCTCATCTGTCAAATGAGCTGGAGAAGGAAATGGCAAACCACTCTGGTATCTTTGCCAAGAAAACCCTCTATGGGGTCACAAAGAGTTAGACACGACTGAAATGGGTCAGCAACAACTATGTGCCATACAAAAAAGTAAGACAGGATATATGGACTTGACCTGTGACTTCATCAGTGTAGGGAACTCCTGACAAGTAAACTCCCTCTACCAGTGCAGACGGATACCTATTCTGCGGCATATAGCTTTATCTGGGAACACGTATAGCTTTGGTGGTTTGTTTACCTTGGGACCCAGAGCCCGTGTGTGTCAGAGGCGGGATTTGAACCCGAGACGGCTCTTACCTTGAGGCCAGCTCCCAATCCATCACACCATGTTGTCTCTACAAAATAAATACAAAGTTATTGGGAGGTGGGGGTGAGGAGGAGGAGGAGGGCAGGCACTAATAACTAAGCAAATCGGAATAGGCCTTTTAAAAGAAGTAGAGGAAGGAGAAGCTAGGTGGTGCAGTGGATATAGAGCTCTGGCCTTGGAGTCAGGAGAATCTGAGTTCAAATCTGGCCTCAGACACTTGGCACTTACTAGTGTGTGACCCTGGGCAAGTCGCCTAACCCTGATTGCCTCACCAAAAGAAAAGAAGAAGTAGAAGGGCAGCTAGATGGCCCAGTGGATAGAGCACCAGCCATGGAGTCCAGCCTCAGATATTTACTAACTGTGTGACCCTGGGCAAGTCACTTATCTTTGGTTATTTCAACAACAACAAAAGTAGAACTTTAGAACTTAAATCTTTGATGACAGTTTCTTGTTCTATGTGTGGCCTTAATCTCCCTTTAAAAAACTTAGAAGATCAAAGATCTCAAGGGGCTTTTGCCTTGTAATCATCATCCTCTAGCTTTGTAGGGCCAGCCTCTGGCACTACATAGGCCTGAGGCCCTTCCAAAGCAGCCCAACAGCTCACTCTCACCAGAGCCATCAAGATAGAAATGTTTACATACCTAACTGAAAACAATGTAAAGGTATTATTGCTCATTTACTTCTATTTTAAGGCTTCTTCCCCCAGGCTTATGCTGCCAAGGTTCCCAGCAAGGTTCCTGCCAGAGCTCAGAGCTTTGGGAACCCTGGGATGCTTCAGGCCGATCTTTTTCCACATAATCTTCAGCATTTCCAAGGTTATACAGTAATGGTGCCCCCAGAGACTGTAGTCTTATTCTAATGCCCCTGAGACAAAAGTGAACAAAGTTCCACCTATCTACCCCATCCCCAATCCATTTTGGAAGAAAACTGAAGCTCTCTGCAGAAAACCAACTTGAAATTTCTCTGCAAATCAGGAGATGAAAATTATCTTTCCCATAAGACAGTCTCTTGAGAGGCAGAAGCTTCATCTTCTTCTTTCCGACACACACGTACACACAGAAACAACTATTCCTTCCTAGCTGAGAGGTTTCTTACCTTCCAGGAGCGCCATTTCAAGGCTCCCACTAGATTCTCCCTCCAGAAATATTATTGTTGTCGTCAGTCATTTCAATCGTGTCCAACTCTTCATGACTCTATCTGGGGTTTTGACCACAAAGATGCTGGAGTGGTTTGCCATTTCCTTCTCCAGGTCATTTTACAGATAAGGAAATTAAGGCAAACAAGGTTAAGTGACTTACTAGGGTCACACAGCTAAGAAGCATCTGCAGCTGGATTTAAACTCGGGTCTTCCTGACTCCAGGCCTGGTGTTCTATCTACAACAACAGCAGCACCTAAATCTATAATACTCCATTTGCGGGCTGCCCAGGATAACCTACCTTGTTCTAGGTCTGGGGTTCTTCACTTAAGAAGCAGATCCCATTGAATCTATGGATATAATTTAAAGAGTCTCTGATTTTTTAAAAAATATTTCAATAACTGTATTTCAATGTAATTGTTTCTTTTTATAATCCTATATATTTTATTTTGTGAATTTCAAACCATTATTCTGAGAAAGGGTCCATAGGCATTAAGCAGATTGCCAAAGGGTCCAACAACATCAAAAAAAAAAATTAAGAATCCTTGTTCAAGATACTATGCTTCTCATGCTATTTTTCACTTTCTTTTTTTTTCTTCTATTTGAGTCTTCTTGTACAAAATGACTAATTTGGAAATGTTTTACATAATTACACATTATTGCTTATTGTCTCAGCAACAGGGCAGAACAGGGAGGGAGGGATAGAATTTGGGACTCAAAACTTTAAATACCAATGCTTAGAAATTGGTGGGGGGGAGAGACTATGCTTCTTTGAGGACCCCGAAATTAATTTTTTGGCCTCTATGTGAATTCATAGTGAACTAGAAGTTCACTAAGAATTTCATATCCTTTTCACATGGATATACTTTATGTGTATAGTTAATTGTTTTTAACTCATTTAGAACTTTATATTTATCCATATTAAGTTTCACTTATTAGATATGATCCATCATTCCAGCCTGTGGGGACATTCTTTTAGATTCTCATTATGTCATCTGATTTGCCTTCGTCCAAATCAGGGATAAAAATGAGCAGAATAAAGTGAAACTTAGGGCTCTGAGGAGTGTTAGGTCTCTCTAGGTTGACGTACCTTTCCAGCTCCTACCTTTTCAGACTTTTTATACTTCACTCCCCACCATGGCCTCTTTGATCCAGTGACACTTGCCTCCTGACTGTTCCACAAATAAAACACTCCATTTTTCCGCTCCAGAAGTTTTCTCTGGCTGTCCCCCACATCTGGAATGTTCTCCTTCAACTCTGTCTACTCATTTCCTAGGCTTCCTCTAAGTCCCAACTAAAATCTCGTCTTTTTTAGGAAGCCTTTCTCAACTCCTCTTAATTCTAGTGCCTTCCTTCTGTTAAGTATTTCCTCTTTATCCTGTGCATAGTTTATGTGTGTGTATGTGTGTGTGTGTGTGTGTGTGTGTGTGTGTGTGTGTGTGTGTGTGTGTATGGATATGGATACATACATACATACAGATAGATAGATAGATAGATAGATAGATAGATAGATAGATAGATAGATAGATATATGCTTGCATGTTTTCTCCATTATACCGTAAGTTTTTTGAGGGCAGGAACTGTCTTTCGTATTTCTAGTGCTTAGTACAATGCCTGGCATATAGTAGGTGCTTAATAAATGTTTATTGATTGACTGAAGCAGAGATAACCAGCAAGTAATTAGAAAATGCTGGGCTAGAGCTCAGAAAAGAAGAGAGTGGGATATGTTGATTTGGAAGTCCCCAGCAAAGAGGCAGTTGAATCTATGTGAGCAGATGATATTGATATCACCAAAAGAGCTTAGAGAGAAAAGAGAAAACCATATGGGCCATTAGCCTGGCATGCACCTATACATCAATTACTACTCCTAAAATCCACTCATTCAATCATTTTTTAGTCCTCTGACTAATATCACCTAGCCTACATTTCTTCAAGTTTCTCATATAAGATTTTGTCAAATGCCTCACTGAAATCTAAAAACACGACATTTATAGCACCTCCCTGAGATAAGTGTGTAGCAACTAACCCTTGTTTTAAAAAAATCAAATAAAAGACGAAGGATTATTCTGCTGTGACCTGTTTTTTAATGAAACACTGGATGGAATATATACGTTTACTGTCATTTTTGATGTACTGGAGCTGTATCCAGTTTGAAAAAGTGTGAGCTGTTCACATTCAGTCTTCCTATCACTGACTTTGTCGCCTCAGTTGACCACTTGAGGTCTTTCCCTCCTGTCACTTACCATTCCCATGTGCTTCTTTAACAGGTACTCAGCTCCTGTTGGAAGCCTGCATCTCAGCTAATGTGCCTGTCTTCCTCTACACCAGCTCTGTAGAAGTGGCTGGCCCCAACTCATATACAAAGCCCATCCAAAATGGGCATGAGGGTATGCTCCTTGAAAGCAAGTGGTACAATGCATATCCCTATAGCAAGAAACTGGCTGAGAAGGCTGTGTTGGAGGCTGATGGGCAGCTTCTCAAGAATGGCTCCATCATGCACACCTGCTCCTTGAGGCCCATGTACATCTATGGGGAGGGGTGCGTTTTTCTCCAAAATGAAATAATCAAATCCCTTAACAAAAATAAGACCTTTATAAGGAGTAGGGAGGGTTCCATGAGCAACCAAGTCTATGTTGGAAATGTGGCTTGGGCACACGTGCTGGCACTCAGAGCCCTGCGGGACTCTGAGAAGGCCCAAAGCATTGGGGGTGAGTTCTATTACATCTGTGATGATACACCCCCCCAGAGCTATTCTGATTTTAACTATCAAGTGAGCAAGGAATGGGGCTTCAAACTTGGATCAAAAATAGGCATTCCTCTAACATTACTGTATTGGGCAGCTTTCCTGTTGGAGATGATAAGTTTCATGCTAAGCCCTATTTTCATTTATGAACCTCCCTTCAATCGTCATTTGCTAACATTGAGCAACAGTGTTTTTACCTTCTCCTACGAGAAGGCCAAAAAGGATTTGGGTTATGAGCCTCGCTTCAGCTGGCTAGAAGCCAAGCAGAAAACTGGTCAGTGGATAGGCACGGTGGTGGCACAGAACAGAGAGTATCTGAAGACAAAGGCCCCCTGATCTGGACACAGTTGAAACGTGGGAGCAGGAGTTCATGAAATCACTGCTTGAGACCCTCCCCTTAGTGGGGCATATTGTCCAATACCTCCCCTGGCTAAAAAACTTCTGGCTATACCTCACAAACATCCCTTTCTTCCTCCTCACCCCATGAAGCCCCTAGAAGACAGGGTGAAAAAAATGAAATTAAATACAAGCTCATTGATTCATTCCATAGGTTGCTTTCCAAGCCACACATCTTTGCTCTGATAAGGATGTTATAAAATGGTAAGGTGTCCTTGATTTCCTGTTTCTTATGTTTCTGTCCTACTCATGGTATAGCAAACTTTTGAAACCATTTGTATACTAAGCTATGCAAAACAATTCATGCTTAATAAAGATGATGAAAAATGTCTAATGTATTTATTTTGCCTAGGATTTAGCATAATCCCTGCCCAGACTTTCTTCCACTGCCAGGAAAATCAAGAGTCTACCCTTATCACACTGAATAATGGAGTTTCTTCTCTATTTTATATTCAAGTCCAGAGCACCCCAAGAATCCATGGGTTTACAAGGGCCAAATTTCATTTTGAAGATTTTCTCGAAAACAAACAAACAAACTCATCTCTTTGGCTCATTTTAGCCCCACTCTGAATTTCTTCTAGGAACCACTGTCTATGTCTCTATAAATCTGGTAAATGGTCCCCCAGTTCCCATGCAAGTCCACAAAGTTGCAATGTATTTTGGTAATAGGATGATCTTTATTTTACCCCACAAAAAAGGTAGAAAACCCACAGGCTCCACAGTAGCCTGTCAATGATTGACACAATTCTCCCATTCTACCAAGTCCCACCTTCTCCCAATACAATATTTCAGACACACAGTGCTATCCTCCTATTTGGATTCCCTTCCAAAGGAGAGTAAATTTGGAGATGATAGGCTACCCCCTCACCCTCCAATATTCTAGTGAGTCCCCAGAATTTACCCCAGGGGTCTATACAGTCCTGGCACTACCATCAAAATGCAGTTATCTTGCGGCTATTCCAGAGGCATCTCCTTCACACAGGATCTGCACTATCCAAAAATACAGAATGGTGAAGCGCAGATACCAGGACCTTTTGCTTTCCTGTATCATAGCTCAGTCTCCTGAAGCTTTTCCACCACTCGGGCCACCTTTCCCATCTGCCCCTAGAGGATGGTACTACACACAAGCTTCCTCTTCTTTCTCTGGAGTGGGTCAAGGATCCCTGAAAATGGGGTTACCAGGCAGATAGCCCCCTCCCCATGAAACCTGCATTGTTCAAATAACTCACAGTGAGAGTGGAGGGAGGAGGTCACGGGCTTTTGCTGCCCCTGTATCTCAGGGGCCACTCGATGGTTTTCTTCCCCAAAAGGCTGGTGCCCCAACAGCTTCTGTCTCTAGACAGCCAAAGTTTCAAGAACTCTTAACGTCCTCCCAGAAGCCTGGGGTTCATGTACCACTGGGTGCTCCTCTCCTTTGCCACATCGTTGACAATGAACACAACTGAAACATGCCACTATCACTGGCCTCTCTATGCCTGGATGCAGGCACGTGAGGCCACCATACTACTGCCGTCAGCTGTAATGGTCTCTTACTTGGACATTGGGACACTGGTCAGTCTCTAAGAAGCTATGCCACTCTATAGACACCTCTCAACAACCCAGCAATCTGCTCTTAGGTTTCAAGAGGTCTCTGTCTCTCTTTGGTCTTAGAAACATCAAAATGAGAATGATCACTTACTTAGCTCACCTCATTATGAAGGTATAACTGTTTAATATGAAGGTATAACTGTTGATTCTACTTTTTAAGCACTCTTCCCCCAACCTCGTTCCGCTAAGGTTTCCAAAGCTTAGAGTTCTGAGTACCCTAGGATGCTTCAGGCATCTCTGTCCCTACGTCATCTTGAGCAATTCCAGGGCTACACAATAATGGTGTCTCTGGGGACCAAAGTCCGCACAACTCTGTTCTCTGATCTGTGCTTGACTCTCTCAGGATCTCCCTGGAAAAGGGCTAAAGAAAGGAATAACTAAAGGTACTGAAAACAACCTTCATCTGTTCCAGTATTATCCTTAGATATAGTTATCTGGGAGAATGGCGCCACCCTCACTAGTAATATGGACGTTCAGAAGAGGATAGGGTTTGGGAGAAAATATGATTATTTCTGTTTTGGGCATATTGAGCTTAAGATGCCTAGGCAGTTGGTTCTATGGTACTGTAACTCAAGAAAAAGAATAGCAAAAAAAATATACAGGTCTGGGGATCATACACATTGATCTGTAATTGAACCCTTAGAAGCTGAGATTCAGTGAGAGTCAAGTGAGACGGTATGGAAAGGGTCCAGGATATGGATAAATGTTAGGGGGTACTCATAGTTATTGGATGTGATGTGGCTAAAGATAGGAAAAGGAATGGGATAAAGACAATTCCAAAAGACTCATGATGGAAAATTCTATCCACACCCAGAGAAAGAACTAGTGGAGTCTGAATGCAGATCAAAGCATATAATTTTCACTTTTTTTTTTCATTTTTTTTCCTTTTGTTCTCCTTTCATAATATGACCAATATGGAAATATGTTTTATATGATTATACATATATAACCTATATCATATTGCTTACCATCTTAGGATAATCCAGACAGCTCTAATAATAGAAAAACAAAAACAAACAAAAAACCCCACACATTTACCAATCTCGTTAAGTTTTTCAAAGTGCTGTCCTCACAAATGTGGTAGGAATGTAGTCTGGTTCAGTGCCTCTTTAAGGGAACCGAGAGACCATCTCTAGAATTTGACTAGTTCCAAGTCTTTCTTTTCATGTGAGGCATAGAAAGCCTAGCCTGGGGTAAGATTCCTGAGGTTTGGTGAAATTCCCACTTTTTTAGCTGGGTATCTTTTTGATCCAACATTGCTGCCCAGGCAATTTTGGAGGCAAAAGAGAACAGTGTCTATTTTTAATAATTATATCCTTCTAATCTTTTATTACAAGCAAAAACCATTTTATTGCATTTTATGGTCCATGAGTATTTCATTGTATTCCAGTCCTGGGACTCAATTGCTGGACTGGCTTGAATTAGGCCTGGCCTAGAAAGATAGCCTTCTTAGACAGAATAAGTTATTGTCATTCCCATTTGGAATCAGAGTTAAGTGATTTTCCCATGATGTAAAGTCAGGTTTCCTGACTCAAGAACAGCTAGGTGGCACAGTGGCACAATGGATAGAGCACAAGGACTAGAGTCAGGAAGACAAAATCTTCCTGAGTTCAAACCCAGCCTCAGACACTTACTGCCGTATGACCCTAGACAAATCACTTATCCCTGTTTGTCTCAGTTTCCTCATCTGTGAAATGAGTTGGAGAAGGAAATGGCAAACCATTCCAGTATTTTTGCCAAGGAAAACCCCAAACAGGGTCACAAATACTTACACGGAAAAACTTATCCTGACTCAAGGTACAACATACATTTTCCTACAGTGTAGTGACTCAACTATTAGGAAACTTTTCTTTACAATCAGCCTAATAAATTTAATCCTTACTCCAGAGGACAACCCTTTAAATCCTTGAAGACAATTATCATTCCCTCCCCACCTCGAATTCGGGGGTAAGAAAAAGTTCAAAAGAGGAGAAAGACCATTGCTTGGGGTGGATGGCCCCACGATCATTGGCAACAAAGGGGGTGGATGGCCCCACGATCATTGGCAACAAAGATAGAGAAGAAATATCCAATTCTTATAGTGTTTCTCTACCAAGACAAGTTACTTTTGGACTAGACAGTTTAGAACAGAAAGAGTTAAAACAAAAACAAATGGAGAGATAGTAAAAGAACACCTTGTTACCCTCAATGAATTCGAGCCTCCAGGCCCAAATGTCTGAAAGACTACGACCGGAGGGTAGGAGGAGAAGCAACAGAGGAATGGAGGCTAGTAAATGTCCCTGTTTTTCAAAGATGGTAGAATCTTTCATTGCAGGGGATGGGTAAAGAATAGAAATTAACATTAAAAGGGCAAACTATAGATATTTACACAAAGGAAGCACCAGTCATTGAAAGCACCATAACTGCATCACAAACAGGTCACATCAAACGAACTTCATTTCCTTGGTTCACAGAGTACACTGTAAACCAATGGCAGACCTTTGACAGACTGGTAAAGCCTGTGGTGCCCTTCTCAGAATAATGTTTTCAAATGCATAAAATAAGATACATCAGACTTTAAAGGAAACTAATTATATTGAAATAAAAGTTTGAATTTTTCACACCCAAGTTCACAGAGCCCTTGAAATCTCTTCGCAGATTCCAGGTTAAAAACCACTCTTATAAAGAGAAATTTCCTAATAATTAGAACTGCCCCAAACTCCTCAGGAAGTCATGGTCTCCCCATCAGTGTAGATCTTTAAGCAAAAGCTGGGTAAGTGTCGTTTCTCCTCCCTACATATCCCCCCCAGAATGTGAGCCCCTTGAGAGCAGGGACTGTCTGCATTACTTTTATATTTGTAACCCTGACACTTTGCTCAGTACATTGCACATAGGAAGCTCTTAATAAATGCTTCATTCATTCATTCATGACTAGGTGTCAGGGATATCATAGAGGAAGTTCCTGATTAAGCAAAGGTTGGACCAGATGACTTAAGAAATCACAGAACTACGGGTTATAGCTGGAAGGGACAGTGGAGAACCATCCAACTCATCCCCCTTATTTTACAGAGGACAAAGCAGATGCCAACAGAGTTGAGATTACTTATCCAAGGTCACATAGCACATGACCAGGATAATCAGTAAGGTTTTCTGACATCAAAGTTATCAGCCCATAACACTGTTGCATTTCCATCTCTGAAATTCTGTGATTTGTCCTGCCTGCCTGAGTCATTTCCCTAGGCTAAACCATCCATTCTAGGTATTGGGAGTGGGGGGAGACAAGAGAATCCTCAGAGCATGAACCCTGTGGGCTCAGTTTACTGTGCTTCCAATGGTTTTGACTGGGAATAAGGCAAAGTAGATGTTATAGATGTTTTCTGACACGCAGTCCTAAAGGCAAACTGGCTGAGGGGGGAAAAAAAATAAAAGAGCCACCAACATGTTCGGCCACACGATGGCAGCAGAAACTTGTAAATGAAAGAAAATTTTGGTCTATTTCACCTCTTTATTTTCATAGAATTAAGTCTACTTCTCAACAATGCAGGTAAATTGGAAACCTTTCTGAGATTATCTAAATGTAATGGAGGGATTGGCCAATAATTGGCCCCAATTCTTGGAGCATGCTCAGATTTGCCCTTCCTAGTGGGTTACACAGCTTATGCACCAACATTCCCCACCTGGTTCCATCAAGTGGAACTTTCTGGCAACCTGTGATCTGGAGATGATAAGAAATTTTCTGGTTAGTTGCAGATCCAGAACCAAAGATTTGGGGAGGGGTGGTAGCAAGGAAAGGGGTTCCCTCAGAGAGAACTGAGATTGAACATAAAAAGGAGAAAGCCCATCATTCAGTCTCTTCTTCCTCCTTAGTGGTTAGTGAGGCCAGAAGGGCTGTGAGTTGTCAGGTAAGAGCAAGGATAGCTAGCTCCCTTTCCCATTTGACCCTTTGTGGCCATAATCACCTTGTGCTTCTGTTTCTTTTGGATTTATTTTTTCCTGATCTTAGATCAATGGGTATTCCAGAGAAGGAAGTGCCTGACCAGGTGACCCTAGGACTTCAAGGATCAATCCAGTCATCAGAAGTCCTTCGTAGCAATCCTAGTAACCAGCAGAGGAAGTACCTGCAACAAACGCAGAATAAGTCATCCTGTGTCAGTTCAAACATGGTGGCAGGAAAGAAAAAGTGACTGAAAAATCTATATCATCTGGGCCTTCTTTTTAAGCAAACATTTCCTCTTCCTTCCTGGGAGACCGAAGTGGGAGACTGAAGGATCTGGGAGAGGTGGATTATGTCTACGATGTGTTGGCAGGGAGTATATTTGTATATTTGTGATTATACCTTTAGAAGTAAATATACTTCTTTTAATAATCTCCACTGTGGTACATCATTTGTTGAGAGGCCCCACATGTAGTCAGGCTCACATGGGATGAGGGCTGTCCCTCCAACATGCAGGAGGGAGGTATCATTGTGTGGCTGGAAGAGGGGCAGAACAGACATCTTTAGCCCCTTCTCCTTCTACCCTTCTCTAAAGAAAGTCTTTCATTCCTGCCAGGATGGGAAGCAGGAAGTTGTGCCTGACTCTCTGCTCTCCTCAGAGAGACAGTGTACCTGACTTGTATTATATCTATCTGCTCCCTTAAATATTGTTAGTCTAGCAGGGGTGGGGAACCTGTGGCCTCAAGGACACATGTGACCCTCTAGGTCCTCAAAGGTGGCCCTGGGAATTTACAATCAGGCCCAATCTAATTTCTGATCACTATGTCATTATTTGGGAGAAGGGAGATCCCAAGCTTTATATCTAAGGCTTGAACCCTTTTCTACCAAATACCAATTCCACAATGAACACACAGAATGAAGAGCAATTATCAAAGAAAACTCATTTACCCATATCAGTAGCAAAAGAGAAATCAGAGAAGAGACAAAGAATGTATACCAGACAATACTGAGTGAAGTTCTCCTATGGAGAGTGAGATAACTCAAGCCAACTGAGAGAAACTCTTAGACCTCACCCCAAGGGAAGTTTCCTGGCATCTCTACTACAGCTACCACAGCAAGCTGGGAATAGGGACATGATGGAGATTGTCAATTCCTCTTATGTCTTCTCAGGGTTTTTTTCATTCAACAATCTGAAACAGCTTTGGCTTCTTCCATCTTCCCTCTCAAAACTGGAAGCCAGAAGGGCTCAAAGAGACTTGACCCTTGAAGAGTCTCAAAGAGGCCGGAAGAAGGCTGTAGATCTCCTGCCTGACCAACTCTACCTCAACCTTCACGTAAAATGGGGCACTCATTTCCACCTATGAGGAGGGAGTCATACTGACAAGCTCTGGGGCTTACTGCTGTATGTATTGAATCTTTCTTTGAAGACTCCTGGATCTCATCAAGAAGGAATATTTCAGAGAGGAAGTTCCTTCAAGAAGGAACATGTTCTGGGGCTTGATGAAATCATTTCACTATCACCTGAAAACAGGAGAATTCTTAAGACCTTACCATTTAAAAAGAACCCTTCTTCTATTTAGACTTCGCCTAAGATATTTTTGATTGTACTGATAAACACCTTTGGTGAATATCTATCTCCCTGCTTTATGCCTCACTCAGTGATAATCAGAGAGTTATTGAACAGTGATCCCTATTGTTGCATTTTTCAATTAAATTTATTTGATATCAGCATGTGCACAAGAGACACTTCTTGTTGGAAGAGAAGCCTTTAAGGTTGCATTTTGTTCTACTGAGTCAAATAAATTTTTGTATTCAAATCTAGCCTCAGACACTTGACACTTACTAGCTGTGTGACCTTGGTCAAGTCACTTAACCCTGATTGCCTCACCAAAAAAAAAAGCAAAGAAATAAATTTTTGTAGCCAACAAACAAATAAAATGTCAAAATCCATCATTCTCCGCCCCCTTCAGGCAATTCTGTAACTGTAGTCTGCTGCTGAGAATTATTTGCAAAGATTTATCTGTTCTTATATTTTAGTCTTATATTTTAATTTTCATATTTTAATCAAGGATATCTTCAATATGAAAATGAGACCCACTCGTAGGGTGAAGCAATTAGACCGAAAGCACTGGCATCCTGGGAACACACTTCTTCATCATGGAGATCCTCTCTAACCCACCATTGCTATGCCTTTCCTACTTCTCTGCTTTCATTCATCATTTTTCCCTTTACCTAGAATTTTTTCCCTTTGCCTACTGAATTTCTACTCATCCTTTAAAGCCCAATATTAAATGTCAGATCTTCCACAAAGGCTGTCCTGATCTTCCTTGACCAGGAGCATGCTGGTAAATGTTTAACAACCAGCTCTCCAAAAAAAATGTATACATGACACATTTTTAAGTTTAATCTGCATTTCTTAACATTTTCTCCATCCCTCTCTTAAGCTGAAACAATTAACCAAACAATAAATTGAGTCCTGATTTGAAGGTTTGGCTATTTCTAAGGTGTAAATGCTGACACTGAAAATTTAAGGAAGTGCTTGAGAAAGTATGAGCCAACTCTAGCACTTCCTTGCTAAGGACCTTCCCTCCTTGGACCTCACACTTTATTTTCCAACTGTGTCAGAACAGTTATCATTTAATATAGCTTGGGGTCACACAGGTAGTAAGTATCTGAAGCAGAATTAGCACCACCTATTTTCCTGACTCCAGGTCCAACATTACTATATCCACTACAGTCCCTTAGCCTCCAAGTAGCTATTATTAAGCACCCGGATTGAGTTGAAATCTGCTGCCCTGAAACATCCCACCAATGTGGACAGAACTAGTCCTCTTCTAATTCCAGTGCCTTCCCTCTGTTGATTATTTCCTATTTATCTTGTTTGTTTCAATCTGTTTGTGTATCGGCTTTTCCATCAGATTGTGAGGTCTTTGAGGGCAGGGATGGGCTTTTTGCCATTCCTTGAATCCCCAGAACTTAGCACAGAGTCTGGCACATAGCAAGCACTTAATAAATGCTTACAGATTTACTAATTGACTCTAAGAACTCCCATGCTCTTCCACATCCCACAGTGATACATTTCTCCTCAGTTTCTCTCAACCTGTTTCCTCCTTTCTTCAGTTCTCAGTTTCAGAGTTTGGAGGAATCTCAAGTCATCTAATACAGAGCCCTCATTTTACAGATAAGGGAACTGAGGCCAGAGAACTCAATTGACTTGCCTAAAATAACATAGCTAATAAGTGGTAGAGATAAGGCATAGACCCAGGTCCTCCATATATAAGCTCAGCACTCTTCTATTAGACCACACTGGCTCTCTGATTCTTCGCTATTGCCCAACCACTTCCCAGCCTTGCTTCTCACTCAGATAGACAGACAGATAGATATATACATACATACATATACACACAAATACACACACATACGTATATACACAGACATACATATATACACATATATGTATGTGTATATGTATAATTCTATAAGAATTTATTGTTATATTTAATATACAGTAATATATAATAGTGTTATAGTAATTGAATATGTTATAATATAAGATCTATTTTCATAATATATGTATTAAATGATATTTGTGTATATTTGTCTGTTGTGTATACATAATAAATAATAAACATTTATTAAGCACTTACTATATGTCAGGTATTGTGATAAGCAATTATGTGGCACAGTGGATAAAATGTTGGGTCTAGAGTTAGGAAGACCTGAGTTCAAATACTGCCTCAGACACTTACTAGCCATGTGACCCTGAGCAAAGAATTTGACTCCTTTCTGCCTCAGTTTCCTCAACTATAAAATGGAGATAATGATGACATCTAGCTCACAGGGTACTTGTGAGAATCAATGAGATACTTGTAAAGTACTTAATACAGTGCCTGGCATGTAGTAAGTGCTTAATATATGCTTGTTTCCTTACTTTTGAAGTGGGGATACACTTTGTAACTGGGGATACAAAGAAGGGCAAAACACAGTCCTGATTTCAAGGAACTCACATTCCAATGGGAAAAACAATACGCTAACAACTGTATACCAATCAGCTATATAAAGGATAAACTGGAGACAACTGGTGGAGAGAAGGCCCTAGAATTAAGGGAGAATAGGAAACTTCCCGTAGAAGGTGAGACTTTGCATGAGACTTCACTGATGCCAGGGAAGCCAGGAGGCAGTGGTGAGGAGGCAGAGCCTTCCAGGCATGGGGAACAGCCAGTGAAAATGCCCAGGTTCAGCAGACAGTGTTTCTTTTTGGAGAAAAATGGCAAAGAGGCTGATAGCATCCCAGCTCTGCCTCTTAATGACGTTGGAGGAGGCATTTCATCTCTCTGGGTCTTGGCTCACTCATCTGTAAAATGAGGGGTCAGGTGACATAACCCCCAAGATTCCTTATAGATCTTAGTCTATGTTACGGAAATGATTGAAGACAAGGTGAGCCCCCATTGAAGCCTTGGTGTCAGTCAGTGACTGCATGGAGGTTGTAAGAACTGAATGAGCAGAGAGAAAGTAGGAGGGTATTACAGATTAGGGGAACAAAATAAACAGAAATTCAGGCATAGTACAACTAGGAGAAATATGTGGAAGTCTCTGGATGGCAGAATTTCCCCTTGATGTAAGAGAAAATGATGAGCCATCCCAAAGTGAAATGAGTTGCCTCAGGAAGTGGTCTCCCTCAAGAGAGGTCTTCCAGGAGAAGCTGGAGGACCAGTTGTCCAGGGTGTTATAGAGGGTATTCGTGATCAGGTACGGGTTGGACTGGATGGGCTTCTTAGTCACCTCCGACTCTGAGATTCTTCAATTCTCACTCTCTTTCCTGTAATCTCTGCCTCTCCCTACTCCGATCCCCGCCTCCGAGCGTTCCTAACCGTCTGCGGTGCGCCGGCAGGCAAGTCCAGAAGGGGCTGGAGATGAGCTGAGGAGGTGGAGGGCCTTTGCAGCTTCGGCCTGTCCAGTCGTGCCCAGTTGGTCGCAGCAGTGCCTACACCTCTGCTATTTCCTCCAGCCCCCGGCTTCAGGAGACGTTGCTGCTTTTTCTTCGTAGGTCCAGCCAGCATGAGGGTTGAGGGGACTGCGTTCTCCCTGAGTGACTTCCTTTTGCTATTCGGCCTGGGAACGCTGCTCCTCGTCCCAGGATGCCCTGCACAGAACTTCATTTTCCGACCGGAGAGGGACTTTGTGTCCTGCGAAGTGACCATCCCCGGGCAGCTGGGTTCCTACAAAAAAGACCCCGAGGCAGCAGTGGGCCGGTTGTCCTACCTCCTGGGCATGGAGGGCAAGGAACATATCGCCACCCTGTTTCCCTGGGCAAAAGGAGGAAAGGTGATGTCCAACCAAGCATGCGACCCAATAACTACCCAAGAAAAAGTCCACCACTGGACCCACACCCAGACTCCTGGCAAGACCAGTTTCTGTCATCTGCCCCAGAACTATGCAGATCTGGTGATGGTGGTGAGCAGTCATGATGAAGTAAGGTGCACCCAAGAAGGCTGCTGCTCCCGAGGGCTTTGCCATCTCCAGGGCAGGAGCCTCCTGGCAAGAAGAGCCAGCGAATCCCCCGCGGCTTGCTACGAAAAAGGAGCACTAGACTCTGGCAGTCTTGGATTCGGAGGTCTGATTTACAAGCAGTGCGAAGACGGCGACATCTTTTGTGGGAGGCTGCTGTGTTCAGAAGCGAAGGTTGTGCCTATCCTGCCCGACGGGTCTGTCATTCTGAGCCTCATGAGAAAGTCGGGCATCGTCTGCTGGGGAACAGATTACCTCCACGAAATGGTCACCGTGCAGATCCCCGATGTGGAAAAGATCAAGGGCTGCAACCCCTGTGGTGAAGGCTTCTTGTGTTTTAACAAAACCTGTAACACGGTTTCTGTTTTCAAGGTTGACTGTGCTTCAGACAGGTGTGTCAAGGGAGGAGTTTGCAAAGGTCATAGAAACTGCCGTTGCAAACTGGAAGGGGACCTTCCATTCTTCAAGAGGCCTGAGTACAGAGAGGGCAGTACTAGTGTGTCTTCTACTAAGAGGAAAAAACCTCCCAGAAAAAGCATACTACCCATGGTCATGTTCCATATGCGACTTTTTCTTTTAATTATATCAATAGGTCTGGCATTCTTAGCTAAAATGATAGCTCTATTGTTTGTTTAAAAAAAAAATAAAGGATAGATCTCCACCAAAAAAAAAAAAAGGAAAATCTGCCTAATTGGCAAACAAAGCATATAGCTTGCATAATTGGGAAGGTCCTGGGGTAGGAGAGAGCTGTCTATTCTGTTGGAAAATATGCATATTCACTTCACAGTTAAGTGTTGTTAGTGTATATTTTAAAATAAAAGTTAAATTTATGTTAATTTTATGAGATTTTTAAATTATATTTTCAGATTATTGTTTGTCCCCTAACGTCTGTTAAAGATGGGAGATCTTATTTGATCGATCTTCAAGTCTCCACAAAATTTTCAATGTTGGAAAAAAAAATTCCAGTGTTGAATTTATAGTGAGAGTTTTTCAAGAAAAAGTTTCATAATCCATTAGACATTTGAACTTACAGAGAAGGTAGGGTTAGGATCTGATTTAGCATGCAGCAGTAGGAATTTAGAGAATATCTTCTGAGTTTCTGACAAAGTTATTGGTTGTGTAATCTTAGGCAAATTACTAAATCTCTCTGGGGTTCATTTTTTTATCTGTGAAATGGGTTTTGATAAAGTAAATAATGAAATCCCTTCTCACCCCGAGATACTATGATTCTATTAAAATATTACAGGGAGTTTAATAAAGATGGAAGATAACAAGATGATTTGGTGTGTGGCAGGCTGCATGCTGGCCATCACCAGTACTAAAGACATAAGATTTAGAGCTGGAAGAGACCTTAGATGCCATGGAATCCAAACTCCTTCATTTTACACTCTTAAGTAACTGAGACCCAGAGAGGTTAAGCAACTTGCCCTTGGTTACATACAGAAATCAATTGGGGGCCAAGGTCTTAAACCTCAATTATAAATCTAGCATCCTTTCAACTAGACCAAATCATATCCCAGACTGATCTTAAGATTTGTAAGGCTACTTAACAATTTTCACTTTATTCTCCGCTTCCACCACCCAAATCCTCTATAGCACAGAAAGATAACTCTGCCCCTCCAATAGTGGAGAAAATTAAATAAAGGGAGGCAGGAGCACTGAAAGGAGGAAAGAATCAGAGGGATAGAGAGTAGTATATCATAAGGGAAAAAAATCCAGGGTTATGCTGAGCCCTGACATTATGACCTGAATCATTAGGCTCATCTTCATTCAAATTTGGATATTTACGTGGCAGAGGTAATCCCTGATAGATTTGGTAAGTAAAACCAGCAATCCATCAAATGATCTTTTTATTCTCTCCTGTCATAGGAAACACAAAGAATGGCTGATAAGATCTCCATTAGATCCAACTAGTCAGTATTCTAATTGAAGGAATACAGCACAAGTGAAAAGACCAAGCTTTATCCTAGTCATCCAAACAGATGCTTTCTTAATGCAACATGCCACAGCACTAGCTCTTTCACAAATGCCCAGATCACCTAAGATGGGATTTTCCCCACATCCCAGTCTGATGGCTTTAAACACTCTTCCTATTTTGGCTATGAGGCCGGTGGAAAAGGTTACACTCACCTATGGGGGATGGGAACAAATAACGTCTTCTCCCAGAAGCAGGTCCGTGGTGTCTCCCAGGTAGGTATGTCATGTTTGGTGCTCCAGGCATGAGTAAAAGCTAGAGAAAGAAAAGTTTCATCTTAGGTTTTATAGTTCATTATATATGCTAAAAAAAATTCAGATAATTGATACAATTAAAAGGCATACTAAAATATAAGTAAAGCATGTTAACATTTATAAAATATAAAACACTTGGGAAATGATGCTGATGGGATCTAAGATGATGGAGTATCAGAAAGAAGTATGGCTGAGCTCCCCTCCCCATAGTCCTCCAAATAGATCTGGAAAATATGCTGGACAAAATCCTTAAATTCGCAGTGAGTCATTTTTTCCAGGCCAGGTCAGCATAGAGAGACAAAGCAGTTTGTAGAAACTGAGGTTGGGGTCTGTCCAGGAGCTCATGGGCAGAGCACTTCCAACACAGGGAAAGAACGGCTCAGCCCAGAGGCGAGACACAGTTCTAAAGCATACCGGGGCCCTGTGACCTAGTACAGTCAACAGGAATAGGTTCTTCTACTTGGCAATTTTGCTGCCTACTCTCCAATTCTGGATCATAGATCCAAAGAAGAGAGAGGAGGGGGCCTAGGCATTGGAGGGTGAAGAGGGTTGCAGAACCCGGGCATAATACGAACATATTATATATACTATAATAATTACATATTATACATAAGAATATATAATGCACGATACTAAGAAGAGGAAGTTCAGAAATAAGCAGCAGCTGTGTAGCAACAGAGCCGACTCTCCATTCCAACTTCTGGATCAGTCTGAAGCCTGCAGAGGAATAACCAGGACAGGAATCCCAAACCCAAGGGGAGCCTTCAGTTCTGTCGCTCTGAACCAGCAAAGCTTCCCAGATGGTTAATAGGAGCTGAGTCCAGCAAGAGTCTGCTATTGCTCAGACCCAAACCCAGATGAAGATCTTTCAGAATTCAGACCAGGAGATCAACAATCAGATCAGATCACTAAAAGCGACTGTTACCCCTTACTCAATAAACTTTGTTTCCCTTCTCCTCCAGGACCAAATACAGAATACTCTGATAATTGCCTAACTACCCCGCACCCCACCCACCCACATACTTTTCCAATCTTATATCTTGCAACCACTTCCCCATATACCCTTCAACCCATCAGTATTGACCTCCTTGCTGTTCCCCAAACAAGATACCCCATCTCTTGGCTCTGGGCATTTTCTCTGGGTGTCTCCTATTCCTGGAATGCTCTCCATCTCCGTTTATACCTCTCCACCTCCTAGCTTCACTGATGTCCTTCAAGTCCCAGCAAAAATGCCATCTTCTACAGGAAGCTTTTTCCAATCCTTAATTCTAGTGTCTTTCTTCTGTCAATAACTTCTTATTCATCCTTTATACATTTATTTGCACATATCTGTTGATATATTGCCTCTGCCATTAAACAGTGAGCTCTTCAAAAGCTGGGACTGCCTTTCGTCTTTCTCTGTATATACAGCACTTAGTACAGTGGCTGGCACATAGTAAATGTTTATAAATGCTTATTGACTAACTGACTGAAAGTTTACAAACCTCCAACCTAAACTGTCTCTAAAAGCCTGGAAAAACAAAACACTCAACAGAAAACAGATACAGGATCAGCCCAGAGATTAGTGCTAACACCAAAATTGAAATTAAGAAGTAGTTTGAAAAAATGAGCCAACAAAAAATAATTCCACCATAAAATACTATTACAGTGAAAGAGACACTCAAGACACAAACCTAGAAAAAGAGAACTCCAAAATATCTACAAGCAAGGCCTCAAAGAAAAATACAGCTTGCACACAAATTTAACTAGAATTTCTAGAAGAAATGAAGCAATAGGTTTTTTAAGCATTAAAAATATTGGGGACAGAGCCAAGATGGTGGAGTAAAAGCAGTGACTTGCTTGAGCTCTCCCCCAAATTCCTCCAAATACCTGTAAAAAATGGCTCTAAACAGATTCTAGAGCAACAGAACCCACAAAAAGACAGAGTGAAACAAATTTCTAGCCCAAGACAACCTGGATGGTTGATTGGAAAGGTCTGTTACACCAGGCTGGAAGAGGAGCACAGTTCAGTAGGGGCCACACAGGCAAAGATTGGGCCTCAGCGAGCCTGAAGCAGTCCTCAGGGTATTGAATCAAGGGGAGCTGTGGCAGTTTCCAGACTTCTCAACCCACAAACACCAATGACAACTTAGAAGGTCGGTAGGAAAGGTCTGTCTGACCATGGTGAGAGAGGAGCTTGGTCTGGCCCCAGTGTCACCATAGCCCCAGGGCTGCTTCTAGAGCGCTTGGCCCCCACAGATAGAGGGGGGATCAGGCAGCTGATCAGAGGGGAATTGCAGAAATATCTTTGCTGGCACTGAGGCAGGATTCTCTTGCTTTGCCTATGCTTGGATCTGGATCACAGTTGTAAGTGGTGGTCCTGGGACAAGAAGGAGCACGGGCGTGGTGGAGCTTGTGGTGGCAGTGTCGAGAGAATCCTCCTCACAGTTCCAAGGCAGAAAAGAGTGCTTGTGGTCACTCATAGACCAGAGCACAGGAGTAAACACCTAGCCCTTGATCATAGCACCTTGGAAGAACTGAAAATTTACAAGCTCCTAGAAGTATCTCTGAAAACAGCTGCACAAAACCCCTGAAGCTTGGGACAGTATATTCTCCACATTGGAAGCAGAGCCCTACCTTAACACAGAGTTTAAAACTCAAATAATTGGCTGGGAACATGAGCAAACAGCACAAAAAAGTCAGACCGTAGAATATTACTTTGGTGACAAAGAAGATCAAAACATACAACCAGAAGAAGACAGCAAAGTCAAATCTCCTATATCCAAAGCCTCCAAAAAACATATGAATCAGTCCCAGGCCATGGAAGAGCTCAAAAAAGATTTTGAGAAGTAGAGGAAAAACTGGGAAGAGAAATGAGAGTGATACAAGAAAATCATGAAAAACAAATCAACAGCTTGCTAAAAGAGAACCAGAAGGAAAAAAAAAAGAATTAAAAACATTTTTATAAATGAAATGAGAGTGCTAGAAGGGAAAAAATAGGAAAAAATGAAAACTATAGAACAAAGAATTGGAAAGTGAATTAACAGTTTAGTACAAGAAGTACAATACTTTGCCCAGGCCACAAACTCTCTGAAAATTAGAATGGGACAAATAGAAGCCTCCATGAGACAATGAGAAATATTAAGATAAAGTGAAAAAACTGAGGAAAATTAGAAGAAAATATAAGGTATCTCAAAGCAAAAACAACTTACCTGGAAAACAGATTAAAGAGAAAAAATTAGGAATCATTGGACTACCTGAAAGCCATGATCAATTAAAAAAAACCTAGGTATAAAGGGCAGCTAGATGGTGCAGTGGATAGAGTACCAGCCCTGAAGGCAGGAGGACCTGAGTTCAAATCTGGCCTCACACACATGATACTCACTAGCTGTGTGACCCTGGGCAAGTCACTTAACCCTGATGGCCTCACAAAAAAAAAAAAGAAAGAAAGAACCTAGGTATCATACTACAAAAAAAATATTAAAAGAAAACTGCCCAAATCTCTTAAAGCTAAAGAGCAAAGTAGAAATAGAAATAATCCACTCATAACCTCCTGAAAGAAAACTCAAAAACAAAATTCTCTGCAATATTATAGCCAAAATCTAGAGATTCCAGCTCAAAGAAAAAATACTACAAATTCCCTTTCAAAGAAAAAACACTACAAATAGCCAGAAAAAAAATAATTCATGTACCAAGGACCTACAGTCAGAAACATGCTTATTTAGCAGAGAGCTTGGAATGCGATTATTCGGAAGGCAAAGGATACTGGCTTACAGGCAAGAATAACTTACACAGAAAAAAAACAATTAGTATAGTCTTACAGAGGGAAAAATAGACCTTTAATGAAATAGAGAACATCCAAGTATTCCTGATGAAAAGACCAGAGTTGGATAGAAATGTTGAAGTTCAAACACAGGAGTTAAGAGAAACAAAATGGTAAACATGAATAAACAATGGTAAGGAGCTAAAAAAGGATGGACTTCTAACATTCAAATACGGGAAGATGACACGTGTCCCCTCAGAGCCTAACATCATCAGGGATCAGAGGAGGGAGTCTAATTAGACAAGATCTGGGAGTTCCATTGTATCGTGATGAACTTAAGACAAGAATGGAATGAGAGGGGAAGAGTACACTGGAGGAAGAAGGAAAGGAAAGGAAGGTTATGGAAAATTATCTCACATAATCAGGGTACTCAAGTAACACCTATAAAAATAAGAAAAAGGAATTGGGAGGTAACAGCTAAAACTTGAAGGGGCTTTCATCTGGTCAAGAAAGGGAAGAATTAACACGCAGAGTTGGGTACAAAAATATATTTCAGTTAAGTAAGATATACAGGGAAAGAGAGAAGGGAGAAGAAGGAATTAGAGAGAGGGTAGATTAATGGAAGGAATTGGTCCTAAGCAAAACCAACTCAAAGGATGCATGAAAATATTTATAGCCCAACATGGCAAAGAATGGGAATCAAAGAGGATACCAATAAACTGGAGAATGCCTGAACAAGTTTTGGTATATAAATGTGATGGAATACTATAGTACTGTAAGAAATGATCAAGGGAATCATTTCAGAGAAACCTGGAAAGATATATATGAACTGATGCAAAGTGAACAGAACCAAGATAATGATTTATACAATGGCAACAATATGGTAAAGAAAAAGAAGTATGAAAAAATTAAGAACTCTTACCAGTGTAATGACCAACCACTGATTCTGAAAGACTGATGATGAAACATCTCCTGACAATAAAGATGAGGGCCTCAAAGTATATGAGACATATTTCTCCAGTAGTGAGAGGAGTGGTCCAGGCAATTTTGTCACTCAACTATCCCTGAATATTGACCCAGACTATATTTTAACATATCTTTTCCTTGTTCTAGATTCCTATGAATATTACCTAAAATTTTCTTAAGGCAAGGAGTCATGTGGCAGTTTAGACACGTCCTTTTCTCCAAGCTAGAAATGGTTTAGATGTAGAATGATGACAAATAAAATTGTTTCTGGCAGACTTGAACCTAAAAAGAAAACACAGAGTACAGTATTAGTGTTAATATTTTTTTCTTTGACATCAATTGTGTCTGAACACATATTCAATATATCACACTCACTGACTCTTTGACTCTTTAAATAAGAGAAAGGTACATTTTTTTCCATTTCTTCTCTGGGACCAAGCTTGCTCATTTAAATTATTTAGCATTCAGTATCTTTTATAAATATATGTGTGTATGTATGTATATGTGTGTGTGTGTGTGTGTGTGCGCGTGTGTGTGTGTGTGCATATATGTGTCTGTCCTTTCCACTGACATAGTTGTAGTCATTCTGTCCATTGTTTTCCTGGTTCTGTTTACTTCATCCTACATCAGTTCATTAATGCCTTTCTATATTATTTGGAATTCTTCATTTTCACCTTTTTATGACAGTAATATTCCATTAAAGAGTTTCAATCAATTAACTGTGAACCAGAGACTGTACAAGATTCTAGGAGTGCAGAGGCCAAAATAAGATAGACCTTGGCCTCGAAAAGTTCATTGCTCTAGATGAGACAAATGTACATATAGCACTAGGAGGCACATTGGTTAACTAATCATGGTGAACAAACTCTAACCTTGAGACCATTAAACTCGGAGTCAGGACAACATAAGCTCAAATCTTGCTTCAGACGTTTAATCACTGTGTGACCAGGGGCAAGTCACTTAACTGCTGTGAGCCTCAGTTTGCTAATTCATAAAATGGTGATGATAATGGCATCTACCTTACAGGGTTGTATAACAAATCCAATAAATAATTAATTAATATAATAAAATAATATTATATATAATATATTGTATATACTATTATATATTATTTCCTAACTGCTTTCTGAATGGCAGAGAAAAAACCCTTTAGTTAGTTGATGAATCAGAACTGAGAGAATGTACAAAAGTTATTAACTAGCCCTCTTCTTTTTCCTTTTGGCGACTGAGTCAAGGACTGCAGTAAGTTTCCATCTGGGAAGAGAAAGGTAGCACCAGCGACCTCCTCTCTGGGGACTGTGAAACACTCGTTCTTATTTTTTCTATCTCTTTTATGTTTTATTATTTGCTGCTCTTTGGTGGAGCAGACCAGATCGTGACTCTGTGGGCTTTGAAAGGTCAGGAAAGCCACCAACTATCCAGAAAAATAGAGTTTATACCAGAGTCTCCAGCAGCAAAGCTCACTTGGTTCCTGAATGCATCCCTGAGGAGTGAAACACGAGCAACCAAGACATTGTGTCCTACAAACAGGGAAGTACCTTGTCCCTCAGATACATCACATTTGGAAGTGAACTTGATGGGGTGAATGCTTTTTGGCACCGTCTTCGAATGCCATGTGTGACGAATGGCAAGACGGTAAGGCGTTCTCCAACAGTTAGCTACTTTATTGCCAATTTTTAGCTACCATAAAAAGCGATCCTGTGAATTTTTCAATATATATTATAACAACGATGATGATAGCTAGCATTTATATAGTGCCAGTCACTGTTCTAAGCACTTTACAGATATAATCTTATTCATCCTCACAACCGCCTTGGGAGAGATATTATTATTCCAATTTTACAGTTGAGGAAACTGAGGCAAACAGAGGTTAAGTGACTTGCCCAAAGTCACACAGCTAGTAAGCATCTGAGGCTGGATTTGACCTCAAGACTTCCTGACTGTAAGCGAAGTATTCTATCCACTGCTCCAAATAGGATCCTTGAAAGCCGATCATTAAGAAAGTCCAGAACAAGGAAGTTCACCCTGGTCAGTCCACATTTGGAGTAGTGTATTTAGTTCTGCCATGTGTGAAGAAAGACACAGACAAACTGGAATGCAGTGAGAAGAAGGGGGTGACCAGTATGGTGGGAGAACTGGTCACCATGCCATATGGTGGTTGCTTGTAGGAAGTGCTGGTGTTCAGACTGGAGGAAAGAAGATTGGGGTTGGGGTAGGGATGATAGCAGGTGGAAAGCATGGAAAGCAATCTTAAAGTAATGAAAGACGATCCATTAGACTCTTCATTGTGCCCCAAAGCAGGACTAGCCGCACATTGTGGAAGCTGCAGAGAGAAAGCCTCAGACTCAATATAAGGAAGAACTCCCTAACAGTTATTGTTGACCAGAAGAGGAATGGTGTGACGCTGGGGTATTTCCCCTTACTTCAAGTAAAATTGTCAGTGATAGCAAAACTTTAGAGGCAAAGAGGTGGGTGCAGAGGACAGTGTATTGGAGTTGGAGCAGGGAAGTTTCCAGTTCAAACTCTACCTCAGACATTTCCTACCTGTGTGACCCTGGACAAGTCACTTAACCTCTATTTGCTTTGGATTCTTCACCTGTAAAATGTTATTGTTCAGTTGTGTCTGACTCTTCATGACCTCATTTACGGTTTTCTTGCCAGATACTGGAGTGGTTTGCCCTTTCCTTCTCCAGCTCATTTAACAGATGAGGAAACTGAGGCAAACAGGGTGAAGTGACTTGCCCAAGGTCATATAGCTAGTAAATGTTGAGGGAACTCAGGAAAATGAATCTTCCTGATTTCAAGGCCAGTGCTCTATCCAGTGCACCCTCCTGTCTAATAGGGAACCTTTGTTTTACCCGGGCTTAGCTTCTAGGAGTGAATATGAAAGGATTAAGCTCACAACAGCAGGGAAAAAATCCCTCAGCCCACTCTTTCAGTGATGTGATCTATTTGACAAAATCTCCGGGGGTTAGTGGATTTCCCAACATTGCTACCAGCTCCAACTTGGCCTCTTTGATGAAGAGCAGAAACACCACCTTCTGGCCTCTTCTCAGATGGAATTACTGGAAACAACCTACAGTTAAAATATGACTTTTTTGTAAACAAAGGTCAGGGTAGAAATAAAACAAGCAATGGAAATACTAAGTTACAGAGTAAGGTTGCAATGTAGAGCACTTCAGGGGAGAACAGCAGAATTTCTCCTAGTCATCAAACTGTGTCTTCTCTCTTATGGGGCCCCTCCTTTTGAGGCAGAAGAGAAGAGAGTTGGGCTTGGCCACCAACATTTCCTTTACCATCTTACTCCTCTTTTCCAGACAGTTTTAACAACAGGTAAAATCCCATCTTGTGGAACTCTATTAGCCCTCCAAATGTTTTTATTGTGATGGCAGATATATATGTGTGTGTGTGTGTGTGTGTGTGTGTGTGTGTGTGTGTGTGTGTGTATTTGGAGTTATTGTCTTTATTCTTTTTTCTGGATCTAAAGCACCAGGATTATTCCCATGAATTAAGATAGGGTTCATGGTCTCCTGACTCACAAAACAGGCGGTATATGACAGCATTCTCTTGGGAAGTTTGAGCCAAAGATTTTTCTATTAAAAAGAATCAGAAGATAAAATAATTGAGAGCCAGGGCTGTCTGTAGGAAATTGCCAAGTGAAAAGAAGAGTTTGCTCCAAGGCCCTGTCCTGGGCCCTAATCTCTTTTCTCTCTGTGTGCTGTCTTTTTGACTTCATCGGCTTCCTGGGGTTCAATTATCTCTACACAAATGGCTCCCACAGTTATATATCCAGCTCTTGTCTTTCTCCCAAATTGTCAGCCACTTATTGGACATTATGAAGTGAAAGTCCTAGAAAGATACCAAACTCAACTTGGCCCAAACAGAACTTTCCCACAATCCATCCCTTTCTCAATCTTCCCTATTTCTCCTGAGGGCAGCAGCACCATTGTTCCAGTTAGACAGGCTGGCAACCTTGGAGTCAGCTCCTCATTCGCACTTACCTCACATATCCCATCAATTGCTAAATCATCAGTTCTATATTCAGAATCTCTTCTATCTATCCCCTCACATGGATACCACCCTCATCACCTCTCCTCTGGTCTGTTTCTATAGCTACCTATTCTTCCTGCCTCAAGACTTCTCTCTTTAATCCATTCTCCACACTATTCTTTCTTTCTCTCCTCCCCCGTCTCTCTCTCTCTGTCTCTCTGTCTGTCTCTATCTATCTCTGTCTCTCTCTGTCTCTCTCTGTCTCTCTCTCTCTCTGTCTCTCTCTCTCTCTGTCTCTCTCTCTTCCTCCTTCCCTCTCCCTCCATCCCCTCCCTCTCGTCTATATGTGCTATACTATAACAATATAGCATATGCGATACTATTATAATAATAGCTAGCATTTTACATAGAACTTTGAGACTGACAAAGTGTTTTACATGTATTACCTCATTTTATCCTCACAACCACCTTGGGAGATGGACACTATTTTACAGATGAGGAAATAGAGGCATAGAGAGGTTGTAACTTGCCCACACAGCCAGGTATCTAAGGTAGGATTTGAACACAGGTCCTCCTGCCTCCAGGTCCAACACTCAATCCACTGGGTCTGCTAGATACCACGTCATTTCCCTACTCAATGAATCACTGTGATTCTAAATCAAGATCCTCTTTGGGATCGAGGAGCCACATCTTGGCTCCAACATACTTTTCTAGCCTTATTATACATTATTCCCCTTTACACACTCTTTGGTCAAGCCAAACAGGCCTTCTTGTGTTCCCATTTCCTATTTCTGGGCTTTTACACAGGCCACCCCTGTGCCTAGAATGGGCCCCCTCCTCCCTTCTTCCCCTCAGAAACCACTGTTTCCTCCAAAGTCCTGAACCTACATCTACCACCTCCTTCTTCAGGCGGTTCCTTAGGCTCTCTGGCTGCTAGTGCCTAACATTGCTTTCCATTTATTTTGCATGTATTTGTATATATTTGTTTTGTATATACTTGAAAATATACAGGGCAACTAGCTGGCTCAGTGGATAGAGTGCTGGCTCTGGAGTCAGGGAGACCAGAGTTCAAATCCGACCTCAGACACTTACTAGCTGTGTGACCCTGGGCAGGTCACTTCACCCTGTTTGCCTCAGTTTCCTCATCTGTCAAATGAGCGGGAAAAGGAAATGGTAAAACCACTCCAGTATCTCTGCCAAGAAAATCCCAAATAGGGTCACAAAGAATCAAACACAATTAATGGACAAAACAACAACAAATGCATACCTATTATCCCTCCTATAGAAAATAAACTCTTGGAAAGTAGGAATTTTTTCACTTCTGCCTTTGTATCTCCAGCTCCTAACACAACACTCAGTACACAGTAGATGATTAATAAATGTTTATTGACTAACTGTCTGACTTAATAAATGCTCTTCGATTTGGTTGGTCCTAAACCAGTAAATGAAAATTGGAGGGGCAGCTAGGTAGAGCAGCGGATAGAGCACCGGCCCTGGATTCAGGAGGAGCTGAGTTCAAAACCCGCCTCCGACACCAAACATTTGTTAGTTGTGTGACCCTGGGCAAGTCACTTGCTTCCCATTGCCCAACCCCCCCCCAAAAAAAAGAAAGAAAGAAAATTGGAAAAATTGTGCATATCCTATCCCCACCAGCAAAAGCTCTTCCAGGCCCCTAGACATTTGTTTTTCATTGTTTGTTTTTCACTCACAAGAGTTTAAGCAGACTTCTTAAAAGTAAAATTTTCTTCCTAAAGTAATGGGTTTTTTGCGAAGTGGGGGCAGTGAAGCTAGGTGAAGGCAGGGATGTGGTGGTAAACATTTAACAAGTGGCTTTCTGAAAATGTATGCATGGTAGACTCAAGTTTAATCTGAACTGTTATCATTTTCTCCATCACTTTCTTAAGTCTGGACAGCCAACAAAACGCTAAACCAAGCCCTGATTTGTACTGTTGGCCTGTTGTCAGGATGGAAATGCTCAATTTGACAATTTAGTGGTCCCAATCCCGGGAGGCAACATCCATACTTCAGCTCTAAATCCAGAAAACTATTGTCTGTATCAGTCCTTTGGCCCTTACACAGGAAGCAGCAAAGGTCTGGGTTCAGCTCCTGATTTGGGGCAAACCTCTCGGGTTTTTAGTTTCCTTGTGGAAACTGAGGAAGCTGCAAGGTGCCTGCCAGCCTCCAAGTCCTATGACCCGTCCTTGTGACACTCTGCCTCCTGTATAGTTCACATGTTTGATACCCAATCTCCTTTTAGATCCTGAGCTCGTTTAGGGCAGGAATCCGGTCTTATCCATCTGTGCCTAACACAGTGCTGGGCACTGTGAGAGGTGAACAGATATTGAATGAACGACTAAATAAATGAATGAAAGCTTACTTCTTAGGGGGGAAGAAATGGAGATAAGGCCCATTTTCTGCTATTATGGATTGGGCTTTTCGTATTTCATTTCAGACGCCAGTCAAATGAACATAATTTGTGTTTTTATGTAGGCACCAAGTGTGGGAAAGTGCTTCAAAGAAATTAGTTCAGCTCAGGAAGAGCAAAATGGGCGGGGAAACGGTGAGGGAGGGTGGTTGCCCGAGGTGGGGGGGAAAGAAGGCGGGATTATGGAGATTTTGAACGTTTCTGCCCAATCAATGCAAAGAGAAAAACAAACCCAAAGAGAATCTGGCTCAGTAGAGCACAGGCTTTCTCGCTTGGTGATTCCTGAAGAGCTCGAGTGCTGGTCTGGAGGCGGATTTTGACCATGGCCTTTGCTAATCTCCGGAAGGTCTTAATCAGTGACAGCCTGGACCCTTGCTGCCGCAAGATCCTGGAGGACGGAGGGCTGCAGGTGGTGGAGAAGCAGAATCTGAGCAAAGAGGAGCTGATAGCCGAGCTGCAGGTAACGTGGCAGCGCGGGACCGGGCCAGCCCGAATCCTCGCATCCCCGGGGCTAGCGCGGGCTCCCGGGCTGGGGGCTGCACTGGCCCTGGACGGACTCTGTGAGCGGGTCTGTGTCTCGTGAGCCTTGAAGGCTTTGTAGCAGCGGTGGGGCTGGAGTTGCAAACTTTCTGCTGAGCTCGTTTTTAAACGGAGGCGTTACTGTTTGGGCGGGTTTTCAGCGGGCACAGAAATGAGAGCAGTGCCCCATCTCGAACCCCTGTGCCAACTCTCTTTGCTGTAACTCTGATCACCAAAGACCCCGCGGGGATCGGAGGAAGGAGGGTAATAGGAGGAGTCTTTGGACAGTGGCTAGGGACTGGGGTGAGATGCATCGGGTGGACCAGGGGGTACAGCATATGGGGCTGAGGGAGTGCATTTCATGGGACACTGGGGGAGGGGGTGCATCGTGTCGGCCTAGGAGTGCATCACGTGGGACTGGGGGGGTGCATCGCGTGGGACTGGGGGAAGGGGCATTGCATGGGACGGAGTAGGGGTGCATTGCATGGTACTGAGGGAGGTGGTACTTGGCATGGGACAGATTGCATTTCATTGACCTGGGGTGGACGTGTGCGGGGAATGCATTTCATAGGCTTGGAGGTGCACGAATAGGCGGGGGGAGGGGCGGTACTTGGTACGAGACAGCGCATTTCTTTGGCGGGGGAGGGGTGCGGGGCTCAGGACTGGGAGCAGGGAGTGTTAGCTTCTTCTCAGACCAGCTGGCACCTCCTGGGCCCCGGGGTTCCCCCCAATCCTACTTTGGGCTGGTGCACTCAGCTCCCTGGGGGTGCTGGCTCAGCTCGGGCCGAGGCTGCTGCAGGAGCTGCAAGGGAGGGCGGCTCTGCGGAGCCAGGACGGCCCCGGGCCTCCTCCGTCTGATGCAAGAAGGAGGCGCGCTTTCGCAGCCCCGCGCCCCGGGTTGGGCAGGGGGGATGGGGACTGGCTCGCTAGGTCCTCTCTCCTCCCCCATTGGAGGCCTGAGCACATGCAGGAAGGGACCTTTAAGTTCACTCCCCTCATTTTATAGATGAGGAAACTGAGATACAGACAGGTTAAAGCGACTGCCCAGAGGCGCACAGTTAGCAAGAGTGAGCCTTTGAGATTTGAATCCAGGATTTCCTTCCAGCGTTCTATCTCCTATACCAGTAGACTCTGGATGGCAGAATGAAATTGACTGTCTAAAGCTCTGCTTGCGGTGATAATCTTCTCTTACCTAAGAAGTTATCTCCTGTTAGGGTTTTGCTGGGGATGGTGGAGGAGAGAGTGAGGCTGGTGACCTCGCACAGCCCTCCCTCCCTTAGAGCCAATTCACTTGCAAGTCACGGCATCCCCTTCCTGATGTCATGGTCCTCTTCAAGAAAGGGGACAAATAACAACCACCGCCTCTTACAGGCATAATTTCCAAACATAAATAAATAATGCCATGCTCAGCTTTCTTAAAAAGTCTAATTGCTGGCCGTTTTCTCCCTGGAGAGAAATGAGAAAATGATTAAATTTGTTTTTGGTGGCT
Organism: Phascolarctos cinereus; assembly: GCF_003287225.1. NCBI lineage: Eukaryota > Metazoa > Chordata > Mammalia > Diprotodontia > Phascolarctidae > Phascolarctos > Phascolarctos cinereus. The sequence continues at coordinate 47,609,829 of NW_027555958.1, read as the reverse complement.
TGGATCTAAAATTCCTGTGTCACCCCCTCCCCACCATTTTTTTGGCCGGTCCCCAGCCTCAGGCACATCAGCCTTTTGCTGTGCCTGGTTTCCCTCCCCCTACCAGCCAGCCAGTTTGACAAGCCCTGGACTTTCTACCTCACCCCCTTCAAGCCTTTCCTCAAAATCTCTAGGTTCCTCAAGTCTCCAGGTCCCTCAGATCACACCAGGCAGTTAAGTTACTTACGCCCCAGGGATACAGCTTAGGTAAGGCTGTACATCTGTGCCCCCTGGAATGCCAGTTTGGTACTTGGATCATGGACCATAAGTCGGTCTATAGAAAGTGTGTCCTAGAATGTGCCCAACACTGTGTTAGAACTATGGGATTAGAAGTGTAACACGCTTGGATCTTGATCTCTGCTTAAATGCAGTTACTCAGCGATATAGGAAGAGTTTCCTATGGAATGGAATACTTAGAGGTTTTGTCAAGTAAAACAAGGAGATTGAATAAGATTCATGTGAGGTTTCCTCCAATCCTGGAAGCCACAAGCATATGTATGTCAATTGACTCGAATCTGAGTCGGTAGAGAGAAGTAGGGAGAGCGTGTTAAGGAAGCAGCTATGAGCATGAAGTCAGCAAGGGCCCAGTTCAAACCCAGCCTCAAACACTTCCTAGTTGTGTGACCCTGGACAAGTCACTTAACCTCTGGTCTGCCTCAGTTTCCTCATCGATAAAATTAGGATAATAGCAGCAACTTAAATGAGGTAATATATGTAAAGGGATTTGCAACCCCTTTTGTAAAGGGCTGGATAAGTTCAAACTATTATTAGCATGGAAAAAAAAGGCCTAGGAGGCAAGAATCGTGCTGATCACATTACTTGCTGGACAGTATGTGCTGGGGAACACAGAGGTCAGTTCACCTGGAGCGTGGAAGGAGTGCACTGGGGGAATCAGGGGAGATAAGATTGGACAGATAAAATTGGGTCAGACAGCATTTTGAAAACCAGGGTCCTGGTAGAGCCTCCTTTATTCTGTTAAATATCCAGTTTCCCCATTATATTCAAATATAAGTAGATTAAAAGATTCTGTCACTGCCCCGATTAGTCTGCCACGAGGACCCCCTGGGCTTGTAGGGCCTCTTAAGGTGGTGTGAGGAGTGTAAACTTTGCTCCCAGCACTGTTCGGACCACTTCAGAGGAGGTTTGCCTTCCCAGAGCATCACAAAGTACTTTGCTACCATTAACTTATGAACCTTTGCCACACCACCCTTCTCTCCCAGGACGAATGGCCATTCTCCTCCTCATTATTGCAGAAGTTGAGTGGTAGGGTCCTCTATGACCAACCTACACCTGAAAACAAATTCCCTCTGCGACATCTCTGACAGGTGGCCGGCCGCTGACCCAATACCTCCAATGAGGGGGGAAACCACTGCCTCCTGACGCACCCCATTCTGTTTTTAAATAGCTCTAGGAACTTTTTTTTCCCTAACATCAAATTTAAATTTGCCTCTCTGTAAATTCCACTTCTTGCCCCTCTGGAACTAGAAATGTCAAGTCTATAATACTTCTATGTGATAGCCTTTTAAATCCTGACTTCTTTAAATCCATGGACTTCTTCCATGACCCCGTCCTCAGTCTTTTTCCCCTGCTCTGGGCTAAACAGCCCATTTCTTTGAACCAGTATTCATATAGCACGAAACTGAGGTCTTTTCATGATCCCAGTTAGCCACCCTCCTCCAGTTATTGTCCGGCTTTATCAGTATCGTTTCTGAAATGCATCACCTAGAACTGAGCACTGTGCTCCCGATGTGGGCTGGTGAGGGCAGAGTACAGTCATGCTATCAGATACCTCCCTAATCTGGACCCTGTGCTTATCCCGAGGTAGCCTCAGATTGCAGTATCTTCCTTGGTTGTCATATTACCACGTTGACAACCATTGGAGGGTAGACATAGGGCCAGGAGGGACCTTGAAACTCCCCCCTCCTCACTTAAGAGATGAGGACTCATCATCCAGAGAAATGAAGCAATTTGTCCAAGGCTATGTTGCAAATAAGTAGCTGACTCGAGATTTAAACCTACCTAGCCCTTAGTTCACATTCAGCCCTCTTTCCATATTATGGTTCTGAAGCTAATTTTTTTTAACAATCCCAAATGTAATACAGTATTTATCGCTAGTAAATCTAATCATGTTTGCTGTGGTCCAGTGCTCCAGCTTGTCAGTATATGTGTGTGCTTTTATAGATATGTAGATATAGATACACACATACATATATACATGCACATATTATGTATACGTGTATATGCTAGAGCATTGGACCACAGTGCACATATGCATGCATGCATATATACACTTATGTGTGTATATATATTTATCGATAGATAGATACATGCACACATACGTACACATGTATATGCAAGAGCATTGGACCACAGCACATATACACATACACACACATACAAACATATATACATATGTGTATGTGTATTTATAGATAGATACATGCACATGTACACACACAAGTATGTATGCTAGAGCATTAGACAACACACATATACACACATGCAAATATACACGTGTGTATACATGTGTATTTATAGATAGATAAGTGCACACATACATATACACACAAATATATATGCTAGAGCATTGGATCACAGCACACATATAAACACATGCATACACGTATGTGTGTATGGGTGTGTTTATTTATAGATATACATATACATATATTAGAGCATTGGACCGTAGCACACATATACACGCATGCATATATATACATGTGTTTATATATATACATACATATACATGTGTGCATGTGTGTATGTGTATTTATAGATAGATACATGCACACGTACACACACATATGCTAGAGCATTGAACCATAGCACACATATGCACACATGCATATATACGCATATGTGTGTATGTATGTGTATTTGTAGATAGATAAATGCACACATACATATACCCACAAATATATATATATATATATATATATGTTAGACCATTGGATCACAGTACACATATAAACACATGCATATATACACGTATATGTATATGTGTGTATTTATAGATAGCTACATGCACGCACACACATTGGACCATAGCACACGTATACATACATGCATATATGCACATATGTGTGTATTTATAGATGGATACATGCACACGTGTACACACACACGTGTGCTAGAGCATTGGACCACAACACACATATATACACATGCATATATAAATCTCTGTGTGTATGTATATGTGTAATGTACACATATACATATATATTTCTAACTTGTCAGTATATGTGTTGGGGGAAGGAGGGAAAATCCTGCCTTTGTCATTCAGTATGGCAGCTTCCCCACCAGCTTGGCATCATTGGCAAATCTGGCCAGGTTGCCGTCTTATGTCTTTATCTAAGTCATTGATAAAAATGTTAAATAGTACAGATCCCCTAGAGTTCTGTACCGGAGACCTTGCAAGTTGTCATCAAATCTTATCGACTGCTTTTTAGGTCAGGCCATTCAGCTAGTTCTAAATCTATCTAATTGTGCTGTGTCCAGCCCACATCTCTTTGTGCGTATACACACCTATGTGTACATGTATGTATATGTATAGATGCATGTATACATACACTACACATGTATGTGTATATGCCCATATGTATGTATGAACATGTGTGTATTTGTATATATAATATTTTGGTTTTATTTATATGAACCTTGTGTGTGTGTGTGTGTGTGTGTGTGTGTGTGTGTGTGTGGTTTCTCGAGCATTTATTAAATACTTGGCTAAAAACAAGCAGCTAAACTCCACGCACAGCATTCCCTTGATATACCAGTTTAGCAGCCCTATCAAAAAGAAAGCAAAGGAATGAGCATTTAGCAGATGCCTGCTGTGTGGCAGGCACAGTGATGTTATCTTGACTGATCCTCACAATCCTCTAGGAGGTGGGTATTTATTATTTTCTGCATTTTACTCATGTGGGAACTGAGGTTAAGTGACTTGCCCAGGGTCACACAGGTAGTAATAGGCTGAGGTGGATCTGAACTCAGAACTTCCGGATTCCAGGGGCCTCCAGAAAAGGAAATGAGGTCAGTCGGGCATGACCCGTTTGTCATGAAGCCTTGCTGGCTCTGTGTAACCATTGCTTCTTTCTCTAGATGTCAACCAACCATCCCTTTGTTATTGTTGCTGTTGTTGTTTTTTTCAATAAGATTTTCTTGGGAATCAGTGCCAAGCTTATTGACCTATCACTTTTCTTCTTTTTGAAAATAGGGGTGGCATTTTCCCCTCTCGACTCCTTCGGGGCCTCCCCCATCTTCCATAACCTTTCAGCTATGGCTAGGGGGCCTCCGCTGGGACCTCCACAGATCCCCTCCAGAGCCGAGAACGGGCCAGGTCACATGGACTCATGAAGCGTGGCCGAGATGGGCCGCCCTTTCCCTATTTCTGTACCTATTGTGCCTGTCAGTTCTTTTTTAGCCGTATTTGTTCTGACCTTTCCAGTCCGGTGCTCGTTCTTCTTGGCAGAGAAAATGAACAAAATACGAATTGAGAAACTCTGTCAAGAGTTATCATCTCATCTGCTCGAAGCAGCGACCCTAGCCCTTCTGGTCCCCTCTGCTCCCAAATATAAATTAACATTTTAAAAGCAAAACCCTTTATATTGTTTTTGGCCTTTTCCGGCAGCCTCAACTCTTAAGTTTACCACGCTGGTTGCTGTCTTTCCCGGATCACGCCATGCTTTTGTGACTTGCTGTGGATGCTACATTCTGGACATAACTTCTTAAAATCTAAGTTCCCTCTGCATCCACATTGGTCTTTTTAGATAACTGCCCTTCGTCCTCACCCTGAAAATTATTCCGCTCAGGCCTCAGAGTTTTGTTTTTGAGAACTTCCTATCCCTTTCAGTTTTTCTTCACCTGTAGAATTTTACTCTGTGAGATCCTACTTATCTTTTGAAACCTTTGAAATCTCTCTCTCCAAATCTAGGGTACGCATCAGACTGAAGCTGTGCTCGTTCTCTCTCTCTCTCTTCTCTCTCTCTCTCTCTCTCTCTCTCTCTCTCTTCTCTCTCTCTCTCCATCCTTTTCTCTCTCCCTCTCTGTTTCCATCTCTTTCTGTCTCCCTCCCTGTCTCTCTGTCTTCCTTTCTTCCTCTCCTTCTCTCCCTTCCATCCCTCCTCCTCTCTTTCTTTCCTCTGTCTCCCTGTTTCACTCTGTCTGTCTGTCTCTCTCTCTTCTCCCCCATCTCTCTCCTTCTTTCTGTCTGTCCTTTTTTCTTCTTCTCCCTTTCTCCTCCACTCTGCATCTCTCAATCTCCCTCCCTTTCTTTTTTTTTTAACATTAATTTATTTTTAGTTTTCAACATTCACTTCCATAAGCTTTTGAGTTTTAAATTTTCTCTCCCTCCCCAAGACAACGTGCAGTCTAAATATAGGCTCTATCTCCCTCCTTTTCTTCCTCCCTCCATCTCTCTCTCCCTCCATCACAAGCCTTAAGAGGGACTCGTCACTTCCCTCCAAAGGTCGCATCAGTTCCACCCCACCATACAGTTTCTTCTTGTTGGCAGGAATTGCACCTAGAATTTCCCTTCTTTGTTTCCTCCACCTTTTGGAGAATGAAATGATCGTTAAGACAAGTCAAGAAAGCATTAGTTGCTCTACTTTTGGCAGCTGTCTAGATAACTCAAACTCCCCAGAATTAGTATATCATGTCTCTGCTCCAGGCCTGTGATCTGTTTTCTTCTAGGAGTGAAACGAGCCTGCACTTTGAGTATGAGAGAAGTCACTCAGCCATGCAGAAATACAAACATCACGGGGGTTATTGCAAATCACTCAGCAATTCCCCTTGCTCTCCCTGCTTCCTGGGAGTGGGATCATCAGTTTTGACCTTCTCATTCATATCTCTGCTATTTAAATGTGACAGGAGACGAGTTTACCTGTTGCAGAAATGGGCCACCGGCCTAGAGACTCCCTATACATTAGCAATGACTGGGAATATCACCCTCTTAGACACTGGTGACGTCTTAGAAGGAATAGGCGTGTAAAAGGAAATGGGGCTTGGAAGAAGAGGACGGACTGGAAATTCTCCAAGGTTTCCAGTTCTTTAGATAAAAGGTCAGCAACCCACAGCCCAGAGGGTCGAATCCAGCACATAATTGTATTTTAAAATGTGAGAGAGAAGAAAAAACTCACCATTCCTAGCTAAGCCCTTGAGTTGTCGTTTACCAAATTTTGCTTATATCCAGTTCTCCCAAGGCAGAAGTTTGATGTAGCTAAATTTTATCCTACTTTTCCGCTTCCTTTTCAGCGTTTCCTATGTGGAGAAGTACCCGGATCTCTGAATCTTTTTTCTCCTTCATCAGTTTTTATCTGTCAAATGCTGACTAAGGCTTAATGGTGTTATGAGCTCACCACCAGGAAGACTTTCTTTGTGACCAACTTAAGAGCCCAATGCTCCACATGAAGTTGTAATTTTTACTGCCCAGCCATCAGCAGAAAGAGGGACAGCTCTAGCTTTTTGGGCTTGGGGGTTGCTGTTGGTTTGGGTTTTTTTTTAAATTTCTTTTTACATAAATATTCCAGTCCAGCTAGCACCCCACCTTGGCTCTTTCATAGGCTGCTTGCCCCGGCTTGTCAGACTCAAGAAGGTAGCATTGCAAAACCATTATCAAAGCACTCGACATTCGAAAATAACCTGTTTTCACTGCCTTCATGGCCTAGATACTTGAACAAGGAAAAAAAAAGGAAAGAAACGTTGACAGTGACATCTGGGGTGGGGGAATCCGTCCAGCTCCCCCATTTCGCAGATGAGAAACTTGATACCCAGGGAGGCTGCATGAGGTTACCCGAAGTTTCATAGTCAATGGCTGACTTGTACTAGACTCCAAATCCCCCGAATTCTGGCCTTTTTCATTTTGTGGTACCTCACATGGGCTCCCTCCACGCCTGGTAAAGCAAGAGACAGAAGCAGACTTGCTTTCCATCCTGCATGTTATGGGACCTCTCATCATGTGCCTAGGCAGGAATATTCTTGTTCTGGGAAGATAAGTATTAAATAATTCAAGATTACATCAGAAACCTAAAATGGGGACCGCAGACGGTTTCCTCGGGCTGCGTGGTTAACCCCACTACTTGTTCACTGGTTGTGGCTCTTGGGAATTGAGGGTTCCCTTCAGCCCCACCTTCCCTTCTGTCTGGTTCATAGTAGGCATTTAATAAATGATTGATTGATCGACTGGTTCTGTCTAAAAATAGAATGTTCTCCCAATTTGGAATGGTTTCCATATCTCTGTTGGTTAAAATAGCCTTTATGTAGCATTGTAAGGTTTGCAAAGCACTTTACAAATATGATCTCATCTGAATCTCACAAACCTGGAAGGTAGGCACTATTGTTATTCCCCATTTTACAGAGGAGGAAACTGAGGCAGGCAGTGGTTAAGTGACTTGTCCAGGGTTACACAGCTAGTCAGTGTCTGAATTCGTATTTGAACTCAGGTCTCCCTGAATCCAGGCCCAGCACTTTATTCACCTAGCAACCTAGCTTTCTTCCAGGGCTCAACTCAAGTGTCACTTCACCACAAATGCTTCCTCTGTGAAGACCTCTCAGAGCTAATAAGAGGCACATAGAGATTAGCATCTGGTGGGCAGCATCATGGATAGGGTGTTGGGCTTGGCATCAGAAAGACCTGAGTTCATATCCTGCCGTAGAAACTTGCTAGCTTTGTGACCCTGGGCAAGTCATTTACTGTCCTCAGGGTGTTTCTTCATCTGTAGAATGGGTATAATAATAGCCCCTACCTCCCCAGCATTATGGTAAGAATCAAAGGAGATCATGTTAGGTGTGCAGTGCTTTGTAAACTTTAACATGTTGTGTTAACTCACTGTGCTTCAGGACTGTGAGGGGCTGATCGTCCGCTCAGGGACCAAAGTGACCGCAGACATCATCAATGCTGCTGAGAAGCTCCAGGTGGTGGGCAGGGCAGGCACAGGTGTGGACAATGTGGATTTGGAGGCAGCAACGAGAAAAGGCATACTCGTCATGAAGTGAGTGTGGGGCGTGAGGCGGGTGTCAAGCAGTTCTCCTGCCTCCGTTTTCTTATCTGTTAAATGGGAACAGTAATAGTTATATTGCCTCCTTCGCAAGGTAAGTTATAAGAAAATAATTTTGTAACTGTCCAAATGCTGTATAAATTTGAATAAACAGTAGTCAAAAAAGGGTTTGATGGCAAGAAGGTATGGACTGACAAACAAGGGAAAATACTAATTGTTATAATTAGTCTCAGGATAGCTATTTCTGCTCCTGCTGAATCGTAGAGTTAGAACTAACGTTATAGAGCCATTACTCTAGCTTTCCATTTCCAGATGGGCTACTATTTAGACCAAGAAGAAAGATGGCATATGTGAAACGTAGCAATAATTAGCATTTATATAGGACTTTAAGGTTTGTAAAACACTTTAGCTATGTGATCTCATCTGATCTTCACAATCACCATATGAGATACGTACTGTCATTATTCCCTTTTTAAGATGAAGATGGTTAAATGATTTGTCAAGGGACACACTAGGTAGTTAAGTGTCTGGGATAGGAATTGAACTCATCTTCCTCACTCCAAATCCAATGGTCTATCCATTGAACCATCTATGCTCAGCAGAAAGACTGTAAATGGAGCAAAAATTCTCCCTTTTGCCTATTGTCTCTGCAAGGTAGAAACAAAATGGGTACTTTTCCGAATGGTCCAGAAAACTGGAAACAGATGTTATGTAATGACATCCAGTGTTGCCATTTACCAAGAGAAATAGAGAGAGAGACAGAGACAGAGAGAGACCGGGGGGGGTAGAGAAGGAGGGAGAGAGAGAGTCAAAAAGAGAGACAGAGAGAGAGGAGGTAGAGAGAGATGGAGAGAGGAGAAAGAGAGAGACAGAGGAAGAGGGGGAAGAGAGAGACAGAGAGAGGGAGAAGGAGGGAGAGAGAGAGATGCCAGAATCCTGTGTTAGTCCTTGGAATCCGTTCTGCGGCATTATCATTCCACTCACCATCAAAGCCCGTTCCTAGGCTTTCCTCTGCACTTACTGGGCTGCTATTTGCTTTGAGATGACCCTTCCAGCCTTCATTCACAGTGCAGGGTTTACTGGACAATTCCACGTCAGATGTCAATAAAGATTGATAAGAATATTCACTATTACCCAATTACTGCAATCAGGAAGGCAGAGACTCCTGTCAGTAGTTCTCTTTGCCTATGCTGGAGATATCTACAGTCGATGTATTTGAAGAGTTCGGTTTGAAGGCTGGTTCATTATATTGCTTTTGCAGAGCTGATTGCCCTTGAAGAAGGGGAGAAAATATGGCTCTGTGGGGTTCCTTATTTACTTTCCTTGTTTGTCTTTATTTGTGTGTTTGTATATGAGTTTCCTCATCCCCAGGAAAGTCTTATATACCAAACCGCGATTTGAACTCTCAAAGGTCTTGGTCACAAAGAATGCCAAGGGTTTGTCAGGGTTAAATACGAATCATAAATAATCCAAGGACCGCTACATCCTTGATAGTGTCTTCTAAGACCTTTTCTCCAATTTCCGACACATCTGACCTGGGACAGTCAGACGTAATGGGACCCTTGCATATGCAGTGTCTATCCTGTTCCTAAAAAGAAAATGCCCCAACTCTACAAATTATATATATTCCTCCACATTTTCTGAGTCAGGAAGTTAATAGGATCTTGTCAGTAACACAGTGGGTTGGAAGTCAGAAGGATTATACAATAGTTTGGGCTCTGCCACCATTTTCTTAGGTCACTCGGGTGTGACATTTTAATTTCCTTGTGACTTCTGCTTATAGATATAACAAAGGCCTGAAAGAAATTATGTTTTTCCTTTTCCCTCTAGTTTTTCAACAAACGCTATGTCAAAACAACTCTTACCCTTCAAAAACTTTTTGACACAAAAGTTTTCCTTAGGACTTCATTTCCCCTCATGATAAAACAGAGACTGAGGTAGGATGTGTGCATAAAGAAGAAAGTCCCGAGACTAAAGGATCGGACAAAGAGAATGTTATGAGAACTGATGAGAAACAGCACAGAAAAGAGAACCCAGAATGAGATGTTGAAATTTGACTGAAATTATGAACGTTCTGCTTTAAGTGGTTCCACTGATGAGTTTTTCTTTGCTTTGACTTTCAGCACCCCTAATGGGAACAGCCTCAGTGCTGCTGAGCTCACCTGTGGAATGATGATGAGCCTGGCCAGGTAAGTTTATGGTTCTTCTGTAGTCTCCTTCAGCCATTAACCCAATGCCAATAGTTCAGTAGCGTTGAACAGATCTGCCTGGAGAAACTTAGGCATTCTATAGCAGTGACCTTTGGACTGGCCATGATGCCACTTTGATACTGCCTATACATTTATCTAAATTAATTGAAAAAAAAACCTGTTAAACAGCTAATGGCCAATCAAATACTCCTGAGATGCTCCTCTGGGGGCCCTTTCAGCTCTAAATTTGTGTGATCTATGGTTAGCTGGGGGGCCCTTTGCCTCTCATCTAGGGATTGACGTTTCAGTTTTAGACTCGTCCCCAAGCATATTCCCCAGAAATTCCCTCAGCATTTCTAACTGTAAATCTAGGCTGCCTCCAAGCACTGGGGAGGCTGCCAGGGCAGGAGTTCTGTTCCTGCTCCTAGCTACTCTATAGGTTCCCAGGATTGAGCTTTTGCTCCCTCTATGAGTTCAGATGATGGTGAGAAAGGCTGTGATTGTCCAGGTCTGGAGTACACGTGTCCTTTCTAGGATGATGGGGGTCATGACTTCCCACTGCACCTAGTTTTCTCTTTCCAGGCAGATCCCCCAAGCTGCAGCTTCCATGAAGAATGGAAAATGGGAACGAAAAAAAGTGAGTAACTGCTTCCCATATGAACGTCAGAGCTTTTCTTTTGGTGGGGATGCGTGATGCCCATGCCTTTTATCTGTTCTGTTGTAGTTCATGGGGACCGAGCTGCATGGGAAAACTCTGGGGATCCTGGGTCTGGGGAGAATCGGGAGAGAAGTGGCCACCAGGATGCAGTCCTTTGGGATGAAGGTAAGGAGCAGGGCGCTCACCTTCGTGAGGCTTTTCCTGCAGTCCCTTTAAGAAAAACGTAGTCACCTCAAAGCAGCTATAAAGGACTTGTCCCTGAATGGGTTCTTTCTTCCCAGAGGGCAATGGGGTATTTTCTCAGGTGCTGTGGGATAACCCAGCAAGGCTGCTCACCTTGGTACACTTGTACAAAAAGGGAGTCGGGTAGCACCAACAGCCTGCAGCCTCTTACAAGTTGGTCCCAGGGACTCTGGCATCTTTTTTTTTTTTTTGTATTTTGTTAAGCAATGGGGTTAAGTGACTTGCCCAAGGTCACACAACTAGTAAGTATCAAGTGTTTGGTCTGAGGCCAGATTTGAACTCAGGTCCTCCTGACTCCAGGGCTGGTGCTCTATCCACTGCGCCATCCGGCTGCCCCAACTCTGGCATCTTTAGAGATGGTTCAACCTAGACACAGAATCAGTACTGCAAAGGATGAAGAAAGAGGGCTTAGATCTCCTAAACTCTCACTTTCATGAAGACCCTTCATTTGGCCATCTAGAAGCAGGGGAGCATTCCACTTTTTAATTGTCATAGAGAGGGACTAATTCAAGGAACTCGGTAACCATCTCGCAGTGTGGCTCAGAATCCTGGTGCAAGGCTGCCATTTTGCCTAGAAATGTGAACGTCGCACCTAGTATTCCCAACAACATGTAAGTGATGGTAAAACAGGCCAGTGGGAACTCTGATATTAAACTCTCTGCATCAGAGTTCTCATTCAGAAGCTGAGTAATTATATTGAACCCAGTTCTGCCTGAGTTTGAGAGGAAGTCTGTGCCAATAAGGAGCGTAGGGTAAGTGTGTTTGACTTTTCTTTCTGCTGCCGCAAGCGGAGATGGTCTTGGAGGCCATTAACGATGTCCTGTAATGACTCCATTGGAGCCTGCTACAAACCACACCTCAGCCCATGGAGATGCTCCAGCTTCTCATTCCAAAAAATAACTTGATGCTACACACACAGATCACATTTCCTAGCTCCATGCTGTATCGTGGGCTGTCCCCCACGCTTGAAATGTTCTTCCTCCTCCTCTCTGCTTCCTGGCTTCCTCCAACAGTTGGCTCAAATCCCACCTTCTTCAGGAGACCTTTCCCCATCCCCCTCAATATTAATGCCTTCCCTTTAATATTTCCCACTGCCTACTCTGGGGGGCCGCTAGGTGGCGCTATAGTGTAGAGTGTTGGAGTCAGGAAGACTCATCCTCCTGAGTTCAAATCCAGCCTCAGACACTTATTAGCTATGTGACCCTGGCCAAGTCACTTCATCCTGTTTGCCTCAGTTTCCTCATCTGTAAAAATGAGCTGGAGGAGGAAATGTCAAACCACTCTAGTAACTCTGCCAAGAAAACCCCAAATGAGGTCATGAAGAGTCAGACACAACTAAAACAACTGAACGACACTCATCTCCAAACCATTTTCCAAATCCCATTACTCTGACCACTAATGACCCTCCTTCTGGTTTCCAAACCCTGTTTTGTCAATCTCCCTTATCTCTTTTTTCCAGGCTGACTGACCAACGTTTATTATCATATTTTTCATATTGCATTATTACAACAAAACCTCCCTTATCTTTCCATACACTCGCTCAGCTAAGAGGATGGTTGATTCTTCAGGTCTGCCCCTTCTTGCCCTGGACCCCTGCTGGTTTTCTCTATGGCTGGAGCACCAGCCCTGGAGTCAGAGATTCAAATTCTGCTTCTGACCCTTACTACCTGGATGACCTGGGGAAAGTCACTTAACCTCAGTGTGCTCGTCTCTAAAATGGAACTTGATTAAACATCCCCTGAGGTCCCTCCTAATTTTAGAGCTACCATTCTCATTTAGGTTTCAGAGGAAAAAGGAATTTTTCCCTTTAAATGAAAAATACTGTTTTCTGTGAAGTTAGAATCGGTCAGAAGAAGTGAGGAATCTGAGCGGCGGTGGCGTCCTCAAATCCTTTTCCCTTCCCCTGATACATCCTGCTCCTCCTCCCACCCACTTGTATGGATACCTGGGGGAAAAAATCATTATGTTTGGCCATTTGAAACCACTTTCTAATGTGTTTTATCTAATATGTCTGTCTAGTTCCTAAGTGTTTTAGCTGGTTCCTAGATGTCTTATCTTCTTATTAGAAAGACAACACTCTGGGGATCTTTTTATTTTTAAACTAAAAACGACTGCTTCTCCCTAGAGAGGTGTTAAAATGGCAGATCTGGTCCATGTGTTGATTTGTTTGCTTTAATTGTACTTTATTAACAGCACTAGATAGGGTAAGTGAGGTAGGAATCATTGGGAAGTGACAGTAGTGTTAAAAAATATATATGTATGAGAAAACATTAAAAATAAAAAAGGCTGAGCCCAAATGGCAAATTCCTGAGCTTCATGGAGCAGAGGTGGCGGGTGAACCGAAGTAGAAATCTGATGTCTCTATTGTACGTGCATAATCTTGAACTCTTATCATGTTCATAAAGACAAACAGGGGTCATTGAGAGAACAGTGTTTGGACAGACTGTCAGACCCATCATAGATAACACATCCCCTGCCATGGCTCCTTGCCCCAAGGATAGCCTGGGACTCCAGCTGAGAATGTCAACTACAGAGAGTTTTGAATGCTGAACTAAAACCAAAACCCAGCCTCCATCCTTGACTGAATGATTGAAAGCCAGTTTTGTTTTGTGTTTTTTAGTTTTAGAAAGAAGTTTATTAGGTCTTTTGATAGAGAGAGAGTAAAAGAAGGAGCAGCAATCTCTACAAGTCTTTGTGAGGTTACATTATATAAAGTTCAGACAAGGGCATAAGGACATTTGCCTGATTGCCCTCATCTACATGTAGTCTCCAAGATAAGGGCAGCTGGACATGTGTATCAGCAGGTAAGTCCATCTATTTTGGGAAATCCATCACACAGGCTTTGGGTAGATACAAAATAAGCCCGGGGGGGGGGAGGGAGGTCTAAGCTTTCCTCACAACCATGCTGGAGTGTCTCCAAGGTCAGCCTGACCTCTACAGTAAGCTTTTTGGGTTAGACAGTTTTTTTAGCCACATAAAATTAGGCTTAAATAATATTAATAAATGATAAATAATAATTCACACATTACATAAATGTTAGTTATTATTATTGCTGTTTGAGGAAGTGCCTGATAGGAAAACAGTATCATAGCTGCTGGAAGCCGATGGGAGAAAGCAGAATCCTCTGGTTTATATGCAGTGCTGAATGGACTTTAGCACCACCTATAACCTGAGAAAAGGGAAATCCTTAATAGCTTGACTCTGTTACCTTCTACTGACTTCTCTGCCTTGAAAGGGAGCAACTTCTCAAAACTCAAAACAGAATGGAGGAGCTTTGCAGTCATTTGGCTTAAAGGAACTGATGCTGAAATACATAATTAACACTACTTCAGTGCCAGCTGAGGGAAAACCTGGAAAGCTTCAGACCCTCGATTTAGAGCTATTGTTTAACTGAAAGAGTATAACACTGCTGCTTTACTAAAGGACAGCTTAACATTCCTTCGGTTGGCCTGAGAGTAGCAGAATAGCAACTTTGTCTAGCAAGAGAGGAGAGAGGCTCAGAAAAGAAGATTCATGGTGCATATTATGCCCTAAAAGAGACATCCAAGCGTGCTGGCAGAGTTGTGAGTTGCCCCAAGTATATGTATTTTCCTCCTAGATTTCTTTGTGTGTTCCACTCTCTCTCAGACACTATGTGTATTGGTGGTGTTCAGTCTTAAGGGTACTGAGTGCTGGGACCCCAAAACAGCATCACCCTGGTCCTGCCTGAATGAATTTGACCCAAGCCTTTTTTCAGCCAAAGATGAGGTTTATTAAAGATCCACCATATTGGCCAGACTCTTAAGGGGCCTGAACATTTGTAATGTTCGTATTGACAACAGGGCTGGATTGAATCTGAGCTGTGGGCCACACTGAATCTCAGCCTTGGCCATATTTTAAGAATCTGGGCCCCTTAATGGAGACAAGGTGGATCTTATGTACAGAAGGACTGTGGGAGGGATCTAGGAGTGGCCTAGTTGTCTGAGGTGACTGAGGAGGGGTCTAGGGAGGATCTGGATGGGAGTGGTCAGTAATCTGGAGTGACCATGAGGTAACAAAAGACCAGGGACCTGGACCACATGGCCAAGGGAGACTGGGGTCTAGATAGGATCTGGGAGTGGAGGTCTAGGGTGGGGCCTGGTGCAGACAATAAAAGGGCAGCTAATTAACTGGGAAGGGCTGATTGCCCCAGGTGAATGCCAGGGACTTGGACCATGTGGTAAAGTCCAGGGCTGAAAGCCAGTTTTTAACCAAGGTACAAGCGACCACAATTCAAGGAAATCCTAGGAAAAATTGTGAGGGATGCTGAGGCAGCTAGTCGGTACAGTGGATAGAGTGTTGGGCCTGGGGTCCAGAAGACCTGAGTTCAAATATTACCTTGTATACTTACTAGTCCAATAAATCACTTAACATGTTTGCCTCAGTTTCCTCAACTGTAAAGTACGGATGATAATAATAATAATATCTGCCACCAGGAGTTGTTGTAAAGATCAAACGAGATAATATTTGCAAAATACTTAGCACAGTGCCTGGCACAGAGTCGGCTTATTCCCTTCACTCCCCCTCCCTTATCATCCCAAGCAGCATGCTTGGACGTTGGTGGTCTCTTTCAGAGGGTGTTAGGTACAATGAGTCTTCTTTTCTGAGCCTCTCTCCTCTCTGGGTAGACAAGGTCGCTCCCTTATTCACTCCCCTTACAGAATCACCTGCCATTCTTTGGCTTCCCAAGAGGATTTTTCTGTTCGTATCCCCAGAGCTCATCGTAGTGCTTTGCACACAGTAAGCGCTTAATAAATGCATCATTCGTTCAAGAGGTCCAGTGGGAAGGACCAGATACTTGGCAGAAGTCATTCCATAACTGGACCAAAAGTTTCCATTTCTGAGGCTTTTGCTTTGTCTGGGAGAGGGAACAGGAGACAAATGTGGCTGCCTCCTTCCCACCTTGTTTGGAGCTGCCTCCTTGCAAGAGGAAGCAGGGGCTACCTCTGGCTCGGGTTCCATTTGTTAGATTTCCTTCTCTCTGGTCTAGACCATGAGACTTTCTCTAACACTTCACGATCTTTCTTCTGGGACAAACAGTTTAAAAGCACCACGGTTAACACAGATGGAGTGAGGAGTGGTTTAAGTTCAATAAATAAATGTTTCTTGATCAGCAACTGTTGGTCAGTCAGTCAGTAAACATGTATTCAGTGTCTCGTGTTCCAGGCACTGCGATAAGCTCTGGAGATAGAAGGAAAGGGGAAAAAAGTCTCTGCTGCCTGGGAGCTGATGAGGGAGACGATATGCAAACCCCTTTGTACAAACCAGACGTAGACGAGGTAAATTGGGGTTAATCTCAGAGGGAAGGCACGAGATTAGGAAGGACCAGGAAAGACTTCTTGGGAAAATGTGTGACTTGAGAACTTGAAGGAAACCAGGGAAGCAAGCTAGGAGGCAGGAGACAATTCGAGAGATGAGGTCTAGCCAGTGAAAATGCTCAGAAGCAGTAAATGGAGAGTCCTGTGAGAATATCAAGGAAGCCAGTGGTACTGGCTCGGAGTAGGATGGGGGTGGGAAGCAAAGGGGTGGAACAGAGAGTGAAGGGCTTTGAATACCAAATAGAGGGGTTTATGTTTGACCCTGGAGGTGACAGGAAGCCACTGGAGTTTGAATGGGGAGTAACATGGTCACACCCGTGCTTTAGTATGATAAATTTGTCAGCTGAGTGGAAGGACTGGTATAGGGGGATATACTCACCAGAAGACTATTGCAATAGTCCAGGCATGAGGTGATGAGAGCTTGCCCCAGGGTGGTCACAGCGTCAGAGGAGAGAAAGAAGCATGTCATGAATGTTGTAAACGTCCTCAGGCCTTGGTAACACCTTGGATATGGAGTTGAGAAAGAGTGAGGAGTTCAGGATGAGATCTAGGCTGCAAGCCTAGGTGACTGGGAGGATATTGCTCAGCTGTTTCTGACATCTTTACAGATATCAACCATATGCTAGGCAACAAAAACCCTGTAAGCAAATGCCAACCTTATAAACACAGCCTTTTCTGGCCAAAATAACATAATTGATACAAAAATAAATCGTAAAGAAAAGATTCAAATTTAAGTAGGAACGTAGAGTCCCAAAGAGTGTTTGGGTCAAGGAATGTCGTAGAACTGAAGATGCCCTGGCCCTCATCCAATACCTCAGGCAGAGACTGAAGGCGTGATTTGCTTAAGGTAACCAGGGACAGAGCAGGGTAAAGGACCTAGCTAGGCTGTGAGCTGCCTGCAGTATCAGCCTCCGGTGGGGCGTCATTTGCAGAGAGGGCCATGATTCCTCTTTTCTGGGGATCACACAGAACCTCTGCTTAAAGTCCAGGTGTTTAAAAAAAGAGCAAGAAGAAAAGGAAGCTGGGTAGGTAATTTCCATTTTCCTTTTGGAAAATGCATATCACTTACTCTGTCCATATAGCTTGCAATTTACCACCAGTATCCACTGCCCGAAATTTCATTCGGTGGAATCCTCACCCTGGCATCAGGATTCTCACTACTCAACTCCTTTTATGAAATGGGCCAGGGAATATGGCTCTGAATTCAAGGGCGTTTGGGCAGGAATCACAGCCCTCGATGTCCACCCCCCTGTTTCCCTGCCACACACACACACATAGGCAGCCCTCCACTCCTTCCCCAGAGCTGAAATGAACTGAGTCATTGGTTTAGCCAGCTTATTAGTCTGCAGACAGGGAGGGCTTGCAATATCAGGGCCCCTCCTTCCTTGAGACTTGATAATCAAGAGTGCTTTCTGAACTGACTTTCTGTGCTTTTGGTAAAGAGTCAGCTGGCTTCCTAAGTCATAGTGTGACCCACTGGCTAGGGATCCTTATGGGGCCAGCCTCTCTCTCTCCCTGAAATCTAAACGAGTAAAATGATTTTTTCCTCCTTATCTCCAAAGACTGGAACTTTGCCCTAGGGTGCCATGGGCGATGCTTTCCAGGGATCTCTCCCCTTTATCTATTCCATCCGACTCAATTGATCCTAGATTTTCCACACTAATTTGGATGCTTTGTCTTCCCCTTCTCTCTAGTTGATGCATTCAGGGCAGAGCCCTTGTCCAAGTATGTGAAGGAATACCTGGATTTTCAGGTTCTGATGGCCTCCTTTGCTCAGTATGATGTGTTTGCTAATGTGTTGGGTACTGGATTCCAAACAACCTCAGAAAGCGTTTAGTTTGTGCCTCATCTGTGCACTGATCTCAATCATGTATTATTTCCTATTGTCATTATCAATGGATGTGTTATATCTCCCTATTAGATACTACTCTATGAAGGCAGGGACTATATATTAAATCAGTCTGATGTGATCACTGTCACTTACATGATCTCTGATACCTATCCTGAGAACAGTGATCCTATTCAGTTCCCAAGGCTCCTAGAAATGTCTCTCCTTTGTCCCCACTCATCCTGTGGAAATCAGATAAGGTCATAAGATGCAATTTACCGAAGGTCTTCTGGGAAGTATACTCTTCATTCATTCAACAAATGTCTACTAAGAACCTACTTTGTACAGAGTCCTGTACCAGGTGCCAAAGGAAATACAAGCATTAAATAAGGCTACTTGCAGACTGGGGCCATGTTTTATATAATTTTTTTCAAGAATGGTGTTCTGCACACATTAGGCACCTAACAGATGGTTTTTTGATTGATTCGAAACATAGACCCTATTCTCATAGAGTAGTATCTAATAGGAGATTGAACACAGATTGATAGACGATACGAAATAATACACAGTCATGATTATGCATCGATAAGACACAAACTAAGTGCTTTCTTAAGTCATTTTGGAAGGGCACTGCCAACTGGGCAGGCAGATTGCATGACGGACAGAACGCTGGCTCTGAAGTCAGGATGACCTGAGGTTAAATCCAACCTCAGACATTAAATAACTGTGTGACTCTGGGCAAGTCACTTACCTCTGTTTTTCCTCAGTTTCCTCATCTGTAAAAATGGGAGTCATAATAGTACGTCCCTCAAAGGTTTTTTGTGAAGATCAAATGAGATAATATTGATGAAATGCTTAGCAGATTAGCTAGCACATAGAGGTGCTATTTAATGCTAGCTAGTAGTAGTAACTGAGATGAATGTTGTGTTGTATTTGTCCTTCATTCTCAAAGAGGACCATGGCATCAGGGGGATGATGACATGACTTACATTTGACTTTGAATTGAGTGAGGGAGGGCTGTGCAAAGTCACCAGCCTCACTTTCTCCTCCAGAGCCATCTGGGTCCAACGGTCAGATATTCATCAGGAGGACTGAAGATAGGTCAGGATGCAATGGGAGACCTTGGCCCTTTTAAGCTGTTTTTTTAGGTTCTCACGTTGAGTAAGGCAACACCCATTCAGTGAATAAGCCTCTTTAAGAGGTGAGTCAGGGGATTGTCCCTTTAACAAAAAAAAAAATCAAACTGGGAGGGAAGACCCTCAGGGTGGCTGGCCAAAAGAGAAACAGTTGCTATTTACATTCACTCTGAGCCAGGAGGGCCCAAAAAATAACTGATATCAATGGAGGAGTGTAATTTTTGAGCAAGGCTTTAAAGGATGCATAGTATGGGGGAGGGGGCAGGAGATAGGTAGGGTATTCTAAGGATGGGTAATACATAAGAAAAAGGTGGGAAATATATGAGGAGTGGAGTATGTAAAATATATGAGTGACTGAGTAATCCAGATGAGTTATTTGGAATATATAGAAAGGAATAATAGTGTAAGATAAGGCTAGAAAGATAGGGTGTCCCCAGATTGTGAAGAGCTTCAAGTGCCGGACTGAAGGGTCTGAACTTTATTTGATAGGCAATGAAGAGCCCTCCAAGGATTTTGAGCACAGACTGTAAGTAAATTGAGGTCCTCCTAAGATTGCATTCAATGTTCTTGTAACTATGCCTCTTTGTACCTAGGCATGGGCCGCTAGGTGGTGCAGTGGATAGAGTGCCAGGCCTAATCTTCCTGAGTTCCAATCTTTCCGCAGATGCTTGCTAGCTGTGTGACCCAGGGCAAGTCACTTAACCCCATTTGCCTCAGTTTCCTCATCTGTGAAATGAGCTGGAGAAGGAAATGGCAAACCACTCCAGTGTCTTTGCCAAGAAAACCCCAAATGAGGTTATGAAGAATCTGGACACAACTAAAAAATGACTTAACAACAGTAACAAAGGTTATACAAAGATATAGTGGAGACTGCATGACCTATCACTTCAGTCTGTAAAAAAATGTAGTGCTTGTTACACACCTTGTCAGACACCAACTGGGAGGCAGGATACAAGGGAAGCTCCCTATTTCTCATGGACTGACAGACAACTCGGATCCGCCCTACAAATACAGACCTGGAAAGACCTTGGAGAAGAGCACCGATACACTGCACTGGAACCAGGCCATTTTCACAGACTGAACTGTTGCCCTGAATTGCAGCAGCATAAGATCGATTCACAAAAACTGAAGAATGATGTTTTGAGTAGACGTCATCATCCCGAATATTCACGGTCTCCAAGCTTTGTGGAACAAAATGTTTTCAAAGTATGGAGACCTGCCTGAGGAAATAGATGGGCAGCACATCACCCTTGCTGTCCTGTCTGCTACTGGAGATAGTACAAGGATGCTGTCAGGGAGTCTGTAGAGGATAAACTTTCACCCCTAATATTTCTGTCCAGCAAAAGAAGCAGCTTTTTATCAACCTTTGTAATATATGTAGATCACTGACCATAAAGGAATTTTGTTTGTGTGTGTGTGTATGTGTGTATGTCTTTATCTATCTATCTATGTGTGTGTGTGTGTGTGTATATATATGCATATATATATGTACATATATATATATGCATATATATATACATATATATGTGTGTGTATATATATGCATATATATATATACATGTGTGTGTGTGTGTGTGTGTGTGTGTGTGTGTGTGTATATGAATATAGCAGGAAAGCAGCTTGTTCCAGGAACCTTTCTATCTGAAGCTCATTGAAAAAGATGAGAATAAGATGATAAAGATAAGAATGTCCAAAGAACAACATGATACAGTAGAAAGAGGACTAGATTATGAGTCAGAGGACTCGGGTTCAAATCCTGCCTCTCTTGCTTATTCTCTTTGGACCTTAGGCAACTTACAGCTTCCCATAGTCTCAGTTTTCTGATCTGTCAAATAGAGGGACTGGACTAGGTGATACTAAATTCCCTTCTAGCCTCAAATCTCTGGTCCTGATCCTTCCCATTTCCTCATCAGTGGCTGGATAGAAAGTCCAGCCTCTGATAGCTACTAGCTATATGACCCTGGGTGAGTCACTTAACAGTAAGTTTTTAAGACTAAATTGCGGAAAAAGTACTCCCCTGATTTGTAGAGGGAGTGTCCTCAAATTGGAATCCCATTTATCAATGAAATCACAGGTCTGAATTTGCATTTTCATCCTTACTTACTCATTATAAGATTAAAAAAACCTTTGTGCCTAGTTGAAGGAATTTTAAGTGTCAGCAAGCCTACGCCCCTGCTGCAGCAAGGAGCATTCTGTAAGTAACATTCCAAAATGGCACCTACTCAGCCTCCTTGTGAGGTAAACCCTGGTCCTCCGTCTCGGGGGCAGATCTCTGTCCAAGTCTTAGCAGCAACTAGTCTGGCCAGTTTACTCCTCTCTTCATCATCTTTCCTTTTTGATCTACTCAGGTCTTTCTAATTCTGAAGCAGCTGGTATTTGATTCCATTGTTCTTTCCAAAGACAGTCCAATTTCCTTTCTCTTTTTCATGAATAATCTCTATGAGAATATTACTTCCACCCAAGGGCTATATTGGGTAGCTAGACTTTTATTACAGGAATTGTGTCAATTTGGACCTGTATTACTCAATTTCTCTATCTCTCTGTCTCTCTCTCTCTCTCTCTCTCTCTCTCTCTCTCTCTCTCTCTGTTTCTCTTTCTCTGTCTCTCTCTCTGTCTGTCTGTCTCTCTCTCTCTCTCCTTCCCTCCCTCCCCTATTGCTATTTTCCATCCCTCCCTTTTCTCTCTCTTTTTCCTTTTTTTTCTCTCCATCTTACCCCCTATTTTTCATGCTGTCTTTTTCTCTTTTCCTCTTCTCTCTCTTTCATCCCTCTCTCTGTACTCTCTTATCCCCTTCTTTACCCCCACTTCTGTTTCCATTATCAGACAGTGGGATACGACCCCATCATCTCTCCAGAGGTTTCAGCATCCTTTGGTGTTCAGCAGCTGCCCCTGGAGCAGATATGGCCCATCTGTGACTTCATCACTGTACACACACCTCTTCTGCCTTCGACAACAGGTAGGTTGTTAAGTCTTCTTGTCTTGGGCTGGGTAAAGCTCCAGAAGACCAGATGACTGCACTGGTCAGTCAATCAAATATTTATTAAACACTTGCTGTGTGTCAGGGACCGTGCTAAGTGCTGCAGATACCAAAAAAAAAAGAAAAGGGTAAGGGACAGTCCCTGCTCTCAAACGCTTCACGGTCTAATGGGAGAGAAACCTGAAACACCTGTGTACAAACAAGGTATATACTGTATGAGTTGGGAATAATCAACAGAAAGAAAGCACTAGCATTAAAGGGGAATGGGAAAGGTTTCCTGTAGAAGGTGAGAATCTGTGTGGATCTTAAAGGAAGCCAGGAGGTAGGCTTGAGGGGGGAGAACATTTAAGGTGAAGGGGAATGGGACAGGTTTCCTGTAGAAGGTGAGAATTTGTGTGGGTCTTAAAGGAAGCCAGGAGGTGGGCTTGAGGGGGGGAGAACATATAAGGCATGAGGGGCAAAAAAGATGCCCAAAGTCTGCCAGGAGCATCAAGAAGGCCAAAGAAGTCTTTGGATTGCAGAATGGGCAGGGGGACTAGATAAGGTGTCAGAAGCCTGGAAAGCAGGGGAAGGGGTTATGAAGGGCTTTAATGCCTAATGGGGTTTTAAATTTGATCCTGCTGGTGGCTGCGAGCCACTGGAGTTTTATTGAGTAGGTTGGTGACATGGTCAGACACGGGCTTTAGGATGATTACTGTGACAGCTGAATGGAGGATGGCTGGGAGTGGGGAAAGACTTGAACAGACAGACAGACCCACCAGCAGATTATTGCAGTAGTCCGGGTGTGAAGTGATGAGGGCAATGTTGAACAAAGATGGTAGGGCTGCTCTTTAGCAGGAGGGACCTGAGTATCTGAGGAATGGAACTCAAATGCAACAAAAGAAAAGCCCATGTCTATAGTGAAAGGATCTGAGGAATCAGATAAGCAACAGAGGGATCTTGGTGAGAAAGTGGGGACAGGGAAGGCAGCCTGGCTCATGGGAAAACTCCTTCTTCCTCTTTCCCAGGTTTGCTGAATGACAACACCTTTGCCCAGTGCAAGAAGGGGGTCCTCGTGGTGAACTGTGCCCGGGGAGGCATCGTGGATGAAGGAGCCCTGCTGCGTGCCCTGCAGTCAGGCCAGTGTGGTGGGGCCGCCCTGGATGTGTTCACAGAAGTGAGTACCGGGCTGAGTGTGGAATGAGGAAGAAGACAAGTGAAAGGCTGAACCGCAACCCCATTTTTTGATGCTAAATCATTCACTAATGTGACTACATTCCGAGGACCAAAATCTGTAGGATAGTGTGGGAAATGGGGTGTCTGTACCCAAAATGCCTGATATTGATCCAGAACAAATGAAAGTGACTTAGCCTCTCTTCTCCATTCTTACTCCCCCAGCCGCAAACTGGGATGGGCCTTTGAGGCGGCTTCCTGTTTTCTGTTGGGTAGCTCACTTGGGTGACTTTCAGAGCCAAATGAGTAACTCCAGGAGCCCAGAAGCAAACTGGGCCAGTAGTAGCAATGAAAGGCAACTTAGTTTAGTGGATAGAGAGCTAGGCTGGAGGATCTGGTTCAAGTCTTTCCTTCCAACACATACCAGCTATATGAGCCTGGACACATTACTTAGCCTCTTAGCGCTCTAGGAAATTCCCTAATTCTGTAAGTCATAAAGAAGAGGCCAACTCATATGGGTACAAGGAGTTCCCTAATCAGGGTTCCCCTTCCTTTAGGGCAGTGGGTCAACCTCCAATAGAAATGGGGGCCACATGTTGACTTAGAAGGCCACACATTAGCAATATCTGTGTTCTGTTGTATTTATCTGTATGTATATTTATTTCTGTTGTATTTCTACATGTTTATGTGTATGTATTTTTATCTTGTTAAATATTTCCCAACTGCATTTTAATCCAGTTGGGTTCATACTCAGGAGTGTCTGAATGTTGCTTCTATTGCCCCATCACCCACCTTCTTGCTTCGTTTGCTGGTGCTCATCTAGGGGGTTTTTTTTTGCTGTTTGTTTGTTTTTAGACTTTTCTTTTATTAATTTATTTTGATTTATCAACCTTCACTTCCATAACCTTTTGACTTTTAAATTTTCTCCCCGTCTCTTCTCCCCTCCCTCCCCAAGGTGGCGCACAATCTGATATTGGCTCTACATAGACATTCCTATTAAACATATTTTCACATTAGTGATGTCGTAAGGAAGAATTAGAACCAATAGGAGGAACCCCAGAAAAGAAGAAACAAAACAGAAGAAAAAAATAGCAAATAGTATGTTTCAATCCACATTCGGAGTTCATCTAGCTTTGTCATTCAGCCACGGACTGAATACGTTGGGCCAGACATCGACTGGCTATGTTATCCTCTCTGAATGGTCAGTTTCCTTAACTGATCGTAGTAAATAGTAACTATAATCATCATAATGATAACAGCTAGCATTGACATGGGGCTTTAAGGTTTGCAAAGCATCCTAAATGTATTACCTCATTTGATCCTCGCAACAGCCCTGGGAGGTAGGTGCTATTATTCACCCCATTTTACAGATGAAAAACCTGAGGCACAGAGAAAGAGGTTAAGAGACTCTCCCAGAGTCACAGAGCTAGTAAGTGACCGAGGCAAGAGTCAAACTCAGGTCTTCCTGACTCCAACTTTAAAAATAAGGACAGTAATGCTCCTGCTGCTTACCTCACTTCTCTGCAAAGACTGAGGTACTGAAGATTTGGAGCATGACATACACTTTCAAACTTGGTTGATGTGGTGCTGAAATGCTTCTGTTCCTTCCTCCCTCACTCACTCACTTCCCTCCTTCCTTTCTTTCTTCCCTTCCTTTCTTCGCTTCCTTCCTTCCTTCCTTCCTTTCTTTCTTCCTTTCCTTTCTTTCTTCTCTTCCTTCCTTCTTTCCTTCCTCCCTTTCTTTCTTTGCCACCCTAGGACGGGAAGGAGTATATTGTGAATTGAAAGTGATAAAAACTAAAAGATCAGAATAAAATAAAAAAAAAAAGAAATAGCTACATAAAAGTTAACTAAAACAGGCGTGTCCCAGACATCCAGGGCTACAGACATTCAGAGGAGGAAGGGTTTCAGGAAAGAGATTTTGATTATATTTGTGAAGTCCTTTATACACTTTAACATGCTGCAGAAATGACCGAGATGGTGGAAACAACATTTGTCTCCAGGACAGATCTCTGCTACACGCACTCTACTCTAGGGGTGTTTTCTGGGTCTGTGGGCAGTACGTCTGTGATTCCAGTGGGTACAACCAGATGCTTCTCTCAGGCAGGCCATTCAGCTGTTGAATGAAATTCTCTTTTGCTCACTACGGACAGGGGGTGGTACAGGACGTCTGCTCTTGCTTTGATGGAAATGGCTTTTCTGTGTAGGAGCCCCCTCGAGACCTGGCCCTGGTAAACCATGAGAAGGTCATCAGCAGCCCCCACTTGGGCGCCAGCACCAAGGAAGCCCAGAGCCGGTGTGGGGAAGAAATCGCCATTCAGTTTGTGGACATGGTGAAGGGGAAGTCTCTGTCTGGGGTTGTAAGTATAACCTTGGCTGGGGAAGTGGAGGTGAGAGTGGAGGGGCATTAAGAGGTGGGAGAACAAAAGAGTCTGGGTTTAGAAGCAGCAGAGGGAGGAGAGATGGGGGCAATGGGAGAGGCAGGCAGAACTGGGGCCAGTGCCCAGTCTGAGGTTTGGATAAATGAAACATTCTCCCTCCCCACATTCTGGGGGAGGCGCCTGACCAGGAAGAGTGGAGAGTGTCTGTGTCCTTCCTTGGGTCTGGGCCATGGATTTGATGTGGGCCGGAGGGAGGGAAGGAGGCGGTGAAAGACTTATCCCTGCTACATTGTAGCAGAGGGCGCAGAGGGAGTGACACTTCCCAGGGCCTCCGTGAAAGGCTCCACCCCCTGGTATTCTGCCAGCTTTGGGGCCAGAAGCCTCTTGCTTGGGTGACTTTTGTGTGATTGAAAGCTTGTGACTGCGGGTCAGGGAAATTAACTCCTGCAGGAAGGAGGATGGGAGGGGAGTTAGAGAACACCCCCAACTAGGCTCCATCTTGCTCACCAAGTTGGTAAGCCTTGTAACCCTCCTAGTGCATAACCCCTATCCAAAAGAAGAGCACAATTTCCAGGAATCCATTGCTTCGAAAGGAAGAGACCGAGGGCCCAGGATACCCATCAGTGTCCTCTGTCTGATGTTACTAAAGATTTTTTTTTTCCCCTGGTTGCTAACTCTTATTCTCCTGACTATCATCCCTCAGACAACTAGGCTCAAACATCGTCTTTGGCTACGGAAGAACAGAGGAGTCATTCGGTCAGGGAGCTCTGTTGTTTTCTTCATTGTGGTTTTTCTTCTTTCTTCCCATCCTTTCAAGTCCCACCGTCACTATATTTCCATGCCCAGGCTCTGATCAATGGTAACGAGTCTAACTAGGCAGCCTGCCTCCCTCTTTAATATGGCCTGCACTTTACTGCCACCCAAACATTGATTTTTACACACACTTCTCCCCTGCTTTGTCCTTCCTTAATCTTCCTTCCTAACCTACCTTTGCAGCCTTGTCCCCAGTGCTGACTTTTGTTTGAGCGATAATGGTACTCCTTCATTTCCTTAAAATAATCTTTTATCCCTGCTTTGATTCTTTTCCCTACATGAGCTCCTCCCTCCCAACCCTTCACCCTCTCACTTCAGATTGACTTCCCTTTTCCACTTTGCCTACCAAGAGCCTACCCATCCTTGAAAGCCTGGCTCAAGCATCACCTCCTTCATCAAGCTTTCCATGATGACCCCTACATTCTGTGACCTCTGTGCTCCTAGGATACTTGGCTGTCCGTAGCAAAATCACAGAATCTAATAAGAGTTAGGGTCCTAATCCAACTTGTGCCTGACCAAAGATCCTCTCTGCAATATTACTAACTTCTGATAGTGTTAGCCAATCTCTGGGTGAAGACCTACAGTGGAGAGGAGCAGACCACGTCCAAGGCAACTCATTCTACTTCCAAGCAACTAGTTCTTAAGAAGGTTTTTCTTTCATAGAACATAAATCTGCCTTTTCAACTTCTACCTGTTGAATTCCACTGAGTTCCACTTTCTGTGTCCAAACAGAACAAATTTCTTTCACACAACAGCCCTTCAGTTAGGTAAAGATAGCTATCATGCCTCCCTCCCAGCACCTGGCATATTGCCTGACACACGCTGTATGTCATAGGTACTTAATACATGTTTATTTATTGACTGACTGATTCTCCATAGTAAGTAGCTTTTCTTTTATTACTTTTCTCAGCTACAGTGACCATATAGCTTACACACACACACACACACACACACACACACACACACACACACACACATATTTTTGAAAAGAGAATGGGACCAGAGGTGGTGGTGCATGCCTATAATCCTAGCTCTTTTAGAGAGGCTGAGGCTGGCAGATCTCTTGGGCTCAGGAGTCAGAATCTTCAGTGGACAGTTCCAATCAGGTATCTGAACTAAATTCATCATTAACATGGTGAGCCTGAGGTGGGGTGGGGCACCAGGTTGCCTAAGGAGAGGCAGACCAGGCCAGGTCAGAAACAGAACAGGTCTAAGCTTCCAAGCTGATCAAATGGGATCAGAGCCTGAGTAGACACTACCCTTCCAGCTTAGGTGAGGTAGGGAGAAGAGGAAACTCAAGGGATAGATGATAGCTGTCCGGAAATATCTGAAGGACTCACAGATAGAGGAGAGATTGGATTTTTTTCCCTGTTTGGCCCCAAAGAAAGTGGCAGAGAGGCTTGATATCAGGGAAAACTTCCTAACAAAAGGAAGGAATTGAAGTTCATGGGCTGCGTGAGGAGGTGGTGAGTTCTCCTCCTTTGAGGTCTTCCAACAGGGGCTAGATGACCACTTGTCTGGTACATTATAGGGGGATTCCTCTCTTCATGTGTGGTTTAGACTAGATGACAACTGAGGTCCCTTCCAACTCTCATATTATATGATCCAACAGTCAAACTCTGATCCTCCCAAAATCCTTGGGAAGGAATAAGCCAAGAGAGTGAATCGTTATGTCCAGAGAAAGCAAGGGAGGCTTCATGCTTTGGTATTCACCTTTTGTCAACACCCTGTGGGTCTGTCTCCATCCAGAAGGTCCTCACTTTTGAGATGAACCAGGCTGGTCATGTCCTTAACCAAGCCTCAGCCCTTGCTTTCCTCTTCTCTTTGCAGGTGAATGCCCAGGCCCTCACCACCGCCTTCTCCCCCAGCACCAAGCCCTGGATTGGTCTGGCAGAAGCTCTGGGCACATTGATTCATGCCTGGGCTGGGTCACCCAGAGGAACCATCCAAGTCATGATGCAGGGTGAGCCCAGACTTTACTTTGTCTTAGTAAAGGAATTGAAGTGCGGTAAAGAGAGTGAAAAGGGAAATTAGTCTGCTGGGAGAAAACCTCTCACATAAATTTTAACTTCCAAAACTGATACACGACTCTTTTATTTAAGGAATAGTTCTTATGGGTTCCTTTAAACAGGGTAGCAACCTTGAGTGACGTCTCTAACAGCACCATAAGCATTTTTCTGTGGCTCTTACGTATTTGGCACATTTATCTGTGGCTTAGTCAAAAGTGTAGATGGCCTTGCCTATCATATTTGCTGGTGATGTGAAGCTAGAAGAAATGGGTAATATCTTTTGTGGTTCCGATTCTGTCACCCACTATCTTAACAGGCTGGAAAGAAAGGCTAGAATTAATGAGATTGCAATCTAACAGGCATGAATGGAAAGTCTTGAAATCTTAAGCTGCACTTATAGAAATCGATTTTACAGAACAAAAGAGGTTACACTCCCCCCTGGGCTTGCACTGATCAGAGCATTTTTTGGAAATATTTTGAGAAGGAGATTAAAGCATTGAAATGTATCTAGAAAGCAGTGACTGGGATAAATTGGGATCTGGAAACCATATTTAGGAATAGTTTGTTTTTTTTAAACTTGAGGTATTTTATTATTATTACTACCACTATTATTATTATTACTGGTATAATTATTAATTTTTATTGTTGTCATTGCTACTAATAATAGTGATTCATCAAGGTAAAAGGAGATTTTAGTTGGCTTCTTAGGAAGGAATGGGAATTAGATTTATTCTGTGAAACTCCAGAGACCAGGACCAGTGATAAAAGTCACAGGGAGGCAGATTTTGGTAGATTGTAGCATTTGTAGACTAGCTGAGGATAGCCATGTAGCCAACTGCTGAAATCATATTCAAATCAGCAGCAGCAGCAGCATTGATATTATAATGTAATCTATAATAACATTATATATTAGTATGTGTAATATTACATAATAATAGCTCTAATAATATAACCCTGTAAGATTTACAGAGTGATTTACAAATGTTACCGCATTTTATCCTCACAACAACCTTGAGAGGGTAGGTGCTATAATTATCCCCATCTAACAGATGAGAAAACTAAGGCACCCAGAGGTTACATGACTTGCCCAGCCAAAATCTGCCTCCCAGTGACTTCCCTGTCTGGTCCTAGCTCTATTCTGGAGCTCCAGAACAAGTCTAAATCTCTTTCCTTATAGCAATATTTCAGGTGTTTGAAGATAGTAATCATGCTGTCCCCAAAGCCTTCTTTTACCCAGACTAAATGCCCGATCCCTATCTTTGCATACTGATGGACTTTCTGCAAGACCCAGAGCTTTTGTCATTAGCCAGATCTGGTGACCATTCTTTCTTCAGGTTCCTATGGGGGCAGTGCCTTGGCTGGTCTAGGACCTGACTCATTTGTCAATGTGGCCAAAAGCCAGTGGGTAATTCTATTTGGAGGATATTCTATTCTGTACTCTAAGTAATTCTATTTGGAGGATGGAACTGGAAGACACTGAGCTTTGTGGTTTAGACCAGGATTCATGTTTTTGTCCAGGTATGACATCAAGCCTTCAGGAGGGAAGGGAGGACGACATACCTTGAGAAAGGTGAAGGTGAAACCTGGGAGATACTGGGGCCTTCAGCCAGAGCCACCCACTGGCATGGCATTGGCACTTCTTGCAGGCAGGTGCTGCCTTTGCCTAGAACCAACCCCCTCCCCAGGGCAACGTGCTCTGCCTAGAGAGCACACGTTTCTTTCTCCACCTCTGATTTTCAGAGCACATCTCCTGGGTGCTCTCCAAACAAAATGGCAGCTCTCACCCAACATACACATGCCATTTAGACACACATCACACTGACGTTTCCTCTGTGCCCAGGTTCATCTCTGAAGAATGCAGGGAGCTCTCTGAGCCCCGCAGTCATTGTTGGCCTCCTGAAGAAAACAGCCACCCAGGCGGACATAAACTTGGTGAATGCCAACCTTCTGATGCAAGAGGCCGGACTCAGTGTATGTCCTGTCTGCCTTAGGGTTTGGTCTCCTGCCCCTCAACAGATTTCTCTCTCCTTCAGTGTGAGAAGTACCTCGGCATTATTAACACCTTGTATCCAATAGCAGAATGTCTTGGCAGCACTACTCAGCCTCATTTTAAGAGGTCTCCCTTTTCTCTTGTCTTTCCCCAAATCTGAGATGCCCCCTGAACCACATCTACTCTATCCATAAACCAAAGCCCTCCCTAAACCCTATACAGCAGCTGTCTTGACCTGGGTTTTGGGACTCCCCACCTCCTCTCTTCCCTATAATCCCTCTATTTTCTTATACTTTTATGCAGGTTAAATTGGGTTTACACAAACATTAAAGGTAGTTTTGAATTAAAGGAATTGTACAAGAATTAAAAGGACAGGGTGCTGCTTGTGATGGGACTTGCCCTGATCTACCTAACCCCCCCCCACCACCACCAAATACCCCAAAGATGCTCCCACTTCTGGTGGAATTTGGGAAGGGACACTAGCAGAGAGACAGTTTGGTGCAAATGCATAGGTCACTGTACTTGGAGCTAGTAAGATCTAGATTCAAATCCTGTTTCCAGAACTTACTAGCTCTGTGACTCTGAACAAGTCATAACCTCTTTATGCTTTATCTTCCTCATCTATAAAATGAGGAGATTGCACAGCAGCCTGCAAAGGCCCTTCCAGATTTAAATTTTTAGCCCTGTGAAGTGCATCAATTAGCAGGAGATCAGGATGATCAGGGGCCTGAAATTATGCCACACAAAAATTAGTTGAAAGAACTGGGGGATATTTAAGAAACTGAGAATCGTTGGCTGTAAACAAGGCAAACACTTGAAAGTTTCACAAATCACTTTATAAATTATCATTTCTTTTGATCCCTGTAACAACCCTGGGAGGTAGATGCTATTATTGTCCTTATTTTTACAGATGGAGAAATTGAGGCAAATAGGTTAAGTGATTTGCTCAGGGTCACACAGCAAGTGTCTGAGGCCAGTTTTGAACTCAGTGCTTCCTGACTACAGGGCTAGTGGTTCTATCCATTTTGCCAGCTAAGCTGCCTGTATGTAATATGTAATCAGAGGCATGCTGGAGAACTGGTTAGGAGCTGATTGTTAAATTTTCAGTGTGAGCATTTATACCTCAAAAATCAACAAACTATACAGATAAGAGCTTTAGTTATTGTTTTCTTAGTTGTCTAGTCTTTTAAAAGTAAAGAAGAAAACAGTAATAGAAATTAAACTTAAAAGTGTATCCTGTGTACATTTTCTTAGAGAACCAGTGGTTAAACTTTTACCAGTAATAATAGTTATCGTCAAGTATTTGAAGGGCTGTCACGTTGGAAAACAATGTGATTTTTTTTTTTATCTCGGAAGGCGGAACCAAGAGCCTTGGATAGAAGTTGGAGAGAAAGATTTTTATCTCTGAATATAAGGAAAACCTGGGGCAGTTAAAGCTGCCCCAGCCTGGAATAGACTCCCTCAGAGCTAGCAAGTTCCCAGTACTATAGGTCTTCAGACAGAATGGCCTCTTCTGGGGTTTATTTCAGTAACAGAGAAGTGGGTAGGCAGAGCAGGTGTGGGGTGAGCTAGATTCCCTCTGAGGTCTAACCCTGAGAATCTCTGATCCTGCCCTGTCATGACTGCCATGTTTCCCAGGTCTATACTCCAGTCTTCCTTCTCATGGTTCTCCAACTTCTTTAAGAAGGATCCATACTCTAAGACGTGGAGTTGTAGACTGGATGCTGAGACAGTATCCAAAGGAACTAACTTTGTACCTTTTGCCACTTCATGCCTCCAGGTCACAGCCACACACAATCCGGCCTCCCCCCTGGATCAAAGCAGTGGGGACAGCCTGCTGACCGTCTCCTTGGCAGGTGCCCCTTACAGGGCAGTGGGTTTAGTCCAAGGCACAACTCCAGTCCTGCAAGAACTCAATGGTGCCGTCTTCAGACCAGAAGTGCCTCTCCGCCAGGATCTCCCCCTGCTGTTCTACAGGGCCCAGCCTTCTGACCCAGAGCTGCTGCCCACCATGATTGGTAAGAGTGATATCTACTGCCCTCCAGGCCCCAAGAGTCCCTAGGCTACCAACCAACCAGCTCAATTGCACAAGAAGGGGGGAAGAGGCCCTCCTTTGAGTTGGTGTGTCTGCCCAAGGTGCCTAGGTATCTCCCATCTCCCCCCGCCAGCATCTTTCCTTTGTTTTAGGATGTCTCTGCCCCAAGATCTAGAGGTCCTCATCTGAGTCCTAAACACCCTGTAAAAGATCCTGAGGTGCTGCCCACAGGGCTGCTCTTGTGGGATAGAGTAGACAAAGGCAGTGACTAACGCTGCAAAGAAGTAGCTCTTGGAGAGCCAATGGATGCGTTTCCCAGAGCCAAGTGAAGCCCAAATTTTAGAGCCGAGAAAGGCATGTGACCCAGCACCCCCATTTTATAGGTGAAAAGACTGAAGGCCGTAGAGATTTAGTAACTCATAAAATTTGTCCACGGCAGTGGTAACCCAGAACCTTGGCTTCCTCATTCCCATTCACCATGTTGCCACTCTGGGCTCTTATAGTACCTTCCTTCTAGGAGATCTGACTTGGAAAGTCAATTGTTCTGGTTTCCCTCATCATCCCAGAATCCTCTGGTGGCCATGGACTTTATAGACCGTCCATCAGAACTGACTTTCTCCTTAGGGGTGGAGCCCAAGGTTATCGTAGACTTCCTGGGTCTGTCCCAATCTTGATCTATACTCTTGTGGGGACCTTCCCCCCAGACCACAGAATCTAGTGCCTCTTCTGCATTTGGGAACCTATCCCAAGAAGGCCACACTGTGGTCTTCAGAATCACAAGACTCCTCCCATATCCCCTAAAGTACCAGAATTATGGGATAATGGATTTAGCACAGTGGAGAAAGAGCATGAGATTTAGTGTCAAAAAGATCTGAGTTCAAATTGTACCCCAAACAGTTGCTAGTTGTTTAATTCCGGTCAAGTCTGCCTCAGTTTCCTCATAGGTAAAATGAAGGAGCTGGTATATTTGGCCTCAAAGGTCTTTTCTAGCTCTAAAGCTGTGAACTTATGAGTCCAACCCCCTCGTTTTACGTCTTCATCCCCAGACAAATCAGATCTCTTCTTTCTTCCTTTTCCTAGGACTCCTGGCAAAGTCAGAGGTGCGACTGCTGTCCTACCAGACCTCAGGGGTGCTGGATGGGGAAACGTGGCACGTCATGGGCCTCTCCTCCTTGCTGCCAAACCTTGATGCATGGAAGCAGCATGTGACAGAGGCCTTCCAGTTCAGCCTTTAAACCTGCTCGCCTCTTCCAGGGCCCTTCTGAAGCAAGAAGACAGCCCTGACAGCATCAGCAGAGAAGGGCCATCCCATGAGGCTCTCAACAGTGGCCTCTGTCACTGTTCCCATTCCAGAATGTCATCATTACTGTAGTTTGGAAATAACCATTCAATAAAGAAAGAAACAGAAACTAACCCAGCGTCTCACTGTTTTTCTGCCCTTGCAAACCCACAAGAAAGCCCACCACAAGGCACTGAGGGTCCTACGCCACGTCGGAAGGAAGCAAGTGATCAGAGACCAGTACAGGCTTTACTGTTTGTGTTAAGCCTGGACCCCCAGTGAGCATTGCTTCCACTGCTGATCTTTCTAAAGCCAGAGTATTAAACCTTTTTTTGAACTTTGGACCCCTGTGATAGTCAGGGAAGACTGATGCAACCCCCCCTTCTCAGAATAATCTTTTTTTAGGTAATTAGGGCTAAGTGTCTTGCCCAGGGTCACACAGCTAGTAAGTGTCAGTTGTTTGGTCTAAGGCTGGATTTGAACTCAGGTCCTCCTGACTTCAAGGCCGGTGCTCTATCCACTGCGCCACCTAGTTGCCCCTCAAAATAACATTCTTTAAAGTCATAAAATACATTGGATTATAAAGGAAACTAATCATATTGAAATATGGTTATAAAAATATCAGGGAAACAAGTTCATAGACCCCAAGTTAGGAACTTTCCTAAAGACTTTTTTTTTTCCCTTAAAGGACATAAACCTCAGTGTATGAATACTACCTTGGGAAGCAGAAGGTCTGAGTTTGAACTCCCAACTCTGCTACTTAACACCTTAGGCAAAATGAACGAGTTGGAAAATGTGGTCTCTGAGGTCCCTTCTAGCTGTAGATAGCAGAGCTTTCAACTACAGTACCTTCAATTAGACTACCTTCCAGCCAGGAAACTTGGAACAATACACAGATATTTTTATTCACAAAAATTTAAGGAATATTCATAGGATCGCCAGTTTTGAGCTAGAAGAGACCTAGAGGCCATTTGATCCAACACCTTAATTTTACAGAAGTAGAAATATACCCAGAATGGTAATTGACTTGTCCACATTAAGAAGCTAAGTCAAGATTTGAACCCCAGTTTTCTATCTCCCAGTGCAACACTTACCCTTCCACCATGCAGCCTCCATGTTCACAATAACTCCTTAAGGATCCACGGTTTAATAAGTCAGGGTGGTGCCCCTGTAGGTGCATGAGGACCACCTCTGTAAATCACAGTCCCTCTCATTTAGTAGATGTGGCTATGGCCAAAAGAATTCCATCAGCTTGTAACCAACAGTCTGGCAATGAACTTTTCTATATATAGGTGAACTATAGTTAGAGCATCTCCAGTATGGAAGAACCTACCAGAGATTGCAGGCATTTGCTTTTAAGTTCATCCCTATGCCTTCACGAGGCATCTGCAGAGGACCTTGATAGAGGCTTTTCTATAATATTTGATAAACATCTATATGTGTTTTCCTTATTACCTGAAAGCAACTACATAGCTGATTTTTTTTTTAATTCATAATAGTAATCAGTTTGTACTGATCAGTGTCTACTGTCCTGGCCCATATAGCTGGTGATCTCCATTTGTGATCCAGCTGGGCAGAAGAAGGAACCATAGAACAGAGCAGAGTTAGCGATGACCTATGATTCAGTACTGTGCTTGAGATAATTGATCATACTATGTTCACATGAAATGACGGTGTGTGCTACGTGCTTAACAAAATCTAGCACACTTTATAGATATCATTTATTATTAATATCAATGCATACATAGAATGTCTTCCAAGGAATGCAAATGGCTTTTCATATATGTCATCTCATTTTTCCTTGTACCTTTCCTACAGTGGATGAAAAGCAAGTATTATTATCCTTTCATAGAGAAGGAAATAGGAGCTCATGTTCTCCAAAATCACACCATTCATTACTAGCTGCTGAGCCAGGACTAAAATATAGACACATATACCATCTCTACCTCTCTCTCTCTCTCTCTCTCTTCTCTCTCTCTCTCTCTCTCTCTCTCTCTCTCTCCACCCCCCCCCCCCTCCAACACATACAACTTTACATCCAGAAAAGTGAGGCTCAGATGCCTGAGGTCACCAGCCCAGCAAAAAACTAAGCCCACATTTCCTGACTTGAGATTCCTTTCTCAAAAACCTTATATATTGCTTGGCTATTCCGAGCTTAACCACTTCCCAGACTGTGTATATTGGGGTTTTTTTGTCCCAAACAGGCAGAGATTTATGGCAGGCAATGAAAACAAATTCCTAAAATAACTTCTTGGTACAGGCTAAAGAAGAGGCCATGAAAGACAAGGTTCCTTTGGCCCTTCCCTGCCCCCCCCCCCGAGCCTTGGCCATATGAATTGAAAAGGCCCCATTCCCTAACAACATAGATTGGTGGTCAGCAGGAAGGGGCCGTGAATGAGCAGTTGGGTCATTTGGCCCGTGGTTTGCTACTTCTCAGTGAGCCAGGTGCCCACTGGCACAGTCGAAACAGGATTTCCACTCTTCTCTATTGGTTCTGACCAATGCTTTGTGTGTTTATGAGGGACTGGGGGAGTGGACAAATGTTAAAAAAAATTCAATACAGTTTCACAAGCATTCGGTAAGTACCTCCTCTTTGCAAGGCACTATGCTAGGTGGGAGGGACATGAGGGAAAGAGGGAGAAGGGTGGGAGCACCCATAGCTGCAGTGGGAGGGAGGAGGAGATTGGGCAGGGCTTACTATCAGAGGAGGTGACCATAAACTCTGCTTTGAAGGAAGGGATGCTAAGGGAGATAACAGTACAATGGAAAGAGAACTGGACTTAGCCTCAAGCAAGATCCAGGTTCAAATCCTGCCTCCAATACCCCTTGGCTATGTGACCTTGGACAAGTTATTTCACTTCTGTGAACCTAGGCTTGCTCATCCATAAAATGAGGATAATAAGACCTATGAGTATTTCCTTAGATAAATAATTGAAGAAAATTATCCTCAGAAAACTAATTCTAGGCAGCATGATATCTAGGGATATTTATCTTTGTTGCCAAATCCATTTTAGGAACAAGGATTTCACTGGAATTAGGGAACTTTCAGGTAGGGAAACTCCCTCTACCAATGCAAGCCTGAACCTTCTCTGCAACACAGAATCTTAGAAAGTTGCCTACAGCACGGAGAGGAGAGGTGACTTGCCTAGGGTCACACAGCTTTTACAAGTCAGAGGGCAACCTTGAGCCCAGGTCTTTCTAGCCGATTCTCCATCTAATACACCATGCTGCCTCTTGGTCTATTTTAGAATATAACCGTCTGAGTTCATCAAACTTCTTTTTCAATCACTGAGAACCATTCTCTTGGCTTCATTGCTTCTAGGAGATTTCTATTAAAACGAGAAAATTTTTCCTTGTATATAGTAATCACACACCCTCTGCTGGACGTGTTTGTCACCAGAGGGCACCATGTTGTTTAAGATTGCTTTATGGGCAGCCATGAAAAAAGCCTCTCTCAGGCTGGAGTCTCAAACGAGCAAGTTGGAGCCTATGAGGGTCATTGGTCTTAGCTCAGCATAGGCCCTTTCTTTATCTCTCCTTGCTACTAGGGAACCCTTACAATGCCCAGAAGTGCCAAAGGCTGTCTGAGACATAGGTAGCAAGGAAGGAACACAGAGAAAGGAAAAGAAAAGGAGTAAGAGAAAGGAAGAGAAAGGTGAAAAATATATAGGGAGAAGAGAGATAGTGTGCCCCCAGCCTGGGGACACAGGCTATGAGTCAACATGAGGTATTTATCACTGAATGACTTACTGCAAAATGAAAACAACAAAGGCACCAGCATTTACGTCCCAGAGTTATTGTGAGGATCCAATAAAATAATATTTGCAAAATTTTTTGAAAACCTTGAAGTGTTATGTAAATAGTAAACATTCTATTCCATTCTTGGGATGGGGAATTTTTAACCCTAAAGAAGACAATAATTTCCCTGGGGGAGAAGGAAAGAGAAGGACAGTTGTTGGAGGACAAGAGGACATACAATCCTGTCTGTCCTGGTTGTTAGGTTGGGTAGACTGGTGTCCAGCAAGCCTGATGAGAAGAAAGAAACCAGGTGGGCCCACTCTCTGAACAGATACAATGAGCTGATATCACGAATGGGCCCCGCAAATTTGTTCTCAGAGTTCTTGAATCCCTACTCTCTAGTCCTTTTGTTTTTTTAAATCCAATATTTATCATCTTCTCTTATCAGCATAGTACTACCTTGGCATTACCAAGAAGATTAGGATGCTCAAAAGGAATGCCCATTGGTGCAGAGAGAAATTCTGACACATATACCCCACCCTCCACCCAATCCCAGCATTCTTATCCACCACCCTTGGGATTTGTCAAGTTTTCCAAGAATCATGACCGCCCGGGCCTGACCTTGACTGACAAGAGAGCACCTCCAGGGCAGCTAGGGGGCACAGTGGAAAGAGCACCAGCCCTGGATTCAGGAGGACCTGAGTTCAAATACAGCCTAAGACACACAACACTTACTAGCTGTATGACTCTGGGCAAGTCGCTTAACCCCATTGCCTAACCAAAAAAAAAAAGAGAGAGAGAGAGAAAGAGAGAGAGCACCTCCCCTCATGAAGCACAGTAAGGAGGGAAAGGTTAGAAGGTCAGAGAAAGGATAAAAGTAGAAAAGAGTGGTGGAAGAACTGGAGCTTTGACACTAATCTCCAGAGACTTGGGTTGTGTCTGGGCAGACACCAGAACCCATCAGAAGGACAGAGCCCAAGGCATTGATTCTCCATCTCCCTTCTCCCTTTTCCTTCAACAACAAGCATTTGTTACAGACCTACTACGGGCCACAAACTGAGCAAAGTACAGGAGATGATGAAGAAAGGCCAAAAACAGTTCCTGCTCTCAAGCAGCTCATCGTCTTTGTGGAGGAGAAGATGTGCAGATATCTGTGTACACACAGGTACACACAGAGTAAAGTGGAGATAACTCCAGAGGGAAAGCGTGAGCATCAAAGGGATCAGGAAAGCCTTCCTACAGAAAGTGAGACATTAACTGGGACTTGGAGGAAGGTGAGGAATGAAGAGGCCAAGAAGAGGCGAGAGAGGATTCCCGGCATGGGGGACGGCCAGTAAAATGCCCAGAGTTGAGATAGGCAGTATGTGACATGGGAAATAGCTAAGAGGTCAGTGTTACCAGTTCTTAGAGATATACTTCCCTCTCTTCTAGTGAGGACTATACCTGACACATCGGGAGATGCCCCGTTTCTCACAAGTGTGTCTACCTTTTTTCATTTAAATGTCTTCTTTGTCTCCTCCAGAAATTATGATAAACTACTAGAGCCTTTTCAAATCTAGGTGTACTAATTAAGAGAACAGTAGGAAGGAGATAATAGGGGACTGTAAACAGAGACAGAAAGATTTTAAAACTGCAGTCCTTCCCTCCCCTCCAACAATCCCCCAGCTCAGGGCTCAGA
This sequence comes from Phascolarctos cinereus, assembly GCF_003287225.1. Classification (NCBI taxonomy): domain Eukaryota; kingdom Metazoa; phylum Chordata; class Mammalia; order Diprotodontia; family Phascolarctidae; genus Phascolarctos; species Phascolarctos cinereus. The sequence goes on along the minus strand of NW_027555958.1, from coordinate 47,570,357 downwards.
GTTGAAAAAAAGAATTATTGATTCATTTTCTGCAACTTCCCAGAAGAGGGAGAGAATATACTGAATATATACTGAGATCCATGAGTGAGTCAGTAGTAACCAGTCAGTAAACATGTATTAAGCAACTACTGTGTGCCAGGCTTTGTACTAAGTGCTGGGGAGACAAATAAGAAAAAGAAAAGTCAATCCCTGACCTCGAGGAGCTTAAAATCCAACAAGAGTAAAACAATATACAAAGAAAGCTTAAAGGGGTTGGGGATTGGGTGGTGGGGCAATCAAATGCAGTCAAAGGAAGGCAGCAGGGAGGAAATGAGTTTTTTCCTCTACCCTCCAGCTTCCAGCTGGAGGGGCAGAGAGTATTGAAAGTATTAATAAGATGGCACACTGGATAGAGTGCCAGGCCTGGAGTCAGAAGGACTCATCTTTATGAGTTCAGATCTGGCCTTAGACACTTACTAGCTGTGTGACCTTGAAAAAGTCACTTGACCTGTTTGCCTCAGTGTCCTCATCTGTAAAATGAGCTAGAGAAGGAAATGGCAAACCACTCCAGCATCTTTGCCAAGAAGACCCCAAATGTGGTCACAAAGAGTCAAATACGACTGAAACAACAATAACAACAACAAATGTGTGTGTATATGTATATATATACACACATATATATAGTATATGTGTGTGTGTGTGTGTGTGTGTGTATATATATACATACATACATACATATAATTGGTTCTCTTTGTAATCTTAAGTGTTTCACTTTATGCATCATTCTCAGAAGGGATCCATAGGCTTTAACAGACTGCCAAAGGGGTACATGATGCAAGAAAAGATTAAGAACTCCTGCTGACTCTGACGCTTCCTCTTTACAGATGAGGAATGTGAAACCCAGAGAAACTAACAGTTTTGACCAAGATCACACGGGAAGTTAGTTGGACCAGATTTTTTTGTGTCAAAGAGTGCTTTCTACTATACCCAAGGGCAGCATGTCACCTCCAAACAGCTCATGAGACTTAATTGTTAAATATTAAGTGTGAATGCTTACACCTCAATCAGTAAACTATAAATCAAGGCTGAAATTGTTGTCTTGTTGGTTATCTAGATTTAAGAAAGTGATGGAGAAAATGGCAATAATACAAATCACATTAAAAAGCACATCCTATGCATGTATTTTTTTCCCAGAAAGCTGGTTGTTAAACATTTAACAGTACATCTTTGACTATATCTCATTGTATTCATGAGCAGTCGCTATCAGAGGGGCCTGTGGGAGATGAGGAAGATAAAGCATGATTTCCTAGAGAGCCCTAATGTCCTATTCCCCTGGCTGATGCATGTGCATGAACCCTTACAGGAGCACTAGGCCTCTGTATAAAGAAATAAACAAAAACAAAAAATATCCTCAGTGAATGTGGCTGACCATTTCGGGGGTCTGGACCTCACAAATGTACGGGAGCTGTAGTTCACAAGAGGCTTTCATGAAGCAGCCACCTCTTACCTACACTGCATCTGTCCAATTTAGAAAGAGTGGATCAGCACCTTTTAGTGGACTTAGAACAGTATCTGTCATATAGTAAGTGCTTAATAAATGCTTCATTAACTCAAAAATCCCAGTGATTTTAAAAAATTTCTTTGCTCTAAAAAGTTACAAAAATGAATAATTAACTCTCTTCTCACTCTAAGCTCCCAGCCAGAGATTTCACCCTGGCAATACACTCTCATTTAAAAGCTTTCTTTCTCGGCCATTCCCAATCATCTGTCTCAATACTCTATTCAGACAATGAAATGTATAGTTTAGCAATAGAGATGGCAAACAGCTTATCACGTTTGGTGCTTAAGAGACAAAATAAACAGCTAAACAGAAAAGGGGGGACACATCGTCAAAAAAGAAAGGTGGGAATGGGATAGGATAAGATTTCAGGCTCCTGACTCCTCAGGAGAGAGGGAGAAAAAGAGGGAAAGGAAAGTGAAGATTTTGGTTTGAAGTCCCGATAGCTTACAGCAATGTAAGATTTGCCCCAAAATGCCTCAGACTGTCTTGGGTCTGGAGTCTCATACTGGTAACCTCATTGGCTTCAGACCCTCTGCCATTTCCATGGCAACCATGCCTCCACTACATCCTTCTCTTATCCCTCTCTGCTTCTTCCCTTCTTCTCACAATGCTTTCAAAGGATGGGGGGGAGGGATAGAAAGTAGATTATTAGTCTGTGTCAGCCCCTCTACCAATCCTGTAGTCAGGGCAAAACTCTCTGAGGGAGTCCAGTAGGAAAACAGGAGATTGTTGCCCTAACACAACTGATCTCCTTGGTGATGCCCGGAGGAAGCATGGGACAAGACAACCCTACACAGGATATGTAATGTTCAACATCCGTAAAAATGAGTTGTACCAATGATAGAAAATATTGAAAGAGTCAAATAATGCCTTCAAATTTTGGAATAAAAAGGGCTTTCAGCTAACCCAAGGCCACCAGAAGTATTAAAGCAGCTTTCCTCCCAGGGCCTGAAAGTTTCTCAGCTCTCATTGGAGTAGCTAGCTGGTCAGCCCAGATTAACTTTGAGGAATGCCAAATACCAAGATACAGTGTTTTCATTGTAATCACATTTAAAGGGGGAAGATTAATGCATTCTCCACGTAGCTTCAAATGGCTACCACCAGAGGGTACCATGGTACTTTAAGGAAACTCCCTTGAATAGAATTGCTGAGTTTTGATCTTAGGAAAGGAGAAAGAAAATATGAAATATAGGTATAAGCCTTGGTCCTAGCTGGGGGCTTTTTGCTTATTATGGGAGCAATTGCATTAAATTTCCCAGAGTATCATGGGAGTGAATTAAATAAACCTTATTGAAGCAGCTCATCTATTTCTAGAGATTTAGGGTAAAAGGAAAAGACAAATGAATAGCTCACCCCCTCCGTAAAGTTGGAAGGGTCATGGGGTAAGGTGGAGTATAAGTTAGCCTAATTGAATATGGAGGTCAATGTCCAGGCCTGTCGTTGTACAGACACTAACAAAGTGTTATTAGCTAGGATAGCGCTGCCATATTGGTGGTTGTTATTCAATCGTTTTAGTTGTGTCTGACTTTTCATGGCTCGATTTGGGGTTTTCTTGGCAAAGATGCTGGAGTGGTTTGCCATTTCTTTCTCCAGTTCATTTTACAGGTGAGACAGACAGGGTTAAGTGACTCACCCAGGGTCATACAACTAGTAAGTGTCTGAGGCCAGAGGTGAACTCAGGAAGATGAGTCTTCCTAGCCCAGGCCCAGCACTCTAACCACTGCACCACCTAGCTGCTACTACCATCAGCAAGCTTTAAAAAAAAATCCATCTCCATCTTTATTTCTGCCCTTACGTCTGCCTCATTTCCCCAACTTTTGTACTTATATAGAGAAACCTCTTCCTGAGGACCCCAGAACAATTTGCTCCAACAGCAATTGGACTACACTTGGCCATGAAGAACTGCCCGGGGTCTGGGGAACCCCTAAGACTATTTGCGGACAATATTCTTGAGACAGCACTATGAGGGTGCAGGGACAACCAAGGGACTGACCATCCAGAAACAAATGTGTCCAGGGCAAAGGGGTCTTAACAGAGCTTGGCCCCTTCCCCCAGCTTGACCCACAATTGAATCTTTAGGACATCCTAACTGTCCTTTCCCAATCACCAGCTACGACAAGTCCCAGTGTGAGAAGACAGTACAGGGAATTATGTGGAATTAGTCCTCACTTAGCAAGATCAGATGCCTCTGCCATTTTGTACCTCCCTGGTGGGTGGCAGCTGAGAAGATGGACCCATATCATGCAGTGCCGAAGAATTCAGATGAAGAACAGCAGAGACCACACAGGGATAGCAGTTAATGAAACCTGATTACTACTCACTAGGGAAGGAGAACAGGGAATAGTCTCAGTGTGCATGCGGCATAGCCACATTCATTTCTGTAAAAGCCTCTGGAAGCAGCTACGAGGGCAGAGTTGAGTAGATGGGGCAGATACAGTTGGCGGCACTCTCACCTTACCCCTGCTCCTAACACTGGGAATTGCAGTGAATGCAATTATGTAACTCAACAGCATTTCCAAACGTACCGAGACACTTCATTTAATTTATTGCTAGTGCATACCCATCATGTCAAAGCAAGAAAAAAAGAAGAAAGTTAACTCAGAGAAAAGACCGAAATTTTTCTGAAAAAGAAGAGCTAGCCATAAATTAGATTTTGCTAGACTGAATGATGTTTCTTAGTGAATTCAACCCAAAATCACAAAGTGAAACAGTGCCTGTATGTGAAGCATACTGTGGCAGAGTCAATTCAATGACAGCTGAATGAGGAGTGACATCAAGCTGCCTAAATATTCCTAATGTTGTCAAAAGTTAAAACAAAAAGTAAAATCTCCATTCCCACACAAAGATATCTTCCAAGTTATGGTTCCTACAGCATCTTTTGGACATCAATGCTAGTGCAAAAGAAATTTCCGTATTTCAAAATCCATTTAACTGTTAATTAAGGAGTTTCCATCTAACCTTCAATTGGAAGTGATTAATCTGCAATGTAATGACATATGAAAAAGCAAATGTAAAAAGAAGACTCTAATGGAATTCTCTAAGTGCCTTCCAAGTGATGAATGTGCTTAATTAAAATCATGCTTGTGGACTGATAACAGTGTTTGGCAATACTTATCTGTGTGAGAAGATGTCTTCGAATTTGAAAAACATACAATCTCATTACAGATCGGTATTAATAATAGCTGCTGTTTATATAGTGCTTGGGCAACTAGGGGGTAAAGGAGATAGAGTTCTGGGTCAGGAAATCCAGCCTCAGACACTTACCAGCTGTGTGACCCTGGGCAAGTCACTTAATCCAGTTTGCCTCAGTTCCTTGTCTATAAAATGAGCTAGAGAAGAAAATGGCAAATTGCTTCAGTATCTTTGCCAAGAAAACCCCAAATGGGGTCACAAAGAATCAGATGTAACTGAAACTGTTGCAGTCTGAGAAGTTGAGACTCCTCAAAGACTGGAGTACAGGACAGAGTCTTCTGGAATGAATTCACAGACTCAAGCATTCTTGGAGTCAAGTTGGCAAAGATTTATTGTTATGCTATACAGCGGACAAAGATTCTTAAGGAACCTGCGACCTAAGAGGGATACAGTTAAAGTTCATATAGGATAAAATACAATAAAACATGTGCCAAATATGCTAACTAGATGATTCAGGGTGGGATTAGGGAGTGATTAAGGAGTGGTCAGTTCTTAAAGGAACATGCACTTCTTGTACCTACTGCACAGGTGTTTTACCCAGAGTTCACTAGGAAAAGCCCACAAGGGGGGCCACATGGAGGTGTGGTTTAGGTCTGCTACGTCACTAAGTTAACTAGTGGTCAGGATAACTGAGAGGTGTCCAGTCTGCCACCAATCAATGCCTTGTTTGACAAGATAGATGTAGGGAATATACACATATCTTAGGTCTAGAATACAGATAATGAGGAGTCCAGGATGTAGATGATGAGGTAGGGCAGTAGTATAGGTAGTCCAGTGGGTAAGAATATCTTTATGACCCAGTGCAAAACCAGTTCAAACTAATAATTTCTTTAGGTGCTGTTTGTAACTTCACCAGGGAGAGAGATAAGGGTCTTGCTGGGCCCCACTCATGAGTAATTGCTAGGCACAGTGTCCTTGAGCTGGGGAGAAACTGCCAGGGACAGTGTTTCTGAGGGTAGGGACAAACATGGTCATGGAATTGGGGTTCCACTACAACCACCCAAGCACCTCATCAAAGCAACTAAAGAACAGCATAGCGCTTATTAGGTTCCAGGCACAGTTCTAAACACTTTACAAATGTGGACTCGTTTGATCCTCCAACAACCCTTGGGAGGTAGGTGTTATTACTAGCCCCATTTTATAGATGAGGAAACTGAGGCAAACCATGGTTAAGTGACTTGCATAGAGTCACACACCTAGTAAGTATCTGAGGCCACATTTGAACTCAGCTCTTTCTGACTCCCACCGCAACAGTGCTCTATCCACCGTATGATCTAACTGCTCCAGCAGCTATAGCAGATGAACATTCATAATTGACTTTGATGATAGGAAACACTAACTTCAAATCCCAATTAAAGTAAATGTTATCCCCTCAAGGATTCCATTCTTCTCATCAGAAGATCTTTATTACAAAAGAGACAGAGACAGAGAGAAGAGAGAAGGAAAGAAAGAAAGAAAGAAAGAAAGAAAGAAAGAAAGAAAGAAAGAAAGAAAGAAAGAAAGAAAGAAAGAAAGAAAGAAAGAAAGAAAGAAAGAAAGAAAGAAAGAAAGGAAGAAAGAAAGAAAGAAAGAAAGAAAGGAGAAAGGGAGAGAGAGAGAGAGAGAGAGAGAGAGAGAGAGAGAGAGAGACACTCAATTATTATTATATCTTGAATTTCATGGATGAAAAACTTGTGGAAATTTGTTTTCTCTCTTTTTATATAAAAACCTGCATAGTAACCTCAATTTCACCTCCTGGCCCATAAAACCTGAAATATTTAATATCCGTCTCTTTACAGAAAAAGGTTGCCAATCCCTGCTTTAGAAGGACAAATAATGCCAAGGAAGGTGTCATGATGATACAACAACCCTGATTTTCTATGAACGAACAAAGAGCTTACTGTGGAGTTCAGCTTTCCCCTCTCTGAGCTCCTCTGCCCTCGATAACATTAAAAACCTTCCAATGAAATCAGAAGCTATGGCTACAAATATTTTCAGGAACAAAGGGGACATGAAACCACAGAAGATGGTAGAGGGAGAGAGCAGTTCCTGTTGATACATTGCAGAGAATCTGAGTGAAGGAAAGAATGTTCCTGAAGCAGCATGATAAAGGTAGGGGGAAAAAAGAACCAAATTTGCCATCAGAGTTTAACTTCCATGATGCCTGAGCCCAGAGAACTATTGCTTCTCGAAAGAAGTTTTCCAGGATTCCATTTCCTGTGCATCCAGATGCAAGGTGATTGCATCATGAGGCAAAGATTCTTGCTGCAAGAGGTAGGAAGTTTAAAAAGTGGTGAAGTCAACGTGGTGGTAAGGGGAGAGCTGCAGGGAGAGGTATCAGCATGAAAGAAGGCGCAGGCCAGGGCTTTGGCTGAGACTCTGCACCCAGGAATCATGACTGCTTTGTGGAACATACTAAGAAAAACTGCTGCCCCAAAGAGATTTCAGCAGACAGTCACATCAGTTGTCAAAAAGGGAGAGGAGATAGAAAAGGGGAGACAATAAGCATTTATATAGCACCGACTGTGTACCAGGTACTGGCTAAGTGCTTTACCAATCCTATCTCATTTGATCTTCACAATAACCCTAGGAGGTAGATGCTTTTATTATCCCTATTTTACATATGAGGAAACTGAGGCTAACAGAGGTTGAGTGACTTGTTTAGGGTCACACAGCTAGTGTCTGAGGTTACATTTGAATTCAGGTCTTAACTCTAGGCCCAGCATTCTGTTCACCCCACTGCCATGAGAACTGAGACAGAAAGAATGGTCTGTTTTGGGTTAGTTAGTTTGTTTTTTTTTTTTCAGTAGAAATACAAGGCATTCAAACCACAAAACAATATGCATTTATTAAGTGCCTACTACTGCTGCATATACCAGCATTTTGCTGGGTGCTAGGGATACAATGACAATAAATTAAGTAATCCCTGTTCCCATGGAATTTATAATCTATCTAGGAAAATAGCAAGTACATATCTAAATAAATATATACATGACAAACATATGTAGAATAAATACACAATAAATTCAGTCTCAGTTCAGTCATTTTTCAGTCATGTCCAACTCTTCGTGATCCCATTTAGGGTTTTCTTGGCAAAGTTACTGAAGTGGTTTGCCATTTCCTTCTCCAGTTCATTTTACAGATGAGGAAACTGAGGCAAACGAGATTAAGTGATTTGCTCAGGGTCACACAGCTAGTAAGTGTCCGAGGCCAGATTTGAACTCAGGAAGATGAGTCTTTCTGGCCCAAGTCCAGCACTATTATGGGGTCATCTAGCAGCCCCTAATAAATGCAATATACAATAAATAGAGGCTAATTAAATGCAAAGTGTTTCTAAGGGAGGGTTGGGGATATCCAAAACATCTTTTTGTAGAAGGTGGTACTTCTTGAAGGAACTAAGGGATTTGATGAAGTGGAGGCAAGGAGGGTGTATATTCCAGAACTGGCGGACAGCAAGTGTAAAGTCCCAGAAATGAGGGATGGAGGGCCATGTGTGAGGAACAGAGAGAAGGTAAGATTGACTGGATCAAAGAGAGCCTAAAAGGGTGTATAACAAAGTGGGAAAGGTGGGGCAGGAAATCCTAGATTATAAGGACTTTAAAAGCCAGAGTTAATATTTTTTCCTAGTTCACTGAACAGGGTATAACCTGATCACATATGAGCTTGAGGAAAATCACAAGGCAGATTTCTCTACAGCCTAAAATCTTCCTCTTTCCCACCTCCTGAGACAATATACATATGGAAGTGGATATGTTTATTCAGGTAATAGATGATGACAATGTTTTTAATATTTCTATTTCTTTATTTCATCCAATTAAATGTTTTTGCTTATTCTAAGCTGTTGGTGCCTGGATTTCTGTTAGCATGATAATAGCTGAGAATCTAAGCCTGAATTGATTTTACAAATTAATTATAAAGCCTGCCTTTGATCCATTGTGGCCAGTGTATCTGTAGGTGGAAAAATTAGCAGACACCATTCTCAGCAGTTTGGTGGTGATGTTTGCCTGGATTTCTTTGACAAAAAGAAAAAAAAACAGCTACCATTAACAAAGCACTTATTATGTGCCAAGCACATACATCTTAAACAAGACATGGCCTGTGTCTTGACAGGGCTCACAGTGTGTGTTGTGAAGATAGCAACTTATGAGGGAGAGAATTTTGGGTTGGGTAAATTATGAGAAACCAAATGTAACCCAGTTCCTTTTTGCCACATATGGAGCAAACATAAAAGTAACTGATAGGATCATAGTTTGCATCAATTGTCCCCCATCTAAAAGAAAAAAAAAGAGACATCTGGCATTTTAACCTCTGGTCGTCAGACTCCAGAAATTACCAGCTGCTATATAATCAGTGTATGCATAAAGCTATATCCAATCAGGAGCAAAGTGAATGGGCTCCCTGATTGGCATCAGTGGCACCATAGAACTACTTTCCTCAGCATCTTGATGTTGGCACATATGGAAGTCTACAAGGATCTCATACGACCTTGGCTGTATGAGATTAACAATGAATCATGATTAACAATGAATTCATAAATGTCTTATCTAAAACAACAAAAATAATTAGTCCTCTAGGAGAACATCTCCACTGAATTTATTTTAGCAATGTTTATATTTGCAACAGGAAGAACCACTCCCACTTTGCCAATGATGCTCTATCTGATATCTTTTCTTTGTGATCCTAAGAGCCAAAAGATTTCATAGAGAAAGGATCTTCCTGTGTCATCAAATCTAATAACATCCCCATAAATTGTATATTTTTAAAACTGTATCTACACATATCTTTGACCTATTGTCTATTGGGGAATGGTTCTTCCTCTTCCTTCTCCTCCTTTTTTCTCTCTCTCCCTCTTCTCCTCCTCCTTCTTCTCCTCCTCCTTCTCCTCATCATCCTTATCCTTATCCTCCTCCTTCTTCTTTTCCTTCTCCTCCTCCTCTTCCTCCTGAACCATCAAACAAATATAAGAGAATATATCAGCACCACCACCACCCCACGTGTTCTGGCCAGAGTATACCCCTATTGAACTGAGCTGTGCTGCCATGGTCACTTTGTGGTCATCACTGAAATATTTTGGGATACATGTGTCACACCTGTGGTCATCACTGAAATACTTTGGGATAATGTAGCAATCTCATGGCTACCATGACAATATTAGGGGTAGGGGTTAGATCAAAGAGGGCTGGATAATGACCCAGCAAGAGGGACCCTTTCAACAGAACTTAAAAGGAGTGACCCTGTCTTCTGGCACTCTATCTCTCTTCCCATCTGTTAAGAGAGTAGGGGAAGCTCTACCTTGGACATTCCACAGGGAAGGGAAGAGAAAATAGTCCTTCTCTTGTCCAAGAGAAGAAAGAGAAGGACTGCAGAAGAGATGTGGAAAGTTTTAGAACTGCACAGAAGGCCATAGTAGGTCTTTAGGGAGACTGTGCACTCAAAGCATGGAGACTTGAGAATGATTCAAGTTGAAGAAGGGCCACTAGCATTTCCTCTGGCTGTCCACCATGTCTGGAATGTCTCTCCTCCTCATCTCTGCCTCCTGGCTTCGTATCCTAGGGAAGTCTCAGCTAAAACTCTGCCTTCTATAGAAAACCTTTCCTGATCTTTCTCAATTCTAGCGCCTTCCCTCTGTTTATTATCTCCAATATATCCACATATGCATTTATGTACGTATGTATATATAATGTATGTATATATGTGTGTGTATATATATATATACACACATATATACGTGTGTGTGTGTGTGTATATATATATATATGTGTGTGTGTATATATATATATACACACATATATACGTGTGTGTGTGTGTGTGTATATATATATATATGTGTGTGTGTGTGTGTGTGTGTATGTATGTATGTATCTTGCTTGTACATTGTTCTTTGCATGCTATCCTTCCCATTAGACTGTGAGCTCTTTGAGCTCTGTGGCACATAGTAGGCACTCAATAAATGTTTACTGACTGACTGACTAGAGGTGAAAGAGGAAAAGGATTCAAACTGAAGGAGATGGATTCAAGGAAAAAGAAGAGAGAGAAAAAATGACCTAAAGAAGAAAGACCTTTGAGAAGGAAGAGCAAAGGAGAAGAAAGACCCAAGGAGAAAGAGGATGAGCAAGAGATGATCAAGGAGAAGGAATTTTAGAGAAGAAGGAAGTTGGAAAGATAAGTAAGGCAAAGGAAAAGGTAAGACAGGAGAAAGAAGTTAAATATGTCTGTCAAGTTGCTGAGGACGTGATGAGAAGAGTAACTCCAGAGTTGAAGATCACTGCAAGCAGTTTGTCACAGAAGTTCTCCAAGGCAATAATTAGCAAGAAAGACAAAGGACTAAAGATCTTACTTTTAGAATATGTGGAATACTGAGAAGATTTTACATTGACCTGTATAAGATATGCAACATTTCCATTTGTGCCACAGTTGAATAACTTTTACCTACTGTTTATTAGAGGCAGAAGAATATAATGGTTAGCTCTCTAGTTCTCTCTGAAAGACCTGGGTTCAAATTCCCCCCAAACACCTACTAGCTAAGTGACCCTTGGCAAATCATTCAACCTCTCTCAGCCTCAGTTTCCTTATCTGTAATATGGGGATAATAATGGTTGTTATCCTTTGTTCTTGAAGAGGACCAAAATGACATCTCTATGTTGAGGTCAATGTATAGTGTGTCTGACTGTGGCTGATCAGACCAATATGAGCTCAGAAGGTTCTACCACAGATTGGGCAAAATAGTCCATATGAACATCTGGAGTGGAGATGTCTCTAAATGCGTACATCTCATGTTTCTTTTGAGCTACTGCAATTCTGCTTTGCTCATAGAGCACAATGCCATCTTTGATGTGGGCATGCCATGCTGGGTGGTCCTGTGCCAGTCTCCCATGCCTCATAACCAATTCCAAAGTTCTTCAAAGGGACCCTCTCCCTGCATTTCTTGCTTCATGTGAGCACTTGCATTGCGTCATTTCTCCGTAGTCTTTTAGGCAAATGTACTTTTGGCATTCAAACAACACAGCCAGCCCACCAGAATTGTGGTCTCTGTAGTACAGTTTGAATGCTTGGCAGTGTAGCTCAAGAAAGGACCTCAGTATCTGGTACCTTTTCTTGCCAGGTGATCTGCAGAATCTTCCTTTCAATTCAAATGGAAGCAATTCAGTTCCTGGCATGGTGCTGGTGCACTGTCCAGGTTTCACAGGTGAGACCAGCACAATAGCTCTGTAGACTTTCAGTTTGGTAAGCAATCCAATACCTCTTCTCTTCCATACTTTCCTTTAGAGCCTCCCAAACTCCGTTCTAGCTCTGGCAACTGGTGTGTCAACCTCATAGTATCTGTGTATATCTCTGGAAAATATACTGCCAAGGCAAGTGAATTTATCCACAGCATTCAAAATCTCCCCATTTGCTGTAACCGATAGTTCCATATATGCATGGTTCAGCGCTGGCTGGTGGAGCATCTGTGTCTTCATGGTGTTAATTGTTAGGCCAAAATTAGCACAAGCAGCAGAAAACCAATCCATAATTTGTTGCATCTCAGCCTCAGAGGCTGCTTTGAGTGCACAATCCTCTGCAAACAAAAAGTCACTCACCAACTTTCCCTCCACTTTAGTCTTGGCTTGTAGCCTTTTCAAGTTAAATAAGTTTACTATCAGTGTGGGCTATCTGACCTTGATGCTGTTTAGTCTTCATTGAAGGATTCCAACAACATCACTGAAAATGTCACGCTAAAAAGCATGGGAGCAAACTCACAACACTGCTTCACTCCATTGGTGGCTGGGAAAGCATGAGAGCATCATCTACTATCTGGAACCCATGCCAGCACACCATCTTGAAACTGGCGTACAATACTGGTAACTTCTCTGGACAACCAAATTGTGCCATGATCCTTCATAAGCCCTCATGACTGACAGTATCAAAGGCCTTGGTCAGATAAACAAATGCTGTATGTAGACTTCTGTTCTGCTCCTGGCATTTCTGTCAGTTGTCATGCAACAAACACCATATTGACTATTCTTTGGCCCTTTCTGAAGCCTCACTGACTCTCAGGTAGACAGCTATCTTCCAGGTGAAGAATCAGCCTCTTAAGGAGGATTCTACAAGAATCTTACAAGCAATGGCTAAGAGAGAGACCCTTCTGTGATTGTCACAGGACAACCTTTTTTCCTCAGTTTCCTCATCTGTAATATGGGGATGAATAATAGTACTTACCTCACAGAGCTGTTTTAAGGATCAAAAGAGATAATATATGTAGTTCACTTTGCAAGCTTTAAATTACTATGTAAATGTTAGCACCGCCTGTGAGTTTCCCATGTAGATTATGTGTGCCCATCCACATAGGTTGTCTGAACGTGGTTTAATGGGAGTCTTTGATAAGATATCTCAGGAATCTTGCCCACACCTCTTCAAGGAAGACTTTGACTCCTGCCTGAAGAGAAAGAAGAGAAGGAGCCAAAAGCCCTGGACAGAGGTGATGTTTTTATGACTGCTGCCCACTGAAATTAAATTTTCAGAAGAGAATGGCAGATTTAGAAAGTAAGCAACTTGTTAAGAAGATAGCATCTGAAAATAGAATTTGGATCTCTGGATTTACATCTGAAAATGAATAGACAGATGGATAAGTAGATAGATAGAGTATTTAGATGTTTACTATGTGCCAGACAAGGTGCTAAGTGCTAGAGATATAAAAGAAAGAAACAAACAGAAAGAAACAAAGAAAGGAAAGAAGGAAGGAAAAAAGAAAGAAAGAGAGAGAGAAAGAAAGAGAGAGAGAGAAAGAAAGAAAGAAAGAAAGAAAGAAAGAAAGAAAGAAAGAAAGAAAGAAAGAAAGGAGAAAAAACAATTCTCATTCTCAAGGTTATATTTTAATAGGGAAAGAAAAACATAAAAGGAAAGAAAGGGATGAGGAGAGTACCCATGGCAATGCAAGGTAGTTGGTGTGGAGGTGGAGCAGATCTGAGAATAAGCAGGAAGTGAAGCCAGAAGTATGGCCAGAGCTCCTCAAGATATGGCTGCCCTAGCCAGAGGCTCAATAATCAAAGAGCATCCCTCTGAGGATAGTCATTCTCAGGCTGTTAAGAAATCTAAAATACAAAAATTCTGACCATCTAGTGGATGGAGTGCATCCACAATATGTATTGGTAATACATATACATATACATATACATATACATATACATATACATATACATATACATATACATATACATATACATATACATATACATATACATATACATATACATATACATATACATATACATATATGTGGGTATACACACACGAGACTAGATTATCACAAGTACAATAAATGGGGTTTAAACCAAAAATGAAAGGGGAGGGGGAAACTACTTACGTATATCTACCAAAGTGGATAGCACAGACAGTACCTATAATATATGAAGAATAGCAGCTCTAGAAGTGTTCAAAAACTTCACAGGAAACAAAAATATAAGAAAAGATTCAATGATAAGACTTATCATCTCAAACATCTATACCCAAATACATAGGGTGTGGGTAACAAGCAAGTGAGCTAGCCTTCTTAATTCAAGGAGACATATCTGACGTCACATGTATCTGAAAGTTGAGGAGATAAAACCCAAGACTGGAATAAAGCTCTGGAAAAGCATATTTTATTGAAAATAAACAAGATAGGTAAATGGGAGTATGGTAGAGTAATATTATATGTTAAGAAACTCTTCTGCAAGTAAAACCAGGAACCAGGCTTCCTCTCCAGGATACACTAATGACTTATCTCCCCAGGACTTTGTCTTCCTTGCCATAGAAACCTCTTCACTCTGGAAGCTCACTCCACCGCACGACTATTTCTCATACTGGAGGTACACTGTGCCTTCTCCCTCTGATTGGCTGGTTCCTCCCAGAACCTCCATTTTAAGAAATCTCCATTCCTCTCCAAGCTTCACTCTTGACTCATCTCCACAAGGCTTCATCTACTATGTCCCTTCCATTTTCCCCAACTTTTCCTCTTCCCCCTTTCAGCTTCCTTCAAGGATTATCTTCCCCCATTATAATGTAAACTCCTTGAAGGCAGAGACTCTTTCTCTCTGTTTGTATTTTTATTCCCAGCACTTAGCCTAGTGCATGACTTAAATGTTTCTTGACTATTGATTGACGACTGGTTAACTGAAATGGTAGAAAGGGCAAGAATTTGAGTCAAGATTGATTAAAGCAGAAATGGAAGTGATACGGTTGTTGGAGTATACTAAAGATGATGAGGACAGAAAGAGTAAATAGATGAGGGGTCTGGGAGACAAATCACAAGCCTGGTTTAGGGACATGATGTAGTTCTGATGGGGAAATTTTAGTCATTCAGATATCTGCTAAGTCTCTCTCTCTGCCTCCACCACTCAACTGAAACTGTTCCCTCCAAGGTTACTAATGATCTGTCTCTTAACCTCTAAATCCACTGGCTTTTTTTCTGAATTGTCATTCTTCTTCTTTTTTGGGTTGTTTTTTTTTTTTTTGGCTAGGCAATCAGGGTTAAGTGACTTGCTCAGGGTCGCACATCTAGTAAGTGTCAAGTGTCTGAGGCCAGATTTGAACTCAAGTCCTCTTGACTCCAAGGTTGGTGCTCTATCCACTGCACTACCTACTCACCCCCTGAATTGTCATTCTTCTTGACCTCTCTTGTAGCTTTCAACACTATTACCTATTTTGTCTTCCCAGAGGCTGTCTCTTCCTCTGGATTCCCCAACAATGGTTTTTCTTGGTTTTTCTCCTACCTGTTCTTTTCATTCTCTTTTGGGGTATCATCTTCCTATTGCCAACATGGGAGTTTGCTCTTTATTTTTATTTTTGCTCTTTATTTTACTTCTATTAAGCTTTAGTTTCTCTATCTGCAAAATGAGATTAATAATCCCTGCACTCCCTAGCTCATAGAATTGTTGTGACTAAAGTGCTTTGTAAACCTTAGTCAGTCAATCAGCATATTTGTTAAGTGCCTCCTAGGTGCCAGGTGCTGTGCACTCATCAACAAGCATTTAAGTGCCTACTATGTGCCAGCCATTATGTTAGGCGTTAAGGATACAAGTATACAGAATGAAACAACCCCCACCCACAAGAAGGTTGCATTTGAATGGGGAAGACAGCAAGTGCATAATGCAAATATGCAGAATAAATATAACATGATGAAATACAGATATATCCAAAGTAATTAAATATAAGACAGTTTGGGAGAGACAGGACTAGGTGCTGGAGGCATCAGGAAAGACTTTATGCAGTAGGTGGTACTTGAAATGCATTTTAAAGGAAGAGAGGAACTCTGAGGCAGAGACGAAGAGGGAATGCATTGCAGGTATTGAGGATGGCCAGTGAAAAGACATGGAGATGTGGGGAACAGAGAAAACACCAATTTGGCTAGAACACAGACCGTAGGGGTGGGAAAGTAATGTCCAAATGGTACTGGAAAAGTCGACTGGGGCCAGCCTGTGAAGAGCTTTACAAGCTAAAAAAACAGAGGGGTTTACATTTAAAAAAACATTTAAACATTATTTAAACATTAAATGTTATAATATTTATAATATTTACAAATATATATTTTTATTAAATATTAACTATTTAAGCATTAAACATTTATATGTATTTTAAATATAAATATTATAAACATAAAATGTTATAATGTTTAAAATAAAAACATTTAAAGCTAGAAGTGACAAAGTTAGATCTATACTTAAGGAAAAGTACTTTAATAATAACATTTATAAGCAATTTATAATTATTATCTCATTTGATCCTCACAACAATCCAGGGGGGTAGGTGCTATTATTATCCCCATTTTACAGATGAGAAAATTGAGGCAAACAGTGGTTAAGTGACTTGCCCAACAAGTAATAAGTGTCTGAGGTTGGATTTGAACTCAGATCTTCCTGATTCTAGCCCTAGCACTCTGTCCAGTGCGCCACAGTGTGTACAAGGGGCAGGAGAAGGGAAAGACCTGAGTCAGAAAGACCAGTTAAAAGGCTATTGGGATAATCTGAGAGGTGATGAAGGCTAGACTAAGGTCATTGCTGGATAAATAGAGAGAAGATACTGGCAGTAAGAGGTGTTGTAGAGGTACCTTGAAGTTCTCTATAGAAACGAGCTGTTATCATTATCATTATCCTCTACTGCGTTTAAACATAGCCTCTTTAAAATCCCCTAGCCAATCATCCTTCCTTTCCCCGTATAACTGTCATCAATCACTAGGTAGAGGTTCTTAAAAAAAAAAAAGAGGCCAAAGAAGCATTAAAAAGAGAAAGATCAGGCATAAAGGGGCATCCTCCAAGAGGATCAGGGGAGGTTCTGTTCCAAATGGCTCAAGGTCTTATCAGCTCAGGGCTGTATGGTCTATGGCTATTGTTATATGCAGATACATTCCCCATCCATTCCTGCTTCTAGGAACAGTTAACCAGCTGGGATTCATTTAATGGAAGAACATGAGGTATAGACGTAAAGGTTATCCCAGCCCTCCCAACCTGCCTAATCATCATCATGAGGTAACTATGAGTCTTTTTGAAAAGTCGAGTCATTCTAGGCTAGGGAGTTGGAGTAAGGAGTGGGGCAGATAGGAAGAGGAATTAATTCATTGGGCACTAACCAGACTGCACCTGACATGAGATAGGTGACAAATAGTCACCCTTGCGGTATAGGATTCTTTTTTTAATTTATTTTACTGGTATATTTTGGTTTTACATTACCTTCATTAGATTGTGAGCTCCTTGAGGAAAGGAATTTTTTTACCACTTTTTGTATCTGTAGCACTGAACACAGTGCCCAGTACATAACAGATACTTAATAAATGTCTAGAACAACTAGGGGGCACATGTCTGACCTGGAATCAGGAAGACCAATATGCCTAAATTCAGATCTGGCCTTAGACATTTACTAGCTGTGTGACCCTGGGCAAGTCATTTAACCCTGTTTGCCTCAGTTTCCTCATCTGTCAAATGGGTTGGAGGAGAAAATGGCAAACCACTTCAGTGTCTTTGCCAAGAAAACCCCAAATGGGGTCACAAAGAGTCATACATGACTGAAACAACTGAACAACAATAAATGTTTATTAACTGTTGACTGATTTCCAAATATATCTTTCCTCACCTCCCCTACTGAAAAAGCCATCCTTTATAGCTAAAGACTAAAGAAGAAACAGGAGGAAAAACAGTTCGATAAAATTAACCAGCACATCAACTAAATCTGACAGTAGACGGGGTGTTCAGTACCCATAGCCCCACTTTTGCAAAGGAGAGAGGCGAATTTTCTTATCACTTCTTTCAGAACAAAGCTGGTCATTAGAATCAGACAACAGTAAGTTTCATTTTGTTGTTGTTCTTTTCATCTACATTGCTGTTGTAACTATGTATATTGTTTTCTTGGTTTTGCTTCCTTTACTTCGCATCAGTTCTTGTAAGTCTTCCCATGCTTCTCTATATTCTTCTGATTTGTTTCTTACAGAACAGTAAGTAATATTCCACAGCTGGCAGTGTGGTTTGCTTAGGCACTCCCCAAGCTGCGAGATTCTAAGAGAAGTAAAGATGTCTCATTCTCTATTACCAAGAGTGGCAAAGCAAGGAGCTCACAACCAAAAGAGAGGCTGCCATTCCAACTGTGCATGAGCCCCTTCATTCTGCAAGGACTTGACTGTAGAAGGAGCCCCCAAGCTAAGCCTTCTTCTCAATGGGAGAAGTCTCCTGGGAAAATGTCCTTTCCCAGGGCTTTGTGGTCCACATGTAACTTTTGTCATTTAATTATATTATTGAGTCTGACACACAGGGGTCAGAAACCAATTTCTTTTAAGTTTTTCTGAAGAATGGAAAAGTGAAGACTCCAAGCTAGTAGGAAGTGGAAAACCTGATTAGCAAAGAGCAGCAGAAAACTAGGGCTTACTGCCTGGCACATGGTAAGCAATTAAGAAATATTAGTTGTATCCCAAAGAGATCATAAAAGCAGGGAAAGGACTCACATATACAAAAATATTTACAGCAGCTCTTTTTGTGGTGACTAGGAATTGGAAATTGAGGGGATGCCCATCAGTTGGGAAACAGCCGAATAAGTTGTGGTATATGAATGTAAAGGCATACTATTGTGCTATAAGAAATGATGTGCAGGCAGACTTCAGAAAAACCTAGAAAGACTTATATGAACTGATGCTGAATGAAATGAGCAGAACCAGGAGAACGTTGTGCACAGTAACAGCCACACTGTGTGATAACTGACTTTGATAGACTTAGCTCTTCTCAGCAATGCAAAGATCTAAGACAACTTCAAAAGATTCATAATGGAAAAAGCTATCCACATCCAGAGAAAAAACTATGGAATCTGAATGTAGATGGAAGCCTGCTATTTGCTCTCCATTTCTTTTGTTGTTTTGTTTTATTGTTTCATTCTCGTGGTTCCTCCCATTGGTTCTAATTCTTCTTTACATCATGACTAATGCAAAAATATGCTTAATATGAATGTAAAAGTGGAGCCTATATCAGACTGAACACCGTCTGGGTGAGGGGAGAGAGAGGAGAAGAAAATTTAAAACTCAAAAGCTTATGGAAGTGAATGTTGAAAACTAAAAATTAATAAATAAATTGTTTAAAAACAAAACAAAAAAAAGAGACAAATACTGTCTAATCTGAAAACAAGAATATATAGGAGTCTGTAACAGTACCTGATTTTGAAGGCATTGGAATCTCCACTGGTTTTAAAAGATGAATTTTCGTATCAAGAAATAATATGAGATACTGAAAGTACTGTTTGATTTCCCAAATGAAATTCAACTCGCTCTTCTTCCCCTCCTCCTGCAGTTCGTTGTCCATGTCCAAACTCTATGTACTGATGTACTAATTCAAGATGCTGCCTTTCCAATTGCATGCTGCAGTCCAGGCAATGTTCATTGCTCATCTCCCTGATTCTTCCCACATGGATTGCTCCTGTCCTTATGTTCTAAATGGCTTTAGGTCTTATTGAGAAAGCCTAGTCGCTATGGGTATAATGGAGCCAGCTCAAACCCGAGAGTCGATTGTTAAATGTTCTATAGGAGCATGTATAGCTCAGAAATCAGCAAATGCTACAAATCAGAACCTGAGGCATCCTTTTTTTAATTGTCTAGACTTAAGAAAGTGAGGGAAGATATGTTAATAATGTAGATTAATATTAAAAGTGGATTTTACATACTCCCTCCCCCCAAAAAAGCTGGTTGTTAAATATTTACTAATAGACTGCTGTTAGTATTCTGGAGTAGCATCAAATAATCAGGTTCTCTACAAACAGGAGCACGTCAAGAAGCTCGTCTATCAGGAATTCCTTTTCCATTTGGATCCTAAGCACATCCCCCATGACAGTGGCAAGCATGTCTAACAAATATGTATCTTCCTATGCTACATCTTACTTGATATTCGAGAACAGAGAAGGGACCAGTAGGTGGCACAGTAGATAGAGTGCCAGCCCCAGACTCAGGGGGACCTGAGTTCAAATCCAGCCTCAGACACTTACTGGCTGTGTGACCCTAGGCAAGCCACTTACCCCCAACCAATTGCCTCAAAAAAGAAACAAAGAAAATCAGAGGATCAGTGAACAAAGTCATCTCTGTGGGCATACCTATCTAGTAATCTTGCATTATCTCAATATATGTATGGGAGTTACCTTATTGGAAGAGAGACTTTAGGGATTCTTCCTGCTTTGCCAGGTCAAACATTTTAAAAAAAAATAATTAGCCAACAATAAACACAATAGAGTGTTGTATTTGTTCTATCTTTAATTTAATGACTATGAATACATGCTCTTCTAGTTTAGAAGGACAATCTTGGACAAGCTTCTTATGGCCTTACAATTTCACTAATTCCCATTAGCATCTTTGTGAGAAAGCATACAGAGTACTCTCCCTGTTCCTTCTCTAAGCTACATATTACAAAATAATATTAGTAGTATAGTCTGAAGCTCTTAATCTAATCTGAATGAAAAACCTATCTTTCTTTAACTATCAATTCTGAAATGATGTCCTACACTAAGTAGGTTTTCCCTTTTACCAACAGTCTAACTATTTTCTGTGAGAAAAATTGGTACAAGTTTCTGCAGGAACTCTAAATTCCTGGAAAATGGATTACAGTAGTAGCCTGATTTTATGGGGTCGCAGTCCACAGTTTAAGAAACATTAAAGGGGTCACAAGTGGGAAAAGTTTAAGAAGCCCCAATAGAGCTACAGATACTAATTTATCTCTACATTTGGCACAAAGGTGGTTCAGAAAAAAAAAATGTTCTCCAGGATTCAAAGACATCATAAATGTCCATTGTTTTGTTTAGTGAATTGAAACTGTTAACTGAACTCAGACCTGAGCTCTGTAACTGTGTTTTATCTTGTGAAATTTTATTGTTCAGGATTACTCAAAAATATAACTCAAAAATGACTTCTTTCAGGGATTTTCAAAAACAGGATGGTTTTCTGTCCTTTTAGGAGGTTTTCTCTACAAATTTTGACATGCTCAGTCACTTCTAGGATATTCTCTCCTTTTCAAGTTTCACAATCCTGCTTTATTCTGTTTCTCTTCTTACCTGTCTGACCAGTCTTTTATTCATATTTATTTCATGGCTTTATTACCGATTTACTAGGTGACCCTGGGCAAGCAAGGAAGGTTGATCAAACATTGACAAAGAAAATTTTTGGATCAGAAAATTGAAGCACTGGAAGAGACTTTGGAGGTCATTTAGTCCAAACCCTTAATTCTATAGATGAGGAAATTGAGGCTCAGATTATGATATTCATGCAGACTGCTCCATGAAGAGACCAGAGACATCCATGAATGCAATTTAGAGTTGTGAGTTTCTCTGGACACATAGGTTTCCCTACTCATATGCTTCAATGTTAGATTTCTGCAAGTTTACATTCACTGTAACTCCCCCTACCCAAATACTGCATATATTGGTAGGATAGTATGGTCCAAGTTTATGAGTTATGTTTTTATTATCCCTGCTTTTGCTTTCATTAATTAATGGTTATGTTATACTCCTTTCTGCCTCACCTTCTCATTTGGTAGTTGTTTCATGTTTAAGATCAAAGATGTCATTGAGACTGATTTTTATGCATGAAAAGTACACCAATGGGGGCTCAGAAGCTATAGTTGCCAATGTGGATGCATATTGCTTCCACACTATGGTTACTCCTAAGTCACTGAAAGTGACTGATCACTAAGTCACTGATTTGAAGCCAGCCCCTGCTTCCATTCGGGGGAGGGGGAGGGAAGAAACCCAGACCTTCCAGGATGAATTCAGGTTAGAGTGAGTGTGTCAACCTAGAAAGACCCAAGTGGGGTGGGGTGCCACATCATGTAGTGTTGAGTCAGTACACTAATGGAGCTGGGAAAGCTTGAATTAACTCCCACTCTAGTGACGTTAACTAGGGCTATCGTGAACCAAGATACCATGGACTTAAGAGGGTCTTATTTTGTTTCTGAGCCTAAACTAACAGTTATCAAAATGATGTTGATAGGGACAACTTTATCTGAAGTATTCCTGGAGTTACCTGACAGTTCCCTTAATGTGGAGACTCAAAGTGCCAGTCCAATGGGATTCCTTAATCTTTAACAGAAGTTGTAGGGCAAAGAGAGTATGCAGACCCTTTGACCCAGCAATAGCACTTCTAGGGCTGTATCCCAAAGAGATCAAACAAATGGGAAAAGGACCCACATGTACAAAAACATTCATAGCAGCTCTTTTTGTGGTGGCAAAGAATTGGAGATTGAGAGGATGACCATCAATTGGGGAATGGCTGAACAAGGTGTGATATATGAATGTAATGGAATACTACTGTGCTATAAGAAATGATGAGAAGGTTGACTTGAGAAAAACCTGGAAAGACTTGTATGGTCTGATGCTGAGTGAAATGAGCAGAACCAGGAGAATGTTGTACACAGTAACAACCATATTATGCAATGACTAATATTGATAGACTTAGCCTTTCTCAGCAATGCAAGGATCTAAGACATCTCCAAAGGCCTCATGATGGAAAATGCCATCTACATCCAAAGAAAGAACTATGGAGTTTGAATGCAGATTGAAGCATACTATTTGCTAATTTTTTTTCTTCTGTTGTGTTTTGTTTCCTCTTTCTGGTGGTTCCTTCTATTGGTTCTAATTCTTACTTACAACATCACTAATGTGAAAATATATTTAATAGGAACGTATGTGTAGAGCCTATATCAGATTGCATGCCGTCTTGGGGAGGGAGGGGGAGAAAACTTTTAAACTCAAAAGCTTATGGAAGTGATTGTTGATAATTAAAAATAAATTAATTGAAAAATTGAAAAAGAGAGTACGCAGAAAGCATAACAGCCTCATTTCCCATTTAAAAATGAATGTTTATTTTCCAATAAAAGAAAATAAACTGAGAACATCTATCTTTGTAAATATATGAGATGATCTTGTCTGTTGTTGTTCAAGGAAGGCCCAAGTTATAGATGCTCTTTCTGCCTCCTTTGCTGAGAATTCTTTGCATTTTTTAAATGACTATTCATCTATTTTTAGTAAACAAGTATACCACATCCACTGACACAGGGCCACAAAAGAGGCAGGGAAGGTGAAACGATTCCACCTTACGTGCCTGCATAAACTCTTTCTCCCCTCCCATTTCGAGGGAGGTCCACTGTCAATGCTTCCTCCATCTCCAGGCTCTATGCAGAATGGAGGGGCCCATCCGGAGTCACAATGGCAGTTCCTCCGGTTATTACACGCTCCTCGATGGCTGCACTTCTGTGGGACACAGTCATAATTGAGAAGTGAGCTACTCTGGCAAGACCTGTTAATACAGATGAGCCCCTTGCCACAAGGGGTGCCATCTTTGACCTCTCCCATATCAGGTAAGTTAATGGTCGCCATTGCAGCATGATAATCTGTTCCCCAGCATACAACATTCCCTAGATGCGTCTGAATCATTGCAGTGTGATCAGGCATAGAAGGGATGTCCCTTATATTTACACACTGTATTCTTCCACACATTATGTCCTGAGGTTTACATCGCTTATATTTAACGTCCTTGAGTCCACAATTGCCGAAGCGGTCACCTCGATTGATTTGTGCATAGCAGCGAGCCGGGCCATTCTGGGCTCGATGGCCAAAAAGTCTTCTGCACTGCTGGAGATGAGAATGGCAATGATTGTGGTAACAAAGTCCTGTCTCTTTATTACCACACGGGGTGCCATCTTGTTTATAGAAGTCATCTGGGCAGAGATTGGTGGTCCCATTGCAGAACTCATCAAGATCACACTCAGTCCTCTTGGGTCTACATATTTTTCCAGATGGACGAAAATGGCAGCGTTTACAGCAAAGACCAGAGTTGCACTGGGCCCTTTGTTTAAATTTGCAAGTTGGCAAACAACATTTATCATGCCGACATTCTGCTTCGGAGCCACAGTCACAATCCTCTCCCTGCTCCACCACCTTGTTGCCACACTTCTCTACCCTGTACACCATGCTTGGGATGTTATACAGACATTTTCCTTTCTTGGTGACAAAATTAAAGTAACTGTCAAAGCTACAATTACTGAAAGTCCTGCCTCCCAAGGAAGCATCCATGAGGCACCTTTTTGCCCCACAAACACAGAACTTTGAATCGTGGGCCATGCCAAAGCCATGAGCCATTTCGTGAACAAAGGCCAAAGCGTAGTCAAGGTCAACTCCCCAGGGTAGAGTGCTTACTGAAGATGCTGTAAATGAATGACAAGCACCAGAGACCCAAGCCCATCCTGCAGCATCCCCAAAGTGCTTGCCAACAAATAAGTGAGCCCAATCCATGGGGATCCGAGGATAAAGAACATGTTTTTTATAGAAAGAAAAGAATTGTAAAACTTGTATTAATTTGTCCCCATTTTCATCTATTTTATTTTCATCTGTCCATACATCAATGGCTATCAGACGAATGTGAGCATTCAGGGTTTTGAAGTTTGCATCTGCTATTCCTGACAAGGTAAGGCAGTCAGAAATTATCTGGGTCATATTGGAGCCTCTAGTCAAATACCTATTGTGGTCCATCACAAGCATCAACTCCATATACTTTAAGTGGATATAGGAGTGAGAAAAATCTGTCTTGCCAAAAGCCTCCAGGCTCTGGCTCTGGGCTAAATGACCGACTGTATCTCTGTCAGTTAGACCACAGGTCTGGTTTGTGACTGCCTCCTCTCTCAGGCGATATAATATGTGTTCAAACCTGGTGGAGGCTTTCAGAGGCTCCACCTGGTAAAAGTTTCCATTCATGTTCAGTATCCCTCGAAGTCCCCCAAAGCAGGTGCTTAAGGTAGCCTGGGAGTCCGGGGAGCCCTCCACATAACCGCCATAGTTGCAATCTTCGGGGATGTGAGGTTGGTCCTCCAGTCTGGCTCCCCACTCTGTGAAGGAGAAAACCCGCAGGTGTCTAGACAACAGAAGCTTTTTGACCTGCAAATGAACAACGTGCTTTTTGCCGTCCACACGCAGAAGGTAGGACACCTGCCCGGCCACCTTTGGGTCCCCACTGCGGGGTCCCAATTGCCTGGGGATGATCACTTCGTAGGAGGAGAAGCCCCATTCTGGAGGAAAAACGAAGTCCTGAGTGAGGCAGGAGAGACCAGGGAGGAGCATCACCAGGCGGAGTGGTAAGAGAGAGCCGCCCAGGGAGGACACAGCACTCATGGTCCCCTTCGTCGTCCTCCCGCTTTCCCTCTGCAGCTTCAGTCCGGGGAACAGAGCCAGAGAGAGCCACAGACGCTCCCGGCAGCTACCGCAGCCAATAGTAGGAGGGGCAGGGAAAGACGCTGCTCCCAGACTCCGCCGCTGGAATTTAAGGTAAGAATCCGAGGGGCTGAGGGAAATGAGCTGGGAGGAGCCAAGAAAGTGATCACTACCGACTTTGAGAAAAAGCAGGAGTGAACCTGACGGGGAGGAAGGGAGGCAGAGGGCGCGGACTGGTGGATGGGGGTAGAAACTAGACCGAGGAAGAACCCCAAATCATCAGCTGAGGAGCTACTACTGTAAAGATTTCCTCTTTACAGGATGGAGGGGGTTGGAGGTGGGGCAGGAATTCAAGTCTAGTCTTCTCATTTATTACGTAAGTGACAAAGGTATGTGATAATGCAGCATCTAATAATGCCCTGAGAGGAGGCATGGTGTAGTGTATAAAAGACCTGGATTCAAATGCTGCCTCTGACACACAGGGCTGTGAGACCCTGGGTAAGTCTTTATCTCGGTACCCCAGACAACTCTAAGACTATAAGCCCCTAATCTTCATCGGTGGAGGGAATTTCCCACACTAAATGAAGTTGCTGTTCCAATAAATAATAACACAACAAAAGAGTAGTGAGTGAGCACATCATCCCACTTTATAAGGGGGGGGGGGAAGGGGGTGTTACTTACGTCCTTCAGAAAGCTGATTATTTGTAATGTACCATAGTAGAATCCAGCTGGATTTTCTGTGTCCTTGTTAAACTCCTGACGGTTTATCTTCTTCCTGTGAAGGCTTGCCAAATCAGCTATGCTCCGAGAAGAGCTGAAGCTGAACTGAGGCTTACAGAAATTTTTCTTTCTGCCTCCAAAATTTTGCTCTGAGATAGGCGTCTATAAAGTAGCTGCTCTTGGTGCTGCCTTACCTTAAGCCTTTGGAAGTGTGATTAACACTATCATTGACATGTCCTTCATTGTCATGGCCAGTTGAGCACTGACATAACAATGAGGTGCTGCCCAAGGAGCAAAGTCAACCCTTGGTTGAGGAATTTTTTTTTAGAGTGCTTCTCAGCTTGTCAGAAATCTATAAAATGCTAACATGCTCCCTCTACCTGGGGTAGTTACATTTTTGCAAAGGAAAAAAGGTACTGTTTGAATGTCATAAAAAGAAAGTTCTAAATGTAGAATTAACACCCAGAGAAGTAGAGTTTTAGAAAGCCAGAGGGAGTAGAGAGAGAGGGACTTTCCTTCCAAATTACACCTACTCACAGAGGTTTCCTGCTAGCTTTCCCCCGTGCCTGGAATTTTCTTCCTCCTCATCTCCATGCCTGGCTTTCTTAGCTTTTTTTGAGTCCCAGAAAAGATTCCATCTTCTACAAGAAGTCTTTTCCTTTCCCTTTATTGTTAGTGGTTTCTCCCTTGACTATCTCCAATTTATTCTATATGTATCTTGTTTATAAATATGTTACCTCCTCCATTACAATATAAGCTCCTTTGTAACTCCAGTGCTTGGCATCATTGTATTGAGTAGAATATTATGCTTCAGCTGAAGTAAAAAAAAACAAACAAACAGGGGTAGCAATCA
The DNA here is from genome assembly GCF_003287225.1 of Phascolarctos cinereus. Classification (NCBI taxonomy): domain Eukaryota; kingdom Metazoa; phylum Chordata; class Mammalia; order Diprotodontia; family Phascolarctidae; genus Phascolarctos; species Phascolarctos cinereus. The sequence goes on along the minus strand of NW_027555958.1, from coordinate 47,543,409 downwards.
TGATCTCAGACAATGCAAAAGTGAAAGCAAAAATAGATCTAATTAAAAGAGATAAGGAAACTACATCTTGCTAAAAGATACAATAGAAAATGAAGTAATATCAATACTAAACATATATACACCAAGTGGTATAGCATTCAAATTCTTAGAGAAGTTAAGTGAGTTACAGAAAGAAATAGAAAAACTATACTACTAGGGGAACTCAACATCCCCCTCTCAGAGCTAGATAAATCTAATCACGAAATAAACAAAAAAGAAGTTAAGGAGGTGAATACAATTTTAGAAAAGTTAGATATGATAGACCTCTGGAGAAAATTGAATGGGTATAGAAAGGAATAAATCTTTTTCTCAGCAGTACATGGCACCTACACAAAAATTGACCATGTATTAGGGCATAAAAATCTCACAATCAAATGCAAAAAGAAATATTAAGTGCATCTTTTTTCAGATCATGATATAATAAAAATTACATGTAATAAAGGGCCATGATAAATGATAAGTAGCATCTATTTAAAACCATCAGCAAGCGTTATATGTAAATGGGGATAAGTTAGAAGCATTTCCAATAAGATCAGAAGTGAAACAAGGTCGGCCATTATCACCACTATTATTCAATATTGTACTAGAAATGTTAACCTCAGCAATAAGAGAAGAAAAAGAAACTGAAGGAATTAGAATAGGCAATGAGGAAACAAAACTATTCCTCTTTGCAGGTGATATGATGGTATACTTAGGGAATCCTGGAAAATCAACTAAAAACTACTTGAAACAATTAACAACTTTAGCAAAGTTGCAGAATATAAAATAAACCCACATAAATCATCAATATTTCTATAAATTACCAACAAAGTCCATCAGTAAAAGGTAGAACAAGAAATTCCTTTTAAAATAACAGTAGACAATATAAAATATTTGGGAGTCTACCTGCCAAGACAAACTCAGGAACTATATGAACACAAATACAAAACACTTTTCACACAAAGTTAGTCTAAACAATCAGGAAAATATCAATTGTTCATGGGTAGGCTGAGCTAATATAATAAAAATGACAATTCTACCTAAATTAATTAATTTATTTAGTGCCATACCAATCATACATAAAGAATGCCAAGGGAATTAATGAAAAAAAAATGCAAAGGAAGGTGACATAGCTATACCAGATCTAAAACTATATTATAAAGTGACAACCATCAGAGCTATTTGGTACTGGCTAAGAAATAGAGTGGTGAATCAATGAAGCAGGTTAGGTAAACAAGACACAGTTGTAAATGACTTTAGTAATCTACTGTTTGATAAACACAAACACTCTAGTTTCTGGGATAAGAACTCACTATTTGACAAAAACTGCTGGGAAAACTGGAAGATACTATGGCAGAAACTAGGCATAAACCAGCATCTCACACCATATACCAAAATAAAGTCAAAATGGTTTCATGATTTAGCTATAAAGGCTGATACCATAAGCAAACTGGGAGAGCAAGGAATAGTTTACCTATCAGATCTATGGCGACCAGAAGAATTCATGACCAAACAGGAGATAGAGAACATTATGAAATACAAAATGGATACTTTTGATTACATTAAAATAAAAAGGGTTTGCACGAACAAAGCCAATGCAACCAAGATTAGAAAGAAAGCAGAAAGCTGAGAAACAATTTTTATACTCAGTGTTTCTGATGAAGGCCTCATTTTTAAAATATATAGAAAATTGAGTCAAATTTATAAAAATTAAAGTCATTCCCCAATTGACAGATAGTCAAAGGATATGAACAGGATGTTTTCAGAGGAAGAAATTAAAGCTATCAAATTAAAGCTAGTCACATGAAAAAATGCTCTAAGTCACTATTGATTAGAGAAATGCAAATTAAAACAACTCTGAGGTACCACTTCACACCTATAAGATTGGCTAATATGACAGGAAAGGAAAATTATGGGTGTTGGAGAAGATGTGGGAAAATTGGAACACTAATGCATTGTTTATGGAGTTGTGAACTAATCCAACCATTCTGGAGAGCAATTTGGAACTATACCCAAAGGGCTATAAAGCTGTTCATACTCTTTGATCCAGCAATACCACTACTAGGCCTGTGTCCCAAAGAGATCATAAAAAAGGGAAAAGGACCCACATACACAAAAATATTTGTAGCAGCCTTTTTGTGGTGGCAAAAAATGGGAAATTGTGGGGGTGTCCATCAATTGTGAAATGGCTGAACAAGTTGTGGTATATGAATGTAATGGAATACTTTTGTTCTATATGAAATGATGAGCAGGCAGATTTCAGAAAAACCTGGAAAGACTTAACTGAACTGATGCTGAGTGAAGTAAGCAGAACCAGGAAAACATTGTACACAGTAACATCAACAATGATAGACTTAGTTCTTCTCAACAATACAATGGTCTGAGACAATTCCAAAAGACTCATGATAGAAAATGCCATCCACATCTAGAGAAAGAACTGTGGAGTCTGAATGCAGATTGAGCATGCTATTTTCACTTTTTTGTTGGGTTTTTTTTTGTTGTTTTTTCTTTCTTGTGGTTTCCCCCTTCTGTTCTGATTCTTCTTTCATAACATGACTAATGTGGAAATATGTTTAACATGATTGTACATGTCTAACCTTTATCAGATTGCTTGCTATCTTGGGGAGGGGGAAGGGGAGAGAGGGAGGGCGAAAAATTTGGAGCTCAAAATCTTGCAAAAATGAACAGTGAAAACTATCTTTACATGTAATTGGAAAAATAAAGTACTATTAAGTGAAAGAGGAAAAAAATGAAGTTGTACTCTTAAATGGTGTTAACCTTGGCCATCATATCTTTTTGAGCTCTTTTGGCCTCTTTTTATGGCAATTGCTATATGTCTGTTTAACTTAATGGTAATAATCAGAGGAAATGTCATCTATTTCCTATTTTTTAGTATTAACAGCGGATTTTTTTAAAGGTCAAGTTGGTGCCATTGTAATTGCCCATAACATCACCATCTTGTCTTCATTTTCTTCTACTTTGGTGTTCATTTTTACTTTTGCAAGTCAGTGCATACAAACAGCTGATATGAGAGTGAGTCTCCCACCAGCAACCAGTCATTTTGTGCTTAAGAGTACACCTTATGTACAGTATTTGAATTTTTACCCTATGAAATGCAAATATTATTTTACTTCAATACTTAAAGGATGCTCAATTTCACCTGTATATAGAATCATACATACCTTTAATGCTGGACAAAACTTCAAAGGCTGTCTCGTTCAATTCCCCCATTTAACAGATAGAGTTAAATGACCTGCCCAAAGTCACACAGGTTGTAAGTAGCAGATATGAGGTTCTCCCTCCACTATTCCACCATACCTTAGTAAAGGATTTAATGAGTTGCTGAAGCAAAAACAAAAACAAAGTCCTCCCAGGGTAGCTAACCCTCTGTCACTGAGTATGATTTCCAAACTGGAAATCTTTCTAGCTTGGAAGGAACTACAGATGCTTCTGACTGACTAGCCTCCAAAATCAAAAGGTTACCTCTCCACCACAAAGAGGAATCAGAGAAGGGAGCAAGAGAGATGCTTTCCCAAATAAAACACTATTAAGTGCAAAAAAAAAAGAAACTCCCAAAAAGGCAGTTAAAGAATAATGATGATGATAATAGTAATTCATACTAAAACACTTCATTTGCAACAACCCTGTGAGGTAGATAGTACAATGTTATTATCGCATTTTATGGCTGAATGGCATTCGAGGAGTTAAACAAGACGTCCGTGATCATACGACAAGCATGGACGACAAGCATGGACCAGCGTGAAAGCGTAAACGAGACCACCAGGCATTCCCGTTCTACAAAATGGAAAGGCCTAAATGGAGAAGAAGGACATAATGGAACGATAGGAAGAAAGGAAATAATCAAACAGACAGAAAAAATAGTAAGATGGGAAAAAGGAAATGTTTTTGAAAACAAAATAGGAACTAAAGCAAGAATTTAGTTGAAGGATGCAAATAATCAGCGTCCAAGGAGTATTGAGTTTTCTTCCTATAGAACAGGCACTCCCAAGGAATCAGATAATTTAGATCTCTAAACGGCTTTGCAAACATCAAACAGTTCCTTTTTAAACACTGTGTAGTGTCAGCAAACAGGGTGGTTTTCCTGTTTATTCAGCCTCTTTATCTGTCCTCTCTGAATTACAGGTTGAACAAATAGCAAAGACCCTGGCAGGTCTGGAGAAAGCATAAATTTAGTGATTTTGTGACTTATCCTTCTGAGGTTCCTGATACCTGTGGACACGTGTAGAGCCTTCCCTGAATTCCACCTGGTAGGAATTGGGCAGGTACCTGCAGCAGACTGGTGAGAGACTAGCAGGGAGGGAGCCTTTCCCTCCTCCTCAAGTCACATTCCACATGCATTCCCTTACTCATTCTGCCCACACCTAGAGCTGGGATCAGGTCGATAATCATTCGTTAAGCACACACTAGGTGAAGTAGCTAAGCATTTATTAAGTACCTACTATGTGTCAGGCACTGTTCTAAGTCCTTTACAAATGTCATTTCATTTGATCTTCCTAACACCACTGTGACACTATTATCTCCATTTTACAGAGGCAGACAGAGGTTAAGTGGCTTGCCCAGGGTCATACAGATAACAAGTGTCTAAGGCCAGATTTGAACTCACTCTAAGCACTGGGCCACTTAGCTGCCTTAGTGATAATTGTGCTGAGAACTGGAAATATAAAGAAACTTAAAAAAAAAAAAAAGCCCCTGCTCCTTTCATAGAGCTTCCACTGAGATGAGTAAGATGATCAGCAAACTGTAACAACATACAAGCAAATTACATACAGTGTGAATGGGAGGTAATCCCAGAGGAAAGGCACTGGGTGGGAGTGGGTGCAGGAACTGGAAAAGGCCCCTTGCAGAAAGTGGGATTTGAGTTAAGTCTTGAAGGAAGCCAAGGAAACCCAGGGGGCAGAGAGGAAGAAGAAAATTTCAGACATGAGAGACAGCCAGTAAACAAAAAAAAAAAAGGATTCTCAGGATACGGCTTGTCATGTATGAATGTATGAGAGGGGAATAAGGTTGTTGTCACTAGATCTTTGAGTATGTAGAGAGTAAATTGTAAGAAGACAGGGAAGTAAGAAAGGGACCAGGCCAAGAAGGCCCTTAAACAGAGGATTTTATATTTGATCCTGAAGGTAACAGAGAATCATTGTAGTCTATTGAGGGGTGCAGTGGAGAGGTGAAGACATAATCAGTCTTCTGTCTTTCTGATAAAGTTTTAGAGTTCCAATGAGTGTCTATAGAGAAAAGGAGAAAGGAAGGACAGAGTAAAGAGGAAGAAAAGAAACAAGGAAAGAAATGATGAAACAGAGTCCAAAATGGATTAACAGTTGTAGAGGGATAGATTTGAGGGCATAAGGAGATACTTTCACCCCCACAGTCCTAAGACCCAAGCAGGGGTGTGCTGGAATCAGCTCCAACTGGTCAAGAGCTGATTGTTAAATTTTCAGTCTGAGCATTTACACCTCTAAAATCAGCAAATTGCAAATCAGGGCTTGATTTATTGTTTCATCAATTATCTAGACTTCAGAGCTTGAGAAAATGTTAATAATGCAGATTAAACTGAAAATTGTGTCCTGGTACATTTTTTTTCCTTCAGAAAGCTGGTTTTTAGACATTTCCCAGACTGCCCATGGACTCCAGGGTCCTGAAGGAAAACATTTCAAACACAGCCCTGTTTGCAAAGTAAGAGTGACTCTTCCTCTGTCTGGCATACACAAGGCTTATAAAAATTAATCATCAATCTTCCCTCAGGATTCCTAGAAAAAGCATTAGATAAGATTCTTATGGATTGAATGTTAATTATAAACAGGTTTACTGCTTTCTGAGTGAAATAAAGATGATTGCACCTGGAGCCGAAGGCATATAAGAATCAGTGAATGGCACACACTTTCCAACTTCAAGAGGTTTCTAAGGAGAGGACCAGCGGAGCCTTTGATACCACACAGGTAACCCCCATGCATTATGAGGTCAACAGCTGCTCCTTTTATGCAGTACCTATTTCAACAGCTGTTCACACAGTCTGAAAGTTAGCCTGTTAGCTCGAGATTATTTTATAGAGTGGACAGTTTTGTTCTGTATTTGAATAGAGTCTCCTCTTTTCTTTGTGGGGACAGTGTGGGAGATGTTCTACAGCCTCAATTCAGTGCAAGGGAGTTTTTGCAAACTGACATAAGTTCCAGCTGATGGTGAGAATCTGGAGCTCTAAGAATTAATTTATCTCCCAAGTTGAAAGAATCCAGATCACAATATTCTGTGGGATATATATATGATACATGGCATTCTACTCGATAACCCAGGGCTCAAGCCTAGGAGTTTGAATAATAACTCCCTCCCCCATTTACACCACAATAATATTTTACTATCATCCCCTCTTGTGCGATATGAGGCCCTTCACTGTGTTATCCTCTGAGCAACAGTTTCTGAAAACTTTTCATTTCCCGCATTAAAAGGCATCAGTGTCTGCCAAAAACAAGTATACCTAGATCTGAGTTTCACATCAATTCAACTGAGACAAATGAAAAGTTGGGGAGACAGTTTCTGGATAATTAATAATCAACTTATTAATTAGGCTAGCTGGTAATCAATAAATTAATGGTTAGTGGTTTCACCTAATGGAGATACTGAATGCCTTAATATATTTTTAGATAAGAGGGTGCCCCTGACAGGTGAAAATCAACCCTGAATGGTGAACAATTAATGAGGGGAGTAGACCTTCAAATGAGAAGGCAGGCTGAAAGCCTTTAGCTCCTCCTGCTGAGAACGTGGCTTGATCATGGGACTCAGGCACCTCCAACAACCTGGACAAAGGAATCCACCTCTACTCAGACCATTCTAGTTGGTTTTCTTCTTCATGAGCTGGGTTACCCTAAATTCCAATGGAGAGGTACAAGAAGTAGACTTAATGCTTAAGGGCTGGAATTCACCTAGGTTAGATTCTGTTTGTCCTCTAAACAGAAGCAAGGTCTCCTAGTTGGATGGGATCCTGCCCAAGATATGAGAAGCATGTTCCAGGAGGATTTGGGCAATCTCAAGTATCAGCAATATCCTTCAGAGATTTGCTGACTTTCCAGAGCAGGTCCCTGAATGAGGAAATAGAGAGAAAAATCCTTAATCCTATTTTAGTAATCGGTTATTAATATAATAGAAAATAATTTCTCTCAAATTCAACAAATATTTATTAAGAAACTACCATATGGTAGGCACTGGGGATACAATAGCAAATATTAAATAATTCTGACCTCTAAGGAGTCTTACCTGTTTCAGGAAAGACATAATATATATCCAAATACATATAGAAGTGATTTGGGTAAAAAGAGAGAATTCTGGGGGTGGGAGGGCATCAGTGCCCGGCATATATCTATTTAAAATAAATGCCAAATTATTTCTGGAGGAGGTGACACCTGATCTGAGCATTTTAACAAGTTAAGGATTTTGAGAGACAGAGGCATGAGGAGATGGTACATGAGCAATATAAAAGAGCAAATAAGCAAAGCTGGCAACTGATTGGATATGGGGAATGAGAGAAAAGGAAGAGTCAACCCAGGTTGGAAACCTATGTAGCTAAAAAATATAGTAATGTCCTCAACAGAAATAGCAAAATTTTGAGGAGGAATTTATTTAGAGGGAAAGGTGGTCCATTGTTGAGTTCAACATGTCAATAGGATGCCCAAGTAGAGATGTTCAGTAGACATTTGATAATGTAGAACTTCATAGAACAAATTAGGGGTAGAAATATAGATTAGGGAGGTATCTGTATGGAGATGATAATTGAAGCCATGGAATTTAAGGAGATGACTAATGGAGCGTTGAGAGAAGAGGCTCCCGGACAGAGCCTTGAGGGGCACCCATATTAGGAAACAAGACACAAACAAGATGGTACAGACAGTCAACAAACATTTGTTAAGCACCCACTATGTGCTAGGCACTATGCTAAGTGCTAAAGATACAAAGAAAGTCTAGAGACATCCATGGGCTTACAGTCTAATGGGGAGAAAACAAGATATAAAAGGAAGCTGAAAGTAGAAAGTGAGGAGGGCAGGAAGGGAAGGTGGCCAGCATGGAGCCCTGATAGAAAAGTCCAGAAGAGTGAAGCTAGGTGGGAAATGAGGAGGCTGGCCTTCCTTCTTAAATGGAGGTTCTGGAAGGACTCTCTAAGACTATAAATTATAGAGAAGGTGCTTATCAGTATTGGTAGAAGGAATTTCCTCTTTGGGAACTCCCAGTATCAATTAAATCACAGGTCTAATACAATTCACTCCAACCTAAGATTTTTTTTTAAAAAAAAGCCTATTTTTTTTCCTTCTATGTCAATGAGCTTATAATCTGCTAAAAAAAAAAACCCTGATATGTTTTGCATGGCCAGTTGTCATATCCTCCTCCTCATGAGTTATAGCTTATAAAGTTGATTTTTTAATGCAAATATAAGACCAAATTTATCCCTATTAAATTCTGTCTTACCAGATTGGGCTCATTTTTCTTGCCCATGAAGATCTTTTGGGGATAGTATTTCTGTGTTCTGACATGTCAGCTAGCTCCCTCAACTTTGTGTCATCTGCCAGCACTAAATAAACTGTGTCACACTAACATTTCAAGTTCTAAGCTAGGTTCAAGGCCATATTACTTGACATTAACTCTTAGTGTCTTCCATGATTTAATCAGAACCTAGTGTTGAGCTCCTGCCTCCACCTTGTTTCAGTCTAGCTTACTTGTAGGTATGTACTAAAGGAAAATATCCCAGCCACCCTAGGATACAAATGGATGCCTTGGCTGGTCTCAGGTACTCAGACCACATCCTCTTTGCCTTGGTATTCCCACTGTGCTTTTGTCCCTCACTCACTGATCTGCCTGAAAGAATGCAAGAGGCTTAAGGTTTGAAAACTGAGGTTTGGGAAATCATAAACTCCAGAGTTCTTTAGCAGCTATTGGACAAAACTCTTTATTTGATTTGTAGTCTAGTCTCCAGAGATTAAAATTGGGAGGTATTTGGAATGCTCATTATGAGTTGGAATGAGATTACTCATGGAGATCCCAAGTCCAATGGCCAGGAAGTTTACTCCAAAGAAAAGATTGTTGGAAGCTAATATGGAGAAACCTTCTCTTTGTGCATATGATTGAGAGTCTCTTGCTGTCAAGATGAGAGGCATCAAAGCCAAGACTCAGAGGAAACAAGACAAGAGAACTTAAGGGGATGTGTTTTTGCTGGTCTTAAGCAAGAATTTATTACTTTTTTTTAAAAGGACCACAATTAGAAGGAAAAAGAAGCCTAAAAGAGTTAAAAGAGCATGTCAATACTCATTCTTTCCTTGAGGAAGAATAGCCAAGAATTTCAGCAGAGGCAGGAGGTGAAGGAAGCAAGCAGTAACCAGAACAGTAATAGAGATTACACATCTGGCCAGTTGGTACCTAGCCAAACAGAATTGGGCAGACTCTAAGACTACCAAGAAGCAGGCTCGGATGGGGCCAAGTGATGTCACTAGAAGAAATTTATCAGTGCTGCAGTACTGAGTTGTTACTGGGTTATAGTACATGAGTTACCTACATGTGCCCTAGTCACACTTGTGTCTTACATGTGTGCCCCTGCACTTATGTGGCCTAAGTGTGTCCCACTGATGTTGTGTATAATTGTGGGAGAGCTATACTGTAAGCCTGAGGATTATAGGGGGAATATTTTGTTACTGCTTCTGTTACTGTGATATTTCACTGAATGCCTCCATTTTGAACTAAATGTGTTCTCTGGCTGACTATTAATGACCAACACCCTGGTAAGGGTTCTTCACCTGTGGTTTTATGGGATTTGGACATACAGAGTACATTGAACTTGCTGTAGCTGTCCCCCAAGGGAACTATTCCGTGAACTGGGGTAAGGGAGTACCCCTGGGTTCAGCTAATCAATAAGACATAGAAAGTACATAAACCCAGGAATCAGGAGCCCCCATTCTAGTATCAGCTCTGCCACTAACTAGCTCGATGACTTGGTCAAGTCACTCAACTTGCATGGGCTTTATTTCATTTAGAAATAAAATGGCCGGGTTGGTCTAGATAGATCATCTCCAACATCCCTTTTTACTCTAATATGCCAAGATAAATTGTTAAGATGCTCCAAGATCTGGGAAATTCATTGTCCCTTGGGTTGTCTTTGCCCTCCCCCTACTGGTTCTTTTGAGACTACCTGGAGAGTAGACTTATACCATGGAGAAGAAAAAGAACCTAAGCGTGGCTACACCAAGAGATTTATTTATATAGTCTAGAGTTAGGTCTCTGGTCAATTCTCTAACACTGAGAGGTCAAGTGTCTGGGACATGAGTTAGGAAATGCAAGATTGACTTGTTCTCATCTATGACCTCCCTCTCCCAATCTCCCTCATCTAATGAATGACCAAGTCCTGTTAATTCTATCTCTGTAAAGTCTATTGAACCTTTCTACTCTCACTGCTTAGACAACCATATTTCTGATCTTTTGTTCTCTGAAACCTACCTTCCAGTCTACCACCCTGAGATGCAGCTAAATTAACCCTCTAGATGCACATCTCTTCTTCCATCACTCTCCCACTCAAGATCTTCAATGGATTCTTATTTTCTATTGAATAACATCCAAACTCCTTAGCCTGCATTCAATGTTCCCCATAACCTGGATTCAAGCTCTCTCTAAAGGCATGCTATAGCCCCCCATGTCCTCCATGCTACTGTCAAACTGAACTCCTCACTGTTTTGCAGACAGGGCTTATGCCATCCTCACCCTGCATGTTACATCATTCTTCATATCTAAAATATCCTTCTCTTTTCATCTCAGCCTGTTAAAATCCTACCGTCCTTCAAGACCCAGGTAAAATGCTACCTTTTTCATTCCAACTATTCTACCCAGTCATAAAGTCTTTCTTTACACTGAATGCTGAAGGAATTCAGTTTGTACCTCTCAGAATCATAGCATTTCCAAGTTGGAAGGGAATCTCGAAGACCATCTAGACTTAAACTGCGCCTGAACAGGAATCCCTCTCCAGCATTCCCACTAATTAGTCATCCATTTTTGCTTGAAAAGACTCCACTGAGGGAGAGTCCACCCCCACCACCTCTTGCAAACCGCAAGTGCACGGTCAGCATCTCTGCATTTAATTTCTATTTAGCATCATAGTTATTTTGCATGCCTGTCTTCTCTCCCCTCCTTAGGCTCTGATCTCCTTAAGAATAAAGTTCAGGCATTACTTATCCCAGTATCTACCTCCTGCACCTGTCCCCTTCAGTCACTAATATGCTGCTTTACATGGAAATGTATGCTGAATGAATGAAAAATTAACGGATGGATGAACAGATGAAGGAATTTTGAATGGGAAATTGCTGTTCTTCAGGACTAGGGATTCTCTAGCTCAGCAAGTACAAGCAGATGACATTCTTCCTTGCCTTTAGAGATCTGAAAAATCCTGAAAGAAACTGGCTCCTTCCCATCTCAGCATATATGCTTACATTGCAGACCTGGGGCTGTTCAGAAGCTTCAAGGACATAGCAGGAGCCTTTGACTGAGACTACCTGGGAGAGGAAAAAGAGACTGACTTCCAAAAACTGGCTGGTCCTGCTCCTGAGCTGTGCCTTAGTTACAGACATCCTGGGAAGTGAGTTGTACCATTGACAGCGTCAAAGATAAAGGTGACCCTCAAAGAGCCTGAAGTACAAGGGGGGAGGGGGTGTCACACTAAACCCAGACCAAAGAAAAGCCATTGGGAGCAAATAAAAAGCTAGCGAATACAATGAGAGGTAGCCGTGTTGAAACGGTGCAGAACAAAGCAGTGCCCAGAAGGAAAGGACCGAGTGAAGGCACAGAGATAGGAACCAGTAAGTTGGTTGTGAGTAGGAAGGAGGTGGTAGCCAAGTAGGAATTATACTTCAAAACATCCTTATGGGATGATCTTTTTAATGCACAGATGAAAACATGAAGGTGCTGAAGAGGACAGAGACTAATAGAGTAGTTTAATTATTGCCTGTTTAATAGGAGTACTCAGTTGGTCAATAAGCATTGGTCAAGCTCTTATTCTGTTTGAGGCACTGTGCTAAGCAGTGGGGATACAAAAAAGGGAAAAACAGTGTCTGCTTTCTGGAAACTCACATTCTAATAGGGAGACAACAGGTAAACAGATATATGCGTGTACAGGATACATTCAGCATCAATGGGAAGTCACTTCCCATTTAGGGAAGACATTTGTTGGAGAGAGGTAAGGTGTAGGGGGTGGAGGCAGAAGACTGGGGAAGGTGTCTTGCAGAAGGTGAGATTTGACCTTAATCTTAAAGGAAACCAGGAGGGATAAGAAAAGAGGGGAAGCATTCCAGCTATGAGGGACCATCAGTGGAAAGGCATGGAGAGAGAGACAGAGAGAGACAGGAGTGGGGGGAAAAGGGGTTGGAAGGAACCTCAAGAAGGCTAGTGTGTCTGGATCACATTGTGCATGAAGGGAAGTAAAGTATAAGACCACCAGAAAAGTAGGAAGGGGTTAGTCTTTAAAAGGCTTTAAAAGCCAAACACAGAATAGAAACTGGACCTGGGATTTTATCATTATAAGGAGAGGTCCGCATAAAGAAATTGCCTCTACTATGTAAATCTGGTGTGGCTAGGTGACTCAGTGGATAGAGTGCTGGGCTTGGAGTCAGAAAGACCTGAGTTCAAATCTGACTTCAGACACTTACTAGCTGTATGATCCTGGGCAAGTCACTTAGTCCACCGGAGAAGGAAATGTTAAACTACTCCAGTATCTTTGCCAAGAAAACCCTATGGACAGTATTGGGGTGATATGGTCAATCACTGCTGAACAACAACAGTGTAAGTCTACAGGCCTTCTCTGAAACTTAAAGCCATAGATTTGCCCAGATCACTGAAAAGTTAAGAGACTTGGCCAGGTCACACGGCAGATATACATCAGAGGCAGAACTTTAACCTCTGTGTATACGTATATGTATTTATATATGCATGTTTACAGATATGTATGTGTGTATATGTATACATATATGTACATGTGTATATGTGTATATATATATAGTGTGTGTATGTGCATATATATAGTGTGTGTATGTGTATATATATAGTGTGTACATGTGTATATATATGTGTGTGTGTATATGTATGTGTGTGTATATATGTGTGTGTGTATATACGTGTGTGTGTATATATATGTATATATGTGTGTGTGTGTATACATATATATATATATATATGCCTTGTGGTCAAATCAAGAAGTATTTATTAAGCACTTCTGATGTGCCAGGCACAGTACCAAGCACTAACAAAACAAATATAAGCAGAAAGAAAGGCGGTCCCTGTTCTCAAGAAGCTTACATTTTGACCGATATGTCCCGAACCCCTAGAGTTGGAAGGCCGCTCAGAGACCAGCAGGTCCCACCCTTTTCTGAGTGGGAATGCCCTTGTCCACAATATAGGAGTCATATAGCCTCTGTTTAAAGACCTCCAGCGACAGGAAACTCATCGCCTCCCAAGGCAACCCAACTATCAAGATTTTTAAAAATTGGTCTGGAATCTATCTCTCTGTTACTTCTACCTCTTACTCCTATTTTTTCCCCTTGGGACCATAAAGATGAAAAGGAAGCTTCAAATAGGTAGATCATGATTATTGGGGCAGAAACGTAGCTCCTTGAGAGCAGGGGCTATCTTTTGTCTTTCTTGGCCTCCCCAGTGCCTGGCAAAGGTCGGTAAGCAAAAGATAACCCTTTTGCAGATACCTCTTTGTGTTGAATTGACTGGTCATCTCTTCTGGCAGCCCATTTGTTCTTTCCTCACTGTTTCTAACCATAAGCAGGTATGTCCAGGAGCTAACAGACCCTTAAAGCTCTAGGAGGGACGCAGGGTGACCGGCGCAGCCCTATAAGAAGGGGTAGACTAGGAAGAAACAAGAGTACCAAAGAACTAGCATTTCAGACCTCCCACACACTGCCCGTGATGGAAACTCTTATGTCAGAAACAAGGGGAGAGAGAGAAAGATAAAACAAAGAAAAAGACTAAGAAAATACCAAAGGACTCGGCTTCAGGGATCAGACCATTATCAGTTCAATCACACCTCCAATACACACTCAAAAGTTATCAGCCCTTGCCCAGCCTGCACAGCATTAGGACATGAGCCCTTAACCTGGCCCCACTGTGGACTGCAAGTAAACATTTGGCAGGCTACATCCAACCTTAGGGAATTCATTCCTTTTCTGTTTAGACTGTCCTAACCTCCTAAGCTTATTAAATATTGAATCTACTCTGAACACTGTGACCTTACATTCATGTCGGAGTTTCTGTATGTCCTATTTGGGAATCAGGGAGCATCAAGACGGATGACCCCACCTAAATTTTTTGTCTGTGGAGGGCCACACGCAGGCACCCGAGACTCCAAAGCGACATTGGAACTATGGTACAACGCATACTAACTGTGAAGCGATGATTTCTTTATCATAGTCCTTTAATAGTCTCTAAGGACAGTGATAAATGCCTGTCTCAGCATCAAATCACTTGGGTTGGTTAAACCAAAAGAAATTCACCAACTTCGAACAAATTTTTTCTTGTTGAAATTCAGACTCATTTGTAGGCCATCTTTTATAAAAATGAATGGTTCACACTCCTTCAAAGCTCTAAAAATGCCCCACTCATACTTGACAATTTGTTGACCCTGCAAGAATTAGATGCATCAATTGATACAGAAATATTATAATTTTACTTTGAAATAAAAAATTTCATCAACTAGCTATATTTTCTTTACTCTGTGGATTAAATAAAACAATAATAATTCATTGTGTCAATTGACGCAGCTTGGTCCTTCTAGTGTTAAGAGCCCCTCTACCTTCTCATCTCCAGATTTAGTAACCTGAAGGACTTCAACTTATCAATTAACTGGTCTTCCATATCTCCATGTTAGGACTCAAGGATGAAGGTCAAGAGTGACATGAACTTAGGGACAGTTGGGTGGCACAGTGGATAGAGCACTGGTCCAGGAGTCAGGAGGACCTGAGTTCAAATCTGGTCTCAGACCAAACACTTGACATAGACACTTACTAGCTGTGTGACCCTGGGCAAGTCACTTAACCCTAATTGCCTTGCCAAAAAAAAAAAAGACTGACATGAACTTGATTAGTGTAGGGGAAGGATTACTTCCTGAATCTAACAGACCATAATTATATGAATATATCCAAGGACCATATCCTAGATGGTTAGATGCTTTTAGTATAAACTTTACGACCATCAACAAAAGTAAATGTTCAAAATAAAAGGAGGAATTATGTGTAGGAATTTATTATTTTAATAAAATAAAACCAAAATAACAACAAAAAATTATTTTATTTTGTGATACTCCCCCCACCATGTCTGTCTGAAATCCCTTTACCTTTGTAATGTGTGTGTGTGTGTTCTGATTCTACTGATTGTACATTGCATCACCTCATGTAAATCTTTTTCATAGTCTAAAACTAGATTTTGTAGTTCATAATTTTCATTGTATAATGATTTAGTGTTCATAAGGCACTTTCTTCTCAATAGCCCTGTGAGATAAGTGGTACAAGTATTATTCCTATTTTACATATTAAGAAACTGAGACTTGTGGAAAGGAAGTGACTTACCCAAGGTCACCCAAGTAAAAACAGAGTTAGGACTTACTTAAACCAAGACACAGACTTTAAATCCAGTGTTCTTTCTACTATGTTATGCCACCCCTTTGCTTGAGACCTTCCATGATCTCTGTAACATTTTTCTTGGGCAATTGTGCTAAACTCGTCATTTCCACCATTGGTCATGTAGGCCCCATGTCAGAGGCCTCTCCTGATGTCAAGGTCCTGGGTACAATCTGAGGGCTTCTCTTCTATGGCCCCTTGTCTCTAGTCAGATAATCTGGGAGCTCCAGGATTTTTAAGCTGGTGCAAGTTTAGTGTGCAGTAGCAATGTGGTGTGACAGGCAAAAAAGCTAATATGAACTTTAGCTATATCGGAAGGTGTAATTCCAGAATTAGGGAGGTGACGGAAAATCTTACTATACTCTGACTCATCAGACTACATCTGGAATATTGTGTCCAGTTCTTGGCAACGCATTTTAAGAAGAACAATTGGTAAGCTAGAGAGTCCACAGGAATTCCCCTCAGAAACAGCCAAAGCCCCAAAATGAATTTTTTTCCATTTTTTGTTGGTGGAAACAAACAAGAATGACATTTGAGTCTGCAGAAAGTCACAATTTTCCTCAGACTCCCATCATTGTTCTCCCTAATCAGAAACTCTCTGTATATCAATTAAATTTCTATAAGAAATTGCATTGATCAAAATCAACATAAAATACGTCCAATTTTTAGGTTAAAAGTAATAGGGATAAATGTAAAGTTCAATGCACATTCAAAAACAGTTCCTGCAAAAATGACCTGTGCCATTTAAGAAGTTTCAAACTTCTTACTAGCTGTGTGACCCTGGGCAAGTCACTTAACCCCAATTACCTAAAAAAAAAAAAGAAGCTTCAAACTTAATATGAGCCAATGGTGTGATATGATTGATACATAATTAAATATTGTAATATGCCAGATAATAAATTAAATTGGCATTGGTCTCAGGGTGAATTGCCAAAAGCAATGAGTAGACGTTAAAGAGAAGTAGATTGCATTTCAATTTATATTTAATATATATTTAATATTTGTGTATTTTTAGTTAATAAGTGAGATATGTATATTTAGCTAATATATTTGTATATTTAATATTTGTGGTGGTTGTTGAGTTGTTTCAGTTGTGTCTGACCTTCCATGACCCCATTTGGGGTTTTCTTGGCAAAGATAGTGGAGTAGTTTGCCATGTCCTTCATCAGCTCATTTTACAGATGGGGAAACTGAGGCAAACGGGGTTAAGTGACTTGCCCAAGTCATGCAGCTGGTAAGTGTCTGAGGCTGGATTTGAACTCGGGTCCTCCTGACTCCAGGACCAGTGCTGTATGCACTGCACCACTTAGCTGCCTTGTATTTATTTATGAATATTTAATATTTAGAGCTGTCCAAAAGTGGAATAGGGATGGGAAGGGATAATCAGAAAGAAATGAAAGACCCCAGCCTCCCTGCCTTACTTTCGTGATGACTAATGACAATCTTTTGTTTACACGAAGATATTATCTTGAGACCCAGCTGCAGCACAGGGTGGTTTTACTACAGATCCAACTGTTATGGATATTTTCAAAAACTTCGAAGTTGGTCTGATGCTGAGGTAAAAAATTTGTGTCAATTAACAACAGCTTCTTCAGGGCTCTTTGGGACAGCTCCAGTCAATCCACCTCAAGCATCAGGTCCCCCAGAGGACCTTGAGGAAAAAAATGCAACATTGATGATGTGTGTTTCAATAGTTAGGTGGACAGAGGGCAGTGTTTGCAAAAGAAAGTGAGGATCAGAAACTATCAGAGCTGGAAAAGAGCTCAGAGGTAACTTAGCGCAGTCATCCCCTAAATACGAGTCCCTGCTCTGACATACCCAACTCATTATCCAACCTTTGCTTGAAAATGTCTGCTGATGAAGAAAATCCACTGGTTCCTAAGACAGACCACCCCACTTTGGAAGAGTTCTAGTTGTTGGGAATCTTTCCTTGCTTTAAGGCCACAACTCCAGTGTTGCAATTTCCAGTTTCCATTATTTTTAGTTTTGTCCAAGTCTTCCTTTCAGGCTTAATATCCCGTGATCATGAAGGTCCTTCACCATCCTGCTGCACCTTCCTCTGGACTCTCTAGCTTACCAATTGTTCTTCTTAAAATGCATCGCCAAGAATTGAACACAATATTCCAGATGTAGTCTGATGAGGCAGAGTATAGTAAGATTGTCCATCACCTCCTTAGTTCTAGAATTACACCTTCTGATATAGCTAAAGTTCACATTAGATTTTTTGCCTGTCACATCACATTGCTGCTTTACACTAAACTTGCACCAGGCTAAAATTCCCAGCCCTTCTTCAGAAAACTTGCTATCTAGTCAGATTTCCATCATTTATTTGTAGTGCTGATTTTTCAGCTCGAGGGTAAGACTTGATATTTATTCCTATTAAATTTCATCAGCCCACTGTTCTAGCCTATCAGTGTCTTTTTTGGGTCTTGAACTTGTCATCATTCCTGTTGACTATTCCTTTCAGCTCTGTGTCATCTACGAATTTGATAAGCATGCCACCTAAGCCTTTATTTGAGTCACTAATAAAAAATGTTAACTAGCACAAGGCCAAGTCCAGGCCCTCAAACACTCCTCTGGAGACATCCCCCAAAACTGACATTGAAACTCTTTGGGCCAGGGCATTAAGCCAGCTTGAATCAACTCAACAGTATTATTAGTGCCACCCTAGTCCATCTCTCTCCATCATGGACACAAAACCATCCAACTTTTCCAAAAGCTTTACTAAGATCTAAGTAACTTGTGTCACAGTATTCTCTTGATCTACCACTTCTAGAAAAGAAAATGGGGTTAGTACAAGACTTGTTCTTTAAGAAGCCACGTTGGCTTCTCATAATGTTCACTATTCTCTCTAGCAATTTTGCTAGGAAATGAAGTCAAGTTCACTGGTTTACAGTTTACAGACTCCTTTCTAGTCCATTTTTTTAAAAAGTCAGGACAGAGTTTGGCCTTCTCCAGTTCAGAAGCCTGTTTCCACCATTCTTTGATCTTTTACAGATGGTTCACGGTGGCTCAGAAAGTGCATGCATCAGGCCTTTCAATGCTTTGGGATATAATTCATCTGAGCCTTCTGACTTGGAATTGTGAAAGGCAGATAGGTTCATTGTTATTCAGGCATTTTCAGTCTTGCCCGACTCTTAGTGGCCCCATTTGGGGTTTTCTTGGCAAAGATGCTGGAGTGGTTTGCTATTCTCTTCTCCAGCTCATTTTACAGATGAGGAAGCTGAGGCAAACAGTTAAGTGACTTGGCCAGGGTCACACAGTAAGTGTTTGAGGCTGAATTTGAACTCAGGTCCATCCACTATAGCGCCACCTAGCTTGCCCAAAAAGGTAGACAGGTGTTCTCTTACTACTTTCTTATTTTATACTTTCCATTCTAAAAATAGTTCGCCTTTGCAGAGAAAACAAAAGCAAAATAATAATTAAGCATCTCTGTCATCCATTATCTTTATCCCATCTATACCAAATAGGAATCTTGTCCTTTCTTTGAGACTTCACCTTTTCCAAATAATTTTTTTTTAAAAAAGACCTTTTTTGTTTTTAATCTTTTCTTAACACCTCAAGTTATTCTGAGTTTTTTTTAACTACTCATACTGTTCTTACTGGGCCATGCCACAGTTTTCAACATGAGATTGTTCTTGGGTATATCCACACTAGTCTCTCAAAACAACACCCCTTAATCAGAATTGTTTCTCTACATATCTTTAGAATTTCAGTTTAAAAAATTTTCCCATCGCTACTGGGTTGACATCCCTCCAACCCAGATTGGCTGCATGACCTCGGTCTAGTCACACACACACACACCCCTTGAGGGTTTTCTAGTGCCCCTAGGTAACTCTCTACAGTTATGAGTTCTATGGGTGAATTACATCAATAAAAGGAGTTTCTGCTTTTCATCAATGAAATCACAGATATGAATCAAACTGGTCAACTAGGATATGTGCATGTACCCAAAGAAGAGAAATCAATTGTTTTCTATATTCTGCAGTCTTTAGGGCACATGGAATTTCATAAATGATCTGTTATTCAGGATAAAAAAAAAACATTGCATCTTTAGTATGGCTACTTCTTCCACCACCATAGACACCAAGTATCTACATGTTAGCAGATGGTAACTTGTTACTATGGCCAAAAGTCATGGTCAGCTTCCTGGTGAGGAGAATTATCTGACTTGGCCATGACAAAGCTGTTGGCTGAGCTCCAATGAACATGATTTGTCCATTTGTACAAAGCACAGCTTTGTAGGAGTGAGATCTAGGATAAAGGCAAAAATACACAGGATTATAGGGTATATGAGTTTAATTGCCCAAAGAGGTTTTTAAAGCTGTAACACAGATACAAATTACACATCAGCCCTAGCTCTAGCTAAATTGGGGAAATGCTCTCTATTTCAAGTTCAAAGTCCACCACTACTGAGGAACAACAGAGAATAACAGACAAATATTTGTCCTAGATATACATTTCTTAAAGGCACCTGAAAATATGGCAGCCCACATTGTGCTCTTAACCATGGTATGAGAGGATATCTCTATTCTCCTGGTAGGTCCAACCATCCATTCTGATAGCATTCCCTCAGGTAGCTAGCACCTTTATCTTCTCTCAAGCTCAAGGTCATTTTTTGCTGATGATTCTGGTAAATCCTAAATTTCCTGACTGAGGGTTTATATATGAGTTAAAACTACTGGGACACAGCTCCCTGGCTAGGAGCCTGGGATTACAGTGATGACTGACGGAAGTTCCCCTTGCTTGCAGCTGGAGTATCAGGCCTTTGGGAAAGGGGCCCACCTGGCCTCTCTGCTGGATCAAAAGGAAGCCAAGGTCATAGCCAAGTACATCTGGAGCTATCAGCGAAACCAGCCTATCTGGATTGGCCTCAATGACCGACCCCCAAAAGGTAATCTTCGCAGGGGATTTTACATTGCCTTCTTAGAAATAGCTTAAATCCTCCATCTGGGAATTGGCCTGCTTTCTTGATGAGAAGGTGAATAACCATCATTTACCTTTGCAAGTTTGCAGAGGTATTCTGGTAAAAGATTAACCATCAGCCCTTGAGAAGGCAAAAATAAATAAATAAATAAATGAAAACACCCACAAGGTACTTTTGAGTTAAATCCTCACTCTTGAGTAGACAATCAATAAAATGATAAAAACCAGCCCTGATCCATCTGCTGATTCTGGGGTGTAAAGGCTCTTTGAAAATTTAACAAACTTTGAGCTGGCTCCAGCACACTCCTAGTAATGCAATATTTCGTGTAGAGTATAATGAGTTGGTTGCCACTGCCCATGTACGGGGAGCTCACCAAACTCTGGGCAGGAATAGTAGGTTGTAAGTAGAATGTGAACTCTTTGAGGGTGGGGATTATTTTAGTTTTGTCTTTATAGTCTCAGGGTTAGGGTCTAGTACCTAAAAAGTGCTCACTCGGTGCTCAGTCCTGTCCGCCTCTTCATGACCCCATTTGGGGTTTCATGGTTTACCATTTCCTTCTCCAGCTCTTTCAACAGATGAGGAGCTGAGGCAAATAGGGTTAAGTGACAGCTAGGACCAGATTTGAAGTGAGGAAGAGGAATGTTCTTGACTCCAGACCCTGCACCCTATCCACCACCCCACCTAGCTGTCCCAATACTTAATGGTTATTTATTATTTGAATTGAATTAGCCCCAGGGGTAAGGTTCTGCTACAGTCCAGCATAATTTAGTGCTTTAGAGGAGGGCTGGTGACTGGACATGATGCTTCTGAGTTCAGGGTCTCATTACCTCTTGGAGGTCAAGGTTTCCATGACACACACACACAAAAGCTTGCATACACAGACATACATAAAGATTTCACTCTCCTTTTTCATTGACTCACTATATCCTAGAAACTCTGCTAAGGACTAAGTATACTAAGAAAAAGCAAAAAGCATCTGCCTTCAAAGACCTTACATTCTCATGGGGGGAGACAGCATGGCTAAATCAGAGCGTCGCAACACGTAACAATGAGACACAGCTTGGTCGTGTAGGATTCAAAATCAGATTTTCCTGATTTCGAGCCCCGCGCTGTATCCACTGTGCCACCGAGCCGCTCCGACAAGAAGTCAGTCGATCAATAAATATTTTATTGAGAGCCTCCTATGTGCCAGGCACTGTGCTAAGAACAGGTTTTACAAAGAGGCAAAAGACAGTCCCGGGCCCTAAAGAAGGTTGACAGCCTCTTAGAGGAGGTGTTGCTTGCAACTGAAGTGGGGAGAAAAATATGATCCAGCCTTTTCTTTAAAAAGACAAGAAAAGAAAAAGGAGGGAGAGATGAGCTATGTAAAGGCTTATGAGATGCTGCGTATGCTTGGGTTCCAGATGGGATGTAGTCAATAACACAGCTTTTCATTGAAAATTCACATGCTCCTGGTTCAATGCTCCACTGTAGAAATTGTATGTGTAACTTGTAGTCATTTGTATAAGACTCTTCTCATTTCTGGAGAGTGATTACTCAATGTTGCCCATTTGCCTGAGGGCTGGAGCTGCTAAGAGTTTGAGAGAAGGGAGATCCTGGTCTTCTGACTTTTAGCTTCCAGATAGAAGACAGGAAGTTCTAGACTCTCTTCAGGTCCCTGAAGGGAGAGAGACCCTGGGAAGAAGCTGACATGTAGCCTTTGAACCATAGGTTACAGATGTGAATGGTTGGGACCGAGATCTGGGAGATGGAGGAGGGAGGATGCTTTACACATATTATCTTATTTCTCATCACAACACCCCTGGCAGGCTGGAGCTATTATTATCCATATTTTATAGTTGAGGAAACTGAGGCAGACAATGTTAAGTCACTTGCCCAGAGTCACTCAGCTAATAAGTATCCCAGACTAGATTTGAAGCCAGCTCTTGGTGACTCAAGCCCAGCAGGCTATCCACCAGCACTGTTCCTGGAGTCGGGAAGGCCTGAGTTCAAATTCAGCCTCAGACACTTACCAGCTATGTGACCTTGGGCAGTCACTTAGCCCTGTTTGCCTCAGTTTCCTCATCTGTCAAATGAACTGGAAAAGGGAATGGCAAACCACATCCTTTAGCTGCCTAGGGAAGACCTGAGAATAGTGGAAGGAATCAGAAGAAAGAAAGAAGATGAAAATGCAAGAAGGGTATTGATTTATAGAACAATGTACCTGAGGAGGCAGGCAAGGATGGGGCCCCAGGGCATGTATGGAAGGATTAGTCTTGGCAAAGACACAAATCATTTCATTCTGAGATAGGAAAGAAGGCCAAAATGTCTGAAGACAGAGGAAGGAGCGTGTTCTCATGTAAATGTTTCTTTCTTTATACCTGTTGTTTGCAGAACAACAATTGGAAATGGATTGATGGAAACTCCTTTCTCTTCAGAGCCTGGTCTAACGAGTCTCACTATGGAAATATGGCCTGTGGGGAGATGGCTTATCACAGTAGCAAGTACTGATACATCACCCAGATTGCCTTTTCACAGATGTTAGAGTTCTTCCCTTTGGGCAGCTAGGTGATATGTATAGACCACTAGGCTTGGAATCAAGAAGACTCATCCTCATGAGTTCAAATCTGGCCTTAGACATTTACCAGTTGTGTGACTCTGGGCAAGTCACTTAACCCTGTTTGCCTCAGTTTCCCCATCAGTAAAATGAGCTGGAGAAGGAAATGGCAAACCACTTCAGTATCTTTGCCCAGAAAACCTCAAATGGGGTAACAAAAAGTTGGATGCAACTGGAAAATAACTGAAAAACAAGCAACAATTATGTGGCAGCTAGGTAGCACCATAGTGCATAGAGTGCCAGGCCTAGAGTCAGGAATTCTCATCTTCCAGAGTTCAAATGCAGCCTCAGATGCTTACTAGCTGTGTGACCTTGGGCAAGTTGCTTAACCTTGTTTGCCTCAGTTTCCCCATCTGTAAAATGAGCTGGAGAAGGAAATGGCAAACCACTTCAGCGTCTCTGCCAAGAAAACCTCAGATGGGTCACGAAGAGTCAGACACGACTGAAATGATTGAACAACAAAACTAAAAGTACTTTCCTTACTAAAAATGAACAGTGGGAAGCATCCCAAAACCCCTGCACTTGGGCACGCACACAAACACACAGTCTCCAACACACACCCACACACCAGTCCTCTGATATCCACCTCTTAACCATTGACAACACTGAGATTCCATTGTTCTCACCCCCATCTTCCTAAACAGAGTTAGAGACTGAACCTACCATGCCGTTAGTATAGAGAACTCCCCCTTATCAATGCAGTTGAGTTACTTCTCTGCAACTTCAAAGTCTAAGAGGTTGCTTGGAGAGGTTCAATGATTCATCTCAGGTCACAGTCTGTATAGATCAGAGATAAAACTTGAACCCAGCTCTTCCTGGCTTTGAAGATAACTCTTTTCTACTCTATCATGCTTCTTCTCTTTAACTCAGTGAGGTCTAGATGGTGTAATGGGTAGACATCTGGCCCCAAAGTCACGAATAGCCAAGTTTTGCTTCTGGCATATACTGGCTGTGTAACCTGGTGAATGACTACCTCTCAGCTCTCCAGGCCCACAGTGTCAAAGTCCAAGAGAAACTAATCCACACATAATTATCCCTGCAGCAACGCATTAACCATGTATTTAAAATAAAATATTGTCTATGTTCCTATTGCATTTTTATTTTGTTAATATTCCTTAATTACATTTTAATCTATTTTGAGCTGCCCTTGGAAGTTTTATGGGCCATATTCAACACCTCTGCTTAAGACAACTCTCTAAGTCAACTAGAAATTGGAAGGAATTGCCCCCATGCATTAGCAGAAGGAGTTTTGTCATTCCCAGGGGAATTTTTTCAATACCTCTGGAATCACATGTCTAGTTCCTATCATATCCCATAAGCCTCTAAGTATTCTTAGCTATAATAGAATCAGAGAATCAGAGAGTTAGAAGGTCCAACCTCCTTCCCACAAAAGGAATCTCAACTAAAGCATTCTTGAGAGAGTCATCCAACTTCTTTCTACTTGAACAACTTCAGTTATGGGGGATTAACTATTCCCCTCAGGAAGTCTGTTCTATTGTTGGACCATTCTAAAACAGTTTTTTTAAAAAAAATCTTTTTTTATTGAGCTGAAATCTGTGCTTTCTAATTTCCACCTATTAATTCAAGAGATTGAATCACCTCATAGAGACAGAAGGAACCTAAAGAAGTGATTTCATCTAACTCCACTATTTTAGGTATGAGGAAATTAAAACTCTATAAAGCAAATGAATGATTCTCTCAGGGTCACACAGCAAGTGAGAAACAGCCAGGACTCACACACAAATTTTCTGAGATAAGCACAGTGTTCTTTCTCTTTTTTAAAGTGTGGTAGTTCACTTTAATTAAATTTTTTTTCAATTAGCTGGCATTTATTTTCTCTCCCTCTCATTCCATTCCCAAAACAAACAAACAAAAACCCTTTATAGCAGATATGCATAGTCAAACAAAATAAATTCCTGCTGTTTCGTTCTATGCCCTGAGTCTTTTCTGTCCTTTCTATCGGAAGTAGGGTAGTATATTTCGTCACCAGTCCTCTGGAATCCTGGTTGGTCATTGCACTGATCAGAATTCCTAAGTCTTTCAAAATCATTTGTCTTTGTGGTGTTGTTATTATTTTATAAATTATTCTCCTGGTTCTGATTATTTTACCCTATATCATTTCATAGAAGTCTTCCCTGGTTACTCTGAAACTGTCCAACATCACTGTATTCCATTATTTCCATATCCCATAATGTGTTCAACCATTCCCCAATTGATGGGCATCCCCTTACTTTCCAGTTCTTTGCCACTACAAAAAGACTGTCTATCTCGCTACATTATTGTCGCCTCCCTTTCCTAGAACACTAAACACCTAAATCTTTCCTGTAAATCAACATAAAAGATTTCATCCCTCCACACATCTTCCCTTAAATTGGAAAACATGTGCATACCCTCAAGTTTTTGCCTTACCAATGGTGGTGGCCGTATAGACGGTAGAACAGTGGTGACATGGGCAAGGTGCTGATGATCCACAAATGTTCTGTAAGCCTAGAGAGTCTTATTTCACTGTCCTCTGGATCCGCAGGTCATAGTGGTGACCAGAAAAGACTTCTTTGAATGGAATTGAGACTCTTTTCCTTTTGTTTCCCACCAAACTAAAACATCACTGAGCTCACTATCTAAAATTACTAGATCGATCATCTTTCAGTATTATGAGATTTTTTTTAAATAATTGAGGTTATATTAA
Source organism: Phascolarctos cinereus (assembly GCF_003287225.1). Taxonomy (NCBI): domain Eukaryota; kingdom Metazoa; phylum Chordata; class Mammalia; order Diprotodontia; family Phascolarctidae; genus Phascolarctos; species Phascolarctos cinereus. The sequence goes on along the minus strand of NW_027555958.1, from coordinate 47,517,535 downwards.
TGAGACATCAAAACAACTCATCTTTTTTTTTTGTTAGAGGGGAGAAGTAGCATAAACGAAAGTCTAATTGACTGCTTATTTCAGTCAGTATTTAAATGTAGTTGGAGACCCAAACTCAGCATCTGTCCCCGTGGACCAGTGGTATCCCCCCAAAAATATGTGAGATGCTTCCACTGGTTGGACAAAAGACAGGGCTTTGTGGTCACTTAGCAATCAATAGAGAGCAGAACTGAGATTTCTGAGATTTTTCTCTCCACTCGTGAGGAAATACGGGTTCATCTTTCAGTGGTGGGAATCACTATCCCTATCAGTTGTCTCTAGTTCCCTAACTTACTAAAAAAAAAACCATACTAAAAAAGAAGGGCCAAGGGGATGCTGGTTACCCTTACTGGGGATTTGACAGTGGGTTTAAGGCAGAGGAAAAAAGGCGTGTTTCCATATTTTTGCAGATTTCTTAACCTGGGATGAGGATGACTGCAGCAAGAGTCGACACTTTGTATGCAAGTACCAACCCTAGAAGCAAGGCTAAGTCCCCACACCAGCCACAGGCATTTTCCTTTTTCATCTCTATCCCAATGGGAAAATCCCATGAGCTACTGGAAAGAATTTTCCCTCTTCAGCCCTTCTCCACCAGTTTTTATCAGCAATGTATCAACAATGGAGTCAACTGATTTCTGAAGCGTTAACTTTTCAAGTGTTCTCCCCTTCCCTCCCTCCTCCCTGTCCTTGGGCAGACTGAAGACAGGAACAGGAGGAGGGACATCACCCCCAAATGATGGAGGATCTCTGTGACTTTAAGAGGTGGGAGATGGAGGGGTAGGGAGAAAAGCAAGTTTTCTCAGCACATGGGCTAGCTGCTTGCCCCAGCTCCGTGGGATCTTCCTTCTCCAGGTTCGTTTACCCTGACCCTTGTAACTCCGACGTAGCCTCCCAACTCTTGCCAGGAGGATATGTGTCCAGGGCAAAGTACAGTCTGTCTTCCAACAGGCTAGGTCTAGGTCATGAGCTCTTCTGTTCCCTTTTAATAAATAGCCGTGTGCACAAAAAAACAGCTTTGTTTCATTTGGGGCTGCTGAGGGTTCAAAGACCACATTCAGACTTTTTCTCTACAATTCTTTCCTCATAGATCCTCTGTCCCACTTCATAATGGCCATCTCTGAGGTACCTAGATATATAGGTGGGCCGTTTCCTTCATTTGGATGAGAGGTCCTTGAAAGCAGGGACGGTTTTATTTATGTCTTTCTATTGTTGGCATCTGACGTGGTGTCTGGCCCATAGTAAGTACTTAATTAATACTTCACGACTGATTAATTACCAAAATCCTTTCTGGTTCTAACATTCTAGGACTCTACTGGTCTAGGTAACATAAAGGTGGTGGTTGATCAGGATTTTAAAATTCTTTCAAGTTTTTAAGTTATTTAGAGGAAATGAGTTTAGTTTGCTAAAACTTCTCTCCCAGCTTTCCTCTGTGCATTGACTAGAAATAATCCCACTTGGTACTCAATTTGGTTAGAGAATTTTAGAACTGGAAGAACACTTTATTGCAGGGCCCGAACAATATTAGGACTTGAAAGAGCATAAGAATTAGATTGCCTCATTTGAATCATCTCAGCTGGAAGGACCTTGTAGTTACTTAAATTTTTTTTTCTACATCACTCATAATTATTTCTGATGTCCCGTTTGTAGAAAATTCCTATATTAGGCCTGACATAGTTCAGCTTCAAACCCAGTTTTGTCCTCCTGGAGATGAATGAAATCTCCTGTCTACCATTTTAGCTCATACTCCAATCAACCAACAAGCATTTCCAAGGGCCTACTATTTGTGTCAGGCACTGGATGCTAGGGATACAAAGCAAAGTCTCTATCTTCAAGGAATTTGCATTCTATATGCATATAAAAATTGCTGGTGACTCCTCTCCACTAGCATTCCCTTGTGTTTATTTTAATTAATTAATTGAATTTTTTACTTGAAATTAAAATTAAAATTTTTTAATTTAAAATTAGTTAAATTTTAATTAAAATCTAATCTAAAAAATCTAAAATCTAAGCAATCTAAATCTAAAATAAATCTAAAAATCTAAAATTTAATTATTTTTAAATTAAAATTTTAATTGATTAATTAAAATAAACACAAGGGAATGCTAGTGGAGAGGAGTCCCCAGCAATTGGAAGATTCAAGAAATGCTTGTGTCGTGGGTTAGAACTGGAACTGGGTTTTGAAAGAAGCTTGGGATTGTAAGAGATAGAGGTGTGGCATACATTTCAGAGTTGGGGGGACTCTAGGCGAGGGTATGAAGGAGGGAAATGGGACATACACTGTTCTACACCCAATTCTGCCCTCTGTCCAGACACACAAAAAAAATATCGCTGTTGGAATGGCACTTGATCCAAGTTGGAGTGCTTTCCCTGAGCTAGATGGCACAATAGAGTGCTGAACCTGGAAATGAGAGCTGGGTTTGTATCCTGCCTCGGACACTTTCCTAGTTGTGTGACACTGGGCAAGTCACTGTAACTTCCACTTGCCTCAGTTTCCTGATCTGTAAAATGGGGATAATAATAGCCCCTGTCTCCTAGGGTTATTGTAAGGATTAGATGAGGTAACACAGGGAAAGTGCTTTTCAAACCTTAAAGTCCTAGAAAAATGCAAGCTATTACTATTATGTTGGAATCATTGTTTCACCACTCAAGAAGAAATTCAGAACGCTACTGCCTTTGGTCTAAATTAATGGTTTGCTTATCCAGAAAGAGAGACACATTCTCCCATCTCACAAATTTCTGATAATCCACACTGAGGCCACATAGCACAGAGATTCAGGCTGGCATTATCCCAAAAAAATGTTGCAATAACCTTCACAGTAACTCAGTGCCCTTAGAATGGATTTCAATATTGCTTTTCTAAGCAGGAAACAATACAATGAATCTGCCTTAAGATCCCGGTACGGTTTGGAAAATGGAGATAGAAATGACTCCATGGAGATGCACTGGTAGCCAAGAACAGACATAATCTTGTGCCATCGACTGAAAAGGTCCTTCCTCTGTTCCTGAGCAGGTCACAGTCAGAACCTGGCACCTCAGTGGAGAGCCCAAGGAGGTACATTGAGTTATTGTTCTATTCACAATTGATCCTCATCCATCAATCAATAAGTACTGATCAAATAAGTCTCAGTCAACACTATTAAGTGTGTCATCCCTTTAACAAAACAAGTATTTACTGAACACTGTCTGTATGTCCAGAAACAACCAGAGTCGTCTCAGCTAGGGAAACGTCAAAGATCGGTGGAATTGCCAACAGACAGTCCTTTCTTAAGGGCTATGTTATTCAGTCATTTCAGTTGGGTCTGACTCTGTGACCTGATCTGGGGTTTTCTTAGCAAAGATGTTGAAGTGCTTTGCCATTTCCTTCACCATCTCATTTGACAGATGAGGAAATTGAGGCAAATAGGGTTAAATGACTTGTCCAAGGTCATACAGCTAGTAAATGTCTGAGGACAGATTTGAACTCAGGAAGATTGTTCTTGACTCCAGACCAGGCATTCTATTCACTCTGACACCTAGCTGCCCTATCTTAAGGACTGTAGGAAACATCATCACTAGGACAGATGAACAAATTCAGGTGATAATAAAAATATAAGAAATATAATTTTAAAATAAAGTAAAAAGCGCACAGCACAGAACAAAGAAAACTACTAAGAAAGCAAAGCTGAGCAGCTTTGAAAACAATGTGTGGTATTTATTACATAGGTTTTCTTGAAATGGAAAATTATTGCTTTATATTAAATCCTCTCTTATGGTCTTCTGTGTACATGGCAGTTTTTTTTTCTTTTCTCATTTTATATTTAAATTTAAAATAAAAAAATTACAAAAGAAATTCAGATTATAATAGACTCAGGACTTCTTGCTATTTTTCCTGGCCGGTTTACACATTCCCAAACCAATATCCAGAAAGAGGTTGCATGGACCAGGTCAAGTATCACAGCTCACTCTCAAGACTAAATAAAGCAGATTATGAATCATGGACTAACCTGGTTAGAATTCTGTCAAAGGAAGACTTGAAGTCCCAAAGAAAAGCTGTATGAGCTATCACAAACTATGCAAGCTGGGGAACAATTGAACAGATTGTGTATCTTGTTCAAAATGGGATTCTGGAATCTTCAATCAACCTTTGATCTGTGAAAGGCAACAAAGAGGCCCTGGTTATTCGGAATACAATTTCAACTATTTTCCTGGCTGCTGAATGAGGGGTAAGGGTGAGGGGAGGGGTCGGAGCAGGCCCAATCCCAGGCCTGGCCCTAACACTGGTCTCATGAGGCAACCAAAGTGCAGCTCTGGTCTCCTGCAGGGCCGGGCAGCTCCCTGGAGCAGCTGGTGTGGCAGGCTGGACCCCCTTCCAGACAGGCCACTCATGACCACCGCCCTTCTGCCCCCAGCAACCACAGGCCCTACAGAGGATGGGGCAGGAGGGCCAGAAGGAAATCCTAGTGGCACCAGCCCAGGAACTTCACAAAAGGAAATTCAGCATAGTCAAGAAATCCTCAGTATTCTCAAGGAATTTGACTGTGTACTCGCAGAAACTTTCTGGGTGGCTTATCCCAGAGCCAGCTAAGAAGAATCTCCTCATAATGATGGAGGAGGCCCATATCTACTCAGAGCCTTTTGGAGTGCTCTTACTTATTAAGGCTTGGAATTTCCCATTTATCCTAAATATCCAGCCATTCTTAGGAGCCATGACAGCAGGAAACGCTATCTTAGTCAAGCCAGCAAAATGAAATGAAAGGACGGCCACACTCTTGGCCACAGTCAAGTGTTTAGACAAGGAGCCATACTCTGTTATTAATGGTGACACTGAAGAAACCAGGGAACTTCTGAAACAAAGATTTGACCTTATTCTCTCTACTGGAAGTGCCAGAGTCAGGAAGATTATCGTGGAAGCTGCCACCAAGCATTTGACCCCGGTGAGTCTGGAGCTTAAAGGAAAGGGTCCATATTACATCTTGATGTTTGGTCACAGACATGTCACCTGGGGGACATCTGTGAATTGTGGTCATTGGTTCAGGCTACATTCTCTGGGAGCCATCCCTCCAAAGTCAGATTGTGGAGAAGATTAAGGAAACTGTGAAGAAATTCTATGATGAAGAAATAAAAAAAAGTCTGCTGGTTATGAAAGGAAAATCAACCTTCCTCACCTTAAAAAGGTAACAAATTTACTTGAAGAACAAAAGCCTTTGGAGAGGAGACACAATACATGTTCCCCCAACTATTCTTAGCAACGTCAATCCCAATTCCAAGGTGACACAAGAAGAGATTTTTGATTCTGTGCTTCCAATGATGCCCGTGAAAAACGCGGAGGAAGCAATGCGGTTCATAAACCAGAGAGAAAAACCCCTGGTCCTGCATGTGTTTTCTAATAACAAGATTAAAAGAATGATAGACTCAGACCGCATACTTGACACTTACTAGCTGTGTGACCCTGGTCAACTCGCTTAACCCCGATTGCCTCACCAAAAAGAAAAAAAGGGAAAGAAAAAAAAAAGAAACAATTATTTTTTAAAGATGATAGCGAAAACCTCCAGGAGTGGGTTTACATCCCAGCAACGATGTCATCATGCATTTACTCTCAGCTGTTTGCCCTTTGGAGGAGTTGGGAATAGTGGGATGGGTGCATATCATGGAAAATGCACACCATCTCCCACTAATGATCATGGCTAACAAAGAGTTTAAAGGTGCCAATAAGCTCAGATGGCCCCAAATAGCCAGTCCAAGGTAGAATGGGCAAACTTCTGACTCTTGAAATTCTTCTAAAAAGGCGGAATTGGTCTCTTCTTACTGGCTTTTCTGGGCGGCCTAAGATGTCACTGTCAAATTTCATCACTACTAAAGGTGACTTAGGTTCAACTTGCAAGTTGTCTTTACTGGATTTCTACTTTAGTTATAAAATGATTCCTGTTAAAAATAGGAATACAGTGTAAAGGTTAACCTTAGAGGAGGCTGCCATTTACTTCTCTAAAAACCTGCCATTTCAACCATATCTCCGAACCTCTTCTAGCAACAAGGTCATTTGAGGTGAATGATTCAGACTGAGTTTGTTACAGATTGAATGACGGAGGAGAAAGAAATGCTTTAGTTGGGACTCTTTGCTTCCTGACCTCTTCCCCCTTCAACCCTGCACCCACTCTCAGGCTGCCTTGGAACATAAAGGGGGTAGGGGGCAGGGTGTAAGCAGGGCCTTTGAAAGAGTTCCTCAGTTACTGAGAGCTTTTCATGGCCCTGTAGACCTTGAGTATGGGCACGGAAATCGGTCTTCTCCAGTATAGCTCAGAAGAGAAGCATTCTTAGATCAGTGTCTTATAACACCACCCGATACCAGGTTAGATGAGGGGCACAGAATCTTCCCCTTTGCCACATTCTTGTTTGAGGGAATTAGAACTGCAGGCATTAGAAAGGCCCAGGGAGATGCAGGCAACTTTTAAAGAACTCAGTCAGTGAGGAGTTTCTCCCCATTTTCAAATTGAAAATGTTAAATCAATGGTGTCTCAAGAGAGGAGTGAAATTTTCCTTAGAGGCTTACTTCCTTGACAACTTTGCTGGAATGAATCTGTTGAGAGGTAAATATAATTTGCTCCTAAAGTTTCATGCACTCCAAGTAATCGTTATCTTGCTTTAGGGAATGGAATTGGTTGATTAAACAGTGACTTTTAGCCAATGATGACTTTTAGTCATTATCTGAAAAATGTTAGGTGTGGAATTTAAAACTATTTTGATGTAGCATATCACAAGTATGTGCTACATTTGCCTTTTTAATAAAACTAAACAGCTTCTTGGTTACTAACATGACAGTTTTTAAAGCTTTATTATGATTAATAAAATTGAAATGAGTTTTAAAAAAAGAAAAAGAAAAAACTAAATGAAGCTAAAACACTGAAAAATGTGGGGGATTAGACAGAATTAAAGCTCTCTAGTCCCATAAAAATGAAATGGTACCAAATGCTGCCTAAAACTCAGGAAAATATATCTCTGCAGAGGAAAATGGTCAAAATATTGTACCAGAATCTTCCTCTCATAGCTATACCTTCTGGATTCAAGATGGCACAGCTGGGACCTTTAAATTTAGATTTCACAGTCAAACCCTCAAGTCTTGTCCAGCTTGTTCTTGGTATAATTGTGTCTTACTGTCTCTCCACTAAGATCTTTTTTTAAAGAAATACACCTTTTAATATTTATAGCAGCTTTTTTTGCGGTGGCAAAGAATTGGAAATTGAGGGGATGCCCATAAATTGGGGAATGGCTGAACAAGCTGTGGTATATAAATATAATGGAATACTGTGGTGCTATAAGAAATGATGAGCAGGCAGATTTCAGAAAAAACTAGAAAGACTTGTATGGACTGATGCAAAGTGAAGTGAGCAGAACCAGGAGAATGTTGTACACAGTAACACCCACGTTGTGTGATGACTAACTTTGATAGACTTAGCTCTTTTCAGCAATGCAAGGATCTAAGACAACTCCAAAAGACTCACAATGGAAAATGCTATCCACATCCAGAGAAAGAACTATGGAGTCTCAATGCAGATCGAAGCATACTATTTGCTCTTTTTTTTTCTTGTTTCGTTTTGTTTCCTCTTTCTTGTGGTTCCTTCTATAGGTTCTAATTCTTCCTTACAACATGACTAATGTGAAAATATGTTTAATAGGAATGTATACGTAAAGCCTATATCAGATTGCATGCCGTCTTGGGGAGGGGAGGAGGGAGGGAGGGGGAGTAAAATTTAAAACTCAAAAGCTTATGAAAGTGATTGTTGATAAATCAAAATAAACTGATATATTTTTTTTAATACACCTTTTAGTGTAGCCCTACAGCATATTTGAACTGTGGCCGTACTGTGTGAAACTTCTATCCTCAATAAGGTTCTCATTTTTATGTGGAATTTTCTGTCTTAAAAACAATCAGCTATGTCTATCAGTGCCGAGATTAAATCTGAAAACACCTACCTCAGCAGAGAGAAAAGTTACAGTTCATCAGCGTCAGGCAGAACCAAGGACTGATTGCGTACTGGAGAAGGCTTCACTTTACTCTCAGGAAGGAGAAACCAGTGGCTGTGAGGCTTTGTATCTAGGAAAATAAAAGAGGATGGCATCCTCCCTACTCCAGCCTTGGAGCTTATCTGCCCTGCTTTTTTCCCATTCCTTTCCCTAGACTCTCCTCTACACACTTCTATGGCAACATCTGTACTTTGTGGTGAGAAGTAGAAACCTTTTCATCAGCTTTCTTACTGGCCCTACAGCGCCCCTGAAGTTGCCCCCTTGATGAGTCTCAAGGGGAAACAATGGCAGTTACAAAGAGGCAAATAATTGATGTCAGTAGGGCAGCTGGGTGGTTCAGTGGATAGAGCGCTGGCCCTGGAGTCAGCAGCACCTGAGCTCAAAATCTGGCCTCAGGTACTTACTAGCTGTGTGACCCTAGGCAAGTCACTTCACACTGTTTGCCTGAGTCTCCTCCTCTGTAAAATGAGCCGGAGAAGGAAATGGCAAATCACTCCAAGTGTCCCTGCCAAGAAAACCCCAAATAGGGTCATGACTTTCCTCATCTTGGTTTTGACTGAAATCACTCTCTCCAATGTTCCCAGTGGTCTCTTAATTATCAAATTGGATGACCTTTTCTCAGGCCTCATCCTGCTTGAGCTCTCTCATCATTTAATTCTTTTAACTAACCACTCCTCCCAGACTTTCCTTTCTCCCTGGATTTTTCCAACTCTGCTCTCTCATCTACCCTCCTATCTGTCTGGCTGATTCTTCTCAGCCTCCTTTGCCAGGTCATTGTCTTTGTCACAGCCTCCATGTGTGGATATACTCCATGGCTGATCCTGAACCTTGTCCCCTTGTCCCCTTGTCTCCTTGTCCCCTTCTCTATATGCATCTCTTGGTGATCTCATCAGCTCCTATCCCTATGCAGTCAACAACCAGATTTGTACACCCACTTCTAGTCTCTCTCCTGAGACTCAGCTCTATATCACAAATGCCTTATTAAACATTACCAGGTGGCTGTCCCTTGGGCATTTAAAAAATCATGCCCAAAACAAGACTCTATCTTTCTCCTTCAAACCCTACTCTTCTTTCTAACTTCCCTATTTCTTTTGAAGACAGAACTATTTTTTCAGTCACCCATATTTGTAACCTCCAAATCACCCAGTAGAACATGAAGTCCTTGAGAGCACAGGCTTCTACACTGTTTGGTCTTTGTATCCCCAGCAGCTAGCTCCTAACAGGCCCCTGTTGGTTAATTTGTCTTCCACTCTTCCCTCTCTCTCATTCCTCATAGTCAATCAGATGCTAAATCTTTTTTTCTGATGCCACCATGCCTCTCATATCTGCCCCTTTCTCTCTACTCACACAATCACCAACCACCCTGCTTCGTGCCAGCATTGCCTCTTGCCTGAACTATGGCAAAAGCCTCTAAACCTCCATTCAGTCTCCACCCTTTCTAATCCACCCTTCACCCAGCTGCCAGATTGCTATTCTTAAAGCACAGGTCTGACCATGTCCCATCTCTGTTCAAGAAGCTTCAGAGGATCCCTCTTACCTCTGGGATAAAATACCAATGCCCTTGTTGAACTTTTAAAGCTTTTCACAATCAATCTCTGGCCTACCTTCCCAGATTTATTGCATAGGATTTTCCTTCGTGCAAACTCAAGTGGCTTCCAGTCACCCTGGCCTACTCACTGTACCCCATTTATGACATTTCTTCGTGCATGAAACCTCAGGCCTCAAAAACACTCCCCCCACTTTTCAAGGAATCCCTGGCTCCCTTCAGGGTTCAACCCAAATCCCATCTTGATCCCAACCAGATCCAAAGTTGCCAATATCCTCTGCCATGAAATTACTCTATATTTCAATTTGTATTTATTCCCCGGGAAGGTGGTGTTTCTCCCGCCTTAAGGAAAGGGATTATTTTACTTTTCAGCAATGTGTGGAGCTCATAGTGCTTGACAAACACCTGTCCAATGAGTTGTGGAAAGCAAGAGAAGAAGATTTGAACCCACATTGGATCTCACTGCACACGCAGTGCTCTTTCCACTTCCCACACCATTCCTGGCGCCAGGCTCCCGGTCTAAAATGTGGGCGCTAGAGTAGCTCATCTTGAAGGTCCTTTCAGCTCTAAAACCTGTGAACCCACAATGGCTTCCATGTTCCTTGGCACAGACCTTCGGAGTCCCTGCAACTTAGAGCAGCGTTTCAAGTGCCTGAATGAGGGGGCTGCAAAAAAGTTGGCAACCATGAAAGGTTGCACAATGACCAAAAATCAATTCAAAATCAAACCCATGATGAATGCGAGGTGTTTCTGGCAGCACTTGCCCATGGCACTTCGCGTGACTTCACTGCAGTCTTGGTTCTGAACACACAACATGCACACTTTGCACCATGCATGACATCACACCATGAAAGAAACAACAAAGGCTGCCAGAAACACCTCGGCTCAGATTTGAGACTACATCGTATACTAAGAATTGCAGGGCTTTTACTGTACAAAGTTTTCTATTCTTACAGAAACATAATAGTTTAATTACAGAAAATAAAGAATTTTAATATTTTCCTACCATCACTCCTCAGCAGGCATCAAATTAGTGTATCTTTGGATTATATTGTGTTAGAATGTTTGATTTTAAAAGTTGCTATCATCTTCTTTTTTTTATAGAAACATTAAGTGTTTAATTGCAGCAAGTAAAGATGAAAGCCCTTTAATAATATTTTTCCACTATCACCACTGTATGTGTGTGTATGTGTGAACGTCAATTTTTTAAATTAAGCAAAAACAAATGTAATTTCATAAACTAAAGCTAACATTTATTTGAGAAATTCTTAGCAATATTTATTTATATTTTAGGACAAAATTTTTTCAGTTGTACATAAGGGTTAAATTTAGACAGAAGAGATAAAAAGCACTGAAGACAATGCAGCAGAGTCTTTGCTACCAGGTTGTAACACACTTAAATTGACAAGAAAAAGAAAACATGTCAAATCATGTGGCTCTCAAGAGAGAGAAATTTATATAGATTGTTGCAATTGAAAGACGAAGCTGTTAGATTTTTGACTGAGCAGAAACCCAATTTTGTTAATTTTTTCATAATGATTTATGGCTTTCAAAACTGTGTTATTTGTTGGATATTTTCAAAAAACTCCATGATTTAAACACGTCACTTCAAGGAAAAAACTGTAACATTTATATTAGAAGATAAAATTGAAAATTTTACAAAAAAGTTTACACAAGAATAGGGTGGAAAATAGTTCTTCAGAAATGTTTACAGCTACAGATGATTTTATAATTGAAAATAACTTTCTCAAAGATTTAATTATGAGTAAATTGATCATCTGAAGTGCCTGGAGACACAGTTTCAGAAATACTTCCCTTCAAATTTTGATTCTAAAAAACTCAGTTGGGTTCATAAACCACACTCAATTTGAAAGCAAAAACATCAGTCACCCACCATTAAAAATTTAAGAAGAATTTGCCAGGTTATCAAGCAACACAGATTTAAAACTTGAGTTTGCTAAAAAAAAAAATAGTTAAATGAATTTTGGCTTGGAATTAGGACAGAATTTCCAATAATTTCTGAAACGGCCCTAAACATATTTCTGCAATTTTATACTACGTATTTATGAGAAGAGGCATTCTCAGCATTGATGATTAAAAAATCAAAATATCAGGGCAGCTAGGGGGCACAGTGGATAGAGCACCGGCCCTGAAATCAGGAGGACCTGAGTTCAAATCTGACCTCCTACCAAACAATAGACACTTACTAGCTGGGTGGCCCTGGGCAATTCACTTAACCCCAATTGCCTCACCAAAAAAAAAAAAAAGACTAAACAACAATAATTGGAGATATTATGATTTCCTATTGTTTACTACCCAACAAGAGACACCTGGTTACCCCTAACCCAGATGGAGTGCCTCATCCTTTGATAAGCTGTAGACTTGCTCTACTCTAGGTCCTCCTTCCTTCTCCTCTCACTCAGTCAGTCAACCAGCTTATAGTAAGCAACTATGGCACGCCATGCTTCATGCTAGGCATGAAATACATCAGAACACAAATAAAACAGTCCTGGGCCTCAAGGAGAAGACAATGGGTATAAATAGAAGCACAAGCAAAATAAATATACGCAAAACAAGTCAAAGGCAATTTGTTGAAAGGAGGCACTAGTCGCTGAGGGGATCAGGAGAAGCTTTACTCATATTCAGTCTCCTTCTGGGGCTCCATCCCTGATTCCTAAACCTCTATCCCATTTGCTTAAATGACCTGAATTAATCCTGAAGTTCCAGCATCTTGAGGAGAAGCCACAGTGCCTTCAAGTTCCTTTAGGATTTGGCCCATTTGTTTGTCCATCATCCCACAGTCCCTTTCTTCGCTCTCCTCTCCCCTTCCCCAAATTCTTTCATGCTTCAGTGAAGAGCTTTTAAACTTGCAAACAATTCTTCTTCCCAGTCATCTTCCTCTTCCGCAGGATGGGCAGATTTAAGCAAAATACCTGTCAAACAATGCAATGGGTTTTCTCTTCCTTTCCAAATCAGAATTCTTTTTTCTAGGATGATCTCTCTGTAAATAACAGTTGTCAAATATTAACAACAACAACAACAACATTAGCATTTATATAGTACATTAAGCTTGTTTTCTCATTTGGTCCCTCCCAACCACCCTGTGTGACAGATGCTACTGATATCCCCATTTCACAGATGAGGAAACTGAGGCAAACAGCTGCTAAGCGACCTGGTCAGGGTCACCCATCTGGTGAGGCAGGATTAAAGCTCTTGGTCTTCATGACTCTAAGTGTGATATTCTATCCTAGAGGGTGCTACATAACAAATGGCTTTGAGAGTTTTTTTATTTTTTTGGTGAGGCAATTGGGATTAAGTGACTTACCCAAGGTCACACAGCTGGTAAGTGTCAAGTGTCTGAGGGCAGATTTGAACTCAGGTCCTCCTGACTCCAAGGCTGGAGCTTTATTCACCATGCCACCTAGCTGCCCCAAGAAGTTTTTCTTTATATTTCTAATGCTGGACAGGATTTAATGAAAAGCAATGCCTATAAGAATGGAACCAAGTCAGCGAACTCCTGAAAAGCGATAGTGACATCTCCATGTTGTCTCCCCTATAGAAGGTAAGCTCCTTGAGGGTAAGAAACATTCCACTTTTGTCTTCATTATCTCTTGCAAAGTGCCTGGTACATAGTAGGTGCTTAATAAGTGCTTGTTGATAGATTGATTGATGGCTCACAAAAGGATATGGATCATGGTCAACAGTCAAGAACACACTGTGCAAAGGAATTTTCTTACCTCATATTTCTACCCAGTTGGCTTGCCAGTTCACTTCAAGCTTAAATAAAAGCCTTGGAGTAATTGCTGATAAGGCGCGGCTTGCGAAACAGCAGGAAAGCAGAGCAGTTTGTTTTTTCATGAAGCTTGCAGGACGACTGTTTGCTCGGAAACCTCTCACCTAGCTAGAAAGTGATCTGCGGAGCTTGGGGGTGGGGAGAGGGGCAGAAAGGGATAGACCCTCTAGTCCTCCCTCCCTGAAAATTCTGAGCTCTTCGGAATTGAAGTTTTGCTTATCTCATGAGACAATCATAAAAACATGAACTAACAGGAGAAGCTTTGGCCTGACACCAAGACAGCAATATATAATGTTAGACCTCTCCACCCACAGGAGCACAGCCAGCTCACAGATAAATAAAGAGGGTTCGCCTCAGAAGTGAAGATTTGTACCCAGGCCTGGCCTTACCCAAAGAAATGTCTATCCCTTTCCTTCTAGCCTTAAGCCAACCCTTTCCCCATACCCAAAATTTTGCCATGGTAGCTTCATTCCTTTATCTTAAGGTTGGAAACTTTGTTAAAAAAATAAATACCCTTGGGAAAGAAAAAAACTGGAGAAGGAAAAAAAATAATCCAGAAGGAACTGGTGAAATGGATGTTATAAGAAACCTTAGAGAAAGGGATCTTTTCATCTTAGAGTTCCTGGTCAGACATAGAAAAGCAGCTTTTCAAAAATCCAAACAAAAGATAATCCCACGATGAGGCACTCTAAAAGTGAAGATGGCTGAAGACAAAATGGAGGTTCTCAAAAATGAAATTTTGGCAGTAGAATTAGGATTGATCCAGATGAGGAAGAAAAAGAAATGCTAGCAATAGAAAAAAAAATGCAGCTGCGCAGGAAGCTCTCAGATATGTTTATATTCTAAAAGTCATATAAAAGAGATGGGAGAAGGGCCATATGATTAAGGATGAATATGCACAGCCTGAAGCTAAAGCCCAGAATGAGCTTACAAAAAAAAAAAAGGATAAAAGCTATTGATAAAAACAAAGCTTCCATAAATACAACAAAATGTTTATAGGAGTACTTCTTGTTTATAGGACCATAGCATGAATTGGAAACAAAGTAGATGTTCATTAATTGGGGAATGGCTAAATGAATTGTAAGCAACTAGGTGGCACAGTGGATAGGAAGACTCATCTTCCAGAGTTCAAATCCAGTCTCAGACATTTATTAGCTACATGACCCTGGGCAAGTCACTTAACCCTGTTTGTCTCAGTTTCCTCATCTGTAATATGAGTTAGAGAAGGAAATGGTAAACCACTCCCATATCTTTGCCAAGAAAACCCCAAAAGGGGTCACAAAGAGTCAGGTATGATTGAAATGACCAAATAACAACCCATGAATATAATGGAATACTACTGTTCTGTAAGAGCTTCAATAGCTTAAATCGAGAAAAGCAAAGGTCTACATGAGCTGATGCAGAGTAACGTAAGCCAACAAAACAATATATGCAATGACTACCACCAAGTAAATATGAAGAATTCACACACACACACACACACACACACACAATCAAAATAAATGTTATAAAATGATAAAGAACAAATACAGCTTGAAAGAAGAGATAGAAGATATTCCCACCCCACCCCTGTTTGGAAGTGGGAGATTCACAAGAATTGCACATCGCATTTATTTTCAGACTTTTTCAATGTATGGATTAGTTGTGTTGGGGAGTTTTTTCTATTCTTTTTCTTTCCTGGACTTTCGGGGTAAAAATCAATGAAATACTAGGTGAATGTTTATTGACATCAGGAGGTCCACCTGTGAAACTAGAAAGGGTCCAAAGGCCTACCTGCTAGTTTCAGCGAGGGTGGCTCATGCCTTTGGTAAGTAGACACACCCAGTCCTCTACCACAAGTGCTCTGAAAGTGTCTCATGGTTGTCTCCAGCCCAGAAACAAGTCAGGGCATCACCTTCCTGATGTTGTGGTGCTCTTTGAGAATGAAGGACAAGCAACAACAATACCTTCTACCTACTATGTATATATCTTATATGTACCCATTTATTTATATGTTGGCTCCTCTATTAGAATGCAAGCTCTCTGAGGGTAGTGTCTGGTTTTGTTTTTGCTTTACATCCTCAGAGATTAGTATGGTGCCTGGCACACAGTCAATCTTATTAATCGATTGATTAAAGTACTGCTTCGTAACTGCAAGGTGTTTTTTCATACCTTAATATATAATGTATCTAGGTCTCATGAGTCTTAAGCTCATTTAAAGTAGCAGGTTGACTCTTACTATCTCCTTAGAAATCTCTGATTTTAATATCCTCCTAACCGTGTTTGGCCTACACTTTTAAGTCTGAAGATCAAATCTTTGATGGAAAATAAGAGTTCCAATTTCTTTTGGTTAGCTGTTAACATTGCACCATCTGTCTAAGCAGTGTTTATTCTTGCACTACAAACAGCAGTACTACATTCCGAAATCTTCTATCTACCTACTAACTCAGGAGTAAGATGTGATGGAGAAGTGTACTTTGATGTTTAGGATAGTAAAAAAAGCAGCCCCCAAAACAGAAGACAAACTAGGGCTCACAGTCTAAAATGACATGGTCAGGTAATGTATAAATATGGGAGATTTCCCAAAGGAATAGGCAGGTGGCTTCTGTGGCTGTGGGAGCAGGAGAGAGCAGAAGAAGGGAGAAATTGATTTTTAAATTTAATTTAATTAGCAAAAGACTATTTTTTCTTCTCACCACCTCTCTCCCCTATTGAAAAGAAAAGAGAAAAACAAAATCTGTGCAACAAACATGCATAGTCAAACAAAACAAATTCCCACATTGATCATGTCCAAAAACACTATGGCTCATTCTGCACCCTAAGTCCATCATCTCTCTGTCTGGAGAAGGGAGAGTAATGCATTTCTCATTGTCCCTCTGGTATCATGGCTGGTCATTGCATTGGTTATAGTTTCTAAGTCTTTCAAAGTTGTTTTTCTTTATAATATATTGTTGTTATTGTATAAGCTTTTTTCCCTGGTTCTGCTCACTTCACTCTATATCAATTCACAAAAGTCTTCTCAGATTTCCCTAAAAATATCCCTTTCATCATTTCTTATGCTATGATGGTATCCCATTATACTCATATACCATAATTTGTTCATCCATTTCCCAACTCGATAAACACTCACTTAGTATTCAGGTCTTTGTCACTACAGAAAGAGTAGATAGATAGATCAATAGACATACTCATACCTGCATACATACATATGTATATATATTTACATACATATATGTATTTGTGTATACTTAAGTATATGTGTGTGCATGTGTGTATATACATATATACATATACACACACATATTTGACAAATGACTTCTTTTCTTCTTTCTTTGATCTCTTTCAGAGTAGGATCCTAGAAGTGATATCACAGGGATGAAGAGTATGAACAGCTTAATAATTTCTCAGGGTTAGTTCAAAATTCCTTTCCAGAATTGGTTCCACCAATACTACATTAATGGACTTATTTTTGCAAGGGATAACTTAGGGATCAGGAAAACCTGGGTTCAAGCCTTACTTCTGACACATACTAACTGTGTGATTCTGAACGAGTTGATAAACTTTTCAATGTCCCAGGTGACTTTCTAAGCCTGTAAGTGTCGAAATTAATGCTTATTTGCATTGCCAAAGGGAATTTCCTCATTAGGCACTCTGAGTGCTAATGAAATCACAGACTGATCCCTTTTCTTCCCTTCCTCCCTCCAACCAAAATATAAATTTTTCAAAAATGAGGAAGTAGCAGAACAGAATGATTAAATGACTTGCTCATAGTCACACAAAACTAGGTATTGGAGCCAAAATTTTAACCCAAGTCTTCTTATTTCTAATCCAGCACTCTTTCCAGCCAAACTATACCACTAAAACTGAAAGAATGGCCATCAATTAGGGAATGTCCAAACAAGTTATGGTAAGTGAATGTGACAGGATGCTGATGTGCTATAAGAAATGATGGAGAGAATGGTTTTAGAGAAACCTGAGAAGATTTACATGAACTGATAAGGGAAAAGACCAGAAATAGGAGAACATTTTATACAACAACAGCAAAATTACAGATGCAAGCAACTTTGAAAGACTTAGGAAGTCTGATCAACCATGATTCCAGAGGAGGGATGATAAAGTATGCTACCCACTTACCAACAGAGAGGTGATGGACTCACAGAGCAGAGATATATTGGGGGGGCGGGGAGGAGAGAAACATGGTCAATGTGGGGATTTGTTATGAGTATACATATTTGTTTACAAGGGTTTTTTTTCTTTCTTTTCCAGTGGTTTGGGAAGATGGGAGGGATAGAAGACAGATTTTTGTTAATTAAATAAAAATAAAATTACTAAGGGGAATTGTACTACTAGTTCTCTGATGCACCCTGGCTCAGTGCATGCTTTGAATGCACTCATTAGCTCAGACACTTCCCCTTCCTTAAAACCTTCCCTGGGGTGGCTAAGTGGGACAGTGAGTAGAGTGTCTGGCCTGGAATTAGGAAGACTCATCTTCCTGAGTTCAAATCAGCCTCAGACATTTAATAGCTGTGTGACCCTGGGCAAGTCACTTCACCCCATTTGCCTCAGTTTCCTCACCTGTAAAACAAGTTGGAGGAAAAAAATGGTAAACCACTCTAGAATCTTTGCCAAGAAAACCCCAAATAGGGTCGAGTCAAATGCAACTGAAACAAATGAACAACAAAAAAACCTTCCCTGAAGCATCCCTACCCCAACCTCCCAGTTGAAAGGCTTCTTTCTCACCTCATAGTTTCCTAATGAGTACCATGTCTGGTTCTCCTTTACCAATATTATTGTATCTTGTATTATAGTTATTCATATTCATATTCATTCTCTAACTTTTTTATGTCATGATCCCTTTGGCAGTCTGGTGAAGCCTATTCTTAAAATCATATTTTTCAATGAATGAAGTAAAATACAAAGGATTACAAAAGACACTAATTCTATTGAAATAAAAACACATTTTTTCCCATCCAAGTTGATGGACCCCATGAACTGAAATCTATCCACTGACTCCTTGAGTTGGTGGACCCCAGGTTAAGAATCTTTGCTCTAGGAGACTGGATGCTCCTTAGAGATGTTGAGGTCTAGAGGTAAATGCTTAGATTCCTTAAGAGTCTGGCCAATATGGTGGATCTTTAATAAACCTTATCTTTGATGGAAAGAAGGCTTGGGTCAAATTCATTTGGGCACTACCCACAAGTTGTGATTTAGCTGCCTACCCTCAAGCTGTTCTCCAGCCAAGACTGAAAGGTATGTAAGCCTCTCCCTCTTTCTTGCCCTGCAGTTGGGGTCGCTCTCCAAGCATTTAAGAAGGCTTGAAGGTGCTTTTTGGGCAGACAGGTACAAGGCTATTTCATAGCTCTCAGACCCTCAGGCCACTGGTTTGGTTCAAGGCCATGAACCTGGGTACACCTTCTGCAGCATATAGGACAAGGATGGACGCCTTATCCAGAAGGGAATGCCCAATTCATTCAATTCTCTCAGCGCCAAGGAATTGGGAAAACTGCAAGTGCTTTTTGGTTCCCTGAAGCTTACTTACTCCCTCCCCTCTATACCCCTGGATCCTCCTTCATGGAGGCTACAGGGAAAAGCTAGAACAGCTAAAAACATCTTAGCAGATTCTGGAGGTTTTGTGATTGATTGTTAAGGAGTTTTGAAACACCTCCTTACAACCCTGGTCACTCCCCTCTCCCACTCCTTTCCCTTTAGTCAAGAGGGTATCTTTGTTAACCCCTCTTATAGGAGAAGAGAGTTTCACCCTTCCCCCCTTACCTTTGAATTCGCCCTCCCCCACCCAGCAAAAGTCAGTCTCTTGGCAAATTCATTTGTGTAACTCTTGAACCCAGGGGTAGAAAACTTCTACCTGCAAAAGTGTTACTTAAACTTTTGAAAAAGTAACAAAATCATATAATCCTGCAGGTCAAATGTAAATGATTTTAATGAGGCTTTTACACTTTTACTTCTCCATATCTGGGACCTGCAGTCTTTTCTGTCAGATTTGTGTCTTACAGACTAAAGGCCATTCACCTACAGCTGGTGGCAAACAGCAGATACCAGGCAATTTCCGCCCATCATCCCCTGGATGCAGCCTGTGCTCTGTTCCAGTCAACCTCCTCTTTGGGACACCCTCGAGGCAGGGACAGCTCTATGCCCCTTGCCAGCAAGAAGCAGTTTCAGAAGCCAAGCTCTTCACTCCCTACCCCAAAAGACTTTGGATCCATTTGTTTGAGGGGGGAATGATAGGGATGGGATCTGAACCCCTAAAAGGAAAAGACCATGTCTTTGGAATCTGGACCCCAAAAAAGAAAATCCCTGGACTTTTCCCAAATCTCCAGCATGTGCCTGAGGCTGTAATCCACTCAATTGACCTTTCATTGTGGCTACACTCAATCTCCCGACTCTGTTCTGTTTCCTCCCAATTTCCCCTGGACACTTCCCACCCTTAATGCTATCTAGACTTCATTCTCTCTTGGCCTCGTAGTCCAGGTCCCTGGCATTCTGTTCACCCCAGTTTACTGGCCACTCCCACCCAGATCCTCCTTAGACCCCTCCTCAAGTCACCCCAGACTACTTGGCCACTCCTGGATCTGTCCTACAGTCTTTCTGTATATAAGATTCATCTTGTCTCCATTAAGGTGCTCAGATTCTTTAAGAGTCTAGCCAAGAGCTCAGGTTTTTATAATCTAGCCAATAGCGCACAAATATTCAGATTCCTTAAGAGTCTGGCCAACATGGCAGATCTTTAATAAACCTTGTCTTTGGCTGAAAGAAGACATGGGTTGAATTCATTCAGGCAGGATCTATGTATTGTGATTTTGGGGTCCCAGTATCCCTAAACCTCTAGACCTCAACAGAGATAGAGATTGGGCTATAAGTTACTTTTGGAACTCCCTCCCCACCCTCAACCCCCAGCACCATGCATATAGTAGGTACTAAGTCAACGTTTATGAGTTGGGTTGAATTTCCTCCTGACTGGATATGAAACAAAGTAGTTTGTGATATATAATAGGAAAGGCAAGTACTGACCAGAAATTCGCTTATAGACTTTGAAGAGAAGCCAATAAACCTATGTTTACTGCCATATTATTCTATCTAGAGCTACATATCCAGCAGCAAAGAAAAAGAAAGAATCCACTCCAAGCATAAACACCTCCCTTGACTAGAAGATGTGACCTAAGGCCCACAAAGTTCCCCACCCACCACACTGCCCACCTCCTGTTTACCACACAATTTCCCTATTAGCAATTCATTCATCTGGATTTTTAAAACTTTGGATAACCAGGGAGATAGGAGGATATTCCCTCTTTCCCAACTGTTTCCTTAGGGTCTCTATGCCCCTACAATTTCAGGAGGGTTTTTTTTTGTTTTGTTTTGTTTTGTTTTGTTTTTCCCTGTGGCTGTATTGTAAAAGAAGGAAAGGGAATTCTTCAGGCCCCACTGAGGTGGGTAAACTCACAGGGTAACTCTACAGAATATGATGGAGACAGCTCTTCCCTCTGTCTCCCACCTCCAACCCCCCAAAGAAACAACAAACTCCAAAGGCCAGCACCCTGATGCCTGTCAGAGACAATGTTCTCTATTGACGCCTCACTTTGGCTACTGTACAGTGAGACCTTTGGTCCAGTTTTAGAAAATGAAGAGCAGTTACTCTTGATAAACAGGGGGTGGAGCCTCCCTAGGCAGCAATCTGAGGAGTCTATATAAGACCCATCCGATCTTCCAAGAGCATCCCCCGGCTGTCCTGTGAGGTGAAGACTTTCCTCTCTGCTTCCAAAAATGATTCGGCTAGTCAGAGCCGTGAAGCAGACCTTGCCCATGAAATCACTGCTGCAGAGACCCAAGAGGACCCTCACCCCGGCCTCTCTCCTTCCCACAGCCCACCAGAGGTGAGTCACTTCCCTGGAAGAATCTCCTGGATTTCCCCCTCCCCCTATTTAAAAAACAGGCTCCCCACCATCTTGGTTAGGGAAATCCAGCCCTGATTCTCTGCTGTGTACTGGTTAACTGTGTGTGTGCCTTTGAGGAGGTCACTAGCTTCAGCTTCCCCATCTGCAAAATGAGGGAATCCCTAAGGCCTCTTGCTTAGGGATTGTAAAAAATTTCTGTGATTCTAAATCAAGACTATGATGTATCTCCATAGAGCAGAGGTTCTTAACCTAAAGTCAGTGAACTTGTTTGTTTTTTTTAATATATTGATAACTATATTTGAATATAGTAGAGCAGTGGATAGAGTACTGGTCTGAAGCCAGAAAGACTTCAAATCCAGCCTCAGACACTTAGTAGTTGTGTGACCTTGGTCACTTAACCCTGTTTGCCTCAGTTTCCTCATCTGAAAAATTAACTGGGGAAGGAAATGGCAAACGACTCCAGTGTCCTTGCCAAGAAAACCTCCAATGGGGTCACAAAAAGTCAGACAGGACTGAAACACTGAGCAAGAAAAGCAACCAAATTTCCTATCCCAGTTCATAGATCCTCTTAAACAACTGAACAAAATACTGAAATGTAACGGGCCTCCTTCGTCATCCTCCATATTTTTATTTTATGACTTTAAAAGCACAATGTGGAGAAGGGGTCCACTGGCTTTGCCAGACTGGCTAAGGAAAGGGAGGCAGGCCACAGAGAAAGTGAAGAACCCCGCTTTCCTCTTTCTTGTCCTATTCACTCTAGAAGCATAATCGTGTGCTTTGGAGTTAGTATTTTAGAAAAAGCTGTTTGAGAAGAATCAGTAATGCTGTTCTTAATGATTCTGGTTCTTTAATCTTTGAGCTGGGTTTATGTCATCTGGGGGGATGGGAGTGGGTGTGGCTCAGGGGTCTCCTTTCTATAGAAACAGAATGGTGCCCCCACACTGATCTCACATCCCAGGTGATAGCAGGGCTATAGCAAAGCAGGGATCCCTGAATCCCCAGCAGGCATCTACAGGATGGTGCCAAATTGACAGTCAGCCCTTGGCACGGCCTGGGTCTTATTAATTGTATGTCAATGTATCATATTATGTGATGTGTTGTATATGCATCAACACATTGGGTCAGCACATGATGAAAAATGTCATCCACCTCCAGAAAAAGAACTCATGAACTCTGAGTACAGATCTGAAGCAGACTTTTTTTTGTTTTCTTTGTTTCTTTTTTTTATGCAACATGGCTTATCTGGAAATGCTTTGCATGACTTTACATGTGTAATTGATATCACACTGCTTGACTTCTCAATGGGTTGGGGAGGAGCAAGAAGGAGAGAGAATTTGGAACTCAAAAAAATTTTTAATGTTCAAATTAAATATTTTTTTAAATCAGGTTGATTATGGGTATAATCTCCATGGGCTCCCAAAGACAGAGTGGGGCGTGCAAGGAACACGTCTCAAGGAAGTCAGGAGGAATGGGCTTCAGTCCCATCTCTGTCATTCACTAGCTATGTGACCATGGGAAAACCTCCCTTTCACCATTTGTTAAATTTGAGAAGGGGAGAGGAGGAGTGACTTGCTTGAGCTCTCCCCCAAACGCCTCCAAGTACTCATAAAAAATGGCGCTAAACAAATTCTGAAGCAGCAGAACCCACAAAAAGACAGGGTGAAACAAATTTCCAGTCTAAGACAACCTGGATGATTAATCAGAAAGGTTTGTCTCGCTGCGCTGGGAGCGCAGCGCAGTGCGGTGTGGGCGTGCAGGCTACAGCGAACCTGGAGCAGGCCTCAGAGGACTGAATCACGGGCAGCTGTGGAGGTTTCCAGACTCCTCAATCCACAAAAGCCAAAGAAAACTTAGAAGGTCAGTGGGAAAAGTCTGTTTCTGTCGGTGCTCAGAGAGGAAGTTGGGGTTTCAGCTCCATTCCCCAAGAGCATGGCCGGGGGGGGGGCAGCTGCTTCCCGAGCTTCCAGCCCACAGACTGAGGGGGAATCCAGTGGCTGATCAGAGAGGGATTGCAGGGATCTCTTTGCCAGTGCTGAGGCAGGAATCTCTTGCTTTGCCCGTGTGTGGATCTGGGTCACAGTTCTGGGCAGCAGTGCTGGGGTGAGAAGGAACACTGGCTTGGTGGAGCTTGGAGTGGCTGTGGAGAGAAACCCCTCCTCACAGTTACAGGACAGAAAGGAGTACTTGTGGTCACAGGCCAGGAAAGAAGTAAACGCCTTGCCCCTTATCATACCACCTTGGAAGAACTGAAAATTTACAGGTCCCTACAAGTATCTCTGAAAACAGCTGTACAAACCCTTGAAGCTTGGGACAGTACATTCTCCACATTGGAAGCAGACTCTTACCTTAACAAAGAGTTTAAAACTCAAGTAATTGGCTGGGATCATGAGCAAGCAGTGCAAAAAGAGTCAGACTGTATTATCTTACTTTGGTGAAAAAGAAGATCAAATATACAACCAGAAGAAGACAACAAAGTCAAAGCTCCTACATCCAAAGCCTCCAAGAAAAATATGAATCAGTCCCAGGCCTTGGAAGAGCTCAAAAGGGATTTTGAGAAGCAAGTAAGGGAAGTAGAGGAAAAACTGGGAAGAGAAATGAGAGTGATGCAAGAAAATCATGAAAAACAAGTCAACAGCTTGCTAAAGGAGACCCAAAAAAATACTGAAGAAAATAACACCTTAAAAAATAGCCTAACCCAAATGGCAAAAGAGGTCCAAAAAGCCAATGAGGAGAAAAATGCCCTAAAAAGAAAAATTGGCCAAATGGAAAAGGAAGTCCAAAAGATTACTGAAGAAAATACTTCCTTAAAAATTAGAATAGAGCAATTGGAAGCTAGTGACTTTATGAGAAATCAAGACACTGTAAAACAAATCCAAAAGAATGAAAAATTAGAAAACAATGTGAAATATCTCATTGGAAAAACAACTGACCTGGAAAATAGATCCAGGAGAGAGAATTTAAAAATTATTGGACTATCTGAAAGCCATGATCAAAAAAAGAGCCTAGACATCATCTTTCAAGAAATTATCAAGGAAAACTGCCCTGATATATTAGAACCAGAGGGCAAAATAGAAATTGAAAGAATCCACAGATCTCCTCCTGAAAGAGATCCCCAAAGGAAAACTCCTAGGAATATTGTAGCCAAATTCCAGAGTTCCCAGGTCAAGGAGAAAATATTACAAGCTGCCAGAAGGAAACAATTCAAGTACTGTGGAAACACAATCAGGATAACACAAGATTTAGCAGCTTCTACATTAAAGGACCACAGGGCATGGAATATAATATTCCGGAGGGCAAAGGAGATAGGATTACAACCAAGAATCACCTACCCAGCAAAACTGAGTATAATCCTTCAGGGAAAAAATGGTCATTCAGTGAAATAGAGGACTTTCAAGCATTCCTGATGAAAAGACCAGAGCTGAATAGAAAATTTGACTTTCAAATACAGGACTCAAGTGGAACATGAAGAGGTAAACAGGAAAGAGAAATCATAAGAGACTTATTAAGATTGAACTGTTTACATTCCTGCATGGAAAGATGATATTTATAACTCATGAGACCTTTGTCAGTATTAGGGTAGTTGGAGGAAAAAAATTATATGTATGTATATGTAGATAGATAGATAGAGGGCACAGGGTGAGTTGAAGATTAAGGGGTCATATCTGGAGAATAAAATTAAGGGATGAGAGAGGATTATACTGAGAAGAAGAAAGGGAGAGGTAGAATGGGGTAAATTATCTCACAAAAAAAAAAAAGAAAAGTCTCTTACAGTGGAGGGGAAACAGGGGAAGGTGAGAGGGAATGAGTGAATCTTATTCTCATAGGATTTGGCTTAAGGAGAGAATAACATACACATTCAATTGGGTATGGAAATCTGTCTTACCCTACAGGAAAATAGGGGGAGAAGGGAACAAGAGAAGGGGGATGATAGAGAGGAGGGCAGATTGGGAAAGGGTAATCAGAAGCAAATACTTCTGAGGAGGGACAGGGTCAAAAGAAAGAATAGAATAAATGGGAGGGCAGGATAGGATTAAGGGAAATAGAGTTAGTTTTTCACAACATGTCCACTATGGAAGTGTTTTGCATAACTGCACATGTACAACCTATATTGAGTTGCTTGCCTTTTCAGTGAGGGTGGGTGGGGAGGGAGGAAGGGAGAAAATTTGGAACTCAAAGTTTTAAAAACACGTTTTTAAAAAAAAACATTTTCACATGCAACTGGGAAATAAGAAATACAGGAAATGGGGTACAGAAATTAAAAATTTTTTTAAAAAAGAATTTAAAAAAAGGAAAGAAAAAAGAAGGGGAGAGGAGAATGATCTGTGTACTAACTGCCTTAGAGAACTGTTGTGAGAAAGGTGTTTTTATAAGTTACAACATGCCACAGAAAACTGAGCTGTAAGTATTATTACAGTGAGCGCTGGCAAAGAGGGTGGTGACTACGCTTAATAGAAAAAACACAGATCGTGTAGCAGATAAGGCTTGCCTTGGAGTCAAGAAGACGTGGGTGACCATCAGCAGCTCACTAAACCTCAGTTTCCTCATCCATAAAACGGGATCAGGGAATCACAGATCTAGAGTTATAAGGGGCTTCAGAGACCACCTAGGAGGTGATATGATTGTACTCGAGGTCACACTAAGGTTGAACTCTGCCTTCCATAAAACCATGCTGCTGCTGCCTGCCTCACGAGGTTGTCATAAACATAACATGAGATAACAAATGAAAAGGACTTTCCAAACCTAAAGGCACTATATAGAGATCAGCAGTTAAAGAATGAGATTTTAAACTAGTACAGTGATCTGACTGATATGGCCACAAGAAAGGAGGTTGTCTGTCCTATTCAGTTTCTCTCTTTCCTCTCAACCCCTTTCCAGGCCTTGTTAAACAGCCTTTTTTCCTTGAAAGTTACAGAATATAAGAACTTGGATATTCTCCACCCTCCACCCTTAGAGTGCCTCCCTACAGCCTTGAACTTATCACCAGAGCTCAAAAAAGAGAATTCAGAGGGACATTGGGTCTCAGGGAGTGGGTTATTAGGAGACACAGACTGAGCCAAAAAATCATATTTTGGCCAGCCATTGGCTCACTGATGAGTGTCTGTGTGTATACATGCATATATGTATCTATATATAAACAGTTATCCCTTCCATATTGCAGGAGTTAGCGGCCCCTCTGCAATCTGGAAAATCTGGGTAGAATTTTTTGGCCCTTCCTTTGTGCCAGAGAAGAATTTTGAATTTTTTCTTCTTCTTTTATGGAGTTTACAGTACCTTATTGTAAAATTTGGGTTAAATATTTGGACATAGGTTCTCTGTCGTCTGCTGGCCTTCTCATATCATCTGCAACTTCTGCAAAACTCCCCAAAAATTCCCATTTAAATTCTTATGCCAACCCTCAATATATGGAAACCTTGGTGGGGAAAGTCCTAATGTGGAAGGGATAACTGTGTATATACACACATACACATATATGCATATTTACACACATACATACATGTGTGTGCATATATACATATATATGTACATGTGTATATAGATTTAGGTATATGTAATATATATTACATATATAAATTCTCTTTAAACATCTGAGATTGCAAACTCTGCCTAATACCTTGCTCCAAAAACAGAGAACAAGAAGTAAGATTATTAAACAAAATCTTTCTTCCCCCCAGGACATCAGGCAAACAATCTCCACCACTTTTTAGTCATTTTTATGCCTTTTCCCTTCACACAGACATGAGCAGAAGAGGGTCACCTCAAGGGGTGAAGTGCAATGAAAAGCATGCTAAATGTGGAGTAAGAGGAACTAGGTTTCATTCGTAGTTGATTTTTTAACATTTTTGTTTTTACCTTCCATCCCTCTGTGACTCTATACCTCCCTCCTTCCCTGCCCATGAGGTGACACTCCATCTCTCAATGGCCCATTCTCCCATGCCTGGAGCACTCTCCCTCCTCTCCTCCACCAAAGAGTCAACTCAAATCCCAAGTAAGCAAGAGGCCTTTTCCATCCCTCCCCTCCCCATCCACTCCCTGCTACTACCTTCCCTCTGAGATAGTTTTCCATTTGTACCATATTTATCTCGTATGCCCAGTTTTGTTTTGGTTTGGTTTTTGGCAAGATATCTCCTCTGTTAGAAAGTAGGTTTCTTGGGAACAGGGACTACGTTTCTGCCTTTCTCGGTATACCCAGGGGTTAGCTCAACACAGTGCTTAACAAATGTTTGTTCACCAACTGATGAAAGAGACGGAGATCAGGAAAGCAGTCCAGCAAAATTAACCAACCCATCAACCCATTAACAAGCATTTATTAAGCATTTACTATGGCGGAATAAATTTGGATTCAATCAAAGGGCCTCACTTGAGGACCTAGTGAGACCGCAGGTGCCCCACCCCCGACCAAGTCTTTCATTTGTAGGATTAGGGAGTAGAGTTGTGGGATCCAGACTGAGAAAGGCATATAGAGCCAAAGAGGAAATAGGTATGACCATCGAGAGGAAGATAAGATAAATACAAAACTCTCCCAGAAAGTTGAACTATAATGGCTGGAATTAACCCAATAAATATGAATCTCAATAAGCAAGAAAAGGGGCTGCTAGGTGGCTCCATAGTGAATAGAGTGCCGGGTCTGGAGTCAGGAAGACTCATCTTCCTGAGTTCAAATCTGGCCTCAGACGCTGGCTAGCTGTGTGACCCTGGACAAGTCCCATCACCCTATTTGCCTCAGTTTCCTCATCTGTAAAATGGGGATAGTAATGACACCTACTTCCTAGGGTTGTTGTGAGGTTTAAATGAGATAATATTTGTAAAGTGCTTAGCACAGTGCCTGGCACACAGTAGAGGTTTAATAAAGGCTTCCTTCCTTCCTATTCTGTTTCACATAGTTTATCTTCTAGTCAATCCAGAACGCTCTCTATTCTTCTTTCTTGTTCTGCATTCCATACAATTGCTGACGCCCATTCCTCTTGCCTGGAGTGGACTTCCCATCGCCATAAACAACTAGTACAATCCTTTCCTTGTTCGTGACCCAATTCAGGTATCATCTTCTCCATGAAGACCTCTTTTTTTCCCCCACTCCCCACCGCCCCATATTGGTTGAAATAGATAATTACTCTTATAAAATTTTTCATGGCCCTTTGCCTTGACCTCTCTTTTGTACCTTATCATAAAATCATAGAACTTTAGAGGTCAGAGCTGTAATTAGCCAGACTATTGTTGTTTAATCTTGCCCAATTCTTGTTTTCTTGGCAAAGATGTTGGAGTGGTTAGCCATTTCCTTCTCTAGTTCACTTTACAGATGAGGAAACTGAGGCAGACAGTGATTAAATGACTTGCCCAGGGTCACATAACTAGTAAGTGTCTGAGTTCAGATTTGAACTCAGGTCCTCCTGACTCCAGGGCCAGCACTCTATCTGCTCCACCACCTAACTCCCTAATTAGTAAGATCTTGCTTATTTTTAAGCTCATTCTAGATAGCTAAAGGCTAAACTCAGTTGTTTCTGTGCTTGTGTCAGCACCCATCTAAATTTTAGTACCCTGAAGCATAGTACCAGTCAACCTGCCCTAGTTACACCTTTTTTTTTTATAGACTATCTACTCCAACCATCTCATTTTATTTATGAGTCTACCTGGTAACAGATTTATTTGGGTACAGTCCTTCTTCCTCCCATTAGATTTGGGAGACAAACCAAGATGGACAAAAACTGAATATCCTAACAATTTTACCTCCCTATGGGGCAGCTAGGTGGCACATCGGATCTGGAGTCAGAAGACCTGAATTCAAATCTGGCCTCAGACACTAATTGCACATCCCTGGGCAAATCACTTAATTGCTGTCTGCCTCAATTTAGGGTAAAAATAGCACTTACTTCCCAGGGTTGTATCGAGGATTAAATGAAATAATATTTGTAAAGCACTTAGCACAGAAACTAGCACATAGTAGGAGGCATATATGCTTATTTCCTCCCCCTCTACCTTCCGCCACACTCCCACCTCCCTCTCCAGGAGGAACATTGTGCAATTTAACAAAATGCAAACAAATGCTATCTTTTATTGATTAGATGAGCTTGATAAATAAAAGGCATTATAATCGTTATCTCTACTACAGGTTTTTTGCAGCCTCCACTGTTCCCCTGGCAAAAACGGATGCTTGGCCAAAAGATGTGGGCATCCTTGCCCTGGAGGTCTACTTCCCTGCCCAGTACGTGGACCAGACTGAGCTGGAGAAGTATGACAGAGTGGAAGCTGGCAAATACACAGTGGGCTTAGGGCAGACCCAGATGGGTTTCTGCTCTGTTCAAGAGGACATTAACTCCCTGTGTTTGACGGTGGTTCAACGGCTGATGGAGCGTACCAAGCTCCCTTGGGCCAATGTGGGCCGGCTGGAGGTGGGCACAGAGACTATCATTGATAAGTCCAAAGCCGTCAAAACAGTGCTCATGGAACTCTTCCAAGAATCAGGGAACACAGACATAGAGGGCATTGATACCACCAACGCCTGCTATGGAGGCACCGCGTTCCTCTTCAATGCTGCCAACTGGGTGGAGTCTAGCTCCTGGGATGGTAGGTGCTGACAGCCATCTGTAAAATAAGGGAATTGAACTAAATAATCTGTGAAATTAACCAGTAGGATCCCTCCTTGTTAATGGCTATAAATGAAGAGAAAATAGAGAAAGAGAGAGAGAGGGAAGGAAAAGGAGGAGGAGGAGAAAGGAAGGACGGAAGGAAGGAAGGAAGGAAGACAAGGAAAGATTCCCTCACCTGAATCATCAACATTTACTATGACAGCATAAGGTTTTTCGTAGTGAAGACATTCCCTCTAGCAGAGTAGACCAGTACAATTCCATAAATGTCTATAAGCACCTACTATGCGCCAGGCATGGCTCTAGGGATACAAAGACAAAAATGACAAATGGTCCCTGCCTTCAGTGAGCTTACTTTCTACTGGAATGGCAACTCTTCAGCCATTTGTATAGTCTCAGAGAGTTTCCTGGGGCACTGAGAAGTTAGACGGATGACTTTTGCACATCGGCAATGTGCATTTTCAAAGCTGGGCCTTGAATTCAGGTCTCTGAGGCAGGCCCTCTATCCCTCTGTGGTTCCAGGCTGCTTCATTATCATTATTATTAAGTTCCAATACTAGTTCACATTTCTATGTGAGCTACACTTCTATGTGTTTATATGTTAACAGTTTTTTCATAAGTTAGCTTAAGGTTTACAAATAGCACACGTTACCTTACCACCCAGTATCTCCACGGCTCTTCATGACAGTCCTGTGGTTGTTTGAGTGCTATAGGTGAGGAAACAGAAGCCCAGAGAGGTTCATAGGATAACAGATTTAATGCTGGAAGGTCCCTTATCTAAACCCCTTATTTTACGGATGAGGGAACTGAGTCCCAAGAAGGTTGAGCCAAGTGTCTTGCCCCAGACTCCAAAGGTACCGTGGCAGGATGTGAACCCAGGCTCTCCAACAGTGCTGTTTCTACTTTATCTACACCATCTCTCAAGTTAACTTGCCCAAAGGATTTTTCTACACAGAAGCAACTCTCCCAAATGTATTTAACAAGCACTGTTTATGCCAAGGGTGGGGAACCTAAGGCTGATTTGTTCTGTGAAGTTTGGATTCACTCAAAGGGCTGCACTTGAAGACCTAGAGGCCACAGGTTCTGCACCTCTGATCTATGCAAAGGATAGGTCAATAATGATTTGAAAGGGATACCTGAATAAAGGTGGAGGATGTGGGGGGAAGCTAAGAAGAAAAGGGAAACTGAAAGAAAAATAGTAAGAAGATGGTCAGGAACCTACAGAACTTACCTCTGTTCTTAGTCACACACCCATCCTAAGCTCAACTGAAGCATTGTCCAACGAAGGTTAAGGGAAGGGAATGGGCATTTATTAAGTATCTAGTATGTGCCAGGTGCTGTACTAAGTGCTTTACAAATACTGATCTCAATGAACTAAAATAATTTCTCACACATGTATTGAGGGCCAAGGCGGCCCTTTCATTAGCTAATGGTAGGGACTTAATCGTATTCTGGGCTACCTTGGAGTCAGTAACCCTGGACAAGTTAGTTAACCTCAGAATTCCAGTCTCTATGTTGTTGTTGGTGATGGTGATAGTGGTGGTGGCCCTTTGTTCTCTAAGAGGACCGATGATATCAGGAGGGTGAAATCTCAACTTGCAAGTGAATTGGATTTAAGTGAGGCAGAGCTGGCCAAAGTCATCAGTCCCACTGTCTCCACCAGAGGCATCTGAGTCCAGTGGCAAGACATAAGTCAACAACTGGTGATGGTCTAACTCAGTTGCCAATCTGAATCCTTGAAAGGGGTTTTCTCATTGATTTCTTATGATTTAATTCCCTTTTAGCCATTTTTTTTCTTGCTCTGTACCTCCCAACCGGAAGGTGGTTGGTAGAGAAAATCAAAACAAAAGATAAGCAGTTCTGTGTTTTGTGTGCGACATTGTCTAGTTAATAATATTATAGAATGTAATAAATGCCATGAGCCAGTCAGGGCCAGTTTGAAAATATCAGGTTGCTCAAAGAATGTGATGCTATCCAAAAAAAAAAAAATTAAAGGGACAGCTAAGTGGCACAATGGATAGAGCTCTGGCCTTGGAATCAGGAGGATCTGAGTTCAAATCCAGCCTCACACACTTGACACTTACTAGCAAGTGTGATCGTGATTGCCTCAGCAAAAAATAATAATAGTAATAATTAATTAAAAAGTTAAGGGATTTCAGATAAAATCAAACCCTGACCCAGAAAAAAAAATAAGCAATTTTGTTTTCTGTTATCATCGCTTGTTCTTCCCGGTGTCACTTTCATGTCATGATAAGGGTCAAAGCAGGATGTCAGGATAGGCATGTTACAATTACAAATAAATAATATTTGGCTACTCTTTAAAAATCTTATGAATGAAGTATCTGTTCACAAGAATAGTAATAATATAGCTAGTATTTATGCACTTTACTTCTGTGATGTCATTTCATCCACCTCTATGAGGTAAGTGCTCTTATTAACCAGTTGAAGAAACTATGGTAGACAGAGGTTAAGTGACTTGCCCAAGGTCACACATCTAGTAAGTATCTGAGGCCAGATTTGACTCCCAATCCAGAGCTCTATCTATTATGCCACCAAGTTGCCCCTAAATGATGGACCAGATGCTCTGACTCAGAGAGAGGGTTCTAGATGGTAACACAGTCCTTTCCAGAGGCCTCCAAAGTTTACATCTACCCTTTTTTTACCTCCCCTTTACAGGTCGCTATGCTATGGTGGTGTGTGGTGACATTGCTGTCTACGCCAGTGGGAATGCTCGATCTACAGGGGGGGCAGGGGCTGTGGCCATGCTGGTTGGGCCCAATTCTCCCCTGGTCCTAGAACGAGGTGAGTAAGTAAACTGTGTATGGGGGCAGGGGATGTGGGGTAAATAAGGGCTCTTCTCTGACTTAGAGAAGACCACATCATTTATCTGTGAGACTGCCTAAATAGGGAAACAGAAAACAAAAGAGATGAGGAATGATGGAACTGGATCTTGGCTCATAAGATCAGAGATTTAGAAGGGGAGGGGACTTTAAGCCCAAATCCTTCCTTTCACGTGTGAGGAAACTGAAGCCAAGAAAGGTTCAAGGACTTGCATTTTGAACCCAACTTCTCTAACTCCAAATCCAGTATTGTGATGAAGGATAATGGAATAGGAATTGAGTGGCATATATGCTTTTTGGGATGCCTGGGGAACTGAGTGGTTAAAATCAGATGGAAATAATTCTCCAAATGGGAACCTTCTTTCAAGATTTGCACCTCTTATCTGAGACTTCACTGAGGAAGAAAGAGCCCCTATGAATAGAATTTATGTAATGACAAAAGGGAAGAATTTATCCAATCGCCTTGGAACATGAGGGATGACAGAGTGAGCTTGGGTTTAGGGGTGGATAACAGACAATATAGCCTTACTGTCTGAATCCTTACATCCTTTCCCTCCAATTGTCCTTTACACCGTCTTGTCTCTGACTTGCTTCCAATGAACCTTTCTAGGACTTAGAGGAACCCATATGGAGAATGTGTATGACTTCTATAAACCTGACCTGGCCTCTGAGTACCCTGTGGTGCATGGGAAGCTCTCAGTTCAGTGCTACCTTCGAGCCTTAGATCGATGCTATGCATTTTATCGAAAGAAAATCCAGAATCAGTGGAAACAAGGTATGGGGCCTGGGGGTGCAGATAGTACAGAATAGTTCTAAAAAGATATGAAAATTTTCTCCTTAAATGACAGTCATCTCCTTCACAGAATCACAGTACCCTGGTATCAAGAGGAACCTTAGCCATCTAATACAGATCAATATATAATACCATGTCCCTCAGTCTTTTCTTCTCCAGGATAAACACCCCCAGTTCTTTCAACCAGTGCTAATAATGCTTGTCTTAAGGTTGCTCATCATTCTCTAACTTGTCAGTGTTCTTCCTAAAGTATAGCATCCACCACTGATCACAATACACCACGTGTGGTTTGACCAGAACAGCATAGAGCAGAACTGTCTACTTGACTTAGCTTCTTGGTGGCCTTAAACCATGTTGATTCCGCTTCCTGATCACCAAAAGGCAAAGGAAGGCCCACTCAGATGGCGTAGGGGCCTTCAGACTTGGCACATGTCCCAAGGCTATCCGAGTCATCACAATCAACTTTGCTGACCAAATGCCTTTCTATATAGACCATAGAGGAGACAAGTCTACCCAATCTAGATGCTGTATCCTTTCTGTGCTGTGGCTAAGTAAACCTTTGTTAACCACTGAATGCCCTATGAGTGTCCCATTTTATAGCAACATCTGACTTTAATTACCAGAGGACCAGCTTGAGTTAGAGCTAGGCCATGGCAGCCATGGTCTACACCTCCTGGCCCCTCCAATATGGGGCTCCTGATCTGTTTCACCTACCTACCTGTTCAGATTCATTTCACATCACTCTAATACATGGACTTTATACTTGTTCTACATTAATGAAGACAGTTCTGAGAATTGGAAAGAGGATCCAGCTCTGTCACCAATTCCCCAGTATTTAGAAGCTCATGCTCACTAAATGAATAGCGACATGGTAATCATTACCTCTGAACTATCAGTAGATGAAAGCAAAACCCAATCTATAACTCAGATGTGTCCTTCTGAAATTTATTGAAGAATATGAATTATTTCAGAGATGAATTACAGCTTGCAAGATCTCAGATGGATAGCAAGTTCTTAGAGGGACAATTCTGTTCATAAGACCTATAAGGTTCCTTCTGGTCCTGAGCACTATGGAAATACCCAAAGGGACCATCAACAGAATGCAAGTTCCCATATCCATGTGTGTATCACAAGATGTCTTTGGCAGCAATGCAATTGGAGGCTAGATTACTCCTGATTATATCATGAAAAAGTTCCTCTTCTAACATCAGTCTCTATTAATGACATCCCTTGCTCTTCATGTGTTCTTGAATTTATACAGGCACTAATTGGCTGGGTGATACATGTCTTCACTTGTGGATAATCCTTCCTGAGTGCTAATTGATCAGAGCAAATAAGCCTAGATTATAGACGGTCCTTTCTGTACTAATAATTGTTCTCTGACCCTCAGTGGTCTCAGATGGAGATGCTCAGCATCTAGGGGTAAACCTATAATAGACTGATTCTGATACTTAACCTAAGAATGGTCAGTGACATTAGAAGGTAACAGTTAGCTCAGGATGGACAGTTTGCTGCTCAGTTTGCATACTAGTTAATGTCCTCAGAATGCCTTGATGGCAGCTACTGCTGTCTGGGAGTTGTGAGGATTGGGATGGGATGAGGTGGCAAAATAGTTTCTACAAGTTAGGAGGAAAAAAAATTTTAAGCCTATCACACTTTTAACAATCAAATTTGTATATACATTGTAATGCTTCTGAAAAAAACCATTAACTAAATATTCAAGCAAAAAGGATTAGATTAAATCATATTTAGTACAAAAGCTTCTTCTACTTTAAGAAAGGAGTCTCCCAAAATTGTGAACTTGCAGTTACAGTAGATGGTAAATAATAACAATAATAACAAATGTTGGCTTGATCACTTAGCTTCCTGTCTAAAGGCAGAAATTCATGTATTAGTAGCAACTCAAACCATGAGGTAGGTCACAAGAAGGCACAGTTAATTTTTTTAAAAATCCAGCCAGCACAACATTCAAGCCAAAATGGCTACTAGCTGTTAAATACGCCATCTCCCATCTGCGGGCTTTTGCACGGGCTCTCTCGCATGCCTGGAATGCATTCCCTCCTCACCTCTACCTCTCAGCTTCTTTCAAAACTAAACTTATGCGCCACCTCCTACAAAAAGCCTTTTCTGAGCTGTGCCCTTGCCCCAGCTGTTTATGTTTTCTCTATAATTTTATCTGCTGGCTCCCACCTTGAATCTCTAGATTCCTCTGCCTCCTTGTCACCAGCTTTCTCACCCTGGACATGTCTCTGCAGCCTCTTCCTCTGATTGATGAGTTCCTGCTTGGAGCCACCATTTTAGGAAATGCCCTGGCCACCCATACCCACTTTTCTCCTGGCTCTAGTTCTGACTCTCCAGACTTCTCCATCTTGCCCCTACACAGGTACTAGGCACTATCCAGCTCCCTTTTATGCATTATCTTTCCCCCATTCAAATGCATACTCCTTCAGAAAAGAAAGTCATCTTTGCTTACGTTCTCAGCTCTTAGAACAGAACTTGCTACATAGTAAACATTTAAATGTTTCATCTGTCTATTTATCCAATCAATACCCATTTATTAAGCACCTACTATGTATCCAGCTAGATGTTAGACATACAAAGACAAAAATAGAATGTTCCTTGCCCCCAAGGAGTTTGCATTCCATTGAGAGTAAACAAAGTGTACAAATAAATATAAATTATCTGAGAAATAAATGCAAAGTCTTTGTACACGTTGTATCCTTCCCTAACCCTAACCCTCAGGTTAAACATAAACTTCTTGAGGGCAAGAGTTGTCTCATTTTTGTCTTTATGTACCTAATGCCTTATAGAGAGTAGGTACTTAATAAAAATTTATTGAATTGAGTTCAATGTTATTTTCTTCTCCCTCAACATTCACTCAACAATATTCAATGAACATTATTCAATTAACATTTATTAATATGCTCCTCTGACATCCAGTAGCACTTTGTACTTCTCGATATAGTCTACCTTGTATTATAGCTATTCATATGCACCTCTTTCCCTCCTACTAAACTAAATTCCTGGAAGCCAAAAACCATGAGTTATTGATCGTTGTATCCCTAGTAGCACAGTGGCCTGCACATAACAGGCAATCAGTAGACTCAAGTAAATAATCTCTCTTACGTTTTCTTCTCTACCAGCTGGCATTGAGCGACCTTTCACCCTGGATGATTTCCAGTTCATAATTTTCCATACACCTTTCTGCAAGCTAATCCAGAAGTCTGTAGCACGCCTGATGTTCAATGACTTCCTGTCAGCCAACAGTGATGTTCAGAATAGCCGCTACAAGGGTCTAGAGGCCTTCAGGTAAATTCTCATTAATGAGAAACCTATTGACCTTGGAGAGAGCAGGGATAGGGTGTAGGAATCCTATTCTTCACAAGATCACCTGTTCCACATGGGAACTAAAGGTGGAAAGCAGGTAAGTGACCAATAGCTGCATAAGGTGCATCTCTGCACTGGTCACCAGGTGGCACTCTCAGCTGGATTCAGGCAGAATCCTTGCCAGACCTCCACAGCTTCCAGACTGAGTGAGTCCTTCACCTGTGGGTTGGGAATGGGCGGGGCTCCCCTTGGCTCCCATGCTCCTAGTGATGCAAAAATCAGCCCAGAATCAATCTGGTTTCATTTAATCAGAGGTTAAAACAGTAAAGATTGTAGTAATTTATTCCATAACTTTCTCATACTAACTCAATCCTCATCACATTAAGATACTCATTTCCTTCCCAATATTAAAGGTCGTCACTCCAGTAAAAGCATGACATTTCCACTCCCCAGTGGTGATAGACCTTATGCCCTGTTAAGGTCGGAGTTTGGAAGCATAGAATCATAGACTTGAAGACAGAAAGAACCTCTGGAGTCATTTTACAGTTGAGGAAACTAAGGAGTTAAATGACTTGACCAAGGTCCTGCAGTGGCAGATAGAACTCAGGGCCTCTGATTCCAAATCCAATACAGCTGGCCTATTGTCAGGAAGACCCCAAGTTCAAATCCAGCCTCAGTCACTTACTAGCTGTGTGACTTTGGGTAAGTCACTTAAGCTATCTCCCTCAGTTTCCTCAACTGTAAAAGGAAGATAATAATAGCACCTACCTTACAAGGGTTGTTGTAAGGATCAAATGGGTAATATGCAGAAAGCACTTTGCAAACCTTAAAGCGCTATGTAAATGTAGTGTTGTTATTATTATCTTGTGAGCCTATAGCTTTCCATCCTTTTGGTATCTTTGGAATGAGAATAATGTAGGAGAATGATAAGGAAATAAGTCTCAAAATAAATCTGAACTGTTTTCAACAAGGAAACACAGGAAAGGGAGTTTCTCTGAGCAGGGTTACAACCATACTTATCAAGAAAAGGTGAAAACCCAGAGAAGGAAGACAAACCCTGATGAGAATGAGGACCAAGAGAGGGAATGTGGCTGATTATTGTAACTCTGGGCTGGAAACACAAGAGACAGATATCCAGCCCTGTCCCGGCCCCCATTCCCACTTCCATGCTGCTCATGTTTCTGTTTCCAGATGAGGAGCTGAGCTATCAGTATAACCCAGATCTCTCACCTTCATACATTCGAAGCAGGGGTGACTTTCCTTTTTAGTCAATGGCCCCAAAGCATTACAAAGAGAAGCATAATCACAAAGAACCTTCACACTGCTAAGAGGATCTTGCACTTTCAAAAGGGAGCATCTGCTTTATGTTTCAGAAGTATTCCTCAAATCACTTCCCTAGACATCTCTGGGGTATATAGGTGGTCCAAGGGATAAAGCACTAGGCTCAGAATGAAGATCTGAGTTAAACCTACCAGCTGTGTAACCCTGGGCAAATCACTTAACCTCTCTCTGCCTCAGTTTCCTCATCTGTAAAATGGAGATAATCCTAGCACCTACCTCCCTGGGTCTTCATGAGAATAAAATGAGATCTTTGTAAAGTGTTCTGCAAGCCTTAAAGTACCAGATCAATGATAGCCATAACCATCATCATCATTTCTGTTGTTGTTAACATCTCCCCTTGCTCTGTTACTAAAGCCTCCCGCTCTCTGTCTCCCTTCAATGTCCCTCTCACTTTGTTTCCTCACTCATCCTGCAGGAATTTGAAACTGGAAGATACCTACTTCAACAAGGTGGTAGAGAAAGCTTTTCAAAAAGCCTCTTTAGATACATTCAACCAGAAAACCAAAGCCTCACTCAACCTCTCCACTCTAAATGGGAATATGTACACCTCTTCCCTCTATGGGTGCCTGGCCTCCCTCCTCTCCCAGTGAGTATTTTTTTTTCTAAGAAAACAAGTTCCTTCCACAATTGCTATTGCCCTGGGTCGCATTCTGTCTCTAGTCTTTGAAAGGTTACCCAGAGAGTATATCCTGAATTATCTTTCAAGACTCTTCTCTTAAAAGAGTATGACTGATGTGCATGTGTATAGCCCTAAGTAGACTCTAAGCTCTCTGAGGGTAGGACCCTATCATTTAGCTTTTTTTGTTGCCTAGCCCAGTGGCTGATAAATATGTTGATTTTTAATTGGAAAGCAGGAGGAGGGATTACTAAATTTAATATTAATGTATGAGACACACTAAGGAAGTACTATAGACATTGTTCATAAAAAGAATAGCTCATATAACTATAGCATTTTATCAGTAAATATTAAGCCCCTACTACGTATCATACACTGGGCTAAGCACTGGGTATACAAAAAGTGAAACAGACCCCTCAAGGATCTTGTATTCTATGTGTATATGTGCATGTCTGCGCATATATACACATACATTCACATGGATGTATGTACATATACACAAACATATGTGTATGCAGTCTTACCATGAAAGAGCTCACAGACTAGAAGGTGGACAGAGATATAACATGGACACAGATAAGTAAATTCAGGATTCTTTTGAAGAAGAGGAGAGTTCTTACTCCAGGGTGATCAGAAAATACTTCCCATTGAAAGTGGTGTGTATGAGGTCAGCTTTGAAGAGAGCCAGGGACTTTTAGAGGCTCAGATGAGAACGGAGTACATTCGTACTCCAGGAAGGAGTGATATGGCCTATGCAAAGGATAAAAGTAGAGGCAGAAGGACTGCCAGGTGCAGGGATTAACAAGTAAACAAGTTGGCTTAAACAGAGAATACATTGATGAAGACTAATGTGGAATATGTATAATTGATATCATATAGCTTGCCTTCTCAATGGGTGTGGGAGGGGCTGGGAGGGAGGGAAAGAATTTGGAACTCAAAATACAAAAAGAAAAGAACTTTAAAATAAGTAAATAATAACTTGCAATGTTAAAATGTAGGGGGTGGGGGAAAGAATAATGTAAAATAGCTTCAAAGGTAAACTGGGGCCAGATTGTGAATGGTGCTAAATTCCAAGCTGAGGAGTTTGTATCAGAAGTAATAAGAAACTCATTTTGAATGGAAGAGTGACATGTGATAGAGGGTCATGACAAAGAACAATGTTAAGAGCCCCTGCCTTGACCTTGAGAAAGACTTTACTTTGGCTCTGTGCCTCTAATTCTAATGCTCTCCCAGTTCCTCTATTTCTCAAGGACATAATACATTTGCTGCTCTCCTCAACACTGTCCAGTCCCTGGGTTTGTCTCTAGGATTTCTCAGGCAACCCCAATGGCTGCAAAGCCTCCTGAAGTCACATCCAATTAATTAGGAAGGGCAAGTGTGGTTGGGCTAGGGCAGAGGGTTGGGTGGGCATGGGGCCATGGGGTTGAATGTGACTACTTTGCCTGACGGTAATTTCTGTTTCCTGGCAGACATACTCCCCAGCAGTTAGCTGGGACCAGGATCGGTGCCTTCTCTTATGGCTCTGGCTTGGCAGCAAGTTTATTTTCAATTCAAGTTTCCCAGGATGCTACTCCAGGTAAGTCTCAACTTTCCATCAAGTATACCCTGGTGAGATGTAGTTTTTAATAAAAATAATAGCTCTTATATTTTTAGCACTTTAAGGTTTGCAAAGTACTTTCCCCACAAGTATTATTATCTCAAAATAGGATAAAATGATAGATGAAGAAACTTAATGTCAAAGAAATGAGATATTTTGCCATGTGCTGGTCCCTAGTGCCCTACTTATCACCAAGCTAACATACTATTGAGCAGCTCCTACGTGCTGGATGCTATAAAGTACCCATATTATTTAACTTCGTATAGAAAAGTAGCGTGCCTCTTTAAGGTAGGGTCAGCCAACAAATCAGGAAGACTTGGAGCCAAGTGCTACTTCTGATACATACTGGCTATGTGACCCTAAATAAATCATCTTTAACCATTTGATGTCCTAGGACACTCTTAAGAAAGGAGTTGTCAATCTGCATAGAAGGAGGGACTTTTCCCCCAAGATGAAATCAATCACAGCTCCAAACAAAACAAATAGTACTTTATATTTACAGACTTGCTTTTCAGGTTTACAAAACATTTTCACATACACTAAGTATCTCATCTGATTCCCACAACAACCAATTAATAAGTCTTTATTAAGGGCATTCTGCAATGAGCCAGACACTGTTGAAATCCCTTCCCTTAAGGAGAGATAACCAAGGGAGATGCCATGTACATAAAATACATATATATACTAGATAGATAGAGACAAGCAGATAGCTAGATAGATACAGAAACAGATGATAGATAGATAGATAGATAGATAGATAGATAGATAGATAGATAGATAGATAGATAGATAGATACACAGATAGATGGATAGAGAGAGAGGGATGGATGGGTGGATGGATGGATGGATGGATGGATGGATGGATGGATAGATGGATGGATACACAGACAGATAGCTAGATAGATGGCTAGATACAGAGACAGACAGATAGACAAATACATAGAAAAAGAGAGAGAGAGATGCATGATGAACTCTAGGGTCCCTCACAGCTCTAAATTCTGTGACACCACCATTAGAATGTAAACTCCTTGAGGGCAGGGACTTTCTTTTTATTTGTATTCCCAGTGTTTAACTCAGTGCCAGGAAAGCAGCAAACTTAATAAATGCTTGTTGATTTGACTTGACAATGATGTTACAATCTGGGTTTAGGTTCTGCCTCCACCACCTCACAGTCACATGATCATTTAATTTCTCTGAGATTTAATTTATTTATCTACAAGTGGAGGTGATAATACCTGTCTGGCTGACCTCAGAGTTGTTATGAGGTTCCAATGACTAAATAAATGTATGTAAATTTATTTATGATCACAAGGTTAGATTAAATAATTGTGATCTATGATTATGCTAGTATGGAAGAACTCTTAGTAACCAGTTCATTGCCATGGGCACTGTAGTTTCTTGAGTTCGATGATAAAAATTAAGCATGTTACATCTTCTCCATAATGAGTTTTCTCTTCCCATTTCCTTTCTCCCAGGTTCCCCCTTGGAGAAATTAGTGTCTAGTGTATCAGACTTGCCAAAACGCCTGGCTTCCCGCAAGTGTGTGTCTCCTGAGGAATTTTCTGAAGTCATGATACAAAGAGAGAAATATTCCCATGAAGGTGAGGGAAAAGGGGGGAGGTAGAGGGAGAGAATGCCCTACTCCATGCTGTGGTGGGGAGGAGAACTGTGTCATGCACTTGTGTGATTATGTCAGGGCGGGAGATCTTTTCAGTTGTGGAAAGCTGGTTTGGGTTTAAGCTTCTACAGGATGTGATTGGGAAGAGAAATCTTTGGAGTCTAGGAAAACAGGAGGGATAAATACAGGAAGCAGGACACAGAGAAGAAGACGTGTGGAGGGTGAGGACGGATATGGTCTAGAGAAGAAGAAACATGGAACTTCCCAAGGAAGACAGCATCAAGGCACTGAGAGATTGTTTTAATAGATTTGATCCCAAGGAGGCCTAAGGGCCTGAAACCAAGACAAGGCCAAGAGCAAAAACTGAAAGCCAAGGGTAGGAAAGAGCTCAGCAGAGAGCATCTGTAGGGCATCAATCTCACCTAGTTATGAGAACATTTCAGAGTATATTAGAAAAATAATGAAATCTTCAAAATGAAGGAAAAATTTATTCCACAGGGCAAGACTCTCAAGGGCCACATGAAATCACTGTTAAATGGGAAAATCAGGGAAGTAAGAGAAAGATATAAAGGGAAAAGAGGAAGTACAAAGGAACCTCAGTTTAGAAACACCAGCAAAGGGTGAGAAGACTTTTAGTGGAGGAAGAGTGTTTAACCAGGAAAAAAAGGCCAGATTCTAAGAATTTTTTAAAAGTAACTAAACCACAGCAGCAACAGACTCCTACTTGGCTCTCTGCAGTCAAGACACCTAAGCGGTGAAGTAGATAGAACACCGGGCATGGAATCAGGAAGACTCATCTTCCTGAGTTCAAATCTGGCCTCAGACACCTAGCTGTGTGACCATAGGCAAGTCACTTTAACTCTATTTGCCTCATCTGTAAAATGGGCTGGAGAAGGAAATGGCAAACCACTCCAATGTCTTTGCCAAGAAAACTCCAAATAGGGTCACAAAGAGTCAGACGGACTGTAAGAGACTACATGGCTTCCAAAATCTCTTCAAGCCAAAATCTAAGATTATAAGGTTGAAGAGACTTTATATTTTTTTACTTTTTTTAATTTATTTTTTTAATATAAATTTATTTATTTTTAGTTTTCAACATTCCCTTCCACAAATTTTTGAGTTCCAAATTTTCACCCCATCTCCCCCTCCCCCCACCCCAAGATGTCATGCATTCTGAATATCCCTTCCCCTAGTCTGTCCTCTCTTCTATCTCTCTCCCCTTCTCTTATCCCCTTCCCCTTCTATTTTCCTGTAGGGCAGGATAGACTTCTGTACCCCATTTCCTATATTTTTTTCCCAGTAGCATGTGAAAACATTTTTTTTAAACATATATTTTTAAAACTTTAGGTTTCAAATTTTCTCACTTCCTCCCTCCCCACCCACCCTCATTGAAAAGGCAAGCAACTCAATATAAGTTGTACATGTGCAGTTATGCAAAACACGTCCATAGTAGACATGTTGTGAAAAACTAACTCTATTTCCCTTAATCC
The DNA here is from genome assembly GCF_003287225.1 of Phascolarctos cinereus. NCBI lineage: Eukaryota > Metazoa > Chordata > Mammalia > Diprotodontia > Phascolarctidae > Phascolarctos > Phascolarctos cinereus. Next base: position 47,474,072 of record NW_027555958.1, on the reverse strand, counting down.
TATCCTGCCCTCCCATTTATTCTATTCTTTCTTTTAATCCTGTCCCTCCTCAGAAATATTTACTTCTGATTAACCCCTTTCCCAATCTGCCCTCCTCTCTATCATCCCCCTGCTCTCTTGTCCCCTTTCCCCCCTTATTTTCCTGTAGGGTAAGACAGATTTCCATACCCAATTGAATGTGTCTGTTATTCTCTCCTTAAGCCAAATCCTATGAGAATAAGATTCACTCATTCCCTCTCACCTTCCCCTGTTTCTCCTTCCACTGTAAGAGACTTTTCTGTTGGGTTTTTTTTTGTGAGATAATTTACCCCATTCTACCTCTCCCTTTCTTCTTCTCCAAATATAATCCTCTCTCATCCCTTAATTTTATTCTCCAGATATGACCCCTTCATCTTCAACTCACCCTGTGCCCTCTATCTATCTATCTACATATACATACATATAATTTTTTTCCTCCAACTACCCTGATACTGACAAAGGTCTCATGAGTTATAAATATCATCTTTCCATGCAGGAATGTAAACAGTTCAATCTTAATAAATCTCTTATGATTTCTCTTTCCCGTTTACCTCTTCATGTTCCACTTGAGTCCTGTATTTGAAAGTCAAATTTTCTATTCAGCTCTGGTCTTTTCATCAGGAATGCTTGAAAGTCCTCTATTTCACTGAATGACCATTTTTTCCCCTGAAGGATTATACTCAGTTTTGCTGGGTAGGTGATTCTTGGTTGTCATCCTAACTCCTTTGCCCTCCGGAATATTATATTCATGCCTTACGGTCCTTTAATGTAGAAGCTGCTAAATCTTGTGTTACCCTGATTGTGTTCTCACAGTGCTTGAATTGTTTCCTTCTGGCAGCTTGTAATATTTTCTCCTTGACCTGGGACCTCTGGAATTTGGCTACAATATTCCTAGGAGTTTTCCTTTGGGGATCTCTTTCAGGAGGAGATCTGTGGATTCTTTCAATTTCTATTTTGCCCTCTGGTTCTAATATATCAGGGCAATTTTCCTTGATAATTTCTTGAAAGATGATGTCTAGGCTCTTTTTTTGATCATGGTTTTCAGATAGTCCAATAATTTTTAAATTCTCTCTCCTGGATCTATTTTCCAGGTCAGTTGTTTTTCCAATGAGATATTTCACATTGTTTTCTAATTTTTCATTCTTTTGGATTTGTTCTACTGTATCGTGATTTCTCATAAAGTCACTAGCTTCCAATTGCTCTATCCTAATTTTTAAGGAAGTATTTTCTTCAGTAATCTTTTGGACTTCCTTTTCCATTGGCCAATTTTTTTTTTAGGGCATTTTTCTCCTCATTGGCTTTTTGGACCTCTTTTGCCATTTGGGTTAGGCTATTTTTTAAGGTGTTATTTTCTTCAGTATTTTTTTGGGTCTCCTTTAGCATCACTCTCAGTTTTTCCTCTACTTCTCTAACTTGCTTCTCAAAATCGTTTTTGAGCTCTTCCATGGCCTGGGACCAATTCATATTTTTCTTGGAGGCTTTGGATGTAGGGGCTTTGACTTTGTTGTCTTCTTCTGGTTGTATATTTTGGTCTTCTTTTTCACCAAAGTAAGATAATATAGTCTGACTCTTTTTGCCTGCTTGCTCATGATCCCAGCCACTTACTTGAGTTTTAAACTCTTTGTTAAGGTACGAATCTGCTTCCAATGTGGAGAATGTACTGTCCCAAGCTTCGGGGGTTTGTACAGCTGTTTTCAGAGATACTTGTAGGGACCTGTAAATTTTCAGTTCTTCCAAGGTGGTATGATAAGGGGCGAGGTGTTTACTCCTTTCCTGGCCTGCCTACAAGTACTCCTTTCTGTCCTGTAACTGTGAGGAGGGGCTTCTCTCCACAGCCACTCCAAGCTCCACCAAGCCAGTGCTCCTCCTCACCCCAGCACTGCTGCCCAGAACTGTGACCCAGATCCAAACATGGGCAAAGCACGAGATTCCTGCCTCAGCACTGGCAAAGAGATCCCTGCAATCCCTCTCTGATCAGCCACTGGATTCCCCCAGTCTGTGGGCCGGAAGCTCGGGAAGCATGCCCCCCCACAGGGCCAGCTCTTGGGGAATGGAGCTGAAACCCCGCCTTCCTTTCTCAGGCACCGACAGAAACAGACTTTTCCCACTGACCTTCTAATTTGTCTTTGGCATTGGTGGAATGAGGAATCTGGAGACCTCCACAGCTGCCTGTGATTCAGTCCTCTGAGGCCTGCTCCAGGTTTGCTGCAGCCTGTGCGCCCACACTGCGGCCTGTGCACCCACGCTGCGCTCCCAGCCCAGCACAACACACCTTTCTGATCAATCATCCACGTTGTCTTGGGCTGGAAATTTGTTTCACTCTGTCTTTTTGTGGGTTCTGCTGCTTCAGAATTTGTTTAGAGCCATTTTTTATGAGTATTTGGAGCGGTTTGGAGGAGAGCTCAAGCAAGTCACTGCTTTCACTCCGCCAGTTGAAGAGACTTTAGAGATCACCTAGGTGGCACAGTAGATAAAGACAGTATCAGGAAGACCAGAGTTCAAATCCTACCTCAGACATTTACTAGCTATGTGACTATGGGGAAGATGCTTAACCTCTCTCGGTCTCAGTTTCCTCATCTGTAAAATGAGAACAATAATGGCACCTACTTCACAGGGTTGTTGTAAGGATCATTGAGTTAATACGTGCCTTTGTAGACCTTCATAAATGTTAACTATCATCATTATTAAAATTCCCTTATTTGACAGATGAGGAAATTGAAGCCCTAAGAGATTAAGTGACTTCCCCCCAGCATAGTGCCTTGCATGTTTTTATTGTCCAGTCATTTCAGTTGTGTTTGACTCTTTGTGACCCCATTTGGGGTTTTCTTGGCAGAGATGTTAGAGTGGCTTGCCATTTCCTTCTCCAGCTTATTTTACAGATGAGGATTAAGTTAGGCTAAATTAGAATTAAGCTAAGGTTAAATGACTTTCCCAGGGTCACCCAGCTAGTAAGTGTCTGAGGCCAGATTTGAACTCACTAAGATGAGTCTTCCTGACTACAGGCCCAGCATTCTATGCCCCATGGCGCCACCTGGCAGGTATAGTATTACTTGATAAATGATGGATGAGTTGAGTTGAATTACCAAAGTCCTTTCCCAAGGTCCTGGCACATCACAGATGCTTAATAAATGTTTCTTGATTGATTAATGAGGGGCCAAGATTTGACCCTGGTCCTTCTGACTCCAAATAAAATGGTCTTTGTACCACACCACACAATGATACGGCCAGTGCTTTGGTTCCTTCATTAAACAGTCATTCATTCATTCAGTCAGCAAGCATTTATTAAGCGCTTCCTATATGCCAAATTCTAAACAGAAAAAACAGCAAAAATTGTCCCTGCCCTGGAGAACTTTACATTCTAATGGAGGAGAAAACAGGTAAACCTTTTGGGTAATTTTGCTTCCACTTTAGGTTTATAACAAATTCTTAGTGTTTGCTCTTCCCATAATTCCCCCTACATATTTTGTGTGAGTGTTTCCTTTTTTCTCCCCACAGTGAATTTCTCTCCTCCTGGTGACATAAACAGCCTCTTCCCAGGCACATGGTACCTGGAGCAAGTGGACGGGATGCACCGCCGGAAATACGCACGGCGGCCTCTCTAAGGAGGAACAGATGGACCAGGCTGCTTGTGGTGAATCGTCAGGTTTGTTGGACAGAACCATGGTCTAGCACCATTTGGGATCCTGTGTCTCATTCTAGTCACTGCCCCTTAAGAAGTCATGGGAGGGCTGAACAAGGAGGGTGGGCAAGGTGTGGAAGTATAGAACAAAATCTGGGACTCTTCAGCCTGGAAAAAAGTTTGTGAAGGGATATGATCAAAGTCTATAAGCTGACAAAGGGAATGGACAAGCTGGTCCCCATCTACTTTAAAGAAAGGGCTACTTTCCATGATTACCAACTTAGGAACCAACTTATTCTAAGAAGGGTTAAACAGCTTCTCAAAGGGGGTTTGGATGCATTCATATGTGACAGATTCACAAGAGAAACAAGGCTATTTGACACAGTATTCCTGTCTCTGCTATATACTGGCTGTGTGACCCTGGTAAAATCACAGACTCTCAGTACTCTAAGACTATAAGTTGTAGAGAAGGTGCCAACATGCAGTGGTAGATAGAATTTCTTCTTGTGGGAGTTCTCCAAACCAGTGAAATCACAGGTCCAATATTACTTCCCATCCAAATCCTTTTGACAATGACTTTGTGAAGAAAAACCAGACTTTTCCATCACACATCCCTTAATGTCACTGTCAGAGACAGAAACGTGGGTTAGGGAAACATGGGGCCAACTAAACTAGAATACTGTGACATCATTAGGGTGGGGTAGCTAGGACTCTGTACCAGTGTACTGAATTTAGGGGGCAATAACAGCATTTGCTGTCCTTCATCAGAAATTAGTTTAATACTAACTGGTAAAATAATTGGTAAAAAAAAATGGTATAATAATTGGTAAATGAAGGAAGTTGGTAATAATTGGTAACAGGTAAAAATAATTGGTAAAAATAGTATATTACCAGATGACCCTGCATTGTCCTTCACTTTTCTGCTGCTCCAGTGTCCCAAGGGGCTCTGTTTCCCCACCATTCTATAGTGTCTCAACGTGTCGCCCATCCACCCATACTGAGAATGTGTTTTCCTCTCTTTACTCCAGATGTAGTTTGTGGAGCCCACTCCAAGCATATTTATTCCTAGTTATGGCTCTGCTAAAATGTCAAGACTAAAGGTATCTAGATGGCACAGTGGATAGAGTACTGAGCCTGAAGTCGGGGAGACTCATCTTTCTGAGTTCAAATCTGACCCTAAACTATGTGACCCTGGGCAAGTCCCTTAACCCTGTTTGCCTCAGTTTCCTCATCTATAAAGTGAACTGGAGAAGGAAATAGTAAACCACTCCAGTATCTTTGCCAAGAAAACCCCAAATGTGGTCATGAAGAGTTGGACACAACTGAAAACAACTCAACAACGATAATGTTCTTGCAATGCTTTGTGTCTTCCAAAGGGAAAATGAGAGCATCTTTTAAAGGAAAAATTGGAGAAATTCTTAGGAGGAGGATAAGTTTAACTTGGCCTGCATTTACTCTGGAGACAAAGTTGCTGGAGACTGATAGGAGCCAGAAATTCATAATCCATGTGTTAGTTATGTTAAGGTATTTTCCATCCAGAAAGTAAAACAGAATATAAGCACTTCTAATAAAAATGACCTAATATTATCCCCCTGTTAAAACATTTTCAATTCTACTCCAAGCCTTTGTGGATTGCAAGATAAATCAACTTCCTCAATCCAATAACGAGGTTAGCTGGGTGGTACTGATGGAGAAGGGAACGTGTATTTCAACAACTAGCCCTTGAACGTCTGAACACCTGCTCTTAATGAGCTAAGTAACTGATCCTCAGCGAGTCAGAGGTTTTAGATGAAGTGTGCACTGTTCGAAGTGGTGTAGGGCAGTGGCTCTCAAAGTGTGGTTCTGGGACCCTTAAGGGTCCTCAAGTCCCCCTCAAAGGGTTCTGAAGGTCAAAACTATTTTCATACTAATAATACTAAGACATTTTCATTTCTAATATGGTATACACACACATATCTATATGTGTACATAGATATACATCAATATATATCCTCTCCTGGATCACTACCTTATCATGGCAAAGAGACTTGCATAGCTCAATTAAACTATGAGCTATGCCATGCAGGGTTACCCAAGATGGACAGATCATAGTTAGAAAGTTCTGACAAAAGGTAAGCCATTGGAGAAGGAAATGGAAAACCACTCCAGTATCTTTGCCAAGAAAACCCCATGGATACAGAGGAGCCTAGCATGCTATGGTTCACAGGGTAATGAAGAATTGGACATGACTGAACCTCTGAAGAATAACAATAGATATATATGTAAATATATACATAGAGAGAGAGATGTGTAGATATATATGTAAATATATCTATACATGTATGTATATAGGTATAGGTATAAACACATATAAATGAAAGGGGATCTTCAATAATTTTTAAGAGTGTAAAGGAGTTCTAAGACCAAAAAAAAGCTTGAAAACTGTTGTTTTAGGGTGTCTTAGAGGTCTCCAGTAACACTATATCCATGATGGAATTAACAGAACTTTGAATTAGTGATATCAAAGCTCTAGCCCTATAAAGTGATTTTAGGGCCAATATATTAGGCGTTGGTACCCCTTCACATTTTAGCTTACAGAGGCTTTCTGGAAGTAGCTTTTGTCAGAACTGATATGACCCAAAAGTACTCAATCCGCATGCTACTTCTGCTGCCCCAAAACTGGGCTACTATCTATGTAAATCCATTTTTAAGGATGATGGACCACAAATGAAAGTCCACCCCTGCCCTGTTCTATTCTACAGAGTTAGTGATAGTTGCACAGATCCATATTATGGCAGCTTTCCTGCTGTTCTGGTCAGTTTTGAGGTAGAGTATGAATCAAACAGGTAACCGATCTTATATTCCCATATGACATAAGGGTAAAAAGGTAGAAATCTACAGGGAGAAGTTCAGGCTGTGACTGGGCAAGTCCCAGAGCTTTGCAATCCTGCATTCTAGGAAGTCAAGGGCTTTGTGGGTGGTGATTGGTAGAGACCACATGGTTAAATTTCCTTCTCTCTGTTTCTCCAGACCCATCCAGGTGCAGGGTGAAGTGGGCTCCAGGAGACACCTACCATGAGCAATTCAGAAAGTCCACATTTCAGCTCCCAACAGCAAATCCCTGCCCTCAACTCTCAAACACTACATGAGCTGAACCAAATGGCCAGCATGAGCACATGGCATGGAGCTTTCCCTAGCAATGCATCCCAGTGATCGACTATTTGCAGAGCCTTTCTTTAGCCTTCTCCCTTTGAAGACCAGCAGCACCCCCTCTCCCACTTCCCCTGGTATATTGATTAAGCAGAATACAAAGGACCTCTTGGTGAAGGGAACAAAGATGGAAGACGAAAGTGAAATCTACCATTTACCCCTAGGAGAATAACATGGGTGAAACCTTTACCGTACTCAATTCAATTGAACATGCATTACCAAGTCCCTACCTGTTATGTGCCAGGTACCAGGGAAGGAACAGAAAGATTCTAAAATAAAAACATTCACTGCCCTCAAGGAACTTACTCTCTAGTAGGGAGAGATAGGAGACATATACAAATAAATACATTGCTAGTGAGAATGAGAGCAAAGTAGGAGTCTCAGCACTTAATAACACATGTATATAGTGCTTGAGGGTTCAGAGTGACTTCCTCATAATAACTATGTGAGGTAGTAGGTAGTGGAAGAAATGTGAGATAGAGGGGCAGCGGGTGGAGAACAGGACCAAGGAAGGATTCTCAACATCAAAGACTCTTGGAAACAGAAGGGACCCAAGTCAAACCCTAGCCCACCAAAGAATCCCCACTACATCATAGCTGACAAATGGTCTCCTACATCCAAGGTTCCCAGACTGCTCACTACAGCACCCCTCGATGCCCAAGTGAACTCACAAAAGGATATTTACATTTTTGACCTAACTACTTAAAGCATGGAACCATAAGGTATTTCTTTCTGACTAGAAGTGCCATGAAAAAAAAATTACCAAGACATTAAGGGTACCATGAACAGAGAAGGTTTGGAAATCTGTGATCTACCTGAAGAGCTCCACAGCAAGGGCCCCCACCGCTTCCCCAGGCAGCCCATCCCATCTGGGGACACCTCTCATTGGGAGGTGATGTTGGCTGAGATCACACCTACGCTTGCCTTTCTGTGACTACCACTCTTGCTCTTGGTTCTTCCATTGGGGTACAAACCAAATACGTCTGAAGGGGCAGAGAGGTGGTGCAGTGGGTAGAGCACCAGCCCTAAAGTCAGGAGGACCTGAGTTCAAATCCAGCCTCAGACCAAACACTTGACACCTAACTAGCTGTGTGACCCTGGGTAAGCCACTTAACCCCAATTGCCTTAAAAGAAAAAAAACCAAACAAGTCAAATCTCTCCTCCATATGGCACCCCTTAAAATCTTTGAAGACATCTATCATGCTGGAGGAGGAATATTGAAGGAAGAGAAAAATTTTAACAAGTGAAGATGTGAAGGCAGGGGATTACAGGCACAAGAGATCAGATGTATAAAGACAGAGACTCAAGAGAAGCCAGGGCAAGATCCAGGAATAACTGTTAGATCTAGGAATTCACTACACAGATACACTCTCACGTGCCTGAAATGCCGCCATTTTCTTTTTTGTTGTTCAGTCATGTCCAACCCTTTGTGACTCTTGGCAAAGATACTGGACTGGTTTACCATTTCCTTCTCCAGCTCATTTTACAGATGAGGAAACTGAGGCAAACAGGGTTTAAGTGACTTGCCCAGGATCATACAGCTAATAAGTGTCTGAGGCCAGATTTGAACTCAGGAAGATGAGTCTTCCTAACTCCAAGCTCAAAGCTCTAACCACCTAGCTGTCCCAATTCTACTATTAGAGATTTGCTATTTTAGGTAAAACTGCTGCCTTTCCAAGTACCCTCTTTTGAAATGCCAATATGCTTGAGTAATTGAGGTAGGATCAGTCTGCTGATGTCATTCACCATTGGTGTAAATTAGTTTATCAGATCCATTTATTCCAGGAAAGTTAGTAGAGGGCAGGGCCCTAAAGAGATGAGAGTTTCATTGAGGAAAAAAATGGTTTGGGGACATGTGGCATTCGTGGCCAAGGAGAGTGAATATGGGCAGAGACCATAATAAACATTAAATGGGCTCTGAATTTCTAGGTGATTATAGCAGGAGAGAGAAGAGAGTCATTGCCAATTTCACAGTTTTGCTGAGAACTGACCCTATCCTTGAGTTGGGACAGACACTAGCAGGTTAGGTGTGGCAAAGCAAACTAGACCAAAGCAAGCCAATTACTATGGTCTCTAATCTGAGGTCAGTTGACTTTTATTCTATTAAGGGATGTCTGAGGGGATTCATATTTCTAGCTAGCCTCAAACAAGAGGCTTGTCTTGTCTGCCTATCTGTATTACAAGCCTACCTATCGGCTTCTTTCCAGTGGCCCCTCTGTGTCAACCTCCTCCTGCCCATTCTCCTCCAAGCAGATTGTTCACGGTCACTCCAGTCTAACTGGCCTCCTGTAGTAAGGCAGCACAGGCAGCTAAGTGGTGTGGTGGATAGAGTGCCAGGCCTGGAATCAGGAAGACCTGAGTTCAAATCCAGCCTCATGACACTTACTAGTTGTGTGACCTTGGGCAAGCCACTTAACCCCACTGCCTCAGTTTCCTCATCTGTAAAATGAGCTGAAGAAAAAAATGGCAAACCACTCCAGTATCTTTGCCAAGAAAACTCCAAGAGGAGTCATGGATAATTGGACACAATTGAAAACAACTAAACAATTAGTAAGGCAGCACATGTATCACAGCGACTCTATCCATTCCTCCTTCTCTGCCTCATTCCATCTTTTCTTCTATCCTTCACTCAGTTCTTCCTTCTCTCCTTCATGCCATTCCTCCATCTCTTTCTCTCTTCTTCCCCTCTACCTTCATCTGTTCCTCCATCTCTCCTTCCCTTTCCCCCTGATTCTATTACTTCCTTTCCCCTTATTATGAAAATTAGTGATTAGAAAACATACAAGCATTCCATAAATTCAGATGATTTCATATCTGGAAAATACCTGAGATCATCTAATTCAGTCCTTACTCCTAAATTTCCTGAAGGTCTCCAGATGCAAATTCTTGAGGTTGGGGTACATCTTGACAACAGAAACTCCAAGAACCAAATAGCAGAGATATTTATAAAAATCAACTCATTGCAACTTCTCACATACTGTTGATTCTTTCCCTCACTGCACCCTCCCCCGTGCAGGTAAAGGGTGGGTCTGTGCACTGTGGGATCAGTCCATGCATCACCATAAGGGTAAGCCAGACTGTACGTGCTCTGTGAGTAGAGTGATACCCATGGTTATTCTTTTTTCATGGAGATGAAACTTTGAGGATTCCAAGAGTCATTCCAGGGCTACAGTTTCACCTGATCCCTGAGAAAAAGATGTTCATGAAGGTCTATCCCATGCTGAACATCAATGCCTGTCTCAGGGTCAGGCATCTGTTCCTGGGGCAAAACCCGGTAACACTCAGCTTTTCCTCCTCTGTCTCTTAGATCTGTCCTCTCTTTATCTCCCTTCTCCTACTCCCTTTCTTTTCTTCACCCTTTGTTTCTTCCCTTTTACCTGAACCTCAGAGCTGCCTGCAGCATGACTGTGCATTGCTTTATCCTGCTGGCAGCACCAAAGGATAAAGGTCATGGGTCTCATAGACCTCAATCTGTTAACCTGTGACTCCAGACTAAGAGAGGCTTCATGGCCCCCTGAAGACATCAGCCAGCACTTTACCCCTTGGTCACAAACACACCCAGCAGATGGTTTGTAGTGACTATACACAAACAGGGGAAATGTTCTTCTTTTCCCAGGAACCTTCTAGAAGTCAAAGTCAGAGAGTGGTCCTGAGTGATTCAAAGAGAAGCTCAGTGAGTCCAAATATTCTCTGAAATTGGCTCATGGCGTGGCCATGGGCTGCTGATAATAAACAGTACAATTTCATAAATCAAGGTAATGGGAAAAAAATTCCCAAATCTCACACTGGCTAGAAATTACTCTTTTGTTACTCCTTCAGTTATTTTTAACATTTCCAGTCTTCCATACTCATCATAAATACACAAAGCATGCTAACCAGACCAATGTAACAAACAAGGGGACTTCTTATTTGAACCCTTAACATATCCTTGTGTGAGGGATGATCTCTCAGAAGTGAAGCCTCCTCAAAGGGTCATTAGTTCTTGTTAATGGTTCTGGTATTGTTGCTTTCAAAACCCTCCCTGACTCAGACTCTGTTTTTTTAAAAATACTTAGCAAAAAGAATAGCCCTACCCCCAACCTGAACTGCTTGTCCTTGCAAAACTTCCCACCTTTTCTTGTCTCTGGGCAAACTTGTGTAACGGCCTTTATTTTCTGTTACTGGGGAAGATGTCAATGAATAGATTGTGCACCCCGAAGCCCAGCCAATGGGATAAGGGGAAGGGGATTAAGGAGGGGGACCTGCCTAAGGGCCTATAAAAAACCTGCTTTATCTGTGTTCAGCACGGTCTGGCACTGAAACGTTTTTTGGTGTGAGTCCTTTTTGGTGATTGTAATAAAAATTATTTTCTGCTTTCTACCTTGAGAAGCCTCTGAGTTTAATCTGGAAAATAAGGATAGCTGTCCCACACACTTAGGAATCTCGCCCCCCCAGGGAGAGATGGATGATAATACAAGTACGTGGATTTGGAACAGAAAGGAACCTGGTCTTAAAATATTCAAAGGGCAATCATGTGAAAGTAGAGTTACTTGCTTGGCACCAGAAGAAGTTATGAAACCTAAGACTTAGCTCAGCAAAAAGGGAAAACTTCCTATCACCTAAATCAATCCCAAAGCAGTATGGTCTGCCTTGGAATGTAGTGAGTTCCCTGTCACAGAAGACAGTCAAGCAGATAATGTATGGCCATTTGTTGGGGATGATTTGGAGGGAATTCCCTTACAGTTTCACGTTGGCCTACACGGCCTCCCAATTTCCTTCCAACTCTGTAATTATTTCTATGGCAGGGCCAATGCGTACTTGGTTTCCAGATGCCACAAACCATGAACATAATTGTCCTTCAATCCTTTTTGCAATGGGAGCCTCCCTTCACTTGACCTTGTAAAATATCCCAAGTCAGATTTTTGCCTCACTGGTAGCATGTTACACTTGGAGCCAAATTCTGCCTCCCACTTAATAATTGTATGACCCTGGGCCAAGTTATTTAACCCTGTCTACCTCAGTTTCCTCATCTGTCAAATAAGAATAACAGCAGCACTGCCTACCTTAGAGAGTGGTGAGGATCACATTAGTTAATGTGTGTAAAGCACTGTGCAAGCCTCAAAAATCTCTATACAAATGTTAGCTATTACTACCTTTTTTTTTTAACGAGGCAATTGAGGTTAAGTGACTTGCCCAGAGTCACACAGCCAGGAAGCACCATGTGTCTGAGGCCAGATTTGAACTCAGGTCGTGCTCTATCCACTGTGCCACCTAGCAGCCCCTGGCTGTTGTTATCTTAAACTGGTATGGGAGAGGCCTTAGAAGAGAGAGCATAGGTGCTTTGTTTTACACATCCTCCACTCTGGCCAGTGTCTGGTGAAAATATTTTAAGGTGCTTAAGTAAGATCGTATTACCGGCCATAAATCTCTTTTGAACACCAGTGTCCAAAGCATATGAAGTAGGCATGCTCAGAATTGAGACAGCTAGGTGGTATAGTGGAGACAGCACCAGCCCTGGAGTCAAGAGGACCTGAGTTCAAATCTGCCCTCAGACACTTACTAGCTGTGTGACCCTGGGCAAGTCACTTAACCCTATTTGCCTCGGTTTCCTCATCTGTAAAATGAGCTGGAGAAGGACATGGCAAACCCCTCCAGTATCCTTACCAAGAAAACCCTAAATGGGGTCACAAAGAGTAGGACACTACCAAAACGAATGAACAACGAATGCTCAGAATAAGCCTTCTCATCACCATTCCCTGCTCAGGTGAGGTGCCCTGCCATTCTGAATTGGAGGGAAAAAAAGACTGAGATAATTGGGAGGAATGATTAGGTCAGTGCCCCAGGCAAAATCATCTCACCAATCTCAGGCTCTTTTCTGTATTCATCACATTCATCCTTCCTTCCAGTGCAGGACTATTCCAGTATATTCATGAACCATAATTTGTTCCCCATTCTTCGCTATCACAGAAAATGCTGCTATGAATATTTTGTTACAGAGACTTTCCTGGTGTCTGTGGCCCCTCTGGCATACCAGCCTAGTGGTGGAATATCCAGGTCAAAGGATGGGGATATTTACTTGTATTACAGCAGTCTTCCTGCTTCAAGTCTCTCCCGGCTCCCGTCCATCTTCCACTCTGCTGAAGAGCAGCTCTGACCATGCCATGCACCCCACCCCCTTCAATAAACTCCAATGGCTCCCTATTCCCTCCAGGATCAAATATAAAAATCTCTATTTGGCTTCCTGCCTTTTCAGCCTCCTTGTACCTTCCTCCCTTCTATGTACTCTTCAGTCCTGCAACACTGGCCTTCCTGCTGATCACCAGTCTCTCCATCTCCTGCGTGCCTCCTTGTTCTGACCGCCTGCCATGCCTGGAATGCTCTCTCCTTACCTCCATCTCCCAGCTTCCCTGGCTTCCTTCCAGTCTCTGCCTGAATCCAACCTTCTGCAAGGGGCCTGTCCTCATCCTCCCCCAATTCTAATAGTAGTATGTAGTTTCCATGGATATAGTATGCACATATATATAGTGTGCACAGTTTCCGTGTTGTCCCCCCACCCCCGCCCCAGCCCCCAAGCCTGTTAGAAGTGAACTCCTTGACTTTTTTGCCTTTTTTTGTATTCCCTGTATTTATCACAGTGCATGGTAAATAACTGAACAACTAAATGCTTCTTGCGTGTCTGGCTAATTGATTCAATCCAGTATGAGGAAAGCACACAGGCCAGGTGAATGTGGATAAATTGGGGCAAAGCCATTAACACTATGGGGGAGTGGGGAGGAAGAGAAATTGAGAGTACAAACCTTAATAACAGATACATAGAGAAGGTTAGAAAATAGCTTCTGTGGGGAGTAAGGTCAGGGATCATCTATTCAGTCATTTCAGTTATATCCAACTCTTCATATCCTCATTTGGGGTTTTCTTGGGGAAGATACTGGAGTGGTCTACCATTGCCTTCTTCAGCCCTTAGGGAGGAATAAAAGGACTGGCTTGTTTCAGTGAGGGCCCAGTTGGATAAGTTACATAACATCAATCTGCGCTGTATCTACTCAATACAATTGTGGGACTTTCTCCATCTTCCTTCTCCCGTGCTCTTCATTTCAAAAGCTCTTTACATAAAGCTATGGTGTGATATTCCTATGTTGAGAATAAAAATGTGCATTGCTCTGTTCCCAGATGGGGGGACACCAAGGGATAATATCTGTGAAGGTTCATTCCCTTCAAAACAATGGCACTACAGGAGTGGTTCTTAACTTTAAGTCCATGGACCCCTTAGGGACCTACGGATTTCAGGGAGTCTTGCAAATAACATTGATGTTAGCCTAGAAAATGCAGAGAACAAGCCAGCACAAGTCACACCATACCCAGCTCCTCCTGCTACCTTTTCCTCCCTCCTCTCTGTTTATATTTTCATTCTGGTGAAATCTAGTTAGAATGTACAACAGCATCCTTAAATGGGAAAACGGGGGGAAATGCCGCCTAAGAACAAGAAGCAAAATGAGGCATGGGGAAGGTGGGCACAGAGAGTCTTGTCTTAGATGTCTTCAAGACCCAAGGCCATATGAGAAAGGGAAGAACTGGAAGTTTCCTCCAGACCTAGGCCCAGGACAATTATCCCATCAGAGGCAAGAGAGAGGTTAGCTTTTCAACCACAGCAGACAAAGGAGACAGGAAGGAAATGTTTTGGCCTGAGGATGAGTTAGGAGGGGGGTTTTCACTGGCACAGGTAGCTTCCAAATTCAAATGACCTCCTCTGCTGGTCCCTCTCCTTGCATGAGAAGGGAGAGGGACCTGACGTCAAAATTAAAATTATACTGGCCAAGCCCCAAGCAGGTGTCCCTGTGGAGGGCAGTTCAGTTAAAGAGCCCACGTAATCTGGAGCAGCAGGACTAGAAAGGGAGAGGCTAATAAGCCCCCTCCTCTTCCTGATGTTTCCTGCCAGTCACCACCTCCTCTAAGGTGATAGAACCTAGGTGGTGTTGAGAGTTTCAGTGAAAACTTTCAGATTGTCCTTTGCCTGGATGGAGAGCAAAGGTGGTTTGGATTACCCACTTTCAAATCTGTAAGCTCCTAGGGAAACATCGTGGAGCATGAGGGGGTGTATTGCTTGCCTCACTGACTTGCCATATCATGCTAAACCATTTAGCCACTGTGGTGCTCAGTTTCCCCCTCTGTAAAAAAGGAATAAACCCTACTAACCTACCTTTCTTCCCTCAGAGGGCTGCTGAGAGGATGAAATGAGATCCATGCATATATGAAAGCATTATTGCAATGTGTAGATATCATGAATGCAGTGGTACGTCTCAAAGCTGAGAAAGGCAGAAATAGGGAAGGCAGGAGACCAAACCCTGCAAGGGGGAATAGCATATGTTGAGTGTGGCCTCTTGCATTAAGAGCACCGCATTCACCAAGTTTACATCTGCCCTGGTGACTGTTTCCGTCAGCCCCCCAACGATGACTGCGGGGCTCAGAGTTCCCTGCCCTCTTCAGGGATGGTCCTAAAGACAGAGAGAGGGAAGGAGGGAAAACCGCTGTCTATTAAATTGGGTGTGCATCTTAGACCAATGGCAGCTGTCACACAATGAAAACAGGAGGCAAGGAAAAAAACCTTGTGCCGGAGCTGTAACCAGGAATTTCTGCATTGGGAGCAAGGGGCAGTAACTGGGATGTGGGAGAGAGGGAGGAGGTGCCCCAGAGGAGACAGCACACCCCAGAGCACCACTGAGTTCTAAGCTGCTAAAAGATACAGCCTCAGTACAAGGCTGCCACTGCTATAGAGTGGGGCTGCTGGGCAGAGTTCTGTACACCTTGCTGCAGTCTGAGTACATCTGATGTGGTTCTAACGAGTGTCAACCTCTGACAAGGAGCAACCCCTTGCCAAACAACTGGTAGTCCAGACTAGAAGTTCTGCTACTCCCTACATTTTCCAACATCACCTTGTTCAAGACATGTTTTTCTCCCCTTCCTCCTAAAGTTTCAAGACAAGCCCTGGAGAAAAGCATAAATTCTGGTGTAAGTCACAGAACTCATACTCTCCTTTCCCATTCTCCAAAAAGCAATCTGAGAATGTCAGGCTGCTGCTGCTGGCTTTGGTTCTTCCCTGATGACTGAGCAGTCAGGCTCTGAACCTGACAAGTCACTGGCCTTTTAAGAGCCTGGGAGAAGACTGGTCATTAGATCACCCCACTGACCAGGCTCCTGGTTCTCCCTGAAGAGCCATCAAGATGCAAAGACAGGGTAAAAGAAGACTCAAGGGCAACATTCAAATAGTAGAGGATTGCTATGTGGAAAGGGAATTAAATTAGAATTTTTCTGTGTAGATTCCAGAGTAGAACCAGTGGGCTGAAATGACCAGGAGGCACATTTTGGCTCAGGAGAACTTTCTAACCCCTCAGTGGGTTAGATGGTCCTTAAACTGCATAGAAGGAAAGGAATCACCACATCAGCATCACTGTCTAGTTGTATATTTTGATCTTCTGTTTCACCAAAGTAAGATAATATAGTCTGACTCTTTTTGCGCTGCTTGCTCATGATCCTGGCCAATTACTTGAGTTTTAAACTCTTTGTTAAGGTAAGAGTCTGCTTCCAATGTGGAGAGTGTACTGTCCCAAGCTTTGGGGGTTTGTACAGCTGTTTTCAGAGATACTTGTAGGGACCTGTAAATTTTCAGGTCTTCCAAGGTGGTATGATAAGGGGCGAGGTGTTTACTCCTTTCCTGGCCTGTGACCACAAGTACTCCTTTCTGTCCTGTAACTGTGAGGAGGGTTTTCTCTCCACAGACACTACAAGCTCCACCAGGCCAGTGCTTCTCCTCATCCCAGGACCGCCACCCAGAGCTGTGACCCAGATCCAAGCACGGGTTGCTGCCTCAGCAGTGACAAAGAGATCCCTGCAATCCCTCTCTGATCAGCCACTGGATTACCCCTCAGTCTATAAGCCAGAAGCTCAGGAGGCAGCTGCTCCCCCCAGGGCCACACTCTCGGGGAACTGGAGCCGAGACCCCTCATTCCTCTCTCATCACTGCAGAAACAGACTTTTCCCACTGACCTTCTAAGTTGTCTTTAGCATTCGTGGATTGAGGAGTCTGGAAACCACCACAGCTGCCCACGATTCAGTCCTCTAAGGCCTGCTCCAGGTTTCCTGCGGCCTGCGTACCCATGCCACGCTGCGCTCCTCTACCAGCCTAGTGTGATATACCTTTCTGATCAATCATCCAGGTTGTCTTGGGCTGGAAATTTGTTTCACTCTGTCTTTTTGTGGGTTCTGCTGCTTCAGAATTTGTTTAGTGCCATTTTTTATGAGTGTCTGGAGGGGTTTGGGGGAGGGCTCAAGCAAGTCACTGCTTTTACTCCGCCATCTTGGCTCCAACCACCTCAGCATCACTGTCAAAAATATCACCTACTCCTACAATCATTAATTCAACAAACATTTATGAATATCAAACTGTGTACAGAAAACCATTCTAGGCTCTTGGACAATGCCAAATTTATATAAAATTGACAGTCTCTGTCTTTGTGAAAGTTAGTCTAACAAGCGGTTGGGACAAAAACTGAAGCTGTTCTATATAACATTATCTACATTCATTTGAGATTTGTTCAACAAAGTGCTAGGGGTTAGAAGGCCTTGAACATCAAGTTAGGGAGAACTCTGAATGCTGTGAAAGAGAACTGAAATTTTAATTAAAAAGCAATACGGAATCAGAGATCTTTTTCTCCTTCAAAGAATGACATGAGCAGATTTGTATTACTAAATTCAGTAGATCAGAATACACACAGATACAATGTACCTAGATTTTTAGCTTAGCATTAATTAATATTAATTAGTATAAAAATTAATTAGTATTAATTAATAAGTTCCCTTATTAATATTGAGGTTCATATCACCTCTCTTCTGAACAAATGTATTGTCTTGCTAAGTGATTCCCTTAACTCAAGTCTCTGCTCACTCCACTCTGTCCTTCACCCAGCTGCCAAAGCCCAGGTCTGACCATATCTCTTTCCCACTCAATCAACTTCAGTGGCTTTCTACTGAGTCCAGGGTTCAATTCTTTTTTTTCATCTTCAACTCACCTTTTTAAAAATATTCATTTTTGTGCAAATTGAAGTATAATTTTCTCACTTTATTTTTCTTGCTTTTGTATGTGTGACATGGCTTATATGGAAAAATTTTGTATGATTTCATACGGATAACTGATACTATGCTGCTTGCCTTCTTGATAAGTGGGGGAGGAGCTAGAGAAAAGGAGAGAATTTGGAACAAAAAAGTTTTTTTTAAGAATGTTAAAAATAAATAATAAAATTTTAAAGTAAATAACAAAATATTAGGTTTTGTGTAGATTTTATAACAATTAATATAAAAGTACATTCTATAATATACATGAGACTATATGCATATATTCTTATTATATATGTACATATATTTAAACATCCTTTCCACACATGTATGCATGTATGTGTGTATATGCATGTATGTAAGAGATGCTCAAATATGTTTTAGTGAGAGAGGTACATCATGAAAAAAACTTTGGAGCCTATGAGCCCAGTGATCCCTGTGATCCTCCATTCTTTCCCAACATGAAGACCAGGTGCATTGGTCCATTCACTCCTACCTTAGGTGGATGCCCCAGGTGTATGCTGAGGGAGAGGAGACGTTCAAGGACTATGTTTTTTTCCCAGCTGGAATCAGGCTTCCTTTATAAGCAGCGCTTGCAGAAGCCAGATAGATGGCTGCTGCCCTCTGTTGGTGCTCACAAATTCTGAAGGTTCATTGCCACCCAGCACCACCCTAATTAATTCTAGTCAACCTGGTATATCTCAGAACTCTACCTCCACTGGATACAATACCTTCTTCCCCAAAAGATACAAACAAGTCACAAAGACTCCCCTGCCTGTCATTCAGGCATGATCCCTGCTACCCAATCCCTCTCCTATGTATCACATCAAGGCCACTGGAGACAAATGTTGCCCAAGTTTACCCACACCAAGTTTATTTCATTTCACAGCTCCTTGATGAGTAATAAAACCAATTACTCTGTCACCACCAAAGCCAGGTCCAAGTTTTCCACTATAAAGTCCTTTCAACAATTTCCCAGAAGCAAGCCCACCTTAACCCTGAAGCCCAGCCTTTGTCCTTCACTGCTTGTGAAATCACAGAGATGTTAAATATTTTAGACAGTTTACAGTATTTAAACAGTCCATTTCAGTAGCAGCAGTATTCATATCAAGGGAATGGTTCCACCCAGCTGCTTCTGAAACACAAACAACAGTAACCAACATCTCAAGGTTTTTAAAACCTCCCTCTAGCTTCTGAAAGTTCACATTCACTATTCCTTTGGTTGCCCTTTTCCTCCACTCTCCAGAAGAAGAGAGGTCCCACTCTCAGAGAAACAGAGGACAAATAAGTATAGTGCAGTCTTACATTGATGAGTATGAATGTACATGTCTATATATGAGTATGATTATAGATATCTAAGTATATGTACATATAAGTAAGTGTATGTATGTAAGGATATATGTGTGTGTGTGTGTGTGTGTGTGTGTGTATATATATATATATATATATTCATGTGTATATGCCTATATATATGTATGTGTATTTCTATGAATATACACATGAGAGAACAAAAGAAAACTTACCAAGAAGCAAACAAAAAGATGGACAGCTCTCAACACAATGCATAGCATTTACTACATAGGCTTTCTTGAAATGGAAATCTAGTGCTGAATATTTTGAATCCTCTCACGTTCTGCTGTACACATGACAACGCTTTTTTTTCTTTCCTTATTTTGTATTTAAGTTTTAAGATTTAAGTTTATATGTTTCTTTTTTTTTCTTGTGTATTTAAGTTTTAGTATTCAAGTCTAAAATTTAAAAAAAAAAAGAGGCCACAGGGAATTTGACTCCGACACCACTGGGTTCCGTCTATAATTCTCTGCCTTCCACATACCATAGTGGGGTTCAATACTCAGCCACAGTTCTGTTCCTCTGGGGAGGCTGGTTACCTCCCCTAGCTGAGCTATGTAAATTTAGAAGGGAAGGGGAGGAAGGGAAGAGAGTATTTGTTTAAAAAAAAAACTATTAAATCCTGGATACTGCATCGGTCCCTTTATAAATAATATCTCATCCAATCCTCACAACAATCCTGGGAGGTAGGTGCTATTTTTCTCCCCATTATCAAATTAAGGAAAGTGAGGTTGTTAAGTGACTCACCCAGGGTCACACAGCTAGGCAGTGTCTAAGGCTGATTTGAAGTCAGGTCTTCCTGACTCCAGGAACTCTTATTCTACCCATTACAGCATTGAGCTGAAACTATGTCCAATTACTCCAGAAGCCTTCATCTCTTATTAAACTTTATCATCTGGCTAGGTGATACCTAGAGAGGAAAAAATTAGTTCTTCTCCTTAGGTGTTACTAGATTCCTTGCTCTGGTCCTTGAGAAAGGGCTGACCCCTATCCATTTCTCTGAATGCTCGGGGACTGAGGCTCCACACCTTGGGTCTATAATGGGTCTTATTATTGCAATTTCAGAACCATGGATATCAGTACATGAACACATTAAGGAATTCAGCAGGGAGGGTTCTCTTTGCCCCTAGAGAACCAACCTGTGCCATGGGAGACAGTCTCCAGAGTTGCCCTTAGCAACAAACCCATCTCCCCGCAGCCAACCTGCCTCTCCAATTCAGATGCCACCATCACTCATTACTAACCTCCTACCCCGGTAGGACCTGATAAGCCAATCATCAATGTTTTCAACAAGTCATCAATATGTTGAACGTGGCCTGGTGCAGTGGATAGAGCACCGGCCCTGGAGTCAAGAGGACCTGAGTTCAAATCCAGCCTCAGACACTTGACACTAGCTGTGCGACCCTGAGCAAGTCACTTAATCCCATTGCCTAGCCCCCCCCCCAAAAAAAAAGACCACATAGAAAACCCCGTGGCACATCATTAGAGATTTCCCTCTAGACTGACATCCTAATTAGAGGAACTTATAAGAGCTCTTCCATAAAGCAGAGATGTCCCCTAACCAATCCGTCCTAAGACACAATTTTTACATGGGAGATCTTTAGGGGGGAGGGGCACAGACTATACCTGGAACAGATGCCGAGGACTGGCGTTTTCCCTCCCCTCCTCCTTTACTGTGGCCCCAGTTTCTTTACCTGCTATAGATTAAGCAGAGTCTGGGCCCACCCTGTGTCACTACAGGGATGGTTCCTCCGGGTGACCCAACCCTGGCTCCAATCAATGTGCCCAGAGCTTCTGCCAGACCAATCGGGGGCTTGGTGCTGGGGGAGAGGGAGGCGGTGAGGGCCCGGGCATTCACCTGCAAAGAGAAGAGGGAAACAACGCTGAGGCTGGGCACCGACAAGTTAGGAATACAACCCGCCAAGCTCAGGTCTCCAGTCATGGTCTCCTCAACAGAGAGAGTTAGTTACATGTGCAGTGGATACAGAGCCAGGCCTGGACTCAAGAAGACCTGAGTTCAAATCCAGTTTCAGACACGTACTAGTTATGTCACCCTGGGCAAGTCATTTAACCTTTGTTTGCCTCAGTTTCCTTATCTGTAAAATGGGAATCATTATCATTATTACGGCACTGTGAATAAATAAGATAATCACTGTAAGATGTTTAGTACAGTACCTGGAACATAGTAAGCACTATGTAAGTGTTAGCTATTATCATCATCATTATTC
Source organism: Phascolarctos cinereus (assembly GCF_003287225.1). NCBI lineage: Eukaryota > Metazoa > Chordata > Mammalia > Diprotodontia > Phascolarctidae > Phascolarctos > Phascolarctos cinereus. Next base: position 47,452,583 of record NW_027555958.1, on the reverse strand, counting down.
TCTGTAGAGGCAGGTAGGTAGTACAGTGGGAAGAGCAGCCATATTTGAAGTCAAAATGACCCAAGTCCAAAACCTACCTCAAACACTTATATAGCTGGGTGACTCTGGCCAAGTCTCTTTAAAAATATATATCTCTATGCCTCAGTTTCCTCATCTACAAAGCAGGAATAATAATAATAGCATCTATCTCACAGGGCTGCCAGGAGGATGAAATGAGATAAGAAGTGTAAAATTCTTGGCAAATTTTAATGTGCTATATAAATGCTAGCTGGCATTCAAGATGAGAGATGACTACTTGTTATTCCAGATGGCAGACAGACCCACATAGAAAGGAGGGAATAATAAGCCCCTGACTCAGAAGGACTTCTTGGCAGGCAGCCACTCACCAGCTGTGGTCAGATCACAGGCTCAGAGGATATTATTTTACAGATGGGGAAACTGAGACAGGAAGGCTAAATGACTTGACCAGGGCGACAGAGTAGCACGCAAGGCAGAATGTGAACCCAAGAACCAGAGCCAAGGCTCTTTCCACTGTACCAACGACTCCCTCTTTGATCTGTTCCTTAGCAGCAATTTTAAAGGAATCAGGGGTGATGGGACAAAGGGAGCCCTTGTGAGGCTAAAGCTTAGGTCAGGACATTCAGAGCTATATAAGAAGAAAACCCTTTTCTACCCCCACAGAAGCTCCCTGATCCAAGCCCTGGTTCCCCTGGAATAAGAGGATGGCAAGATTTGCTGAGGACAGGACAAAGTGGAATCTTGGGTCTGACCAGCAGCAGACTTCCAGATGGCCCCTTCAAAGGAAAATCCCTTATTCTCCTTTCAAAATGTTCCCTTGAATGTAAGGGATCAGGTCATTTCAACTAAAGCCATCGGTCAAAGGATAGCAAGTTCCTGAGGAGAACCAGCTGGGAAGTTGAATTCCTAGATTCTACTTCCTTACGGTGGCCTTTAGCAATCAATCAACATTTATTAATTACACTCTATATGACAAGCCTAGTGTTCCATACGTTGTTCATGCCTGTGTCTCATCTGCCTCATCCCCACCAGACTGTAAGCTCTCCGAGGGCAGGGATATTCCCCCCATCCCATATAAACATAGTAGTGACTGACAATGAGCTCTCTATTCCCCCTTCTCAACAAATGACTCTCAGTCTCTACCCCTTCTCCCCACCTTGTTTTCAAGGCCAAGAAGTACTTGTGTGAATAGAATAAAACACAGAGGATTTGATATTTCTGGAGTTAGTTAGAGGATTTGATATTTCATGCAAGCCATGAAATTTCCAGCCAAACAAAGGGTCACCTAAGCCTCAGGCTTCTGGCCGTGAGGGAGGCAGAACATCAGAGGCTGGGTCTTTCACAGAAAAATGTCAGGCCCTGGGAAACGGCACTCACTCTGTGCCTGCCACCACCTCCTTCCAGCCCCAACACACCACACCTCCCAATCCGTGGCCCCGACTCAAGGAAGTAGACACTCTCCACTTTCAGTGGTCAGACAGCAACCCAAAGTTTGGAAAGGTGTCTCAGTTACCCCAAAGCCCAGACTGGGCCCTGGCCCCAGTGCTGCCTGTCTCTCCCACTGCCCCTATCTCTCCTCCCCCTGCTGCTTCTAAACCCAGACTCTTGTTCTCCCACCTCTTCATTCCCCTCCCCTCTCATCACCACTTCCCCAGCCAACGTTATACTTAACAACCCCAGACAGAGACTTCCCCTTCACCATGTCCACAAACCGAATGGCAATTTCTTCCCCACACTAGCTCTGGGCTTCCTTGGTGCTGGCGCCCAAGTCGGGACTGCTGATGACCTTCTTGTGGTTCACCAGGGCTAGGTCTGGAGTGGGGTCCTACACAGAAAAGCCATTTCCATCAAAACACAGCTTGAGGTGTAGCCCAGATAAGAACAACAAAGGAAAAGTAGGCATCCTGTACCACGCCCCACCCATGGTGAGCAAAAGAGAATTTCATTCAACAGCTGAGTGGACTGCCTGACAGAAGTGTCTGGTTGTACCCATTGGAATCACAGATGTACTGCCCACAGACCCAGAAAACATCCCTGGAGTGGAGTGCGTGTTTCCATCATCTTGGTCACTTCTGCAGCACGTTAAAGTGTGTAAAGGACTTCACAAATATAACCAAAATCTCTTTCCTGAAACCCTTCCTTCTCTGAATGTCTTTGCCCTGAATGTCTGGGACACTCTTGTCTTATCACATACTGCCTTGGTTTTTAGTTAACTTTTTATTTGACTATTTCTTTTTTTTATTTTATTTTACTCTGATCTTTCGAGAAAAAGAACTCATTGGTCTCCACCTCTCCCACTAGACCATCCACTTTGCTCTTTGTGGAATGGAATCACAGGGAGCAACGCTGCAGTATGGAAAAACTGGACTCCTCCTGAAACAGTCCAGACACTTAAACAGCACTCAACCCAGAACTCACTTCTGTGAACACATCCAGGGTGGCCCCACCACACTGGTCTGACTGCGAGGGCATGCAGCAGGGCCTCCTCATCTACAATCCCTCGCTGCATACAGTTCACCACACGGACTCCCTTCTTGCACTGGGCTGTATCCAAAAGAGATCATAAAAAATTAGAAAAGGACCCATATGTACAAAAGTATTTATAGCAGCTCTTTCTGTGACGGTAAAGAATTGGAAATTGAGAGGATGCCGATCAACTGGGGACTGGTTGAACAAGTTGTAGTATATGAATGTAATGGAATACTATTGTGCTATAAGAAATGATGAACAGGCTGACGTCAGAAAAACCTGGAAAGACTTGTATGGACTGATGCTGAGTGAAGTGAGCAGAACCAGGAGAATGTTCTACACAGTGACAGCCACATTGTACAATGACTAACTTTGATAGACTTAGCTCTTCTCAACAGTGCAAGGATCTAAGACAACTCCAAAAGTCTCATGATGGAAAATGCTATCCACACCCAGAGAAAGAAATAAGGAATCTAAATGCAGATCGAAGCATACTACTTGCTCTTTTTTTCTTCTGTTTTGTTTTGTTTCTTCTTTCTTGTGGTTCCTCCTATTGGTTGTAATTCTTCTTTACAACATAACTAATGTGAAAATATGTTTAATAGGAATGTATATGTACAGCCTATATCAGATTGCATGCTGTCTTGGGAAGGGAGGCGGGGAGGGAGGGGGAGAAAATTTAAAACACAAAAGCTTATGGAAGTGAATGTTGAAAACTAAAAATAAATTAATTTTAGGAAAAAAAACAAGAAAGACATCCAGTCCCTCAGTTTCTTCACCTGTACAATGGGTACAGTGATAGATGCTCTTGCTAAACCAACTTTCTTCACCTGTAGTCTACAAAAAGGGATGCAGAACAATGAATGAAAAGAGTGTGCAAGTCTCCTAAGAAGGTATCAACAAAAGTAAAGGATAGCATCACTAGAGATGCTCATTAGTGTGTCTCCAAGTATGAGATACCCCAGCAATTTTACAAGGATCTAACAAATAGGAGGCTCATAAGATCATTGACTTGGACCTTTAAGGCCATCCAGGGAACAAACAAATTTGCTTTGACTTAGGAGCCAGCCCAAGCATTTAAAAATCATGTTAAAGAGCCCACCTAAAACGGACCTGCAAACTGCCCAATGAGCTTTGATGATTTTTCTCTTGTGCAATCAGACAAGTGGGTGGGAAGAAAAAAAGGATGATTCAGGGCCACAAGCACATGACCAGAAGACTAACCACAGAAATCCTAAATGGTTGAGCAACAGGGAAGATTTCTGCTCTTCCAAAACCCAAATAAGGGAGACCTGGGGACTCCAGAGGAGGAAGAACCAGGAGCTAGGGAGGTACTATGTGCTAAGAAAGAAGAGGGGAAAAGGAGGGAGAAGACAGAAGAGGGAGAGCCCAAAAGCCCTTAGCAAAAGCTTAGTCAAATAAAGCCCTTAGCACAGAGCCTGGCACACAGTAGGAACTTAATAAAGGCTTGGTTCCTCCCCCCTTCCTTTTTCCCCAAGGTAGGTGTCTTACCTTCATCCTAAAGGACTACATCCTGGTGGCCACCTCTCTCCTGATTCTCCCCAGTCCCAGAATCCCCAGCTCAGTTCCCATGAACCACAATAGAACAAGTAAGAGCTCAGAAATAAAGTATTTGCACTGAGGTCAAAACTCCTCATTCTCGGAAAGAAGGCATGGGGGTGGGGAGAGAAGCAGGCACTATCTCCAGGAGAGCTCCCCTTTTTCTGTTCCCATTTTCCATCCTTCGTTGAGGCTGTGGCTTGAGGGATCCACCTGAAAGAAGAGAAACAGGTTCAGCTGCCTGTCCCATCACTTCTTAAATGAGCAGACACGCTCCAGGCCTATACAACCCCAGCCTCTCACCGACAAACTGCCTCAGAGATAGTGAAAACTGACCCTTTGAGCCTACTATTCTACAAGAGTGACTGCAGAGACCAACCCAGCAACCTCTGCAGTGCTGGGGCAAGCAGGGAAAAGGACTAAAGAGAGAAGAGAAGGTGCTGGTGTATAGCTGGAACTGCTGATGACATGTGGGAAGGATGGGGGAAGCCTTAGTACAGCAGGACTTCAGGACTCCTAGCTGAGAGATCTGGGTTTTAGACATGATTCCATCAAAATGATCAGTGTGACTCCGAACATGTCAAATCCCTTCTCTGCTCCTCAGTTTTCTCATCTGCAAAACAGGCATAATGCCACAATCTCTAGGGATTACTAGGAAGATCAAATAAGATGACAGATGTTACAGTGTTCATCCAAGGAAAACCTGTGAGCCATCTCTACATTCAGATATAACTTCCTGTTGTCTTCTGATTTCATTCATTGGGAAAATGTCAAGATTGAGATGATTCAGTTTTTGCTGTTCACAAGACAAGGACCTCCCATATGTCGCACCCTCTTCATTTCCCACCTGTGCTGCACTCCTCTGAATGTTCTCAACCATAATGTCTTAACACCAGAACCTCACCACGTTGTAAAGATCACATCAGCCTTGAGGTTACATCTCATCGCTGCCCCCAGCCCCTCCGATTAGAGGGAGGAATGAGCTCCTCCCAGATCCTCCATTTAAGGAAGGCACCAAGCCAACCATCTCTCCATTTCCTACCTACACTCCTTTAGAACTCTCAATCATGGTACCATGATGGTTTTACCTCTCCCTTCCCCTCCACCCACTTTTTAGCCTCCTTTTGTGTTGTGAGCTTCTTGAGGGCTGGAACTGTCTTTCTTTTTCGTATTTTATCCCCAGCGATTAGCATAGTGCCTGGCACATAGTAGGTCCTTAATAAATGAAAAGTAAAAGTAACAAATGTTTATTGACTGATTGATCTACAGTATCAGCAGTTAAGTCAATGATTATGGGTGGTCAAAAACACTGTATAATCCTTAGCACCCTCTCTATTACTTCCCATCACTTTATCACAGTCACTGCACATTTTTCTTTGTTTCCTGGGTTGCCATGGCCAAAGAATTCATCACCTCCTGGTTCTGGGGAAGACTACATTTTGGATAGGTTCTTGCTGATCTCAAACAGTATCATTGCTCCTTGGTTGAGCACTAGGGGAACAGAGGGAGCGTTCTTGGCATGGTAGCAGGGATACTGGTGAAGAAGCTAACCTCCTCCTTTCATCAGCTGCTCCACAGACCTATATGCCTTCTTGAAATTCCTCCTCTTTTTCTTCCTCTGGATTCCAGGCAGCAGGGTTTGATTCTGGTCTTTTATCTTTCTTGTCCTTTATTTTGTCTCTCTGCTATTCAAGAAGTCTGCTGACCTTCAGTGAATTCCTGGTGGGTGCAGGGCATCACTGGTGTGCTGGGTTATACATGGGAATCTCACTCCAGAGATCTTGATGGATTCAGGACAATGCCATCCTAGGTACTAGGGGTAGGACTTACCTTCAACCAAATTGTGACCTTCCGACAGTTTGTCATTGGCACACACACACCTGCTCCCCTTTCAATGGCCTCTCCTGTGTCCTGCAGGTCTAACTCACACAAGGTCACCCAACTCCTATGCTTCAGCACCCAGCCCTTACAAATGGCAGAGGTCACTCAGCTCTTTTACCGGCAAAACTAGGGCTAGAATCCAGGTCTTCTGACCCCTAGATCATTGTTCCACCCCCATATCATACGACTTCTCCTTCCTGGCCATCTCTAAAGGCATGGATGTGCCTGTACTCTTTGTAGGGGCAAAGACTACATGAATGGCTATGAATTGCATTTTTTCTCTAATTGTCTGGAATTCTAAGAAGAGGAGACAAAGTATGAACATGGTATGGCTTAAAACAAGACCATCACTGGAAAAAAACAGTGCAGCACACATGCCCTTCTAATGACTGTTTGGTCGTGTTATCTTTGCCAACTTCTTTACTGAGTAAGCAAAAGACTTCACATATAGATTTGGAGCTGGAAGGAGCCTTGAAGGTTTTCTAGCACAGTCTCTTCAAAGTATAGATGAGGAACTTCGGATCCAAACGTTAGTTAAGCAACTTGCTATAAATACATACGTATTATATTATACACATACAATACAATAGATGTGTATGTATATATGCATACACACATGTGTATTAATTGTTAATATATTTTGGATACTAAATACTTATAAGCAAAATTTGACACAAAGATGTTGTCCCATTAAACCTCTTCCCTTCTTATCCTAGGTGAATTAATTTTGTTTGTGTTGAAGCTGATCAGCTTCATATAATTAAAAGTATCTGTTTTACTTGTTGTAATTGCCTCTGTGTCTTGTATCATCACCTACACAAAGCTGGGAAAGGTGTATGATTTGCTTTTCATATTGTACTTCCTTTAGCGGTATAACCTTTAATATTAATATTAAGGTCATGTACCCATTTAGAGTATATTGTGGAATATGGTAGAAGGTATTGGTCTAAGCCCAATTTCTGCCATGCTACTCTCCAGTTTTTGTTTTTGTTTTTTTATCAAATACAGATATCCTCCCTAAACAATTTCTGTTTTCTGGTTTACTGGACACAAGGCTATTGAATTTCATTGTTTTGGATTCTCTCCTGCATAGTCTGTTCCACTGACCTACATTTCTATATTTTAACCAACGCCAAACAGTTTTGATGACTACTGCTTTATAAGTACAGCTGAGGTCTGGAAGTGCCATACATCCTTTACCCCTGCCTCTTTTTTCATTATTTCCCTCAATATTCTTGACATCCTAACCCACCTCATTATCATCTTTTTGAAACCTACGTTTGGGGAGGAACAAGCTGAGAAGAGCCCACACCTTTGGAGTGGCTCAGTCAACGTCAAGCAGACAACATGAGCCCCACAGTCTCAGGACAGGATCACAGCAATGACTGAAAGGTCTGCATTTCCCTAAATGGATCTGCTCAGTGTAACTGACTGACAGCCTGTGAGTGAGCAGGTGAATCTGCTGGTCTTACCTGGCCAGGCTCATGATCATCCCATGGGTGAGCTCAGCAGCACTGAGGCTATTCCCATTAGGGGTGCTGAAAGTCAAAGCAAAGAAAAACTCATCAAAGGAACTAGTGACCCACACTAAATGTTCCTACACAGAGCAAAATGAGAACACAATCTAGTCTCAGTCATTCATCCTAGGTTCTCTCTCTTGTCCCATGAGCTGATCCTCTCTCACCATACTCTCCTAATCCTGCCCTGGAATCTAAGAAATTTCCCCTGGACTTCCACACCTCAAACCCCAGACAAGTATTATTCTTGTGCATCTTACAGGTGAGGAAGAAGTTAGACAGCTAGGAAGTCCTATGGGAAAGTCAAAAGTCAAATAAAAACTGTCTTCCAAATAATTTAATTAGAGGGGGAAAGGAAGGCAAGGGTATCGAATCTTTTCTCTCTTCTCTCCCTCAGCAGGATGAGTTCCTCTACTCAAGATAGCTACAAGGAAGAGAGGAGATCTGGGCAAAATGAAGCCCTATGCAAGCCAAGAACCAGGAATGCGTAGACACCCCATTCCAAGCAGAATACAAAGTGGAGATGGTGCTGCAATAATATCCTTAGAAAACAGTCGTTCTCAAAAAAGCACAGTCTAATCTGTAACAGAGAAATGTTCCCAGACATAACAAGAGTCATATGGTATAAAAAAAGGGGATAAGAACTGTAATTGCACTTGTACAGAGAACTGCCTGGGGAGGACATTGCTTTTGCCAGCGCAGATGGCACCTTCTCTGCAATCTGTAATCCGTAATCTCAAGAGACATGCCTAGAAGACTGGAATGTTCAGGGATTTGCTCAGCAGCAGGAAGCCAGTTCATTTCAGAAGTGAAACTTCCAGATCCTCTAAGATTGTGATCTCAACTTTCTAGGCTAAACCACACTCAAAATGTGACATCCATAAAGAGGATAAAGGAACACCCAACTCTTCAGGTTAGCTGAAAATATTCTTTGGAGGAAGGAAAGGAGAGAAGGAGGAAGGGAAGGAGAGAGAAAGTGAGGGAGGAAGTGAGGGGGAGAGAGGAGAGAAAGAGAGAGAGAGAAAGAAAGAAAAACAAAAAAGACAGAAAGGAAGGAAGAAAAATGGAGGGAGGAAAGAAGGGAGAAAGAAAGAAAGAGAAAAGGAGAGAGAAAGGAAAGGAGGGAGGAAAGAACTAAGGAAGGAAGGGAGATAGAAAAAGAGAGAAAGGGAGGGAGGAAGATAGGAAGGAAAGAAGGAAGGGAGGAAGAAAGAAGGAAAGAAAGGAAGGAGAAAGAAGGGAGGAAGGGAGAAAGAGAAAGAAAAAGAGAAAGAAAGAAAAAAGAACAAAAGAAAGAAAGGAGAGGGAGGGAGGAAGGAACGAAGGGAAAGAGAGAGAGAAAAGAGAAAGAGAAAGAAGGAGGGAAGAAGAGAGGAAGAAAGATGGAAAGAAGAAAAGGAGGGAGAAGGAAGGAAGGGAAGGAGGGAGGAAGGGAGAAAGAAGGAAGGGTGGAGAAGAAAAGAGAGAAAGAAAAGAGAAAGAAAAAAGAGAAAGAGAGAAAGAAAGGAGGAAGGAAGGAAATCTTCAGGGTAAAAACAAAAAAAAAAGGTCCAAAGAGGGAGAAGGCAATCTTGACCTATAATAACAACAACAACAACAACAATAATAATAGCAGCTAACATGTCTCTGGTGCTTTCTGGTTTGCAAGAGCTTTTAAACACAGACCTCATCGGATGCTTGTGGGTGCTGCTATCTTATCATCCCTACCTCACACGGATGAGGGCACTGAGAACAATGTCAGAAGCTCTAGAGCCAGACAGTAGGGGTTAATTTTAAAGACCACAAAAAGGGGCTTGCTTGCTTTTTTTTTTTCAAGCTTTCTTGGGGAAAAAAAGAATGAAGTAAGGAACAGGGCTCCTGCTCAAAGGAGATAAAACAATAACACATGACAGAGAAAATCCAGAACTCTTTAAATCCTATTGTTTATTTTCCCATCAAGAAAACAATCCTTCAACTGGACAGGAGCAACCAGAACTAGCTAACCCCAAACAAGTAAGGAGATGTCAAGAAAGCACACACAGCCTTTGGCGATTCTGAGTCACCAGGCAGACCCCTCACCATCCTGACCGCCTGCTCCAGGCACACTCTTAGGACTCTCAATGGGGTTTTAAAATGTCGCTTGTATATGCTGAGACATGTGAGTGTCGCAGCGGGTAGTTGCTTCGTACATGCTCGCCATGTTACCATGGATGACCTTGAAGTGCCTCAGTTTCTTCATCTATAAAATGGGCCTCTAAGGTCACATCTCGTTCTAAACCCTGCGGTGCTAGACTATCAGATTCAGTCGCTACTGGTCTCACCTATGAGTTTTCGGTTATTACAAGACAGGGAGCAGGGATTGTGCCATTACTTGTCTTTGTCTGCCTGGCACTTAGCAGAATGCCTTGCAGAGCAGCCATTTAATAAACACTTGTTTGCATATTTGTGATATTTAACCCAAATAGCCATCCTATCGCTCCTTGGGCTTCCTTTCCTCCAGGAAAGTTAGAAACAAACTCTCAGTTGTCATCAAAACTCATCTCTACTTTTCGACTCGTTCTGAGTTTTAGAGCTTCTGACTGTTCTCAGTCTCCTTATCTGTACAATGGGAATGGTAATAGCATCTATAAGCATCAGATGAGACCATATATTTAGGCTAAGTGATAAATTAAGGAGAGAGGAGTTAGGGGAGGATGACTGTGATGGAAAAACTAAGTGTCAAAAAAACTCTTTTTAATTAAGTAAATGAATGAAGCATGACTCCCAACATTGAACATAACTGTAATTATGATCAGCATAGATGACAGTCAAATGCTGCCTTCTATAATGCTCATAGAAATATAGTCCTATGGAAAGAGTCCTATTTCTGCACGTGTGTCCAGGCCTACTTTTAAACTAAGGTCCTCTTGGCTCCCTGGGTAGATGCAGCTGATGGGAAGCAGGAGGCTGGACCCGATGACCTCAGGACTCTCAGGTTCCTTCCAGCTCTGAGCAGCAGTGAAACACAGCCACCTCAGAGTCAGTTATAAAAGTTAGTGTATTTTTTTTTAACTGTGTGCATCTGCTGCCAATCCCTTCCATTGCCCCATACTCACTTCATGACCAGTATGCCTTTTCTCGTTGCTGCCTCCAGATCCACATTGTCCACACCAGTGCCGGTCTGCCCACCACCTGGAGCTTCTCAGCAGCATTGATGACGTCTGCGGTCACTTTGGTCCCTGAGCAGATGATCAGCCCCTCACAGTACTGAGACACAGAAAGAAACCCTGAAGCTGCTGGTGGGGCCACATCACAACTCACAGAAACAAGAAAGAGAGATGTCCATTGGGCTGCTTGCCCTCATGTCCTCTCCGTCTCTCTCCCTTCACCTCTCTCCCTCTCTCTTTTTTCTCCTCCACTTTCTCTCCTCTTCTCTCTCCTTCGATTCTTTCTCTCTCTCTTTCTTTCTCTCTCTCTCTTCCTCTTCTCTCCTCTTCCCCTTCAACCTTTCTCTCTCCTCCTCTCTTCCTCTCCTCCTCTCTCCTCCTCCTCCTTTCTTCTCTTCCTCCTCATTCCTTCTCCCTTTCTCTCCTTTCCCCCTTCCCTCTCCTCTCCCTCCCTCTCCCTCCTCTTTCCCTCCTCTCTCTCTCTTTCTCTCTCTCTCTCTCTCTCTCTCTCTCTCCCCCCCAACTATGACTTCTAGGAAGGAGAAAAAGGGACAAATTCTGTCCCACATTTCCATTTAGGGAAAGAAAGGCACACAAATGTAATCTCTGATACCAATTCTAACTTAGGATTTTTTTTTGTATTTTAGAGGCAAAACAAAAGTGCATGAAGTCAGATTGTGAGCATTTGGACCTCAGAAATCAAGTGCTATACATCAGGGCCTGATTTATCATTTTGTTGACTGGATAGAGTTAATAAAGTAATGGAGAAAATGGTTAATAACACCAATTAAGTTTAACTATATGTCTTGGGTAAACACCCCTCACACACATACCCTCAGAGCCAGTTGTTAAACATTTAACATCCCACTGCTGTTTCAAAGCAGTCAAACTTAGTGGAGCCTTGGGAGGAGCTGAAAGTTAGAATTTGTGGTGGGGAGAAAAGAGGGAAGGGCAACTGAAGTAGGAAGCTAGAAATAAGAGTTACGTTGGGAAGAGGTGAGAAGGACTGGAAGACAAAGCTCCAATCACACTTTTGCATCATGAGTCAGTCTACCACAGAGGACTAACATAAATGAGTGCACCAGAACCAGATTAAAATGTAACTGGGAAATATTTGACAAAATAAATAAAAAAGCAGTAAAACCTAGAGAATGTTAATTTGAGGTTCTCTAAGTCAATATGCAACTGTAGGGATTGGTAACCTAAGAGAATTGGAACCTTAGAGAATGCCCAGCACGGTCATAGCAAAGAACTATAAATTAAGGAGTGTCCTTCAATTTGTGAACAGCTGGTATGTGGATTTATCAAATATCGATTCCACCACAAGAAATGATGAAGGAGGTGGTTTCAGAGAAACCTGGGAAGACTTGTACAAAGTGAGGAAGGGTGAAGTGGGCAGAATCAGGAGAACCATTTATACAGTAACAACATTTTCAAGAAATATTTTTGGCCAGTCAGACCACATTTTGTTTTATCTTTGTTGGGGTGGTTAGAAGTCAGACATGCAAGATAAATAGGAGTTAATTAACAGAAGACAAAACACTAGAATTAAGAGGGTTGGGAAAGGCTTCCAGTAAAAGATGAGATTTTAGTTGAGACTTAAAGGACCAGAGTTTAAAAAAACAAACTGGTTCTTTTCGAGGACAAAAGCAGTCCCTGGTGGTATTCACAGGCCAGGATGCTCCTTTCATTATACAGACTCTCACCCAACTGGTCAGGAAAAGAAGCCACAAAGGAGAGGGAATTCATCCAAACAGCCCTCTCCTCACATTTCCAGAAATCTGGACCACTTTATATGCTAGGTGATGTAGGGGATAAGGGACTATTTTGACACAGGAGAGAAGACCTGAGCTACTGTCTCAGATACTTAACTGATTCAGTGACTGGCTACCTATCTATCTATCTTTCCATCTATCTATCATCTATCTATACTGTCTAAGTGGCAGCTAGAGAGTGCAATGGGTGGAATACCCCACCTAGAGACTGCAAGGCCTTCCCAAGTTCAAATCTGGCCTCAGGCACTTTCTAGTTGTGTGACCCTGGGCAAGTTACTTCACCCTGTTTGCCTCAGTTTCCTCATCTGTCAAATGAGCTGGAGAAGGAATCCAGTATCTTTGTCAAGAAAACCCCAAATGGGGTCAGGAAATGTCAGACACAATGTAAGCTATTTAGGGTAGTGACTGACTTCTCAGGATCTAGGATGTGCCTAGCATATAGCAGGTCCTTAATAAATTTCTGTCAAATTGAATTTGAGTCAGGTTTTTAAGGGTTAATCTGTGATTAAACAAGAGATCTCTTAGACAATCAATTAACTCCCACCTTGGGAATCCCTTTCTTGCATCGAATAGTCGTATGGCAATTTAGTAGATAAATCCTAAGGAAGTGTGGAAGCTCATAGAGGTTAAAATATTTGTGGGGTCACAAAACAAGTAGCAGCCAATGTCAGAGGAGAGCCCAGGTCTTGCATACTCCAAGCCCCGACTGTCACACACCACCACCACCACCAGCTTGGGGGGGTGGTTAGTAACTTTAGGGGACAGGAAGATTGGGAAAGGGGGAAAATATCGCTGCCAGCAGGGCTTGAAGCAAAGATTCTACTTCAGCCTGGCTAAAGGACTCTAAGCCAATTGATGGCGGGTCCTCTGGCCTCCCAGGAGGAGCGAGGAGGACACAATATGCCAGTGCCAAACCCCCTCTGCCCAGCTCTGGGCTCAGGGCCTTAAAAGTGCGTCTCCTTGCATCACACGAAGGCTTCCCGAGACTGTCCTGGCTCCCAGCACTCTCAGGGAGCCGAGTTCACGAGCTGGAAAAAGGGCTGGGGGGTAATCACTGGTCCCCGAGACCCTCAGGGCCGAAGAGATGCCCAATTGGCCTGAAAAGTTAGCACTCCCTGTCGCCAGAGCAGAGTATGCACCCCCACCCCGCCAATGCGATGCAACCCCAGGCCAACGAAATGCACTCTCTGTCCCATGCCATGCATTCCCCGCCCCCATCAGTCCAATAAAATGCACTTTCTGACCCATTCAGTGCAACCCTCAGTCCCGAGCAATGCACCCCCAGGCCAATGACAAGCAGTCTCTGTAACATGTGATGCACTCCCAGTCTCACTAGTTGAATACCCTGCCCCATACGATGCATCTTCCTAGTCCCATGAAATGCACCGTACAGTCTCATTCCTTGTATCCCCAGTCCATAAGATGCAGCTTCCTAGTCCCACGTATTGCACTACCAGTCCCATGCGACGCAACTTTCTAGACTTAATATGATGCACCCAGTCTCGTGCGTGGCACCCCAGTCCTATGAGGTGAACACCCTAAGTGTATGCATCCCAAGCCAATGAGATGCACCTCCCCAGTCCCACACGAAGCATCCCTCGGTCCCATGAGATGCAACCCCCCCCCATTCCCCCAGTCCCAAGCAATGCAGAAAGCTCCCTTCCATCCTCTTCCCCGCCCCTCATCCCACACCACGGACTCTGCAGGGATCAGAGTTAGAGTTGGGAGAGCTGGCACCGAGCCTCGAGATAGGGCACTGCTCTCATTCCTCTGCCCGCTGAAAACCTAGCCAAACCGGAACGCCTCCGGTTAAAAAGGAGCACAGCAGAAAGTTTGAATCTCTACCCCCCCACCCCCACCCCGCTGCTACAAAGGCCTCAGGGCTCACGAGACACAGACCCGCCCACAGCCTCTGCCCAAGGCCAGGGCGGCCCCCAGCCCCGGAGCCCGAGGAGCCCCGGGGATGCGAGGATGCGGGCTAGCCTGGTCCCGCGCCGCCGTGCTACCTGCAGCTGGGCTATCAGCTTCTCTTTGCTCAGATTCTGCTTCTCTACCTGCAGCCCTCGGTCCTCCAGGATCTTGCGGCAGCGAGGGTCCAGGCTGTCACTGATTAATACCTTCCGCAGATTAGCAAAGGCCATGGTCAGAATCTGCCTCCAGACGAGCGCTCAGACTCTGCAGGAATCACTTTAGGAGAAACACAGAGTACTCCAGCCAGACAGGATCCTGTAACTGAAGAAGATTCTTTGAAGTTTGTTTTTCTGCTTGCTTTCTGCATTTCATTGGGCAGAAACCCTTCAGATCTCCATAGCCCCGCCTCCTTTTCCCCCACTCCTCTTCCCCATGGAGGCCCTCCCCTGCCACCGGCCCCTCCCTTTATTATTCCTGCGGAGACTACATTTCCATTTCAGCTCTTTTCTGCACCTGGTCCCCGAGAAAAGCACAAACTTCGTCTGCTCATTCAACTATGTCTGAAAAAAGAGGGGAAAGGGATGACCTCAGCTGGTTCTTCTTCTAAGGAAAATAGTTCTCATTCCATTTCTTTCCTCCTAAAAGGTCAGACGTCATTCGTTCATTCATTCATTCCTTCCCTCAACCAATATTTGCTCAACTCCACTTGTTTGCCCACCGATGTCAGACAGAATAGAGGGAAGACCAAGGCAGGGGTTATCCCTGCGCAAGAAGGAGCGCACGATCCAAGGGCAGGCACTTTCTTTTTTAAATCATCCTACTTTACTTCTTTGGCTAACAGGTGTTTTGGATTCAATTCTGGGCAACCTATTTTAAAAATAAATTAATAAATGAGAATGTTTCAAAATATGGTAACTAAATTTAGAATTTGGGAAACTATCATATAAGAAGTAGTTAAAAGAAATGGCAGCGTTAAAGATAAAATCGTTTAAAAACAAAAAAAAGATAAAAACTGTTTTAAGGGAGAGATGATAGCCTTTCAAATTTGAAGTCTCAGTGAAAGGTCCACGTCTCCCTTCATAGACCATCTCTCTGCTCATAGGAGAATTCTTCAGTGGAACTCCTTCCCACCACCAAAGCAATGCCTCCTTTCTTCTGCCTCTTTTCCGTTTTTCCACATTCCTCCTCACCCAGTCCCCATAGGTCCTCTTTCTGAGACCATAGGAGTCACCTTCCCATCATTGCTAGCCATTGGTTTCACTTTGGCTCATCACCTACCCTTCTCTATCCCTGGCTCCTCTCCCTCCCTTTCTTATGCCCTCTCCTGCTGTAATGCAGTTACACACACACACACACACACACACACACACACACACACACACACAAATTGTAGACAAGGGGTCACCAGGTTCTGTCCATAATGTCCTGTTCCTGCCTCTTTACTGTTAGCCTCTACCAGATTTGGCAGACTCTTAAAAGGCATACAGGTATGAAGACTTCAACCAGATAAGAGGCCTAGACTATCGAAGGACATTTCAGTATTAAATGTCAAAAGACTGAGAGAGAGATAATAATCAATCAATTAAGTACCTATTCAGGTCCCCCTACCTGCCAAGCACTCTTGACTAAAGAATGCAAATACAAGGAATGGAACAATTCCTACTCAAAAGGAGTTTGCATTCTAAGGGGGAAGAAAACAAACTCATTTTATCTATATTATACACATAATATAATATATATATATATATATATATATATATAAAATACACATCTGTGTATATTCTATATGTAAAATGTTATTATTCAGTCATGTTTAACTCTTCATGACCCTATATGGGATTTTATTGGCAAAGATACTGGAGTGGTTTGCTGTTTCCTTCTCCTGCTCATTTTACAGACGAGGAAACTGAGGCATACAGTGTTAAATGACTTGCCCAGGGTCACCCAATTAGGAAGTGTCTAATCTAAGGTCACATTTGAACTCAGGAAGATGAATCTTGCTGACTCCAGGCCTGGAGCTCTGTGCACTATGGCGCCACCTAGCGGCCCCTGCAGCATAAATATGAAGTTAATACATCCAAATATACAAACTATTATCGCAAGGTAGTTTGGGAAGGAGCATGCTAGAAGTTAGGGGTGGCAGGAAAGGCTTCATGCAGAAGATAGAACTTGAGTAGGGTTGCAAATGTAGATTTCTGCGGTTCTTTACACTGTCAATCTTTGCCTTTGATGCTGTTGTCTCTCTAGGTTTTCATGACAGTACTCTATCTCGGATCTCCTCCTACCTGTCTGATGGACTACTCCTTCTTAGCTTCTTTTGTTGAATCTTTGTTGAGGTCGTACCAACCAGTAGTGGGTGTTCCCCAAGGCTGTTAGGCGCCCTCTTCTCTTGTCCCTCTCAAGTATTTCAATGGGTGATTTTTATTAGCTTCCAATTTCATCATCATCTCTATGCTGATGATTCTCAATTCTACTTATCCAGTTCTAATTTCTCTGCTGATCTCTAGTTTCCCATCTCCAACTACCCATTAGATATCTGAAACTGTATGTCCCATAAACATCTTAAATGTGACATGTCCAAAACTGACCTCGTCTCCCCGAACTCTCCCCTCTTCCCAAGTCCTCTATCACTCTTTAGGATATCACAATCTTCTCAGTCAACCTGGCTCACAACCTGTCATCCTAGACTCCTCAATCTCTCACCCCTCATATCCAATCTGTTGCCAAGTCCTTTCAATTTTACCTTTGTAACATCTCTCATAAACATCTCCTCCTCTGTGATGCTGCCACCACCCTGGTACAAGTCCTTATCACCTCACACTTGGACTTGCAATAGCTTTCTGGATGGTCTCCCTGCCTCAAGCCTCTCTCCATTCCAGTCCATCTTCGCTGAACTGATATTACTAAAGCCCAAGGTTGACCTCATAACTCCTTTCTATTCAATAAACTCCAGGGGCTCATTACCTCCAGGATCAAATGTTGTTGTTCAGTCATCTCAGTCATGTCCAACTTTTTGTGACCCCATTTGGGGTATTCTTGACAGAGATACTGGAGTGGTTTGCCTTTTCCTTCTCCAACACATTTGACAGATGAGGAAACTGAGGCAAACAGGGTTAAGTGACTTGCCTAGGGTCACATATCTAGGAAATGTCTGAGATCAGATTTGAACTCAGGAAGATGAGCTTTTCTGATTCCACACCCAGTACTCTATCCACTGGACCATCTAGCTGTCTCAAAAAAAGAGAAGAAAGTTTTCATCACCAAAGTCCTTGGTACTATCAAATAGTTCAACATCAAAAGTAGATGTAATTTTATTAGTAGAAATGACATGATCAGCTTTGCAGCTGCCCCCTAAGGAACATAGGACCTTTCCAACTTGTAGCTGAAGCCTCCCAGATGAGTTGTCTCCCCCACTAGCTCCTTGAAAGCTGGGGCAGCTTACTTTTCTTTTTGCATCTCCAGGGCTTTGCATACAGTAAGGGCTTAATGAATGATTCATTCATTCATCTCTTCATTTTGCTAATAAGGAAGCTAAAGTACTTACCCAAGATCACACAGGTAATAGGAGCAGATCCAGGGTTCAAAACCATATGCTTCAATTCTAAATTCAGTCTTCTTACTGATACATCACCTACCTACTCCCTTTGTATCACCTGTTTTCCAGAATGGAAAAATGAGATTCAGAGAGGTAAAGGTTCTGACTCAAGGTCTCCTGATGTTAGAGCCAGGGATAGAATCAGAATTCCAAGGGTCACTCTTTTATTCAATCTGTAAACTGTTCTGTCTTTGTCATGGCATTAATATGACCTCTCACTCGCTCGATTTCTTGGACTAAATACTTGTGAAGTTTCTTCCAGCTCCAAAATTCTCTGGTTTTAAGGTAATGACTTTAGGCTGTGGAATGAGACATTGATCTATATTTTTTGTGTGCAGCCATTGAAGGAATTTGTTTTGCTTGGCTATGCATATTTATTATAAGAAAATTGTACCCACATCTGCAACAACAAAAGGGAATATGAACTGGTCTGAAGCCCAAAAAGCCTTCTTAGAAGAGCGCAAGAAGGACTTTAATAGTCAAATGAGAGAGGTAGAAGAGTCCTTCAAAAACACAATTGGCCAACTGGAAAAAAAAATACACTGAAGAAAACAAGTCCCTAAAAAACACAATTGGCCAATTGAAGAAGGAAGGACAAAAACTAACAAAAGAGTATACTAAAGGAAACAAGTCCCTAAGAAAATTGTTTTTCTTTTCCTTTTTTCCCCAGTGGACTAGGGGATGGGAGGGAGAGAAAATAGATTTCTCATCATTTAAAAGAATAGGAGTGAGGGAATTGTTGCAGATGTGGAATGCTATGCGTCTTTTCAGATGAATTCACTATATTGTGATATACATGTATTCATTGTATAGTTTTACTTTGTTATAAAAGACCTCTCATGAAGTGAAAATCATCTGTAAATGTATGTAATATAAAAACAAAACACACATGCATTCACACACAAAAAAAATTGAAAGGGACAAAAAATTTCAATTTCTTTACAAATACACACATATGCATATATACAAATATATGTAAAATCATTCTGTAAATGCTTCTATTTGTCAGTTCTTGGATACACATTATGTCTTCTTCACAGGTCCTTTGTAGTTACTTTGGGTACTTATGATAGTCGAAATGACTTTGTTGTTCTTAAAACAACATTGCTATTAATGCATTCAACTAACTCCTATAAATTTTAAAAGAATAGCAAGTTATACATAATAGGGCCTTTCATGTGCAGTTTCATGCACAGTCATCTACTATTCTACTATGTTATAGAAATGCTTGTTTTATTTCTAAAGTTCAGAACAAATTTTTTTAATTAAATTTATTAAATGTTTTAATTAAATACATTTTTAAATTAAAAACCACCTCACCCATGTCATCCAAGATATCATGTCTAGGACTGTGGTCCTGAGGTCCACATTCAGAACCAAAAGTCCTGTGGTCCTTAGGTCCTGTGTAAAATCAGTGTTCCAAAGGTGTGTACAAATTACCCAACCATCACTTTTTTTTCCCCTAGGCAATGGGGTTAAGTGACTTGCCCAGGATCACACAGCTACTAAGTGTCGAGTGTCTGAGGTCGAATTTGAACTCAGGTCCTCCTGATTCCAAGGCCAGAGCTCTATCCACTGCACCACCTAGCTGCCCCCCCCAACCATCATTTTCAACCCAATTTTTGTCCAGTTTGACATTTCATGTTTGTGGTCTTACTGTTAATGCTTCTTTCAATATAAATTTATTTATTTTTAGTTTTCAGTATTCACTTCCACAAGTTTTTGAGTTCCAAATTTCTTACCCCTCCCCCCCACCCCAAGATGGCATGCATTCTGAATACTCCTTCCCCTGGTCTGCCTTCTCTTCTATCTCTCCCCCCTCCCTTCTCTTATCCCCTTCCCCTTCTAGTTTCCTATAGAGCAGGATAGACTTCTGTACCCCATTTCCTGTATTTCTTATTTCCCAGTTGCATGTGAAAACGTTTTTTTTTTAAAATATGTTTTTAAAACTTTGAGTTCCAAATTTTCTCCCTTCCTCCCTCCCCACCCACGCTCATTGAAAAGGCAAGCAACTCAATATAGGTTATACATGTGCAGTTATGCAAAAAACTTCCTTAGTAGACATGTTGTGAAAAACTAACTCTATTTCCCTTAATCCTATCCTGCCCTCCCATTTATTCTATTCTTTCTTTTGACCCCATCCTTCCTCACAAGTATTTGCTTCTGATTACCCTCTTTCCCAATCTGCCCTCTTCTCTATCATCCCCCTACTCTCTTGTCCCCTTCTCCCCCTATTTTCCTATAGGGTAAGACAGATTTCCATACCCAAGTGAATGTGTATATTATTCTCTCCTTAAGCCAAATCCTATGAGAATAAGATTCCCTCATTGCCTCTCACTTTCCCCTGTTTCTCCTTCCACTGTAAGAGACTTTTCTTTTCTGTTTTTTTTTGTGAGATAATTTACCCCATTCTACCTCTCCCTTTCTTCTTCTCCGAGTATCACCCTCTCTCATCCCTTAATTTTATTCTCCAGATATGACCCCTTAATCTTCAACTCACCCTGTGCCCTCTATCTATCTATCTATATATATATATACATACAATTTTTTTCCTTCAACTACCCTAATACTGACAAAGTTCTCATGAGTTACAAATATCATCTTTCCATGAAGAAATGTAAACAGTTCAATCTTAATAAGTCTCTTATGATCTCTCTTTCCTGTTTACCTCTTCATGTTCCACTGGAGTCCTGTATTTGAAGGTCAAATTTTCTGTTTAGCTCTGGTCTTTTCATCAGGAATGCTTGAAAGTCCTCTATTTCACTGAATGATGATTTTTTTCCCCTGAAGGATTATACTCAGTTTTGCTGGGTAGGTGATTCTTGGTTGTCATCCTATCTCCTTTGCCCTCCGGAATATTATATTCCATGCCCTGTGGTCCTGTAATGTAGAAGCTGCTAAATCTTGTGTTATCCTGATTGTGTTTCCACAGTACTTGAATTGTTTCCTTCTGGCAGCTTGTAATATTTTCTCCTTGACCTGGGACCTCTGGAATTTGGCTACAATATTCCTAGGAGTTTTCCTTTGGGGATCTCTTTCAGGAGGAGATCTGTGGATTCTTACAATTTCTATTTTGCCCTCTGGTTCTAAAATACCTATATTGAGTTGCTTGCCCTTTCAGTGAGGGTGGGTGAGGAGGGAGGAAGGGAGAAAATTTGGAACTCAAAGTTTTAAAAACACATATTTTTAAATATCAGCAGTTTTCCTTGAAAATTTCTTGAAAGATGATGTCTAGGCTCTTTTTTTGATCATGGTTTTCAGATAGTCCAATAATTTTTAAATTCTCTCTCCTGGATCTATTTTCCAGGTCAGTTGTTTTTCCAATGAGATATTTCACATTGTTTTCTAATTTTTCATTCTTTTGGATTTGTTTTACAGTGTCTTGATTTCTCATAAAGTCACTAGCTTCCAATTGCTCTATCCTAATTTTTAAGGAAGTATTTTCTTCAGTAATCTTTTGGACTTCCTTTTCCATTTGGCCAATTTTTCTTTTTAGGGCATTTTTCTCCTCATTGGCTTTTTGGACCTCTTTTGCCATTTGGGTTAGGCTGTTTTTTAAGGTGTTATTTTCTTCAGTATTTTTTGGGGTCTCCTTTAGCAAGCTGTTGACTTGTTTTTCATGATTTTCTTGCATCACTCTCATTTCTCTTCCCAGTTTTTCCTCTACTTCCCTTACTTGCTTCTCAAAATCCCTTTTGAGCTCTTCCAAGGCCTGGGACTGATTCATATTTTTCTTGGAGGCTTTGGATGTAGGAGCTTTGATTTTGTTGTCTTCTTCTGGTTGTATATTTTGATCTTCTTTTTCACCAAAGTAAGATAATACAGTCTGACTCTTTTTGCACTGCTTGCTCATGATCCCAGCCAATTACTTGAGTTTTAAACTCCTTGTTAAGGTAAGAGTCTGCTTCCAATGTGGAGAGTGTACTGTCCCAAGCTTCAGGGGTTTGTACAGCTGTTTTCAGAGATACTTGTAGGGACCTGTAAATTTTCAGTTCTTCCAAGGTGGTATGATAAGGGGCGAGTTGTTTATTCCTTTCCTGGCCTGTGACCACAAGTATTCCTTCCTGTCCCGTGACTGTGAGGAGGAGTTCCTCTCTACAGACACTACAAGCTCCACCACACCAGCGTTCCTCCTCACCCCAGCATTGCCGCCTAGAACTGTGACCCAGATCCACACACGGGCAAAGCACGAGATTCCTGCCTCAGCACTGGCAAAGAGATCCCTGCAATCCCTCTCTGATCAGCCACTGGATTCCCCCTCAGTCTGTGGGCCGGAAGCTCGGGAAGCAGCTGCCCTCCCCAGGGCCAGGCTCTTGGGGAATGGAGCTGAGACCCCGCCTTCCTCTCTGACCACTGACAGAAACAGACTTTTCCCACTGACCTTCTAAGTTTTCTTTGGCATTCGTGGATTGAGGAGTCTGGAAACCTCCACAGCTGCCCACGATTCAGTCCTCTGAGGCCTGCTCCAGGTTTGCTGCAGCCTGTGTGCCCATGCTGTGCTGCGTTTCCAGCCAGGCGCGATACACTTTTCTGATCAATCATCCAGGTTGTCTTGGGCTGGAAATTTGTTTCACTCTGTCTTTTTGTGGGTTCTGCTGCTTCAGAATTTGTTTAGAGCCATTTTTTATGAGTATTTGGAGGAGTTTGGGGGAGAGCTCAAGCAAGTCACTGCTTTCACTCTGCCATCTTGGCTCCTCCCCCCTGGTAATGCTTCTTTCAAGACAAGTTCTGGGGGCAGCTAGGTGGTGTAGTGGATAAAGCTCTGGCCTTGGAGTCAGGAAGACCTCAACACATGATAGTCACTAGCTGTGTGACTCTGGGCAAGTCACTTAACCCTGATTACCTGGCCAAAAAAAAAAAAAGACAAGTCCTGGTATATTAGGTTTTCCCAGCAAATTGTGCAAGTTGCTTTCTATTGAGACACCAATGGCAGTTAAATGGAGTCTGGAGAATATGATTCTTTACCAAGATCGTAACTGAAGCAAAACAGCCATGACAAACATCTGTGTATTCAGAACCAAAGCTATGTTTTCTTTCCTTGAACCTCTCAGTGAATGTTTAGCCAGTAGATAGGTAAGAGGGTAGCAGTGTGGGGAAGATAAGAATGCCTAGGATTTAGGACCCCTGAAAATCAGGACACTTCAATCAGCCTTGGAAACCACGCTTAACTACAATACCCAACTCCCTTCCCACTGCCAGTCGTATCTGTTTCCTCCTAGGGCCTCTACAATATCCAACGAATACCTCCCCACCACCACCACCACCATTTGCCAGCTCCAGCTCCTTAGCCACAGTCTGTCTCCAAAACACAAACCCAGTTCAGTCTAACTCACCCCCCTTCTCTCACCGGCTTTTAAAACTGAGATAGCTTTGCCTCTTCTGAACTGTCCCAACATTTTATAGCTCCCTTAGAGTACAGTAGAATGTAAGTGCCTTGAGGGTACATACTATGCCATTTAAAAATCTTCAAATGTTTATTTTAAGCACATAGTAAGTGCTTAACAAATATTTGTTGATTACCTTTAGAGGCCAATAAATTCCAGTGTCTCCCTGTTACCCCCAGGATCATTTAGGCTCTTTACAATTTTGTCCTTCCCACCTTTCCAGTCTTACTCTTTACTCTCCTGCCTAAGATCTACCCCACGTTGACCTACTTACTGTTCCTCAGAAATGTTCTCAGTGCCTTTTTGCTAGCTATCTCCCATACTCAGGATGTTCTTCTTCCTCAATCTAGTCTCTTAGAATCCCTTGACTTTCTTCAAGACTTAATTCAAATATCCCATTTTGCATGAGACCTCAGTCAGTCAATAAACATTTATTAAGCACATACTATGTGCCAGGTACTTCTCTCTGACCTCATAGATGAGATCTCTGTCCATTAAAGTTACCTTCCATCTACTTGACAATTATCTTGTTTATTCTTGCTTGTAAGGGCAGTGTAAGGGCAGTTAGGTGTCACAGTGGATAGAGCATGGGCTTGGAATCAGGAAGACTTATCTTCCTTGGGTTCAAATCTAGCCTCAGACACTTACTAGCTGTGTGCCCCTAGGCAAGTCATTTAACCCTCTTTCCCTCAGTTTCCTCTTCTGTAAAATGAGATGGAGAAGGAAATGGCAAAATACTCCAGTATCTTTGCCAAGAAAACCCCAAATGGCATCACGAAGAGTCAGACAAGACTGAACAATAACAGCCATAACAACCCATCCCCAACTGTGTGCATGTCATTTCCACCATCAGAATGTCATTTTCTTGGAGACAAAGACTTCTTTTCACTTTTCCTTTGTATTCCTGGCTATTAGTACAGTGTTTGGCACAGATTAAGTCCTTAATAAATACTTGTGGATTGACTGATCTCTTTTATATTTCATCTTCTTCCAGGATGCTCAAAATTTACCTGCCCTCACTTCACCCCCAAAACAGTGTCTCACAGGTACGAGTATGCTATAAATGTGTTGACAGACTGAATAAATAAATCAACTGTGTTGATCCAGAAGACCTTTTTTTGGTTCTATGATTCTTTGACATGAAAATTCACTTTCTCTAAGTGGTTTTTTTTTACACACACAGTTATACCTGACTATTTGAGGTAGGAGTAAAACTATAGATCACTCCCAAGCCATTAGAAATAGGATATGAATGTAATAACTCAAATGAGTCATGTGGAAGAGAAATTAAATTTCTCGTTTGTCCCAGAAGGCAGAACCAGAAGCAATAAATAAGTGGAAAGTAGCCAAGGCAGATTTAAACAGCCATTGAAAAATCCATTTTAATTCTTAATTGATCTATCTGTCCTTATTGAAATTCTTGTTAAAAAGAGCATCACAAAAGGAAGCTCTTGATCATTACAAACATGATTGAGAAGCAGAAAAAAGGACTCTAAATTGTCAAGAAAGATGCCTAATGTAATTACCTGAAGTAATTAGTGGAAGAACCAGAAACCCAATAATTGAATTTGACCTTAAGTGGTAATAATAATTATCAGTAAAAAGGACCGAATTCTGAGACAAGAAAGAAAGAAAATTAAGCGATTGCAAACCTTCCCAAATACACAGGCACACATGCACTTGCACACACACAGAATTCTCATTCCAACAAAGGGACAATTTCCCACTCTGTAGTGGGAGAAAGCACAGGGTGCTAGAGTCAAAAGATCTGAGTTCAAATTCCAGCACTGCTGCTAATTTAGCTATGGGCAAATCATTTCACCTTCCGGGCCTGAGTTTCCTCATTTATAACATGTAGGAATAAAATAATCACTTAGGTCCCTTCCAGTGCTATAAAATCTATGACCTATTAAATGTTTGGGTAAAAGTTCTCTGGGGCACTCCTGAGCCAGGATATGAGTCCAACCACTCTGACTCGTTCCATGGCTGGTCTCCTAGTGCAGTCAGAACAGAAGGTGGGATGTGGGTTATTGTTAGAACATAAGCCCCTCCTTGCTTGTCACTTCTGTAGTCATGTGGAGATTGTAATCAGGCTGGTAATGGCAGGGACAGCCACTAAACAAGTTCCTCCAGCTGGCTTCCTGCCATCTCTGATCTTAGGTATCTTTTTTTCCCTTTTTTGGGGGGGAGGGGCACTGAGAAAGAGGAATCCAAAGGGGGTTTACAGCATTTTTCTTTTCCCACTGGTTCTCCTCATTTCATTGCCCTCCTAGTCAGTAGGCACAGCCCCTTCGGATGATTTTCACTCCCTGGTATCTCACCGTATTTATATCCCTATGATGAATGGATCCTAGGCAGGAAGCAGGAAGAGCTCTTAGAGCCAAACATCAACCTTGGCCCCAGCCCCAGCCCTAGCCCACTTAGGATTTTCTTCTATCTTTTTTCTAACTCAACCTCTATGACCTCTAAACCTTAAACTTTTCAGCTGATTAGCATCCCTACTGATGCTGGTCTCTAGGGAATTATAAAACCAGAGTCCCAAAGTTGGAAAAGATCTCAGAAATCAAGTCCAATTCATGAAAACTCATCTTCAGTACAACATCTGCAAATTATCAACCAGCCTTTGCTAGAAAATTTCAAGTGATGGAAAAACCACTAGCTTTATAGGCAGACCATTCCTAATCTTGTGGTTTTTTGCATAGATAACTCTGGGATTTTGATCCTGTGTGAAAATGGTGGCACCATCTACAGAACTTGGGAAGTCTGAGGTGAGAATAAAGAAAGTTTGAATGAAAGAGAACAATAACAGTTTTGGGTTTGCTGACTTTGAGATGCCAGTGGAGATAGACATAAGACATTTTCAGATATGGGACTGAGGGGAGAGATTAAGTGTAGGGATACAGACTTGGAAGTCATCTGCATAAAAGGGATTATTGAACACAAGAGTGTTATCATGATCACCAAAGTCATCTCTCTCATCCTCAACCTTTCCTTCTCTATTAGAAAATTGGAAAGGAAGCTAGGGCTGACACCTGAGGGATGGTTAGTTGGTAGATCATGATAGATCTTTCAAGATGAGGAGCTTCACTTAGCTGAATCAACTTGAAGTGTCCTTGATACCTGTCCTTATTGAATAGCTTCCTCCTGATATGGCTAAATAAATCTCTTGTTAACTGTTGAATGGCCTAGCAGTGTCTCATTTTGTTCTAATATCAAACCAATCTCAGAAACTTCCTAGCTGTGTGACCCTAGACAAGTCACTTAACTTCTGTGTGCCTCAGTCTCTTCGTCTGTAAAATTGAAGATAATAATAGCACCTCTCTTCCAGGGTTGTTGTGAGGATCAAATAAGATAATATTTATAAAGTGCTTAATAAATGCTTGTTGCCTTCATTTCTGTGAGAGATGACACCTAGGATCCTATTTTTTCACGAGTAATCCAGTGGTTGATTATTCATAAGGATCATAGAATTCTGGCTATCAAGGTGTTTTGTGCTACATAGCATGCTTTGAAAGATTCCAGCAAGTCCTCCCCTCCTCCATCTCTACCTACTTCTGTGAAATTCTGCCATTATAAATTTATGCCTCTGGGTATGAGTGGCTTTGAGCCTTGAAGTGCACTCTAAAGACTCTCAAGTGGGAAGTATGACCATTTGCTGAGAAAGCACAGCCCTGAGAGAATGGTGGAAGAGGAACGTGACAGAAAGAAGGAGCTGGGGAAACCCAAGAAGAGGATGTGGAAAGAGTTAGATGAACTTTGTGTACTTCAAAATTTTGCATCGGACTTGACCACTCTGGAAGTTCTTGAATGTGCATGGAAGTAGGGAAGAGGAAAAGACTTTTAAGACCATACACTCTTGTTCCAAAACCTTCCTGACATAACAAATCCTGGCTTCTCTCTGTGTAGCATTCCATTTTTTGTCACCCAATAAACATATATAAAAATTTGCTGAATGAGCAAGATGGAAAATGTGAAATCTGCTATTTTTTTTTCTCAGCGGAAGGGCAAAAAGAACCATGAGAACATGTTGGTCCAATGTCCTGTGCTCAAACGCACATAATAATAAGGGCTAGGACTTTTGAAAAGGTGTTAGTCAACTCTGCCACTCTTAGGTACCATCATACTTCCTTTTCCTGGCTGCTCTCTCCTCTTTTGATTTATATGCACTACCTCAGCTCATCTACCTGAGCTCTGGCTCAGTCTCCTTTGCTGGATCATAAGCCATATAATTCTTCCTAACTGTGAGTGTGGTCCAGGGTTCTATCCCATGCCCTGTTTTCTTCTCTATACTTTATCACTTGACAACCTCATTGGCCCCCATGGGTCCAACATATCGCTATTCAGATGAATCTTACATCTAGTAGGTTCAACTCTAGTCTTCCTCCTGTGTCTCACATCACCAACTGCACATTGAACATTTCAAACTGAATTATCTCAAAGCAACATGTCCAAGATGAAGTTCATTATCTTTCTGACAAAACCTACATCTCATCGGGACTTCCCTATTTCTGTCAATTACATTACCATCCTCCTAGTCACCTGGGTTCCGAACCTCAGTGTTATTCCCAACTCCTTATTCTTATTCTCTCCATAAATCCAGTTGCTGGATCTTGTCATTTCCATTTCCATGATGTCTCTCACATCCTTTTCTCTGCTAATATTGACAACCCCCAGTGGCCTAAACTACTCCAATGACATCCAACTGAGTCACAATACCTCACCTGTCTTCCCTCCCCAATTCATCCTCCTCACAAAAACAAAAGTGATTTTCCTAAAGCACAAGTCTGACAATATCAACCCCTACCCCTAATAAGTTCCATTAAATCTTGATTATTGCTAGGGTCAAATACAAACCCCACTTGTGGAATTGAAAACCCTTTCCAAGCTGGCCCTAACTTACCTATCCAGCTTTATTATCTGGAGCAGAATGGAGTGGAGCCCCAAATGCAGTGAAAGAGGTTAGTGGGTAACTACCCTCAGCTCAACCAAGAGAGAGAACTGATGAACCTTTACAACTTTTATGAACCTTTAATAAACTTAATTGGACCAATGCTATATAGGAAGTGAGTTAAATTTGGGCTTAATCTCTTCCCCTACCTGCAATCCCAAATGGAGGTAGTATATGGCAGGAATTATGCCTGCAAGGGGATAGGGGAAGTGTTTATATGTTTATTCTTTGTATGTCTTTGAAGCAAAGGGCTCTTTGTATAATAATAATAATAATAATAATAATAATAATGGCTTAAATGGAACTGGCATGCTATTCATTGGTCCCATAATATAGTCAGTGGGCACTTAAGCTGATACCAGAGAACAAAAACATTCCACCAAATCTTCAGAATACCTGGACCTCACAAGAGGGAAATGCAATCTACCTATCCCTGAGAAACTAAGGCCAAGACACGTATTACACACATGTTTGTATGTGTGTATGTAGATAGATAGATAGATAGATAGATAGATAGATAGATAGATAGACAGATAGATAGATAGATGATAGATACATACACAGAGAGACACAAAAATACACTACACTGTATTGGGTATATATATATATATATGCATGTATATATACACTGCATACATGTGTATACTGTGTGCATATGTATACTGTGTTAAATGGTGGATGTATGCAGACATAGATAAATAGCCATATCAATAGATGTAAATGGATGAGAGACAGATAGATAGATCCCATTGATAAGCATGTGGTCTAAGTAGTTTAAAGATAGAAAATAAGAAATGTGTGAATATGTGCATATTATGTATGTCAGCCCCAAGTACACATTATGAAAAATTCATTCTATCTATACATACATGTCTATCTGCATTTTATATAACTACCTACATATATATATGGGCAGTGGAAATGTGTGTGTGTGTGTGTGTGTGTGTGTGTGTGTGTGTGTGTGTGTGTGTGTAAAACACATATGGCACAGTGGAAAGAGTATCAAGTCTGGAGTCAGAAAGACTCATCTTCCTTCGTTCAAATCTAGTCTCAGACACTTACTAGCTGTGTGACCCTACACGAGCCACTTACCCTGGTTTGCCTCAGTTTCCTCATCTGTCAAATTAGCTAGAGAAGGAAATGGCAAACCCCTCCAGTGTCTTTGCCAAGAGAACCCCAAATGCGGTCAAAAAGAGTCAGAACTGAAACAATCAAACAACAAAAATGTATACGTACATACATATGCATAAATGTGTATACATAAACTTCATTCATGGGTCTACATACTCCCAGAGACATGTACACACACACACACGCATATATAATTAGAATATTTAGAGCTTTCGTAACAGCAAAGAAATATAAACAAAATAGAACAATGATTAAGGATCATAGTACATGAGTATAATAGAATTTTACTACATCATGAGAAACAGGTAATATGAAGAATCCTGAGAAGCAGGGGAAGACTCAGAGGGGCAAAAGGGAGTAAGCAAAACCGAGAAAATAACCTACAGAATTACTACAACAGTGCAATGCAAGGAACAACAAGAAAACAAGCCAAACTCAGCATTTCCTACTTCGAATGATCACTCCGGATCCCAGAGAACAAGTGAAAAAAATGAGCTTCCCTCCCTTGTTTTTTTTTTCTCCCTCCCTTGTTTTGCAGATGTGAGGTGCCTTGTATGGGAGACATGGTCATAGTCACTAAACATTTATTATGCTCCTACTAGTTCTTAAAGCTTTTAAAGTTGTTTGGTTTTGTATATTTGTTGTTGTTATTGTATAAATTGTATAAATTAACTCCACATCAGTTCGTAGAAGTCTTTCAAAGATCCTTTTGAAATTTTCTGTTTCTGGGGCATCTAGGTGGTGCAGTGGATAGAGCATTGGCTTTGGAGTCAGGAGGATCTGAGTTCAAATCCAGCCTCAGGCATTTTATACTTACTAGCGGTGTGACCCTGGGCAAATCTCTTTAACCCCAACTGCCTCACCAAAAAAAACCCCAAAAAACAAAAAAACAAAAAACAAAAAAAGAAATTGTTTCCTCATTTCTTACAGCATGAAGTGCTCTATCACATTCAAATACCACAACTTATTCACGCATCTCGTCACTGATGGGCATCCCTTTGGTTTCCAATTTTTCACCACATCAGAAATAGCTACTATAAATATTTTTGTACATAAAAGACCTTTTTCTCTTTCTATCATCTCTTCTGGGTATAGACCAAGCAGTGTAGGCAGCTAGGTGGCAAAGTGGTTACAGCACTGAGCCTGGAATCAGGAAGATTCATCTTTCTGAGTTCAAATCCAGCTTCAGATACTTACTAGCTGTGTGTGACCCTGGGCAAATTACTTAACCTTGTTTGCCTCAGTTTCCTCATCTGTCAAATGAGTTGGAGAAGGAAATGGCAAACCACTCCAGCAAGAAAACCCCAAAATGAAGTCATGAAGAGTCATGAAGATATGACTGAAAAAACAACTGAACAAAAACAACCCATCGTGGTAAAGCTATATCTAAGTGTCTGCACCATTTTAGTCACTTTGAGTATATAATTCCAAATTGCCTTCCTGAATGACTAGTTCTATTTAGAGGACCACCAATAGTGCAAACGTGACTGTTTTCCCACAGCCCCTCTTACACTGATCATTTTCCTTTTTTAGTTCCCTTTGTCACTCTGATGCCTGTGAGATGGAATTTCCCAATTGCTTTAATGTGCATTTCTCTGATTGGTAATAATTTGGATCTATATGGCTATAGATAGGCTGTGTTTCTTTCCTTGAAAATTGCCCGTTCATATCTTTAGTCCATTTATTAAATGAGGAATGGCTCTTTGTCTCATAAATTTGAACCAGTAATATCTTAGAAATTAGACCTTTATCAAAGAAACATGCTGCAAAGTCTACCTTCGGTTAATTTTTCCCTTTTTAATCTTAGTTTGATTAGATTTGTGAGAAAAATTTTTTTTAAAGTTTTAAATGATCAAAATTATCTATTTTGTCCTTTGTGTTACTCTCACTCCCTTGTTTGGTTATGATATTTTTTTCTTACCCATAGATCTGATAGATATTTTTTTTCTATGTTTCTCTAATTTGCTTATGATGTAAATCTTTATGTTTAGGCCATATCCTTATTTGGAACTTATCTTTGAATAAGGTGTGACATGTTAGTCTAAATCTAATTTTCTTCCATACTGCTGTATGATTTTCCCAGCTGTTCTCTCCCCTCTTCCCCCATATAGTGAAACTCTATCCCAATAGCTGGGGTCTTTCCACAAACAAGACATCCCATCCCTCAGCTCTGGCAGAGTGCCTGGAACACTCTTCTTCCTCCGTAGTGAATATTGACCTTCCTTGCTTCCTTTAAGTCCTTACTAAACTCCAGCCTCCTACAGGAAGTCTTCCCCAACTCTACTTATTTCCATGGCCTTCCTTCTGTTAATTATTTCTCATTTATCATGTATATTAGCTCGCTTTGTTCATTCATTTGCATATTGTCTCCCCTATTAGATTTAAATTCCTTGAGGGCAGGGACTCTTTTGCCTCCTCTGGAATCCCCAGTGCTTAGCATGAAGGTGGCTCACAGTAGATACTTTATGAAGGATGATTGAGTTCATCAAATACTAGAGTATCAGATATATTTGTTTCTGCTTGTTGTATATCTGATCTGTTTCATTGTTAGATCTATTTTTTTTCTACTAGTTCCAAATTACTTTAACAAGTATTGCTTTGTAGTATAGTATGATACCACACTGGTAGGGCCCCCTCATTCCCTTTTAATTTCATTATTTCTCTTGAGATTCTCGCCCTTTTTTCCTCCAATGAATTTCTATTATTTTTCCAATTTTATAAAATAGCCTTTGGTACATTGATTTGGTACGGCATTGAATAAGTTAATTAATTTAGGTAGTACTGTCATTTTAGTATATCAATTTGTCCTACCCATGGACAATAAATATTTTTCCAATTATTTAGGTCTGTCTTTATTTCCATAAACAGTTGTTTATTGTTGTATTTATAAAGTTTTTGTGTATATTTTAGAAGGTAGATTCCCCCCTACCCCCAGTATTTTATACATTCAGTGGTAATTTTAAATGAGATTTCTCTGTCTCTTCCTGCTGGGTCTTAATATAATATTATATAAAAATGCTGATGATTTTATGAGTTTATTTTTTTATCCTACAAGTTTGTTGTTGTTATTGTTTCAATTAATTTAGTTGACTCTTTAAAGTTCTTAAAGTATAATATGATACCATCTGCAAAATGTGATCATTTTATTTCTTCTTTACCTATAGCTATTTTCTCAGTTTATTTTTCTTGTTGTATTGCAATAGCCAACATTTCTAATACTACATCAAATAAAAGTGGTGACAATGGACATTTTTGTTTCACCCCTGAATTTATGGAAAAGGGTTCTAGTTTATCTCTGTTACAAATAGTGGTAGCTTTTGATTTTAGATCGATACTATTCATCATTTCATGGTAAAGTCTATTTTTTCCTATGCTTCCCATTATTTTAATAGAAACAGGTGTGGTATTTAGTCAAAATCTTTTGATGCATCTATTAATGTAATCGTATGATTTTTTTCATTAATATGGTTAATTAAGTTTATCATTTTCCTAATATTAAAACTACAGACTCTCTTATTTCCCGTTTTCTCTCTTCCTGTTCCTGACTGTATATCTCTATTGAGTTGAATGTGTTTCTACATCAAACTCTGGGTGTATGTCCACGTGTGCAGGTAGGAGGTAGGGGGTAGAGGGGTGCAGTTCTGGTCTCTTTTGACCAGTTAAGATGAAAGTCAAATTCAAGTGATGCCCACTCCCTTCACTCCTTTCATGTTTGCATATAGGTCTATTTGCATAACATGATTATACATCTTAAGTTCTCCTATCTTTTCTCCCCAGTTTTCCTTATGTATCCTCTTTCCCCTCCATCTCTTTTCTTTTTTCTTACAATATCTTTAAAATACAACAAGGCTATTATTTATAGCTATTTGCATCTTCTGTCTCAATTGACTACTCTTGTGATCCTTTGTGGTATTAAATTCTAAAAGAACTTTTTAATATCCCTCCTTTCCATTCAAATGTAAACAAATGTTATTTATGAAGACACAATACTCTCTCAGAGGAAATGGTCTCCCAGTCCACCAACTCCCTATAGAATGGACCATTTATAAAATCCCCATATCCCATTACAGAAGATACCTTTCTCCCCCATGGGAATAATATTTAATGGGACACCATCCCCCAATGGGTTCAAGATTTCCCACTTTCTTTCTTCCTGTTTCAATACCTTCTTTTGTCATTTCACTCATTCTCCTATAGTTCCTCTTCTTGTTGAGGGACTATTGTCCTTTAACCAAGTTTACCTGTGGCCTTGATTAGAAGACATCACACATTCTCCTCTATCCTCCAGCTCCTGTTCCTCCTTTTTTGTACCTTCTCATTTTCAATCCAGTCACACAGTTTCTCTCGTAAGGCAGATTGGGATGATGGTGTTTCTGGCCTGGTAGTCCATTGCCCCTTCTCCTATTTCTTTAAATTCTACTGTATCTCTAAAAGGTCTCTGTGTTGTATTTTTTTCTTCTCTCTCTCAATAGGTATCTTTCTCTTTCTAGTTAAAAAAAATTTTTTTAGTAGTGTCTAGAGATGGGGAAATTTATTGTATTCACTATTCTTTCCTCAGTAGCATTTATTTATGGTTTTTTTGTGCTTGTGTTGTTTGAGGGTATTTGTAAGTTGAATAATCTGTTCACATATTTTGTTTTTTAACAACTGTTGAAATGCCTCTTTTTGTTGAATGTTAATTTTTTTCATTGATAATAGGTCTTAGGTTTGCATGGTATGTCATCTTGAGCTTCATCTTTTTTTTCTTTTTAAGACAATTGGGGTTAAGTGACTTGCCCAGGGTTACACAGCTAGTAGGTGTCAAGTGTTTGGTCTGAGGTCAGATTTGAACTCAGGTCCTCCTGACTTCAGGGCCAGTGCTCTATCCACTGTGCCACCTAGCTGCCCCTGTTGTGCTTCATCTTGATCTTTGCTTTTGGGAATGTGTTATTCCATTGTTTTCTGCAGTGTCTGGTGAGTGTCTTCTATTATTTTAATTTCTTTGTTTATATTTAAAAGTATATCTCTTAGTTCCTTACAGAATTTGTTGCTTGTCATTGAAATCATTAAATTTAACCATCTGGGTTTTTGAATTTTAATTAAAGGGACTTTTCTAGTGGCAATCTGTGGATTATTTTGATAGGATTTTTCTTCTGTGTATGCAGAAGCTCTGGTCAGCTTTCTTAGAATTTATTGAATTGTATTCAGGTTATCTAACTTACATTTTTCTGGGATGCCTCTGATTCTTAAGTTCTCTCTCTACATCCTGTCTTTGAGATCAATGTACATTCTTCTATAAGTCAGTTTTATTTTTTTTTAATTATTACATGTCTCTGTTCTTCCAGAAGATTGTCCTTCACTACAGCATATTTACATTCCTAATCGGTTATTCTCTCTTTTGATTTTTTTGAAGAGATTCATCACCTTGGTTTCTAGTTTTTCAATTCTGCTAATTATTTCTGCTCCAAAGAAACAAAGTCTTCCATTTGCTCACTCTTATGTTTTTCTCCCAAGGTTTTAATTGCTCTCTTCAACCATTCTGAAATGGCTTGCTGTGGTTCCAAGCACTCTTAGGAATCAACAGGGTTTCCTTTTAAATCAGGTATCAGTTCAGTTCCTTTGTCTTGTAATACTTATTTAGGTTAATTTGTAATCTCTTATGTTTTAGTATTCGCCCTCCCTTTGGATTTTAGTATTTTTCTCTGTTGATTTCTACTCATACTCTAGGTTTTTAACTAAACTTTCTTCTTTTTACTCTCCTTGATTTTGGTGGTTCTAGCCTTTTTAAAGTTATAGTGTCCCATTGCTCATTTTCTTAATTCTCTCCCCTTTTATTGTGGTTTCAAAACTGTTTCAGCCTCCTCCCAAGTTGGGAAATTTATGGCCTTGGTGCCTGCCCCAAATAGCTTGGGGGGGGGGGCGGCATGGAAATGAGACATAACTGGCCTTTGACAGATTCTAGTCTGCTTTTCTTCAGCCCTGGTACAGCTGAATATTCTGGACTTGCCCCAGTTCCCTCTGTTCTTCAGTTTTCTGACTTAGCTGAATTAACGTTTGCTGTGTTTCACAAGGTTGGGGGAGAGCAGTTATTCCAGATAGCAGGAAACCCATTCTACTTTGTTATAACTTCTTGTATACCTCATATCCCTAGGAAGGGTTGTGTCCAGAGCTAGATACAACAGGAAGCTTGGGGAAGGGCATATGTCAGGTATCAGTGAAAAGATTCCAACAGGAGGGAAATACCTGATTGGGTCCAAAAACACAAGTCCTCAATTCAATTTGTACACTAGGCTAGAGCATGGATACTGGTGGGGGAGAGATGTTGAATAAGTTTTAAAATTCAACGTTTTCCACTGTTAATTCATAAGGCTATTATAGTATTGGACTTATTATTTTTCTGTCTGTGGGAACAGATGTAATTGATCTACTTCTAATGAATAATTTCTCTCTTTTTTGAGAATTGATGGAGACTAAAGAAAATGCTTAGGTTCATCTTTTTGGTCATATGATCAGAAGCCTCCTTTTTTCTTTACTATACTGCCTCAAATCCGGCACTGATGATTTAATGACATTCGGGGAAAGGCAAGGAAGACTCCATGCTTGTAGGGCATCAGGAAAATGGAATGTGGCTTACTGGATTTGAGGAGTAGAAGGATTAGAAATATGACTTGAATTGTACACAAGATTACAAGGCCATTTTCCATTGCTGCTGGTGAAAGCTATTGGCACAACAGAATTACTGAACCACTGAACTTTGGAAGGCAGAGAGAGAGAGAGAGAGAGAGAGAGAGAGAGAGAGAGAGAGGGAGGGAGAGAGAGCAACCTTTGCAGCTCTGCATGAGCTGGGCAAGGATGATTCATTTATCAATAGTCAAGACAAGCAATAGCTCCCCAGTACCAGCAAATAGTACATAAACTTGAGACCTCCCACTCATGGTCAATTATCCTTCCATGAGCATGGTCCCTTTAGGTCACTGAAGTCATTTGTCATATTTGGCCTGAATCCATGGCCCTCTATTCACAGATTCCTGTCTTCCTTACCCCAGTCAGTTATTCACTATTCTATTCCAGTTTAATCTTAGAGGGGGAAAAACCATCTAGTACTTCACCCAACAAAATAGCACAAGAGCTGGATTAAAGATGAGATCTCATGGAACAATACTTTGCAAGCCAATGTTTATATTATACACCATCTTCGTGAACCAGCGCTTATTATATATTATCAGTGGCTTCACCAAGGCAGAGTTATTCCTTGAAAACCTTTCAAAAGACAGGAGTAGATCACCAGAGCTCCCAAATAGCTTCTTGTATCCCTAGGGATAGTATACTAAGTGCTGTCCTGAAGTGGTTACTGTAGGATCTAACCCTAGAAGAGGACAGTTACAATGTATACTCAGGGAGAGGAAAATTAACCCTTATTTGCCAGAGCAGTATCTTATTGAGATATAACTGTCCCATCTTCTCTGCAGGAAAAGCCAAATGTGCAACAACTTTGTTGTTCTGAGGAGTGTTCCCTCTCCTACCTGGGTTTGAGACTCTGTAAGCAATTATAGCACCTTGTATATGGAGCATTTCCCCTTGTGTGTTTCTCTTTATCATTTGATGGTTCTTGGTCTTTGGATAGAAAAAGGACCCTGAGAGCTGTCCCAGGGCTGTTTAGGGATAAAGACAATTTAAAAAATTCAGCTCTTACAAGTCCATTCTATACCTATTTGTGTCAGGCTACCTGTTAGTTTTCTTGGTTATTCTTAACAAATCAAGATTCTCTTTCCCTCTAGTTCAGAGTTTTTTATTTTATTACACACTGACTGCTGGGCATATTTATTGCAGATCTTGCTTATCTAATCAGTTCCACTGATAAACTTTTCTATACTTTTTTAATCATAAAAAATGGGATGGGAGAAGAGAACGAAAATTGCCTACTAATATGCCAGGTATTACCCTAAGCATTCTGCAAATATTATCTCATTTGATACTCAAAACAATCCTTTGAGGTAGATGACATTATTATTCCCATTTTACAGTTGAAGAAACTAAGGTAAACAGAGGTTAAGTGACTCACCCAGGGTAACAAGTGTCTGAAAGTGGATTTAAACTCAGGTCTTTCTGACACGAGGTCCAGTGCTCTATCCACTATACCATTTAGCTACCTCTAGGCCAACTTCCTTTCTGGTAGCATTTAAGAACTCACATCATTGTTCCTTGGTGTATAAGAAGCTACTTCTTCCTCAGATTTCTATGGAAGATGGGATTTTAGTTGGGATTTAAAGGAAGCCAGGGAAGCCAATAAGCAGAGATGAGGAAGGAAAGAATTCTAGGCAGGGGGACAGCCAGTGAAAATGCACTGTCAGGAGATGGAGTGTCTTGTTCAAGGAACAGCATGGAGGCTCCAAGTCATTGGACAGCAGAGTACATGGCAGGGTGTGAGATTTAAGAAGATTAGAAAGGTAATGAGGGGCCAGGTTATGAAGGGCTTTGAATGCCAAACAGAAGATTTTGTGTTTGATCCTATAAGACAGGGAGCCAGCGAAGTTTATTGAGTAGGGGGTGGGTGGTGGGTGGAGTGACATGGTCAGAACTGTGCTTTATTTATTTATTTGTTTGTTTGTTTTTGGTGCTGGCAAATGGGATTAAGTGACTTGCCTAGGGTCATGCAGTTAGTGTCAAGTGTCTGAGGCCAGATTTGAACCCAGGTCCTCCTGACTCCAGGGCTGGTGCTCTATCCACTGTGTCATCTAGCTGCCCAGAACTATGCTTTAGGAAGATCACTTTGACACTTGAGTGGAAGATAACTTGGAGCATGACTGACTTGTGGCAGGGAAATCCACCAGCAGATTACTGCAATAGTCCAGGTGTCAGATGATGAGGACCTGCATCAAGATGGTAGCCATGTTGGAGGAAAGATGCTCTGAAAGTAGAATCAACAGGATATGGCAAGAGATTGGACATAGGGGTGGGGGTGGGGCAGAGAGAATGAAGAATCATCCATGACACCTAGGTTTCAAGTCTGGGTGATTGAGAAGATGGCGGTACTCTCAAGAGAAGCAGGGAAGTTAGCAAGAAGAAAGGGTTTGGAAGGAAGGATGAATTCAGTTTTGGAAATAGTGAGTTTAAGATATCTATGGGACATCCAGTTGAAGATGTCTAATAGGCAGTGGGAGATGCTGGACTGGAGGTCAGCAGAAAAGTAGGGATGGATATGTAGATGTGAAAATCATCAGCATAGAGATGATAATTGGATCCAGAGGAGCTCCCCTCCTCACCTGACTCAATATTTTGTCTCTCCCCCACTTCCCCATAAACGACCTCCTACCCTTCCTTCTGTTCTCTTCTGTGCATTAAAAATGCTTCAACAGCTTTTACATTTCCTTTCTTTTTCTGGTCAACCCTATTGAAACCTCCCTCTCCTTGCCATGTCCCCCCAGTGAAAAGGGGGGAAAAGTACAATTCTTATAACAAATACACATAGTAAAGCAAAATAAATTCCCACATTGGGTGTATTCAGAAAAGCAGATGTCTCATTCTTCACCCTGAATGCATCAGCTCTCTGACCAGAGGTGGGCAGCATGCTTCATCATCCATCCTCTGGAATTGTGATTAGTCATGGCACTGATAAGAATTCTTAAGTCTTCCGAAGTGATTTTTCTTTGAAAATGTTGTCATTGTATAAATTGTTCTCCTGCCTCTATGCAGTTCCCTCTATATCAGTTTAATACAAGTGTTGCCAAGTTTCTCTGCTACTGTCCAAAGGCAGGGGCTTTAGGGACACACACATTTTGGTGGCAGGAGGAAGACAAGCTATCAGACTACAGAAAGAACCTGAGAAAAAGCAACCACATAGGTACTAAGAAAGCTGGAAGAGAGCAGCGTTACAGAAGCCCAAGTAAGGAGAACATATCCAGGAGGAGAGTTGCTTAATGAATGCTTAAATTTAATCAAATTTGTTCAGTTGAATTGAATTAGGTTGGCCAGCACCGCAGGAAGGTCACGGAGGGTGGGGACCAAAAAGATCTGTTGAATTTGGCAATAAAGTCATTAGCTTGGGGGAGAAAGTGTTGGAGGCAGAAGCCAGATTGCAAAAGGTTGAGGAGTGGGTGGTGAGGAAATGCAGGCACAGAAGTGAAATACTCTTTCTAAAAGTTTGGTAGTAAATGGGTGAGGGAGGGAGGGAGGATGACAACTTGAAAGGAGGAAGGTTTTTCTTTCTCTTAACTGAGAACTAAACATATTTGTTTGTAGAAGGTAAGGAGCCAGTACAAAGCAGATGATTGATGGAACAAGGTCAGAAGAAATGGGAGAAGCTGAGATCAGTGGAAGCATTTGCCTTGATAAGGAGGAAGAAGACCACTTCCCTCTGAGACAAGAGGGGAAAGGATATGTCAGAGCCAACACAATTTCTCCAAAGTATACATTTGGCCATACCAACTGCCTCTGAATAACTTCCACTGGCTTCCCATAACATCCAGTATCAAATGTATCAAATGTAGTCATATTTAAAGCACTTCACAACCTGATCCCTTCCTACTTTTCCAATTTTCTTCCATTCTACTCCCCTTCACAAATTCCACAACTCGATGGTGACTTGGCACAGGCCTCCCTTACTTAAATCCAATTCACTTGCATGTCGTGGCGTCACCTTCCTGACATCATGGTTCTCTTTTCAAACATAGGACAAACAACCACAAGCACAACAATAAGCCCCGTCTCCTCTAGGAACTCTGTTCCATTCCCCTCTGCTGCTAGTGCCATCCCCTCCTCTATCCACCCTGTATTTGTCTTTTCTGTTCTGATCTATATGTGCTGTTTCCTCTGGTAAAATTGTCCTCCTTGAGGACAACCTGTTTTTGCCTTTCTCTCTTTTGTATCCCTAGTGCTTAGTAAGGGCTTAATAAATGCTTGGTGATTAATTGATTGAAGTGGGTCAAAGTTACTACTGGAGTATGGTTAAGGGAGGTAAGTCGACAGCAATTAGACTCCTTGGGCATCTAGAACTTCTAGAACCAATTAAGCTTAGCACCTACACAGCAAGAACAGTTAGTTAAGAGGAGCATCACCAGATGCTTCTTCAGGCTATGTGAACTCTCCCAACCCAACTCAATGGCCTATATGTGTCCAGCCTGGTGGCTTGGTAGTCTTTTCTCAATTGAACTTGTCTTTAACAGTTGATTTGAGGATGGTTCTCATGTCATTCACATGTTTTGTGAAACTCGCCCTTGTGTGAAAAATGCTAGCTAAGACTGGAGGAGTGTTAGAAGGGACCCAAGTTCCTTTCCAACCACGTCATCAATAAAGTAGGACTCAGGATCGGAGAAAAAGAAGAAGGGAAGGACTTCAGGATTGGAGAAAATGGCTAAACTTTGTAACTGGCACTGTGGGCAATCTGATAGAAAGCTGATCAGAGATGAATAAAAGGATTGCCTTGGTGCTCGGAGAGCCTAGTATAGTAGATACTAGTGTTCTAATCACTTAGATACTACTAACTGTGTGGGCCCCCCCCCCCCCCCCGCCCCTCGCAAGCCACAGTAACTTTTCTGTTCCTCAGATTCGTCATCTATAAAAGGAGGAGATTGGATTCCTGGTCAGCAAAGCTTTTCATCCATGATCCCCATTTAGGTTGCCACTAATTTGTGTGTGGTCCACTATAGGATTTTGTGATCTATTCCATAAGTTTAATCAATCATAAAGCATTTATTAAGTGAACCCTTACTGTGTGCTAAGCACTATGCTAAGGGTTTGAGAATATAAAGGAAGGGGGGAAAATACCTTAATCTCTACTCTCAAGGAGTTAACATTCTAATGGGGGAGACAGCATTTAAGTAAAGGGGTGAATATATGTATAGGTATGTGTGTACGTATACTTGTATATGTACATACAGACATACACACTCTAAGTGACTAGGACAATGCTCCAGAGGAACAGGACGGCTTCTCAGGGCCCCTCCACTCTAAGATTCTGTGATTCATTCAGCAACCATCTCTGCCTACTCACCCCCTCCTCACCCTTCTTTAGAAGGCACTCCCTTCTGCCTTGGTTTCTAACATTCTGAAAGGGTAGTAGGTCTATTTTTAGGGGTGAGAAGTGTAGGGGCTACCACAATCAGACACAGAAGGTCCCTCAGGATTCCAAGCCATCAGCATTCTTGAAAACAGCAAAGATGGGAATGTCAGAGGGTAGGAGCCCAAAACCAATCAGGCTTGTTAGTCAAAGAAAGGTGAGGAAGCAGGAGATTCCCGAGACTGATTCCCTGGGATTAATCTTACAAGTACATTGCTTTTAAATTCTTCACGACAGCTCCACCTCGCTCCTAAAGCAGGATTTCTGCGTCTTTAACAGAAAATAAAATATCAAAACTCTAGAAATCAAGCCAAAAATATAACATCCACATCCCAGACACCCCATCTTTCAGTCCCTTTGGGAAGAAAGAAAAGGCTCCCTCCGGCACACTGCGACAAGCCCCTCAGCTTGACCCCCTAAATGCTGCGCGGATCATCAGCTCGGAGGGGTCCAGGTAGCAGTGCAGGGTGATGTAGCCACAGCCGGCCGGCCGCCGGCGCGTGCCCTGGAGGCACGGATTGACGCAGGGCCACTGCGCTCTGCCGGGGAGGCGTGCGCGGACTGTCCCTGCGGGAAAGGGAGATGCGGGGGCGTGGGGGGCTGCGAGCAGGAAGTCCCCGGGAACTACAAATTGAAGCATGCTGGGAGCATTCCCACGCCCCTCCCAGGAAATGTCCTTTGTCCAGCCGAACAGGAAGCCCCAGTAAGGAGTCAGCCCGCGGCGGCCGCTGCAGCCGCTGCTCAAGGGTAGGAGCTCCGCCGCCGGGGCAGCTGTGGGGTACTGCCTGCTCAGCCTCGCCTTCCCTTCCTTTACCCCTCCTCCTCCTCCTCCTGCATCTTCTGTCCCCGCCGCCTCCGCGCAGGTAAGCGCCTCCCGGTCCCCCTGCCCGGGTGGGAGCCCATGAACCCGCCACCCTGGGTGGGCACCGCAGCGATCCCAGTGGGGAGGGGGCGCGCGGAGCCTCCAGACTGCAGGGTGGGGAGGCAGGGCTGGGCTGGGTGTGTGGGGGGGTGGCGAGCCCCAGAGAGATGGGAGGAGAAGGGGGGGGCACCGTGCCGAGGACCACCGAAGGGGGCATCCGAGACCCTTTCAAGAACGGAGCCTGGGGAGGAGCTTGGAAAACAAGGTGAAGGGCTTTGTGTGCTCCTAGCTCTGGTGGAGGACTGGCCGCGCTGCCCTTGTCTCACCTCCAGCGGGGCCGAGGAGGGCCCTAGGGGTGAGGGCACGGTGGCTGCATTGCAGGGTCCTCTCTCCGTCCCACCCTCTCAGCGCGCTTCCCTTCGCCCCGCTGTGATGTGTCTGTCTGTCTTTTTGCCTTTCATTGCATTCTCAGCGCTTAGCCCGGTACCTGGCACACGGGAGGCTCTTAATGAATGCTGGTTGATTGCCTGGGAGAACCGTGCAACGGGCACAGGAGCCCGGAGTGGGACGCGGGGGAGAGGGATGGGGCAAGGTGGGGAGGGCACCTACGCATTTCTCTATTCCAGGTGGGCGCCTTCCCTCTCAGAGTGGAGCGTGAACCCTAGGGGCAGAGTTGGGATCTTCACCTTGGCAGGCAGCTGGGTTTGGGGAGTTGGGAACTGTGTGAGGAGACGAGTGAGGCAATAACTTCATCTCAATTTCATAAATATTGATTAGTGTCTGCTATGTGCCCCGGGAGAATGAAAGACTATGGGCGAAGCGACGGAGTAAACATTTTGCCCGGACTTGACCATAATTTAACCATAATTTAATCTTCCAACCCTCTTCTGCCCCATGCGTTTATCTTAACCCCTTTTTTGGAACTCTCAGCGGCTCTTCTTAAAAGTATTCTCCCTAACTGGACATTGTTTTTTTTTAAATTATTGGTTTCATGGTCTTAATTTGGAAAAAAAAGTCAGGTGATTTTGAAGATTTTGTTTTGGGAATGGGGAGGAAGAGAAGAGAATCTTTAGATTGGTTCTCTTCCCTTTTTCACCCCCACCTTCATCCGTGGCCCTGATGGAAAAGTAGAAGGTTCCACACTGAGGTCTGTTGTGGGGAAACAAAGGTGCCTCTTTGACTTCTCTTGGATGGACAAGTGACTTTGGATTGAACATAGATTCCAAGCATTTCAGGCTTTTCCTCCCTCCCTTTGCAGTGATGGAGGAGTGGGTGGGGCAGAGGGCTATTTAGGCTAGAGAAGAGACTCTGTACAGTGAAGGAGGATTGATTTCTTGGTTATTTTGGAGAGGATCTGCTGTGAAAAAATAAGACTTATTCCTGCACCCTAGGAAAAGAGGTAACCAGAAATTCAGTGGAGACAAAATCCAAAATGAAAGGAAGCAGCCTCAGATGTCTGTACACAAATGTAGAAGTGTGAGTAATAAGCAAAATAAACTGGAGTCTAATAGGCAAAGAGAGTGAAAATCTTGAGGATAGGTTGGGCTGGGCTGGGCTGGGCCGGTGGCTGGGGGAACTGAATGGAAGGCTGTGGACCAAGGCACTAGGGTGATTGCTGCTTGGGCTGTAGTATATAAAATCAACAAGCAGCTAGTACATACCTGGCACTTTGCTAAGGGCTGGGAATACGAAGAAAGGCAAAAGAGAGTCACTGCTCTCAAAGAACTCAGTCTAAGGAAGGAGACAGTGGACCAAAAAGCCAGTAGAAATAAGTTGTATATAGCATAACCAGCAGAGGGAAGGCCCTAGCTTTAAAATGGACCAGAAATATCTTGTGGAAGATGGGATTTTAGCTGGGACTTGAAGGAAATATGAATGCTAGGCCAGAGAAAATGCCCAGAGAGTCTTAAGATAGGGTGTCTTGTGGGAGGAGCAGCAAGGAGGCCAGGGTCACTGGATCACAGAAGATGGCAGGTGGGATGACATGTCAGAAGATTGGGAAAATAGGAGGAAGCCAGGCATGAAGGACTTTAAATGCCAAAAATTTTATTTTTTACATTTGTTCCTGGAGATAATAGGAAATTTATTGAAATTTATTGAATAAGAGAGACATGGTCAAAGCTGGATGGGACCTTGTAGAGGTCCTAGAGGCATCAAACTCGAAGCCCTGCAAGCCATGTGTGACCATAACTCTCCTGTGCAATGGAACCAGGTTAAGATGTAATGGGGAAATATTTAGTAAAATAAAAATACAGTAAAACATAGATAATGTTAATATGTGGTCTTCTAAGTCGTCATGCAGCCTGCAGGGATTCTTAGGTATGTTTTTGTGGCCCTAGATTCAAGTTTGACACTGCTGATCTAGGCCAACTCTCCATTTCACCTCGAAGATGAGAAATTGAT
This sequence comes from Phascolarctos cinereus, assembly GCF_003287225.1. NCBI lineage: Eukaryota > Metazoa > Chordata > Mammalia > Diprotodontia > Phascolarctidae > Phascolarctos > Phascolarctos cinereus. The sequence continues at coordinate 47,407,970 of NW_027555958.1, read as the reverse complement.
ATCGCAAGAGGTCAAAGTATTTGGTTGAGATCGCAGGTACTAAGTAGTGATAGGCTCAGGATTTAAACTTTGGGCCTCTTATTCCCAGATAAAACATTTTTTTCTTATGTATCACCAACCTCTTATTTTACATGTGAGGAAGTTGACCTCTCTGTCTCTGCCTAGAATTGTCTTTATTTACATAGTTTATATCCTTCTTTGTGCGCACTTGCTCCCTGCAGTAAAGTTTTATTGAACTCAGTACTGGCTTGAAAGTTTTTCCAATGTCAGATAGATTGTAAGCTTCCTGAGAGTTAAGTTCTAGATTTGTTCCTCTGGAAGGGGGGTGGGGTAAGGAGAATGGGATTTATCTTTCAAAAGCCTTTAGATGGTAAGCAGTAGGGAGCCAGCTCTCTCTCTCATCCCCACCTTCACTCTAAGGTCCAGGTAAATCACCAGGGTTTTGGGGGGTGTTTTTTGGGGGGAGGGGTGGAATAAAGAGGCTACCAGGACATCTTTATTTTCAGACACTTTTCTGCCTTTAAGGATCATCTGACCTTTCTTCTGAGTTACTGGAATCTTCCTGCCTCCAGCCCCCTCCCCTCCCTCTACCCCAATAATAGTTAACATCCTTTGGTGGGGGAGGTGCCATGGTGGGAAAAGTGTGATCTGCTAACCATTTTCAAACCTCTACCAAGTTTGTCATCTGAACCATTCTATGGGTCTAGTTGGATGGGAAGATAATCACTTCCTTTCTAGAGCCTGTGTTATTTTTAGCAACAAATGAGGGACTTCTATTTCCCTCAACGCCCCCTCACTCTAGCTGGTAGTTGGATGAGAAACTCTACTGGCCCTTTGTAACTGTAAGGGCTGGGCAGCTGTCTGGTGCTGTCAGGAAACAGAAAGCAGTGGTTGGCCTTAAATCCTTGGGATTGGGAGTGAGGGACATGATGAGGCTGGAAAAAACCAGATGGTTCCATTAAACACTGCTGAGGGATGACACCCCCCCCCATACTGTATGGCTAAAACTGGTAGGATTTCATCATTGCCACCATTTCCCTCCTCCCCATTTAACAAATGTGTTTCTTACAAATCTAAACATTTGCCTAATTACAAGCCTCCATTTAGGGAAAGGGAATAGACCCTGACAAGAGAAAGCTAACGGAGTGACAGTTTCAAGCGAAGTCTCATTTTCTCCCCCTCCCTAGTGCCCTACTCCAGGAAATTCCTTGTTACATATTTTGTATTTAATTGTTTATGTAGATGTTGCTACTTCCCTTCTATAGAATAAGCTCTCTGATGTTGGGGACCATTTCGTTGTCTTCCCATCATTGGCCGATTTTTGTCAACTTTGCTGATGTGCTAAGTGCAGTGACTTGAAAGTTAGAGTCATAAATTTAGAGGCTGCGCAGGTGGTAAAGTGAATATCTTATTGATGCTGGAGTCCCAAACACCTGAATACGAAATGAATCCTGCCTTACATGCTGAGTAGCTGTGTGACTCCCTGTGCAAGTCACTTAACCTCTCTTGGTCTCAGGGATTATAGCACTCTCTCTAAAGGGTCTTTGGGAAGCTCCATCTTTAAATTACTGGAGCACCCTTGGAGTTTTTGCTTTTAATTTGTATTCCTAGCATTTGCACTGTGCTTAAATGCTTATCAATTGATTGTTGAGGGACTTTGTAGACCCTGGAGAGCTCTAGGGTTAGTTCTTTTTATCGGGATGGGTGAGACCCTTAGAAGGTATTTAGCCCATCCCCTCTCATTTTGCAAATGACTAGACTCTGTTGCCCCTGGTCTCAGAAGTGATTGGCCACTCCTTCTTCTACCTTGGGAGGAAAAACAGCTGTTATCTTCCTCTTCCTACTCCCTGAGGTTTCATTTTAGTCGGAGCCACAAAGCCCACCCTGTGATGATCCCAAGAAGGCGGGCACTTTGGTGTATTTATTCTCCATGCTGGCTGTTAGCACACTGTAGTCAAGTCACATAGCTGAGGCTCCTCTGTAAAAGGAAGAGATAGGACTAAATGACCCTCAGAATTCTTCTTTTTTTTTAAGTTCTGTAATAACATGACTGAGAATTGGGAGGCAGGGCAAAAATGCCTTCCTAATGAGAATAGACTCAGTAGACTTTTTTAGCATGGTGTTGGAATGTCAGTGAGTACTCCCAGTATTGGAGGTGTCTGGTGAGAACCCTGGTTTCCCAAATGTCCATGACTCAGCCTATCACGATGTGAGTATTTAGGAAATATGAATTGATGGAACAGGCAATAGCTAAGCATCCAAGCAGTGCAAACCATTTATCCGTTCCCTGGTACTTGATGCCAGGTATCTGACCCGAAGATACCAGTGGAGGTGAACCTGAAGGAATCTGCACATTTTCTCAATGTGGAATCCAGGTGAATTGGAGATGATTGTCTTCTGAGCTTCTGTTCATTTCTGTCTACCCAGCTTTCAAAACAGGTCAGTCAGTGCCTTCTGGAAATTGACCGGGAAGCATCTACCACAGTTTTTTCTCTTGACTAGTATGATCATGGAGCTTGAATGGGAAGTTTCTGTAGCCAGTCAGGGCTTTCAAATAGGAAGCATGCAGTTTCCACATATTGCGATTATATTCTCCTGCCATTTATTCCAGGAAGGGTCTCTTTGAATTGTGCCTGGACTGGAAGGAGGAGAGGGTTTTCTCTGACCCTTCAAGTGTGGGAGGTTTCAAACCACAGGGGTGGGGAGAGGCCTTGGGAGGGAGAGGGGGAAGCATCTCATTGGTTTCTCCTTGAGCAAACTAGTGAGAAAGACAGAATCTCTGGCTTTCGTCCAGGCTTTAATTTCGGTCTTATGTCTGGACAGAGGGCTGTTGGAGAATGGTACAGAGATCTATGCTTGCCCTAAATCTTCAGTCAGTCAGTCAATCATCAAACATTTATTAATCACCTTGTGCATGCCTGGGCTGGGGATACAAAATACAAGAAATAGACTCTACAAGAACTGTGTTTTAAGCAGCTTCCGTCTTTTCCCAGTTGCTGTAGATGATGACCAGCCCCAGCAGCCCTGACTGCCACTGTCAAAGGCTTAGTGGCCCCTGAACAGTTAGTTCCCTTTGGAAGGGAATCCAGGTGACTTTGGGGATACCTGCCTCTAGGACCCCATGAGTTTCTTGAGCCCCTGAATTGTAGGAAAGGGGGTGGGTGGGTGGATGGCTGCTTAGGTGACCCAGATGCCCTGAGGACACAGATGCTATTTTTACTGGGGATGAGGCAGGCTCTACATTACCTCCCAGCCTTTGGAATTTGAAAGGAAGTAGAGTTCAGTATTTGGGTAACAATTCTAAATATACATGGTCTTCAGGAAGTTTCTCCTAGATTGAATGAGGATGTGGAGAACAAAATCCATCCTTTCTTTGATTCTAAGTAAAGTGCTCTCCATATTCAGGTGTTTTGTAAAAATTGGTGATGATTTAAGGAAGTCTAGAGGGGTGTGTGTGTGTGGGGGGAGGAATTTGTAAGAGAAAAAAGAAAAATTGCCCTTTGTGCATTACTTTCACATGTCTATTAGCTTGCATGAATTTAAAGGGTAATTTTCATTATGTCATAACCTATCACATTGCCTAAATATTATTTGTATGTAGTGCCAAATTCTTTAAGAATCAGTATATATAAAAAAAAATTTAAAAATTAAAAAAAATTTTTTTAAAAGGGGCAGCTTGGTGGCGCAGTGTTTTTCCATTAAATGAACTTTCCCTCCATCTCTCTACCAAAAGATCATATGCGTAAATTATTTTTTAAAACTCTTTCTCTGCCCCCCCTCCCTACTTGTATGATTTTTAAAATGCTGTAAACCTTTTCTGACTAAACTCCATTCTAAACAACTAATGTGGCCCCAACTTTAACCAAGGTGTGAATGAGAATTATATAGACATTCCCTACTAGTGTGAGATTATATACTGATTCTTCTTTTTCTCTCTTTCCTTTTTTTTTTTAAGAGGCAGCTGGGGTTAAGTGACTTGCCCAGGGTCACACAGCTAGTACCTGTCAAGTGTTTGGTCTGAGGCCGCATTTGAACTCAGGTCCTCCTGACTTCAGGGCCGGTGCTCTATCCACTGCACCACCTAGCTGCCCCCTGTAAAAATTCTTAACAATCATTTTTTAAAATTGAGTTCCAAATTCTCTACCTTGAGAAGGCAAGCAATTTGATATCCTACGTATGAAGTCATGCAAAACATTTCCATATTAACCATGTTGCAAAAGAAAACATAAGCGAAATAAGACCAAATTTTTTAAGAAGTAGGCTTCCATCCTCATTGTTCATCAGTTCTCTGGAGGCGGAGAGCATTTTTTATCGTGGGTCTTTTAGAATTGTCTTGTTGGATCTTTGTCTTGATCGGAGTAGCTAAGCCTATCAAAGTTAGTCATCACACAGTGCTGCTGTTACTGTGTCCGATTTTTATCCTGGTGCTGCTCGCTTCGCTTTACAAATCATCTTGGTCATCTTTTTTTTAGCACAGTAGTATTCCATCACGAGCATAGACCACAACTTGTCGAGCCATTCCCCGACTGATGGGCATCCCCTTGATTTCCAATTCTTTGACACCACAAAAAAGTTGCTATTATACATATTTATGTACAAACAGGTGCTTTTCCTTTTTCTCTGATCTCTGTGGGATATAGATCTAGTAGCTTATTGCTGGGTTGAAGAGTATGCATTTTTATAGCCCATTGGGAATAGTTTCAGAATTGTTCTCCGGAATGGCTAGATTAGTTCTCAACTCTACCAACAGTGCTTTCGTGTCCAATTTTCCCACATCCCCTCCAGCATTTGTCATTTTCCTTTTCTGTTGTGTTAACCAATCTGACAGGTGTGAGGTGGTATCTCAGTTGTTATAATTTGCGTTTTTCTAATCATAGGTGATTTAGAGCATTTTTTCATGGAACTAGTTATTGACAGCTTTGATTTCTCATGAAAATTTCATATTCTTTGACCATTTATCAATTGGGGAATGGCTTTTAATTTACAGTTTTGACTCCTGTCCCTATATATTTGAGAAATGAGACTTTTATCAGACAAACTTGTTGCAAATTTTTATTCTCAGTTTTCCTGTTTTCGGCTGCATTAGTTTTGTTTGTGCAAAAGCTTTTTATTTTCATGTAATCAAAATTACCTATTTTACTTCCCTTAATCCTATCTCTTTTGTTGGATCAAAACTCTTCCCTTATACATAGATCTGACAGGTACATTTTCCCATGCTCCCCTAATTTACTTATGATGTCATCCTATATATCTAAATCATTTATTCATTTTAACCTTATCTTGGTGTTGGTCTGTGCCTGATTTCTGCCAGACTGCTTTCCAGTTTTTCCAGCAATTTTTATGAAATGTGGAATTCTTTCCCCAAAAGTTTGGATTTATCAAACACTAGATTTTGTTGTTTAGTTTCAATCGAGTCTGACTCTTTAGGACCTCCTTTGGGTCATTTGGGGTTTTCTTGGCAAAGATACTGGAGTAGTTTACCATTTCCTTCTCCAGTTCATTTAGAACATGAGGAAACCGAGGTAAATAGGGTTAAGTGATTTGCCTAAGGTCATGTATCTAGTTAGTGTCTAATGCCAGATATGAGCGGGGTCTTTTTACTTCAGGCAGGACGCTGTACCTGCTTCACCACATTTCATTTGCTTCTGTGTATTGTGCCCCTAATCTATTCCCCTGATTCACCACTTTATTTCATTAGCCAGTATTAGATTGTTCTGATGATTACTTCTTTTGAAATCTGAAACTGGTAGGCAGCCTTCTTTAACATTAATTGATAACTTTGATGTTCTGGACCTTTTGTTTTTCTAGCTGAATTTTGTTACTATTTTTGTCTAGCTCTATAAAATAATTCTTTGGTAGTTTGATTGGTATGGGTACTGCATAAGTAAATTAGGTAGAACTGTCATTTTTATTCTATTAGTTCAGTCTCTCCATGAATAATTACTATTTCTTCAGTTGTTTAGATCTGTCTTTGTGTCAAAAGCATATTGTCTGCAGTTACTTTCCTTTTTGGGGTCCAGATCCCATCCTTATCAGCTGTGTTGATTCCTATGCTTTCTACTATTTTGTCACAGGCCTTTTCTGAATCTATTGATATAACCATGATTTTTATTATTGATACGGTCAGTTATGCTGATGGTTTTCCTAATACTGAACTAGTCCTGTATTCCTGGTATAAATCCTACCTGGTCATAGTGTATGATCTTTCTGATATATTGCTTATTATTTGTTAGGGAAATTGATCTATAGTTTTCTTTTTGTTTTTGCTCTTCTTGGTTTAACCATCAAAACCATATTTGTATCAGAAAAGAAATTTGATAGGACTTCTTTACCTGTTTTTTCAAATAGTTTACATAGTTGTGGGATTAAATGTTCCTTAGATGTTTCATAGAATTTACTTGTGAATTCCTCTGGTCCTGGGGATTTTTTCTTGGGGAGCTCATCGGTGACTTGTTCAGTTTCTTTTTCTAAGGTAGGGTTGTTAATATGGGACTCTTATACTTTTGTAAATAGTCATCGATTTCACTTGTCAATTTTACTGACATATAATTGGGCAAAATTTAACTCCTAATAATTTTTTAAAAATTCATCTTCATTGGTGGTACATTCAACCTTTTTATTTTTGATACTAGTACCTTGGTTTTCTTTCATTTCTTAAATCAGATTAACCAATGGTTTTATCTATTTTATTGCTGGTTTTTTTTTTCCATAAAAGCAGCTCCTAGTTTTTGAACTTAGACTATTGATTCTGTTTTCTGGATCTCATTTCAGCAAACATCTGTTACGCTACATTAATAGAGCGTTGTGTGCTAGACTCTGTGAATGAATGAAAAGCTTTTATTAAAAGTGTTCACCAAGTCCCAAGTACTCTACCTCCCCTTAAGTAGTTTACATTATAATAGTGGGAGACAATGCATAAAGGAGTGGTGGTCTTAGAAATCTTGAGGGTGGTAACCAAGCCATAGAGGAACTGATTGGCAAGCCTTTTCCCGGTAGCATTGATGGCATTAATTTGCAATATGTGGAGGGGAGCTATGACAAGAAGATGGCAAAATTGGGTGACTGGATGGCATGTGAAGCGAGCTAGAGGAGAAACAGTCAGTTGTCCTCCAGCTTTTGCTTGAAGACTTACAGAAAGGGGGGACCCTACCACTTACTAAGGCAGCCCATTCCATTTTTGGATAGCTCTACTTGTTAGGAAACTGTTCCTTACATCGAGCTGAAATCTGCTGCTCTTGGGGCTTCTATTCATTGTTAATAGTTGTGTCCTTTGGAGCTAAGCAGAAAAAGGCTAATTCCCCTCCCATATAACACACTTTAAATGCTTGAAGACACCTATCACAGTCACCTCTTTCTCCTCCTCACCCCACCAGCAACCTAACAGGCTCACTCTTCTATGGATTAAAGATCCACATTTCTAAACAAAATCCCAATATAGCATGACTTGAAAGTTCTTCATCATGCTGGTTGCATAATCCGTAGTTTGTCAGTGTCCTTCCCAAGACATAGTGCCCATTATTAATCAGTGTTTCAGATTTGATCTGATGGGCCATTAATCAGATTTTCATTTCCCTTAGTCCTATATACTGTGCCTCTCCTAACGCACCCTAGGTTTGCATCACCGTTCTTTGCTGCCATATTGCACTGTTGACTTACTGAGCATGCAATTAACTAAACTCCTCAGGTTTCTTTTAAGATGAATTTCTATCTAGCTCAACCATATACTTCTGAAGTTTTTTGTAGAACTTTATATTAATCCCTATTTTATATAATTAGAGTTAATCCCATATTCAGTCTTGTCAGATGTTTTAGAATCCTGACTTGTCTGTCACCTGTTAATATAACAGACAATATGTATATCCTTTGTGGATTATGCTATATGCTTATTCTTAAGCCTTTAAAAAGGCATCACTCAGATTTTTAATCCAGGAATGAGTACAGATCCCTGGGATACTTTGATAGAGACCTTAGATATTGAACATTAATGGGCCAACTTCCTCATTGACAATCAACAGGTATTTATTAAACACATTCTATGGGCTAGGCACTAGGAATGCAAGTACAAAGAAGGAGGCAGTTTCTGCTAGGTAGGCTCTTAATGTTTTAGTGGGGAAGACACCAAGAGTCCACCTCATTGTGCTGTGATCTAGCCCATATTTCTCTATATTTTCCAAAAGAATAGCATGGGAGACTATTAGATACTTTGCCAGAATCTAAATAAACCTTATTTATAGCATTCCCCTTATTTACTAGTTTAGTCATCCTCTCCAAAAAGGAAATGAGGTTAGCCTGGCATGATGACCTGTTCTCAATTAAGCCATGCTGGCTCTTTGTAATCACCGTTTCCTTTTCTAGATGGTCACTTCCCTTTAATAACACGTTTTAGAATTTTGACAGGACTCATAGTCAGACTCACTGCCCTACGGTTGGAAGGTTTCCTTCTCATCTGCAGGTTAGGAAATTGAGTGATAGTCCCCTCTCTCTAGTTCTGTGGTAATGGCCCACAAGCTTTCTGCACAAGCTTTCAGAGGTCCCTGAGAGTAGCTCAGCAGTTGCTTTCAGTACCCCTGGACTGTATGTAGTTCATCAAAGCCAAGAAACTTGGACTTATCAAGGACAGCCAGGGGTTTTCTTACTATTTTCCTACTTATTTTGGCTATCAGCTCCCTGTTGGCCATTTTTATTCCAAGCTGTCCAGTGTAAAGATCATTCTCCTTGGAGTATGACACAAGCAGATTTAAGACATGAGCTGTTCTGTCCCATCCACTTGGAGCAGCAGCTCCATCTTTTCTTAGACATTCCTTTTGTCTGTAATATAACTCAATTTATTACATATTATATTTAATTAATATATTGTATTATATAATGATATATATGTCAAGAAGGATTGAAGGATGCCTCCATTGTCTGTCTCTATAAAGGAAAAGATTGTCCTGACGCATGGGGGTGGGGATCTTTCGCCTAGTCATTGCTAGCAAGATTCTTGCCAGAGTCTTATTTAATTGGTGGATGAATCATCTGGAAGATGGTCCCCTGTTGGAGAGTCTCTGTGGCTTCAGAAAGGGCCAAAGAACAGTCAACATGAAGTTTGCTGCCCAGCAACTCCAGGAGATAGTCCAGGAGCAGAACAGAGATCTGTATACAATGTTTGTCAGCCTGACCAACGCCTTTGATATTGTCCCTCGTGATGGCCCATGGAAGATCATGGAGAAATTGGGTTGCCAGGAGAAGTTCATCAACATTGTACACCAGTTTCGTGATGGCACACTTGCATGGGTTCTAGATGAAGGATGATCCTCTTGTGCTTTCCCAGTCACCAAAGGAGTGAAGCAGGGTTGTGTGTTTGCTCCCATGCTCTCTTCAGCAAGATGTTTTTGGTGTTGTCAGACACCTTCAGTGAGGACGAAAATGGCATCCAGATCAACTTCTGCTCTGGCGGTAAACTAACTTGAAAACAGGCTACAAGCCAAGACCAAAGTGGAAGGAGAGTTGGTACACGACTTTTTGTTTGTAGATGATTGTGCATGCAATGCAGCCTCTGAGGCTGAGATGCGTGTGACAGTATGAATCTGATTCTCTGCTCTCTGTGCTAATGTTGGCTTGACAACCAGTGCTAAGAAAACAGGTTCTCCACCAGCCAGCACCACACCATCAATACACAGAATCGTTGGTCACAGTAAATGGAGATATAAATTCACTTACCTTGGCAGTCTGCTCTCCAGGGCTGTCCACCTAGATGATGAGGTTGATGCACATATTGCTAGAGCTAGCTCAGTGTTTAGGAGGCTCTGAAGGAAAGTGTGGGAGAGAAGTACTGAAGGTGTAGACCTTAAGCCATCATGCTGACTGCCCTCTTGTATGCCTGTGAAACCTGGATGGTGTATCAGCACCAGGCCAGAAAACTGATCCTCTTCCACTTGAATTGTCTCAGGAAGATTCTGAAGATTACCTGGCAACATAAGATATTGAGATCCTCACTAGAGCTGAACTGCCAAGCGTTCAAACTCTATTGCAGAGAGCACAACTCTGATGGGCTGGCCATGTAGTTTGAATGCCAGCGTATGCATACCCATTTTGTGGTGTTCACATGGTGGTCAAAAGAAGTGGTTTAAGGACATTCTCAAGGCGTCTCTGGTGAGCTTTTGTATTGACTGTGAGATGGAAACGCTGGAACAAGACCATCCAACGTGGTATGCCCAAATCAAAGAAGGCAGGTGTGCCTTCATCCAAGAAGGCACTGGTCTGTACAAGCAAAGCACAAAAGAAATGGGAGCTGCATGAATCCAGAGCCACTTCTATCCTAAATGTTCTAATGGACAACTCCTATGCCATGCAACAGATGGTGTTTGGTTTTCCTTGCCTGTCACATTCTAAGATAAAGTCACTTTTCTCCCAAAGTTCCCATCTTCTCTGTGCTTGTCCAGATCAAGTTTAGAATAGCAGTTTTTCTTATAACGTCTTCTGTCTTTTGAAGAGTGAAAGGATGACCAAGGAAGATAAGGATTATCAACAGCTCTGTTTTTGGCAGAGAGTTCCAGCAGGTATAGGGTGGAGAAAAATGAAAAACTGAGTCTGCAAGGTTTCTTGTGGGCCTCCCATTGCCTACAGAAAGGGGTGGGGGCCTGGTAATTTGTATTCAGGGAAGTGCTGCATAGAAGCTTGTCATTGTTCTGGGTCCTGAGGAAATATCAAAGAGCCATCTCATGAAAGCAAGAAGTTTTGTCTTGGGGGAGATTGGAAGTACCTGATAGTTAACCACAAACCAGGAGAGCCTTTCTTCTGTTCATTATCTCAAATTTATCCTGCCTGCGTGTGGCTTGTACATTGTTGTTTGCATGTTTTCTCTCCCATTAGATTGTGAACTCTTTAAGGTCAAACATGGTCGAATACCTTTCCTTGTATCACTGGCAGTGGGTGACCCATAGTAAATGCTTACTGACTGACTGGCTGACAATGTCACTGTCTCCATGTGTGGTTAGCATCATTATTAGGAACAAGCAGCATGGTATATACCCTTCCCTAGTAGAATGTAATCCCTTCGAGAGCAGGAATGTTTTGGGGATTTTTGCTGTGTATTCCCAGTTGCTGAAAAAACAGGGCCTTTTCAAATGTTTGTTGTGTTGGATTGACACATGCCTGTAAGGACTTTTTTGGGGGGGAAGGGGTCTTTTTTCAGAAAGGAAAGGTTAACTTTTGGTAAGCTAAGTGTTGTTCTGCTGTTACGTAGGTTAGTGCTTAATAAATATTTGACTGGCTGTTGAAATCAGTACCTGACAGGAACTGGAAATCTCTCTATTAAATGTTCGGGTTTCAGATACAGCCTGGAGAGGTTCTCACAGGGACTTGAGCCCAGGCCTAGGGTCCTGGTTGTATAATGAATAGCTATGGTGGACTGAATAAGTGAAATAAAGGTATTAGGAAAGCTGATCCTCAAATTTGATTTTGCAGCCAAGAATGCTTTCATAGTGGCTTGTGTTTGCTGTCTTAGGAAAGTGGACTGAACTAGGTGGCAGGGGAGTTCTGGTTTCTCATCTGCCTGTTCAATTACTCTCACATATATCAAGCTGCTACTCTGTGCAAGGCCCTGGTTCCGTGGTGAGGAAGGTTATGGTCTGATGGGAACATTCAGCATGTGACATGTGCACAAATAACTAGTATACAAGGGAGAATGTGCTAAGTGACATGAGGATTTAAAGAGGGAGAGATTACTAAGCAGCTGTGTGACCTTGGACAGATACCTCACTAAGCTCTTTTCTAGCCTGTAAAGATGAGACTTTATCTAAAAAGCTCCTACAACTCTATGCAATTCTGCGATTTTCAAGCTGTTTGTAGTCCTGACTTTCAGAAGCTTCCTGGCATTCGGGAGGGGGGGCACTTAAGCTCTAGGGCAGGACCTCTTTCTCCTCCCCCTTCCCATTCCCTCAAAAGTGAGGTCCCCTGTTGTATGTAAAATGTTGAAGACCTAAGGTTAGTTCTGAGCATCATGCAGAAGACATCTTTAGAAGAAAGATGACCTGAAGTTTCACCAGGTAAAACCAATGGACCCAAGTGGGTGTATGTGGTATGAAAACTCCTCACCAGGAGACTAAAATGGCTTCATGTTGAAAGAGGAGAATAATAATTCCTCACGTCTGTAGTGCTCTGTGGTTTATGAAGCATCTTGGACCAGTACCCCACAAAAAGTGCCTTTTTTTTTTAAAGTGAGGAAGAAACCAGGGCCCTGAGATGTTGTATGACTATTTTCTCTGCACCACATTCCCTTTCCTGCTCCTGTGACTTTTCCAAGCCACCATGTCTAGAATTATCTCATCAAAAAGCATTAAAGTGCGTACCAAATATCAGGCAATGTCCTGAAAGATGAGGGTGGAGAAGGTGAAAACACTGCCTGCCCTTAAGGAGTTCACATTTTAACAACTGTGTCTAAAAGATACTTACAGAAGGAGATCTGAGTTAGTCTCAGAAGGGCAGGCACTGGCTCTGCTTCTCACATCTTTGTCCTGGAATCCTTAAGATTCTTTAAAGACCACCCAGTTCAAAGGTCATTTCCTAATTCCTCCAGTTATTAATGCTCTTTATTTCCCTACAGTTTTTGGTTATCTGTGTCAGTCTCTCTAACTGCCTTCCCCTTCTCACCCCCAATGAAATGTAAACTCTTTGAGGACAGGGAAAGACTATTCTGTGTCTGTAGTTGTACCTACAGTGCCTGGCACATATTATATAAATGTTAGATTATATAAATGTTAGATATCATCATCATCATTATTATTATTCTAGGTCTCCTACTTGTAAGTGGTCTTTCTGCTCCAGCATAATGCCTCTCATCATTTCCTGAACTGTAAAATGGAGATAATGGCAACAGGGTAATATTAAGAGAATCAAAAGAGGTAATGTTTGTAAAGTACTTACTTAGCACAGTGTCTTATAGATAGTCTTGTAGATAGATAAATGAATCATCACCTTCCCCCCCACCCCAAACTAAGAGTTGAGTTCTTTCAACCACTGACTTGCTATATGCCCCTGAATAACATCTTGAATTTGTATCAGTCTCTTACTTTAACTGTAAAATGGGGGAAATAGTACCATCTTTTGTATGAATGAGTTTGGTCCATAGCTTGAGCTCCTCTGAAAGAGGCTCTATATAGAGACATCTGACTTGGGCTGGATTGTTCTTTCTAATTTTTTTTTAAACATGGAAATTATCTTGTCACAGATCACCACAGCAGTTAGTTCCCATGCTGCCCTCTCTTCCCCCTCATCCACTTTCCATTCATTTGGGATGTCATATTAAGGGGTGACCTGTTAAGTAATGTACTGCATTGGGCTCTTACATCAGTGTGTTAGTTTGATTGTGCCACAGACCCAATACTTTATGCCATGGCAATGCTGTTACTAAAGGGCCTCCAGTTTTAATTAATTTCCTCTTGGATTCTGCTATTGAATCTTCTGAAGTGGAGGTGGACATAAAGCAATCCTTTGAAAGCCTTGCTTCTTTGGAAACAAGAGCAAAAGCAGGGAGAGGCTTTTTTTTTTAAACCCTATCTGTGATTTAAAACACTGTTGCCTGTCATATATTTTTTAACACGTCTTGGCTTTCCTCAGACTTCCTTTCCTACACCCCCCCCATACCCATCCCACCCCCAAATTCGTGTTAGCTGTTGTCGTTATTATGTACATCACTTAGTGCCTTTGGTATCCAAGCAGATATTCTAAAAGCAGAGGTGCTTCCTTCACTCTCCTTCAGGGAAAGTCACTGAATTTATTTTTTATTTTTGGTACATAATTGTTAAAGAGCCAATTCACCTTAAAAGATCTGAAGGACAGTACATTCCGACCATACAGTCATAAGAATCATAGGACTGAAGAGGGGTTAAAGATAGTTCAACACAGTGCTGGTTGCTTGTCTGGTTGTGCTTTGTTCTTAAAGAGGACCAAAATGACATCATTATGTTGCAATCTGGTCACAGTGGTCTGACTGGCTGGTCAGACCAGCGCAGTCTCGAAAGGCGCAACCACCGGTCAGGCACAGATAGTCCACATGAACATTTGGAGTGGAGATGTCATCTCTTGTTTCTTTTGAGCTATTGTGATTATGCTTTGCTTATAATAGAACGCAGTGCTTTCTTTGATTCAGGCGCGCCATGGTGGCCGGTCCTTTGTCAACGTCTCCCACGTCATGCAATTAATTCCAAAGTTCTTCAGAGACCTTGAGAGTGTCCTTGTATCACTCCTTCTCACCACCATGTGAGCTCCTATTTTGTGTGAGCTTTCCATAAAATAAGTCTTTTAGCAAACGTAAGTTTGGCATTCAAACAAGGTAGCCGGGCAATTGGAGTTGTGCTCTGTGCTGTAGATTTTGAATGCTTGGCAGTTTAGTTTGAGAAAGGACCTCAGTGTCTGGTGCCTTATCCTGCCGGGTGATCTTCAGAATCTTCCTAAGACAAGTCAAGTGGAAGTGTGATTCAGTTTCCTGGCATAGTGCTGGTATACTGTCCAGGTTTCACAGGCATACAACAAGAGGTCAGCACAAGGGCTCTGTAGACCTTCATTTTTGTAGACAGCCTAACACTCTTCTCTATGGCAATGCGTGCATCATCCCTGGAAAGTATATTGCCAAGGTGGGTGAATTTATCCACAGCATTGAAAATTTCTCCAGTGGTTCCATGTATGGATGACGTGGTGCTGGCTCGGGGAGAATCCATGTTTTCTTGGTGTTAATTGTTAGGTCAAAATTAAGCACAGGCCACAGAGAATTGATCCATCCTTGGTTGTACTTTGGCCTCAGAAGTTGCATTGAGTACACCGTTATTTGCGAGCAGAAAAATCATGCATCAGCTCTCTCTTTAGTGAATGACTTTGTCCAAGGACCCAATAAAGCTAGCAAAATGGCAGAATCACGTAAAAAAAAGATATCATAATAATAGATAACATTTACATAGTGCCTACTGTGTGCCCCATGAGGTTACCTGCGCATGGCTATATTGTGCTCTTGAATCTGTGTCACGGCCACAGCATTTTCCCCAGGGAGCGCTGTCACTAAAGGGAGGCTGACCAAAGCTCTCCCCCTATTCCTAGTCATCTTCACCAGATCTGCTTGCCGTTTCTACTACATCGTGCTGTATTAATAACCCAATCAAAGTTTAAAATGGAATTGAATGGGAATCCTCATTTCAAGCTGAAAAGAATCTGGAAAGGGGACTTTCATCAGGACCAATCCACCTCATTTTACAGGTGAGGGAAACAACCCTGGAGAAGAGGAGTGATTTTGCCCAAATCCGCATACGTAGTTATCCTCAGTCCTGAACTTAACTAACATAACACAAGAAAATCCAGGAATTGGGAGACAGCTGTAATGTTTAAAATTATAGCTCTCTGCCTGTAGGATTACTCTTGACAAAGCTGTCTGTAGAGAGGGCTCACTTACCTATTGCTGGAATGCGTTGGGCTGGAACATATCTGCCATTCTTCTCCAACAAGGCTCCGTAGTTATTTTAAGCAGGGACTTGGAAGAGCATTTTCTCCGGTTGAAGGTACAGTGAGGAGAGCTAAGTCAGCTGAATATGTACTTTTCTGATCCTCTTCTCTGTTTCCCTTATCCTCCTTCATGAAAAAAAGCTAGTTGTATATATATATTTCTATCCTCTCCCTGATGGTGCTCCTTCTCTCTACCCTCCCAGTAAAAGTTGTCTTTGGAAGCCAGTCATTCCAGTGGAAATCTGATCACAGAATCTTTTAGAATAAAAAAGACTTCCTGAGGTGCCCTAGTCCTGTTTGACAAGATTGATTCCCAAATTATTCCAAAACAAGGTGGTTTATTAAGGTTATCCAAGGAAGCCTCTTTGGTAACAACTTTCGGGGGGGGGGGCTCACATTTTCTGTTGTAATTGAAGTTTAAGAAGCAATCAGCTATGGTGGAAAGAATTTTCATTCAGGAAGATCTGGATTCAGATGCTGGCCCGCCCCCCCCCCCATACACATTTTGTTCTTCAGTTGTGTGACCTTGGGAAAATCACTTAATCATTCAGAGTCTCAGTTTCCCCATCTGTAAAATGTGGTTGACAATATTATAATACATATAATAATATAACTTCCCAGGGTTCTTTGGAAGATCAAACGAGGTAAAGTTGTATAAATGGTTTTGCAGACCTTAAAGTCAGCTTTTATTATCTGTATGTCTCTCAAAAGTCTAGTGTAATTGCTTGGATGAGTTGTTATTGTTTATAAAGGCACAGTAGAGTATTGAAATGATGAGAAATGTTGTGCACTTGAAGTAATTCCTTTAACTTGCTTAGGAGGACAGCCTCAAAATACTCCCATGAGACAGCTTACTCATGTTTTTCCTCCTTAACACTAGAAGGAGTAGTTGACACAAAAATATTATGATTTTACTTTGAAATGAACATTTTCATCTTACTGTCTTATGGATTAAACACAAAAAGCAGCCCGTCTCTGTCTTGGTCCTCTGAGACAGTCTTAAGTTCTGGGCCTTCTAGACCAGAGAGGAGATGTCTGTGTAGAATAATGGTGGATGAGGTCCAGCAGAAGTCACAGGCTGTAAGAGTGACGAGTCTTAAGCTCCTGGAATTGAGTATATTCAGCCCCGTTAAAACTTCCCTGTCCCGTATGAAGCCGCACATGTGGATGAGTAAAGGCTGTTTGCGTGGATGTGAATAGGAGAGTGCGGGATGTCGCAGCTTCTCTGTAACCTAGGCAGTAAATCCACTTCTTTGTAGTGTGGGGCCCTGGGGAGTTGAAGGGTGGAGGCTTGGCAGCTGTGACTGGCTGGGGCTTCGGGCCAGATGGAGGAGCCTTCACCTGACCGATCTGATGGCAAATGCCTGAGCCTCAAAGGCATTGTTGCTGTCCCCCGTCCCCCCCCGGAGACCCTTGGAAGTCTCATTGAAGTCAGTGACCAGTTAAGCCATAAATCGGCATTGTTGATGCCTTGGAATTGAGTCTTCCCTAAGAATATATCCGGGCCCTCAGGTAAATGAGGGAAAACCATCGAGAGGGCCGTCTAGAAAGAGAAGTTTGCTGGGCCTGGAGTCTGGGAAGCCCCTGGCTGCAGTAGAATGCCCCTGGGTGACCCCAGCGACAGCGCACTTCCCTACCTAGCCTTGCCCAGCTCTACCCGACGGGGAGTTTGAATGGGTTTGTGTCTGAAGGAAGGTCTTTGAGGAAAGCCCGCTGCCATTTTTGAATGTCAATACCCAACGTAATGTACTTACCTAGCACTTGTCTAGCACTTACCTAGTACTTGTCTAGAACTTGCCTAGCACTTGCCTAGCACTTATCTAGCACTTTGTAGTTTGCAGAGTGTTTACTTAAGTTACCTCCTTTGCCTCACAACAACACTGTGAAGTAGGTGATAGCATTATTGCCATTCTACCCATCATGAAAGGGAGAAAGGTACAGGTGAGGTGGCCAGGGTCACAGAGTCCCCTGAGTGTCAGAGCAGAATTCCAGCTGGGGGCTTCTTGACTCCTATGTCAGACAGAATAAATAGCCCTCTATTCCATACATTCCCTGTATCACCTAGCACGGGCTATAAAGTGGTCCAGATCCCTGAAAATGTGGGCAGTGGGCTGATGGCATGAATTAACCTCTCCTTTGTGGCTTCTCTTCCTGACCAGGCGGGTGAGAGTGTCCATGATGGAAGGAGTGGCCTGGCCAGGAAATGAGGCCAGGTCTACTTTTGTCCTCACAAAGAACCAGTTCATTTCTTTTTCTTCTTTAAGTCTCAACAAAAATCCTATCTTTTACTGAAAGCCTTTCCCAGCCCTTCTTAATTCTCGTGCCTTCCCTCTGTTCATTATCTCCTATTTGTCCTGTGTATGGCTGGTATATGTTTGTTTGCACGTTGGCTCCCCCAGTAGATTGTGAGCTCCCTGAGGGCAGGCCTGTCTTTTGCCTCTTTTTTGTATCCTAGCTGGATTAACAAGCAGGGAGCCAGGCACATGATAGGGGCTTTAATACATGCTTATTGGTTTGATTTGGTGCCCCAGAAATGACAGCTGATTTAAACATTGTCATCCCTCTCTGGTCAGGCTGAGCTGTGATCATGATTCTATTTCCTGAACTGAAGGTGGGAAGTGTGATAATGATGGGAAAATAATGTGAACGTACCGTCTGTAAAACAAATCTAGCATGTGAATGTCCAGGTTTGCCCAAAAGATAAATCAGAGTTCACTGTTGCTGTATAGAAGCATTCTCCAGTTTATGGAAAGAACTCCAATTGATCTCCTTTCAAAATAAGCATCTTGTGATGTAATAAGAAATATGCCTGTTGTACCCAGTAAGGTCTACTGGCCTTTTGATGTCGTTGCCTTACAGAGGCATTGCTGTGTTGTTGACAGCTAGGTGGCGCAGTGGATGGAGCACTTGGCGGAAGACCTGAGTTCAGATTTGGCCTCAGACACTTACTAGCTGTTGTGACCCTCGGGAAGTTTACCTCAATTTCCTCATCTCTCAGATAAGCTGGAGAAGGAAATGGCAAACCACTCCAGTATCTCTGCCAAGAAAACCTCAAATGGGGTCAGGAAACTGAGGCTCTGAGTGGTTTTTCTTAGGGGTTGCAAACCTAGTGTCAGAGGAGGGATTTGAGCCTATCCCTTCCAGTGCAGAAGTCCTAAATAAGTGGACTCATTTCTCGAAACATTGATATATTCTTATTTTTACATTACTTTGTAGTAAGTATGTCCCTTTTCTTCCTCTGCTAAGCAAAGAAATGGGGGTTGAGGGGAAGTGCTGCTAACACACTGACTGTAAGCCTTCCACACCCAAGGTTCCTCACCTTGGCAAAAGATGGTAGAAGGAGATGCATGAAGGAAGTATTTGTATCACATTGAAGGGTGTATTGAGCAGGGAGCAGAAGAGATGGTCAGAGCACCTGGGAGGAGGGACCATTGAGAGTCGCTCTGCCCAGTGAGCCAGCCCTCAGGGCAGGGGGCAGAGGCTCGGAGGCCTTGGGCTGCTGCAGCTGGAGACTGGAGATGGAGACGGGGAAGGGGGCTTCTAGACAGGAAAGGAGCTGGAGCTTGTTTTGGATGGCAGCCCAGAGCTCTTCCTTCCCCTGACAGCATGGCTCCACTGGCTGAGGGCCATCTCCCAGTGACTGCGGCCCATGATTCTTCTCCTTGCTCTCCCTCCCCCTGCCCCACTCTCAGCTGTATGCATGGGCAGGAGAGGTGTGGGGAAGGCATCCTCAGTGTCTTTGGATTGGCTGAGGAGCTCTCTCTCCAGCCTCCTGCCTGGGTCACCATGCATCCTTTCTCTTCTCCCCTCAGGTGGAGTCAGAATGGTGCTTTTCTTCCATTTGTGTCCTGTGTCCCCCACGCCCTCTCGCTCCCCCAGTTCCTCCCACTCTGCCTCTCACAGGCCTCAGCAAAGAACACCAAAGAGTTAGAGCTGAGTGCTGCCTCCCAAATCAGGATTCTAAGGCGCAGAGTTAGGTAACTTGTTCAGAGTCACACAGAGCTATAATTTGAACCCAGGTCCTCTGACTGCCAACCCAGGGCTGTTTCCACCAGCCTCTTTTGCTCCTTATGGCTTTGAATGGTCCTTCTCTACAACATTGTTGTTCTTCAGTCCTTTTTCAGTTGTGTCTGATTCTTTGTGACCCCATTTGGGGTGTTCTTGGCAAAGATACTGCAGTGGTTTGCCATTTTCTTCTCCATGTTGTTTTGCAGAATGAGGAAATTGAGGCAAACAAGGTTAAGTGATTTGCCCAAGATCACACAGCTAGGATTTGAACTCACGAAGGTGATTATTGCTGATTCCCAGCCCAGTGCTCTGTGCACTATGGAGCCACCTAGCTGCCCACCTCAGAAATACAGAGCTCCTCCTAGCCACCCCATAAAGGAGGTGTTCTTTATTTGGGGACACCCTTAGCTTGCTTCGGGGGCATGAGGTGAAAGAAGATCCAAATTATCTGATCCAGAAGTATTGGTTCCTGGCTTGTTGTGTCCATTTACCATCAGAAGGTAGAGCTGTTGTGTTTCTCCTTTTCAGCTTGAGCATCCCAGGTACCTGATCTGATGAGGATTATCAGAGGGGTTTTTTAAGTGCTTCTAAGCTGGGAGCTCTGAATTTGATTCAGTCCTCATGTATCTCATGTATCTGAAACTGTTTGGTGTATACTCCATTTTGGTCTTGGAAACTCCATCCTAGGACTTCCTCACCAACCTGACCTTGAGTTGACTCTTCAATTAAAGGAGTCAGATGCTATTTGTTTTTCAATAAGACAAAGGGCCAGATGCACCTTTGCAGTGATTATAGACTATTGAATGCAGTCACCATGTGGGATACGAATGATTTCTATTGATCCCAGACCCTGCTGAAACACTGACATCAATCCATCTGTGAAAAACGATCAGTAAAGTACTTATTCTCCAGGAAGAAAGATGACTAAAAGACTTTCAGATAGATAGGGTATAGGCAGTTGGAGTATGTTGTGTTACTTCTTTGGCCTCTGAAATGCCACCACAACTTTTTGGCCATTTAGGAGCGCCATTTTCCATGGTCATTTGGACCAAGTACTTTCAATCTACCAGGATGTATTTCTCTAGTTCCAAGCTTCCAGCCAGCACACCCAGCTCAACTAGACAATTCTTCTTGTTTATCCTTCCATTTCAAAGAGGACCAACGCCATCTTGGGTGATGTCTTGACTTGTGAATGAATTGGATTTAAGTGAGGCAGAGCTGCACAAAGTCATCCGGCCTCACTCTCTCTTCCTGAGTCTTTGAAGCCCACCAGCAGGACGAAAGTCAAGAAAACTGGCAGTGGCCTGGGATGAAACATATGATCTTGGCATCTTCAGCATCTGACCCAGCTCTTAAGCGTACCAGTGTCTGCTTCAGCTGCCTCCATGGCCGTTAGAATAAATTGTTCTCATCTGCCCATTCCATTGGGGGAGGTCTTCACGTGCTTGGAGTAGACATCCCCTAACTCACCTGTGGGGTTGAGTCTTGTCAGTTACCCATAACCCACGTTAGCCCATCTGCAGAGATAGTTTGCCAGGGTGTGGCTGCTGCACGTGCGACAGTTTCTTGGAGCTGCAGGTAAGAACTGAAGGAATCAGGTGGACCTGAAGGTCAGTGAGCCCTCACACCAGAAGTGCTAATCCTCCTGAACACCCCATACAACCCCCCAAAAAACCATATGCTTATTCTACGTGACCACAGAGGGACTGCAAACGCTTGATCTCCTGATCCAGAATCAGGTGCCTGATCCATGAGGCCTGCTCTGGAACCTCATAGAGCACTTATTTTGTATGTCTTCTACATTTGTCATGGGCTGACGTGGGCTTTCTCACTTACGCCTGACAGACTGTCTAAGCCTGAAGTTGGCACCTCATCTCTGTACAACACTGGAGAAGTGTCTTTTTCACTAAGATGGAGTTGTTGGGTCTCTTATAATGGGAATTCTTTTTGTTGTATGAGTTGAACTCAATGGCCTGTGGGATATCTTAGATCACATCTAGTAAGTCTGTGATCCTATTATCCTATCAACCTTTGGAATCCTGACAGCCTCAGTCCTCAAGGCCTACCTAGCTCAGCTGCTGTTGCTGCTTCCAGGAACCCTTTCTGACTTTTCCCCCACCCTCTGTAGTAGGTGATGATCCCACTCTGGGATCTCCTAGAGCACTTGCTTGTTTTATGTGTCTTCTGCATTTGCCATATATGACTTTGCATGCCGCATCCCCCTGGGTTGTAAGCCCCATGATGACACTTAGTAGGAACTTGACGAATGTTGAAATTGAACCTCCTTGCTCCCATGCTGGTGTCAACTTTGTCACTTACACTTAACCAAACCAGGGCCATTTTGGAGGCACCACCATCCAAGAAGGGAGGGGGAAAGTATGGTATGTGGTTCTCACATCCCGGCAAATCAGTCCCTCTAGAAGTGGCATGCCCAGTTACCTAATTCAGTGTTAAAAGTAAGTCAGACATTAATGTGCTGTTGTTGGAGTTATGAACTGATTTAAGCATTCAGTAGAGCAATTTGGAACTACACCCAAAGGGCTATAAAACCATGCATACCCTTTGACCTAGCAGTACCACTACTAGGTCTATATCCCAAAAGAGATAAGAAACAAAAAGGAAAAGGACCTATATGTATGAAAATATTTATAGCAGCTCTTTTCTTGGGGCAAAGGATTAGAAATTGAGGGGATGCCCCTCAGTTGGGGAATGACAACAATTTGGGGCATGTGATTTTGATGAATATTGTTGTGCTATAAGAAATGATGAGCAAGATACTCTCAGAAAAACTTGGAAAGACTTGAATGGACTGATGCAAAGTGAAGTGTACTGTGTACAGAGTAAGAGCAATATTGTGAAATGATCAGCTTTGACTTAGCTATTCTCAGCAATACAACGATCCAAAACAACTCTGAAGGACTTAGAATGAAAAATGCTATCCATCCCCAGAGCAAGAACTGGTGGTATCTGAAGACAGATTGAAGCATACATACACAGTTTCCCTCTGCCAGCTTTGTGATGTCATGGGTTTTCCTTGATTTCAGCCTGTTCTGGTTTTATGCTGTCAGCATCTCAGGCTACCCCACTGATCCCTTTGACCTGGTTCCTCCCTTTCTGCCCTTCAGCTGCTTTACTCCTTATCAGTTCCTGAGTATTCCCTTGCCTTTCATCTATCTTAAAGTATCCACTTAAGGCTGAAGTCCTCGATTTTTATTGTTGTTGTTGTATGGGTTTTACCATCCTGATCCTCTCCTCTGGGCTCTCAATTATCTGACAACCAAAGAAGCCCATTCAGAACCCAGGCTTGGGGCATCCTACCTCTTGCAGCATCTGAGTGTTAACCCTTTGATTTGGCTTCTTTTGCTTATTTATTTATTTTTTGGCTAGACAGTAGGGTTAAGTGACTTGCCTAGGGCCACACAGCTAGTAAGTGTTATGTGTCTGAGGCCGGATTTGAACTTAGGTGCTCCTGAATCCCGGGCAGGTGCTCTATCCACCGTGCCACCTAGGTGCCCCTGATTTGGCTTCTGTCCACAGGATAGAGTGAGTCAAATTTGTGGCCTCCACAGATGAAGCATGTAGTTCCTAGAGGTCTGGTGCTCTGATGATACAACAGTGGTTTGAGCAGGGTTAGCTGGTGGAAGGCTTGGGTATTTATTGTTTCTGGCTCCTTTACAATCTATCTTTTTGTGACTCCCAGAAATTTAAGTCATCTCTCTGTGCCCTGATTTCTCCTTTTTCTAAAATGGAATTGGTAGTGGTTTGTTGCTACCCCTTAGGGGACAATGGAATAAGCATTTGTATGGCACCTGTAATGTACTGGCTGTGCTGAGCACTTTACAAATATTATCTCACTTAACCCTCATAACAACCCTGCAAAGGTGCTGTTATCCCCATTTTACAGGTGAGGAAACTGAGGCAGAGGTTAAGTGTCTGAGGCTGCATTTGAACTCCAGACTCTGGATTGGGAGCTCTGTCTACTGCTAACTGCCTCAGTAGACAATACTTACACAGTAGACAGTTTAATTAAAGAAAAAAAAAGTTGATGAGATTTGTTAGTTGGCACTCTTGGGGTAAAAAAAAATCAGAATTCTTTCACTGTTCAGAAAGGCCTCTCCTATCTTAGAAAGCATCTGGGATGCCCTGGGCAGAATGCCCAAGTCCCATATCACATTCATTTCTAGGGTATGTGGGGTGTTGTGTGTATGCGGAGGGAGTTTGTGTGAGAGAATGAAGAGGAAGGGGAAGAGCTGGAAAAGTCTCAGAAGTGGCATATCACCCTTGAAAATTTACTTGTGGTTGGGACTTCCCGAAATGTGTCCAGCCTGCCTTGTGTTGGTAGGTCTGCCTGGGTGAGCTGGGCATATCCCTATTGACCAATGCGCTCTTCCAGTCTGTCTGCCCATCAGTCATTCATCAAGTGTTTTTTAAGCACCTTTTATTTGCCTGACCCATTACCTGGCCAATAATAGGCACTTACATAGGGATGGGTACAAAGCCAAGAGTGAGATAATCCCTTTCCCTCATGGAACTTAACGTTCCTACTGTGCCCATTGGAATTTGTGCTGTGTTGTTAACAAATGCCCTTTGTATAGCTTACATTCCTTTTAGCTCTATTTGATTAAAGGCTGCCATTTTTTGGTTTTTTTTTGGCACAGCAGTTGGGGTTGAGTGACTTCCCCAGGGTCACACAGCTAGTGTCAACTATCTGGTCTGAGACCAGATTTGAACTCAGGTCCTCCTGACTCCTGGGCCGGTGCTCTATCCATTGTGCCACATAGCTGCCCCTAGCGCCTGTAAATCAATCTATCTATCTATCTGTCTGTCTGTCTATCTATCTATCTATCTATCTATCTATCTATCTATCTATCTACACATACATATATGTGTGTGTGTGTGTGTATATATATATATATATATATATATATATATATATATATATATATATATATATATATGTTTTGTTGTTGTTGTTGAGGCATTTGGGGTTAAGTGACTTGTCTAGGGTCACACAGCTGGTGTCACGTATCCGAAGTCAGATTTGACTCAGGTCCTCCTGACTTCAGGGCCGGTGCTCTATCTACTGGGTCACCTGGCTGCCCCAGGCTGCCTTTCTTTTTGAGAGCTCTACATCCCTGACCACTTTGTCCAGCACTGGCTTTGCCTTGCCTTACCTTCCCGGTGTTATTCCCGATCTCTATTTCTGCAATACATTTTCCTCCTTTAAAGTTTATCATTCTCATAAATCACAATATTCAGATCCTTTTTTTTTGAGGCTTTTGTGGTTAAGTGACTTGCCCAGGGTCACGCAGCTACTAAATATCAAGTGTCTGAGGTCACATTTGAACTCGGGTCCTCCTGAACCCCAGGGTTGGCACTCTATCCACTGGGTCACCTAGCTGCCTGCAAAGTCGTTTTTTCTAAGGGCCATCTTTGTTCATACCACTCCTGGTCATCAGTGCTAATGCTCTGTTGTCTGGTAAAGGAAATAACTCCTATAATCTGGCATGTGTGAGGTTAAGATTATAGAATTGTATGTAGCCCACAGAGTGACCTCAGAGGCCTTCTGATTGAATCTCTTCATTTTAAATATATGAAGAAACAGGCCTCGAGAGTGACTTGCCCAAGGTTTTGAGCACCAGATTTTTTAAATTCTGGTTTTCAGCATTCACTTTTATAAGAGTTTGAGTCCTAAATTTTCCCCCCTCCCCAAGACAGCATGCAATATGATATAGGCTGTACATGTACAATCATATTAAACATTTCCTGTTGAGAAAGAAGAATCAGAACAAAAGGGGGAAACTATGAGAAAGAAAAAACAACAAAGAAAATAGTATACTTCGATCTGCATTCAGACTGCATAGTTCTTTCTCTGGATGTGGGCACGTCTTCCGTCATGAGTCTTTTGGAATTGTCTTAGAACGTTTAAGCAACAGATTTAAAATGGTAGGTGGAAAGAGAGCAGGAGGGGGAAGGGATGAGGCTGATGGAGAATGAGAGAGGAATGCAGCCTTGTGGAAATAAAGAGATGCCTGTCCTGGGAACCCTTGTTAAAGAGAGAGTTTACTAGAAGCTGTCCAGTCAGAGGGAGGGGACCCAGGGACACCAAGAAATTCTTGAGGTGCCAGTTACAGGGCTGACACGATCTTTGGGATAAAAAGATTTCTGGGCCATGATGGAGAAGTCCACAAAAGTCAGGCAGTCCAGACTCATTGTAAATCTATTGAAAAAGCAGTTCTTATTTTGGTACAGTTGGACTAGATTATTTCAGAATTCCCCTTCACCTTTTCAGATTCAGTGGGCTTTGACCTCCATTTATCGGTGGTAGCTCCTCCCTGTGACTTGGGTACAGTTTCCTATCTTCCTAACTCTCTGCTCTTTGTCTCACCTTGAAGTAATCCTTCCCTCCTTTGCTTCCTCCCAGCACCTTGGCTAGATTTCTTTGTACTTTTCAAATTTTGCTTTGCATTTCAATTGTGTATTCATATCAGACATGCTAGGTTGCTTAAGAGCAATGACTAGGTCTTGTTTGTGGAATTTTATCCAGCTGCATTTAGAACAAGTGTGGTGCTCCGATAAAGCTAATTAACCTTCTGTGGGTGAGTGGTTGCTTTCATTGGGGTCAGGGTTTTTTCTAGTTTTAACTTGCATTGAGCTTCCCTTCTGGAAGCCATGTTGTCCATCCTATTTGGAGGTCATGCTTTCCAATCCACTTTCAATAGTGCTATGTATGTAAACCTCCAGATTTCTGGGCAAAAATCCATCTTTTTGACCTATACTGTCACATATATGACCTAGCCTGTTTGGTGGACTCAGTTGGCCAAACAACTAACTCTTTCTTCCTGTTCATTTCCCTCCCCACAGAACTGCCACTTAATTGGCTGCTGCTGAATCATTAAGACCTTGGTCTCGAACCTTGCCTTTGTGATTTGCCTTTAATAGCTGCTATGTGGATTGGTAAAACAGCTGCCACAATTGATAAGTCTGGCTCCAGCTGCCCACATTATTTTCTTCTCTCATCAAGAATGGACATAACTCAAATAATAAACTACTTTCCACATTTAAATATGAGAAGCAGTGGCTCCTGGCTTTGTCCTCTGAGATTCACCAAGTTGCCAGTCTTTTGTTTTGATCTTAATTTACCTTACTGGAGTCTCTTCTATCTCCTTCTCACCCCCCCCCCCAACTCTTTCATATGAATACTTTACTTCATTGCTGGCAGTCTCCCAACCACTCTATTAGACAAGTAAAAATGGTTGTTCTCATTATTTATAAATGTGTAATCTTAGTTAGACAGGAGAAGTTAAATAGCTTGCCTGTGGCCATAGATCAGCATTACCATCTGAAAAGGACTAGCTGCTCTCATGTCCTTCTGCAGTTCAACCAAGTCTGTAACACTGACCTGATGGAGGATGGCCCGTGGATTGTAGGAGTCCATGCCCCTCCTACCTCATTGTACATTCTATTTTGCTATTTTCTTATCCACAGTTTGTGTTGTCAGGTGGAGTAGGTAGAGCTAGGAGACTTCCTAGTTCTTATTAACTTGCCATTACACTAAATCTTATTTACTGTCGTGGGGGAAGGAGCAGTATTGATTTCATCCAAGTATTGCTCTTGTTGATGTAACTTTGCTTAACAAAAACAGCTGGTTAAACTTTACCTGCCTCTGCTTAGCCTTTAGCTTGGCCAAATGATTTTTGAGAAAGCTTATTTTCTTTCCCCCTTGTTTTTGTATTTTCTCTTTAATGCAGCTTGTGAGAAAAGATTCCCACCTCCCAGGAAGCAGATGTACAGGCCTTAGCAAGCCAAAGGAATCACTAATTGCTTCTAAGGGTGGAGGACACTGGTAAGCATATGCTAGATAAAATCCATTCTAAGTCATTGGTGGCTCACAGTGAAAGAACATGCAAAATTCACGCGGGCCCTACCATAGCGTTCTTATGATGGAGATGAAGTTACAGTCTAATGCAAAGAACGTGGGATTGAGAATCAAAGGACCTTTACCACAAGTGTGATCTTCAAGAATTCACTTCCTCTTTATAGGCCTTGGTGTGTTTCCCATCTATTAAGGGAGAGGGGAAAGAAGGAAGGAGGGAGTAAAGGGAGGGAGAGTTGGAATAAGTTACCTCCAAGGTGCCTTTTAACTCTAAAATTCTTTAATCCTGAGAAAGACTTTATGAGTCCTTAAAACTTTAAGCCTTAATAGTACAAGGGAACTTAGTTTCTGACACTATTATTAAATGGGTTGTTAAAGCTGGTTTATGAGCACTTTAGAAAATGTTCGTTTTGAGCCAGCAAGGGGTGATTTCCCTAATTTATAGCATTTTTAAACTCACTGAAGGGAACACTACTGACCTAGTATATCTGTAACAGAGTCCCATGATACTGTTGTGAAGTGGGTAGGGAGAAGAGATCTGAGTAGTAGCAGACTTAATTGAATTGGTAACCAATCAGGGACCAGTGGATCAGTAATGCCAACCCAGAATAACATCTTGAGTGGTTTTCTGTTGGACTCTGAATGGCCCTCTTCTGTTCCTGTTCAACACTTATCTACAGTGTGCTTTTAAATGGCATATAAAGAATGAAAAGATTTATAAATCACATTCTTACATGGCATGAATCAGAGAATGATGGCTCATGGATTGGATGTACTGGGGGCCAGAAAACGGTCTATGATAATATGCAGAGGAAATTTAATAAGGATCAGTATTAAATTATAGAGCTAGAAAGGGACCTTGAGGATAATTGAATCTAAGTCCTTGATTTTATTCATAGATTAAATTAAGACCCATAGGAATATCTTGACCTAGAGTGTGGGCCCTGTGAAGGTCACATCCCACTTAAAAGTATTGTGTTCACTTTTGAGTACTTTTTAAAAAGGGACATTGACAACCAGAGCATGTCTAGAGAAGACCGGCTAAAGACAATAAGAGGGCACATAAAGAATCCTTGACATTACCAGAGAGGATGACTTAGGGTGAACATGACTGTTGTATTTAAATCTGTGAAAGGCTTTCATGTGGAAGTCAGTTTACTAAACATTTACTGAGTGCCTTCTAAGGCTATGGCATACAAAAATGATTCTGCCTTCATGGAGCGGGATTCTGTTCTACTGGGGTGCAAATAATTTCCAGAAGGGGAGAGCACAACAGCTTCAGGCAATAGGAGAGGCTTCACTTAAGAGGTGGTGCCTTCAAGCAAGTGAGGCAGGGATGAGGTGGAAATGTGTCCCAGGCCTGAGGGTTGGCTAGCATATCCAGAAGCACAGAAGGGAGTGATGGGATGCCACTGTTCAAGCTCTTCATCTGAGCTACCTGCCAGTTTGGCTTGAATCCTGTGTGTAGTGATTTGAAATAGGGCAGAAAGGCAGAAAGGAACAAGAAGTAGAGGGGCTGTAGGAGTTTGTGATTTTTCTTTGAAGCAGGGAAGAGCCATGTTCCAGGTTGCGGTCAGATGTGTTCCCAGGAATGTTAATTTGGCAGCCATCAAGAGGATGGATTGGAGTGCTGTGAAACCACAGTTGGGCAGAGCTTTTAGTTGACTGTTAAAATAGTCTGGGGAAAAGATGATTAGAATCTGAATGAGGGTTGTGGCTCTATTAGAGAAGAGAGTGGGTGAGATACTGTTAAGGCTGACCCAACAAACCGTGGCAGATGATTTATGTGAGGGACCCTGAAGACTCATGGATGACAGATCTGGAGCATCTGGTGGTATCCTCCAGTGCTTGGCATATAATAAATATTTATTGAACTGAAGAATACGTAGGTTTGGAGGAGGGTAGTTAATGGGTTTTAGGGGAAATAAAATCCTGTTTGGGACATATTGAGTGTGGTCATGTCAACAAGACATCTAATTGGAGAAGTCCAGTGGGAAACTGATATAGGGCTGGAGCTGAGGAGAGATTAGAACAGGACATATACATTCGGAAGTCATTTGTACATAGGTAGTAATTGAATCCATGACAGCTGGTGAAATATCAAAGAGAGAGTATGTGTAAAGGAGAGGGGCAGAGGAAGATTTAGAATGGTAAACAATTGTTGATTAACTGACTAGGGGTGGTACTAACAGGGCTAGGGAAGAGTGTGTGGGGAGGACATAGGAGGGAGAAAGAGTTTTTATCTCTGCAGACTGGGAGCTGAGAGTTTGCCCACCATAAATAGGGGAAGAACCAGGGGACAGGGCTTCCATGTTACCAGGTTCTGTAATGACTGAGCCCAGAATCAGTATTGGATAGCTGGGTAAGCTTCCCAGGCTGGTCACTTCTGATACAGAGGAGCCTACAGGCATAGGCAAAATATTCTCCAGACACCAGGGTCAGGGAATAATTGGTTTGAATGACTCCTGTTTGGAAGAGAGACAAGCTCTATTTCACAGCCTGCTTGGCCCTGGAGCAAAAAGTGTTGACATCGATGGGTCATAGAAACAAGGGCAGGATTTCGACTTAATTATAAGGAAGTGCTCGTCAGCTGGGAAGGGAATGGACTGCTGCCTTCTCACTAGAAGGGTAGAACAGATGGGCACCTCTTGGGATGCTTAGGGAAGCTTCCAGCTTCAGAAAGAACCATTCACACCAAAGCTTGGGCTTCTCTTCCTCTACTCCTTTCTTGGGTAATGAATACTAGAGTCTCAGGTCTGTGCCATTTAAATATGTAGTCTCTGTAAAGGGGCTTCTCCTTAGGGCCACTGAAATACTGGACTCTATCTATAGAGATGGGCACTAAGACCCCAGGGCTACTCAGAGGTTCTGCCCAGCAACACAGGCAACAGGCTTCTTCCTGGCTCTAGAAAGCACTGTTCTCCATGCACGCAGTCATTCTGAACACAGTATTAGTTCTGAGGGTTGTTCACAGTTGTTCGATACCCATGCTCCATCCTCATTCTCCTGCTACAGTGAGAACTGGGGATGGGAGGTGTTCGTACCCAGAGACCTACTTTCCCTCATACATATTCACTCCCTGGTTTGTAGCTCCCACTCTGAGGGCATGGGCACCTGGCCTCTGACTTAAGCTTCCTTCTGCTCTCCTGTTTGATAAATGCCCCTTGCCCTCTCATAGACACACCCAGGGACTGGAATTCTTTTTACTATCCCACCAATTCCTGGACATGGTGTCGCCTTGCCAATGTTTTTTTTTTTAAATACTCTTACTGTTTAATCTGCATCAGGATGTAGCTTTGTTTCTGTATCTGTTTAATCTCATGAATACAAATATATTTGTAATATGTAAATCACAATAATGATTAATTACTATTAACTTCCTTTCATCTAGGAGGTTGCCCGTCAAATAGCATTTATTAAGGGTTTAATATGTTCTAGGAATTGTGCTTACTGCCAAGAATACAGAAACAGCCTCTGTCCCCAGGAAGCTCACATTCAGATGGGGGAGGCAACATGAAAACAATCCTGGATACACAAGATGTGTGTGGGAGTGTGTGGTCTACTTGGGAGGGCATTATCTAGTAGTGGAAGGACCTGGAAAGTCATCTTGTACGTGGAAGGTTGACTTTGAGCTAAGTTTTGAAGGAAACTAGTGGGGTAGAGGTAAGGAGGGCAAGAATTCCAGAGGAATGTTCTTTGTAAGGATGTAGCCAGTTGGGTCTGGGTAGCTAGATCATGGCCTAGGTGGAAGGGAATGGGGTGGGATGGGGAAGGAATGAAACTGGAAAGGTTGTAAAGGCCTTAAAAGCCTTAAGGAGGGTGTTATATTTTATCCAGTGGAGGGAGCAAGTGAAGTTTATTAAGAGTGAGGGGGTGGGAAGGTCTGCTCTTAAGGAAAGCAGCTGAGTGGAGGGTGGGCCAGATCTGAGAGAGGCTTGAGATGGTGAGTCCAACTAAATGGCTGTTGTATTAATCCAAAAGTGAGGTGGTTAGGACCTACACCAGGGTGGTAGTTGTGTCAAAGATCCTAAAGCTACCTAGAAGGAGGGAGGGATGTTTTGTAGGTAGAAATGATAAGCTTGACCACAGTGACTTAGCTGGGCTAGGGAGCAGCAACCTGGTCAGGTTCAGAGTGTCCGGGAAAGGTTAACCTTGGCTGACGACTTATTTCTAGAGGAGAAGCGCCCTTGTTCTGTACTTACCTTTCTGTCCTGGTGTCTGCAGCAGACACCTCCAGTGCCTTTAACCAGGAGAACCCT
This sequence comes from Phascolarctos cinereus, assembly GCF_003287225.1. Classification (NCBI taxonomy): domain Eukaryota; kingdom Metazoa; phylum Chordata; class Mammalia; order Diprotodontia; family Phascolarctidae; genus Phascolarctos; species Phascolarctos cinereus. The sequence goes on along the minus strand of NW_027555958.1, from coordinate 47,376,356 downwards.
GGCGAAGAACTTGCTCTGCCGTACGCACGGAGTAACAGTGGCAGAAATATATTATCTTTGTCTCTACTGTTGGGCACTCTTGACATCACGCCCATATCTTTGAAATGGCAGACTGAGGGCAGCCATACAAGTTTGGGAGCCTGTGATGTTATTGTAATGCGTTTGTTTGTATGTTTGTTTTACACAATTCATGTGCTGGTCACTCCATGAAGCATTTTTTTTTTGTTGGGAATGCAAGGTAAATGGGGCCAAGCCTGATTTGAGAGAGCAGAAAACCCGAATAAGGAATGATAGCACTTAGCACAGTGCCTGGCACATAGAACATACTTAATAAATGTTTGATTCACTCACTCACTCATCTATTGCTGTCCAGAGGGAACATGCAGGGATATAGGGACATACTGAGGATTCCTGTCGAAGGTGTTATGGTTTTAAGATGCTGTAGACCTAGTATCTAGGTGGCACAGTGGATAGAGCTCTAGGCCCTGACGTTAGGAAGACCTGAGTACAAATCCGGCCTCAGACACTTCTAGCTGTGTGACCCTGCACAAGTCACTTAACTCTGTTTTCCTCAATTTCCTTATCTGTCAAATGAGCTAGAGTAGGAAATGGCAAACCACTGCCATATCTTTGCCAAGAAAAATTGCACACAACTGAAATGACTGAACAACAACAAAAATAGTACATAGTAGATGCCTAATAAATTCTTATGTTAAGCACCTACTATGTTCCAGGCACTATGCTAAGGGTTTGGGATACAAAGAAAGGCAAAAAGGTAGCCCTGTTCATAGTCTTGAGTGGAGAAGAAAACATGCAACTATGTACAGACAAGCTATACACAGAATAAACTGGAAACAATCAATAGAGGGAAAGCATTAGACTTAAGAGGGATCAGGAAAGGCTCCCTGTGGAAGTTGGGATTTTGGCAGGGACTTGAAGGAAGCCAGGAAGCAGGGATGGGGAGGGAGAGAATTCCAGGCATGAAGGATAGCCAGTAAACATGCCCGCAGTTGGAAGATGGGATGTCTTCTCTTGTTTGAGGAGCAGCAAGGAGGCCAAAGTCATGGGATCATAGGGCATGTGGAGGGGATCAGTCTCATAGAGCAGGGATTTCAGACTTGCTGCAGGTGGCCTGCACAACTCCCAAGTGCAAGCAGCCCAAGCTCCATTAAACTGTAATTAAACTGTAAACCAAAATGTTTAATGAAGTAGGTTAAAAACACAGTACAACTAATGTTAATCTGTGGTGTTCTGAGTCAGTATACCATCATCGAAGAATCATCTCAAGACTGTGTCTCATCTTCTTGACTTCTCCATATCCCACCATCCCCCGGTATCCCAAACTTATAACCTTGGAGTCATCTATGATTATCAATTCCTTCTCTCTTCCATATGTCCCTCCCCTCTTCTCAGTTTCATACCCCAATTATTATGTTTGGAATGCATTGTGGCACTCTATTCCCCCTACAGCCACACTTGCTTAAGCCCTTGTCTCTTTTCACCTAAAACATTAGATTCTTAGCTAACCAATTAGTCTCCCCTCCAATATATTCCTTCTCCAATCCATCCTCTGCTCAAATGCTGCCTGAATGTTCTTCCAAAACATCTCTAGGGTCATGTCATTTTGCTGCACAAAAACCTTCTAGACTTTTTGTTGCTTACTGAATAAAGTACAAACTCCTGACTAGACTCCACGGGCCAACATGATCTGTCTCCAACTTACTTCTCCAGTATATTCTCAGACTATTCTTCATTACATACTGTACATTCTGGCCTTACTCCGTATCTCCATCTCGCCTATCCCTTCACTGTGACTTTGTTCACTGTTCCCCGTGTCTAGAATGGACTTTCCTCTCTAGGCCCTATTTTTATCTGCTCAGGACAAACCCAGATGTCACCTCTTCCATGAAACTTTCCCTCAAACTCTCCCTTCCCTATCTTCTTTTTGCTTAGAATGTGAGCTCTTCCTCCTCACATTTCTAGAACATTTTCCCCATATCTCTCCTTTGTACTTTTTTCAACCTCCCTTATATCGTAGTTATTTACGTATTTGATCCCTTCCTATCATCATTAATTTGTATGTTCCCTGAGAGCAGGACCTAAATTCTATCTATCTTTGCACAGTGCCTTACAGTCTTAATAAATGTTTGTTGAGTTGTTGAATTGAATTAATGAAATCCCTCACAAAGTCATTTAACCTTTTATTTTTGTGTGTTTGTGTGTATTTTCGTCTGTGAGCAGGAATCTCTGATCAATTCCTGGCCTGGTTTTCCTGGATGGAACAAGAGGAAGAACTGGGTGTGTCTGAACTCCAGGACTCAGGGGACAGGGGGATGGGCTCAGATATCGAGGACTCGGAGGAGAGGGGGATGGGTTCAGACCTGCAGTACATGGATGAGAGAGAGGACGACTCGGAGGAGAGGGAGGTGGGCTCGGACCTGCTGGACGAGAAATACAGAGAGGAGAACTCAGAGGAGAGGGAGATGGTGACAGACATCTACACAGGTGAGGAGTGCATTATATGTAAAGCTGGAATTTCCATTGAAGCTGCCCTGAGTACGTTCAGTTCTAACTCCTCTAGTATTGTAACCAGCAGTTGCATTAGGTGTTGAATGAGGCCTCTGGGGGAGACTGAGGCAATATGGGCTACAGTACCACCAACATGCTGTGGAAACCCAGCTTGGCATCTCCTTCCGTAACACCTGGATTCTGCAGTTTCCTAGCCCTTTCCAGTGTCGGGCCAAGAGTGGATCCTTATCCTCAATCCAGACCTGATTGAGGTGATGCTGGTAGGTATGGGGGAAGAGACTTAAGTGGAAGGAAGCTGTGACTGCTTCCTGGATGGAAAGGGGGTATGCTTTGCCTTAGTCTTCATAAGTTTGTGTCTTCGAATACTGGCTGGCTTTGTTACACCTCCTGGATTCCCAGGGTATGGAAGTAGTCAACATATCTCATGGCTGGGATATTAAGATTACGTTCTTTCCTCTAATTCATCCCCAGCCTCTTCTTCCAACCCCTACAATGCACAGAGGCATGCAGCTTTTCCTAACTAAGCAGCCTTGGTCTTAATTCTTGGAATACCTTCTGTTTAGGAATAAGAAGCAAGAAGCTGGATGAAGTCTGGCCTGAACCTCTAACCTGGGCCTTTAGCTTTGCTCTTTGTGTTCACTTTCTAGCTCTGTTCTTCCCCCATGGATGTAGTATTTTGCAAAATATGCTTCACAGCTATGTCTGGTTTTGTAACGATGAGATGAAATATGGAAAGGAGACAGTGGCCTAGGGTAAAGTTGCTCAGTCCCATGATTAAGCTTACCAGTAAGCTTATTTCTCTCTCTCCACCTCTCCCTTCCTCCATCTTTGGGGGTGATGAATTGGAGGCACAGAAGGGTGAAGTGACTTCCCCAAAAATCACCCAGTGTGTGAAGGCCAAAGACTTGGGCCTAGATCTTTTTGGCTTTTCAATTCCCAGATTCTTTGCTTGGTTCATTGAGACATTATATAGAGTGACTAACTGTATTTTGCAAAGTGCTTGGTACTTCCTATTGCTTATTTGTCTGTTATGGCCGAGTGGGATAGTTGTATTTTCTCATTCTCAGTGTTGGGACTACCTTGGAAAGGTGTGGAGAGGCTTTTTGAATGGCCAGCTTCTTCCTCTGCCTGGAACTCCCTCTCTACAGCTGCCCCAAGAGCCCAAAAGGGGAAAATATAAGTTGAGTGTCCTTTAGTTCCCATGGAGAGAACAGGGACTGTAGGGTGGGTGGGGCATAGCAGTTATGCAGCATCACATCACCTTGATTGAGTGGGATGGAGGACCTTGCCTTGGGTTTCACTGACAAATGACCAGAGTCTTGTCTTCCACCAGGACCTTCTTCTAAAGGATTTGATGGGAGGTTGATGTTGGGAATAGTACTGTGGAGGCAGGGTTGAGATGGGATCATGCACATTTTTTGGAAGATGAGTGTTAGGCTTCATTTGGTTTTACCAAAAATTCCCCTAAACTCAAAAGAAAAATAAATCCTATTTGTATTCTTTTTTCCCCCCTAACAGATGACAGGCTGCTCAGTGAGGAAGAAGAAGTGGCAGCTGTCCATGAGGAAAATGAAGATGATGTAGAAGATCCTGAGGTGGTTGAGATGGGGATGTTCTCAGGACTATCTGAGTCAGAGAGCATAACCCAGAGTCCCAGGGAGGAGGAGGAGAGTGCTGGAGAGAGCCGACTGGAGGAGGAGGAAGAGACCCCAACCCTGCCGTGGAGGAGACGCCTCTCCATAGGGAAGTGCCAACGGGAGGGCAACTCTGGTCAGCGCCGTTTCCATTCTCTCCATCACTCGATGGCTGTAGACTTTGGGGAGCTCAACAGCTTGATGGCTAGCATCATGGAAGCCCCCACCATCTGTTCAGATTGTGGTGAAAGCTTTAGCCCAGGCACAGCCTTCATTCAGCACCAGCGCATGCATCGCCTGGCCCAAGCAGCTGCGGTGGCTGGTGTCCAGCCTTATGGCTTTGCAACAGAATGTGGGGGAGTAGTGGGCATGGTGGGTTTGGGAGGTACAGGAACCTTGGGTTCTGTATTGCCCCGGACCCCAGGAGAGAAGCCATACCGATGTGGAGAATGTGGTAAAGGATTCAGCCGCAATACTTATCTAACAAACCACCTCCGCCTGCATACAGGTGAACGCCCCAACCTTTGTTCTGACTGTGGCAAGAGCTTCAGCTGGCGTGCAGACCTGCTCAAACACCGACGTTTGCACACAGGGGAGAAACCTTACTCGTGCCCTGAGTGTGGGGAGGCCTTCAGTCTCAGTTCCCACCTTCTGAGCCATCGGCGGGCCCACGCTGCAGCTAATGGAGCCGGGCCAGCGGTGTTGCGACCCTTTGCTTGTGGGGAGTGTGGAAAGGGTTTCATGCGGCGCTCTCATCTGGCCAACCACCAGCGTATCCACACTGGTGAGAAGCCACATGGATGCGGTGAGTGTGGCAAGCGCTTCAGCTGGCGTTCAGACCTGGTGAAGCACCAGCGAGTGCATACAGGAGAGAAACCCTACATGTGCTCTGAGTGTGGTGAGACGTTCAGCGTCAGTTCCCACCTCTTCACCCACAAGCGCACTCACTCAGGTGAGCGCCCCTATGTATGCAGTGAATGTGGCAAGGGATTTGGGAGGAACTCACACCTGGTGAACCACCTCCGGGTCCACACTGGGGAGAAGCCCTTTGGTTGTGCAGAATGTGAGAAACGCTTCAGTGACTTCTCTACCCTCACCCAACATCAGCGTACCCACACTGGGGAAAAGCCCTACGCTTGTGTTGAGTGTGGCAAAAGCTTCATCCAAAGCTCCCACCTCATCCGCCACCGCCGCATCCACACTGGAGATAAGCCGCACAAATGTGCCAGCTGTGGGAAAGGCTTTCGCTACAAAACCCACCTGGCCCAGCACCAAAAGATGCATCTCTGCTAGGACCAGCAGGGAAGGGTATGGGCAGGGGCGGGTGGGGGATAGTTACCAGATTGGGAGTAAATGTGGGGAGGGCACATATTCTCCTCCAAAACGGGGAGTCCCTGAGAATTGGATATCCTCTGGGTAGGGAAGGGTTGAGTAGGGTTTTTTTCCTAGTCTTATAAAAAATTTCAGGAGATTTGTAATTGCCTCTGCTCCATCTCATGAGAAAAGGTAGTTGGAGTGAGCCAGTCCTTTATTGAATCCAGCTTTTACAAGTGGTTGTTTTAGGCTCACCAAGAAAGCGGATGGGGGTGAGGAGAAGCAAGAGAGAAGTATAGTATTGAGAGGGGAGGAGTGAAAATAGGGTAACAGCAGATAGGGTCTTAAATCAGGGAAGTATGTGGTTAGTACTGAGGTGAAGGGAGGGGGAGATAAAAACTACAGGAAGAGAAATAAAGGCCAGGACTTGTTCCTGGTTTAGGATCCTCCTGTAATAGGTGATGTACCTAGTGGTCCATCTCCATCCCCTCACGACCACCTACAAATCCTTCCCCTTCAACTTTGTCTCTTGAGCCAAGGAAAGGAAAGTGTTCCATCGGGACTGTGGAAGGGAAAATTTTATTTTCTCCGCCCATCCCTTTTTTCTCTGGGCCATATTTAGCTGCTATTTTGAGGCTTCCAGGGAAACTGGGGTGGAAAGTAGCACATTTTAAGGGAGAAGTGTCTGTGGAGAGGAAGCCACTCCATTACTTGCCTTCTGCTTTGCTTCCAGTTTTCTGGTATCCTCACCCAGTCCTCATGGAAGCCCTCTCCTCTACCCTGTGTACCAAATATTCCCATCCTCTGTCCTGGAGTTTGAGTGCTAGGTCCATGATTTATGTTATATTAGATACACGTATGTGACTTTAAAAGGAAGGGAAAACAGCGTTAGTCTAGATTTGTGGGGTGGTTCTCCTCAGTACAGTGTAATGCTTGCTTCCTCATGTAAACATCAGATAATCTTTGCAGTGGAAAACCAAATGGCTTTTTCTACTAATTTTGCTGACCCCTCTGAGAATCCCAGGAAAGTAAATGTACCGAGTCCATTGTCCTTTGGTTCCTGTCCCATTTTGCTTCTCATTTCCTGCCTTCTTCATTGAAAGTGAAGGAGAAACACTGGGCTTCAACCTCACCCCAGTCCAGCTTTCCTCCACTGTTAATTCACAGAAGAAATTAGAGGCTGTTCTCTAAAAGAAAATCTGGTTTATGGTACCCACAGTGGGCAGAGGTTGGGGAAAGTATAAATGCAAACACTTACCTAGCACCAGCAAAGACTGAATCCTGTAGGTGCTGATAAGAATGCCAAATAGCACTTTTGTACTTAGAAAGGTGCGTCATCATTTTTATCATAGCCACTCATCACATTGCTTGTGAGATCCATCAGTATTATGGCCGCTGTCTTAAAGAAGACTAAGGCATTGAAAACTGGTCTTAAGAGAGGCTTGAGAGTATAAAATAGTCTAGTCTGGCCTCTTTGTTTTGTGTTTTGACTAGTGAGACAATTGTTGCCTATTTTAAGGGCTGTTTCTAAATTCCTATTTGGGAAAATTAGGGCTACTCTAGAAAGGAGCAGGGAAGGTATTCCCTCATTTGTAAGACTGGCCTTTGGTAGCCATGTGTTAACACTAAAGGATTGTGGATCAAGGGTGCTGTGCTAGAGTCTACCATTCTCCCTTCCCTTCCCCAGAAAAGCCTTTAGAATGGGAACAAGTAAGAAATAAAATGTGGCTTCTGAGCCAGTACCTTGTGTCTCCCATAGATCTACTTCACAGACAGACTCTGATTTTTGGAAATTCCAGCCTGGAGGAAGGAAGCTCCAAAATTGTCATTTTGGCCCTTTACATTCTTGGCCAAAGGTTGTCTGTGGATTTCCTTAGAATTAATATACTCAAGGGCAGCTAGGTGGCGCAGTGGATAGAGCACTGGCCCTGGAGTCAGGAGAACCCGAGTTCACATGTGACCTCAGATGCTTACTAGCTAGCTGTGTGACCCCGGGCAAGTCACTTAACTCCCATTGCCTCCAAAATTAAAAAAAAAAAGAAAAGAAAAAGAGCATTAATATGGACAGTCCTGTCCTGGGAGAACTTTGGGAGAACTATAGAAAAGATGTTTACACTGCCACAAACAAAAAACATCAACTTAAAAGGCATTTCATTTTTAATTGAATCCTGTTGATAATTCTGGTCTGTTGCACATGCTGTGGTGACTTTGTACCACTTAGGTCTCACAGATGCAAATGAATATTTGAATTGTGAATGTAGTTTTAGAATGCATTTTTCTCAAAAAACACAACAAAATTAGAGGTTAAAAAAAGCAAAACATGTCCGGTGATTATCTTAACAGTCTAAATTTATAGCTTTAAGGAGGGAAAAAAACTTCTTCTCTGGATACCTGTTGGTTACATTGCTTATTACTAATTTAATAACAGGCCTTCTTGATCATGGGCCATTTCTCCAGTTTGAGAATCAAACCATCCTTTTGCTTCTCTTTCTAGCATTAATATCTCTGTTTGAAAGGAGGTGGTCAAAAAGATGAACTCCTATCCCCTTCCCTGGGAATTTTTTTTTGGGGGAGGGGAAGGTGGGGAAAAGGGAATAGAGATATTGGAAATTTATCATTGAAATAAGGGGGGAGGTTGCTTTAGATCTCATTTACCTGTACTTGTCTCATTCTCACAGAAAAGAGTCAGCTACAGCTTGAATGCTGTTTTACCCCACTTTAAGTTAAACATTATAACCAAAAGGGGTGGGATGGGGCAGGGACAAAGGTGTAATAACTTCTTCTGTCCTGATTGATTCGATTATACAGTCGATGGAACCTTTCAGGAACTCATCTGTATAGAGTGTGCCTGTACTCAGTCCTCCCAAAGTTTTCAGTTTTATGTCTCTAATTTTCTTCTAGAATATTCTTGAGCATATACCCTCTTTGTGGCACCCTTGAATGTGTTAAGCAATATGAAAATAATTATTATCCATCAATCCATTTGTCACCACAGGGTCACATTTTTTGTTTTTAATCTGGATTCCTTAGTTTAGACAAGTAGTTTTAACTGAGATTCAGTGGTTTTTTTTTTAAAGCTCGTGCATGGATTTGGAAACAAACAAGTTGAGAAATTGTACCAGTACTCTAAGCCCATCTGGAGCTGTTGCATAGCCCCTCTGTGGGACCTCTCCAGCTTCATCAGAGGCTATGCATGTGTCATTTAAATTAAGAATTTATTTTTTAGACAATCTGAACTGTCATTTTTTGAACTTGTGCACATTTGAATGCAGTGTAATTTGTGAAAATGATAATTTAAAGAGATTCAGGATAACAAAATTTTGTGTTTTGGATGGGGGGGTGGGCATGGAATTTCCTTACTGTATTCAGGTTGTTTTTATTTAATAATGGTTTTCTGGACAATACTCTGGTATTTGGCTACCAGTACAATGTATTTGTCATTAAATTGGTAAGATGTTGACCATGTGACTCTCTAGCTGCAGTGTTTGTCATTTAAAGTACCTATCTGGATCAATTCTAAGATGCTCAAGGGGACACCATTACTAACAAGTAGCCAGTGCTTTGGAGGATTCCAAAAACAGGTCATTCAGTGTCTCACTCTTGTCAGAAACAAATCTGGAAGAGAGGATAAATGCTGACTGAATTCATTCAGGTCAACAAATTCATACATTTACTGAGCCCCATACTCTATGCGAGGCACTCCACACTACCCTGGTGCTGCAAAGATGTCCTTTAAACTCTTATAGAAGCCATATGTTGAATATTGAATGACTGGTGTTCATTTTTAAAGATCTCCTGTCTTTTACTGTAAGAATTGACTAGGGTGAAAATGATCCCAGGAGGAGGCTACATTGCTCATGCCTTTCTTAGCCATGACCTATGATCCACGAACTTCCTTTTCATGAATTATTTTCTCTTCTTTAGGCTTACAAAAAAAAAAATAACTGCAGCCATAGTTTTCTGATATTAGAAAAAAATCATCTAGAGAGAATGATTTATTATTCAAGCTAATAGTGTGAGGTTAGGCCTCCCCAAAATGAGCCAGTCCTCTATGTCAGATGATATGAGCTAGGTATTTGAGAAGTTAGGAAGGGACATTTTCCTACCAACCTCAAGAAAACTCATGAAAAGTTTTGAGGGTGGGGATGTAGAGAGAGTGAGGAGTGGTGGAGCCAAGGATATGCTCTGTCTCCCTTTATTGGTAAACATTTTAATACTCGACATGAGATCCCAAGGAAACTAGCCAATGCCTTATCTCTTTATGTCAGTCATTTCTAGATCAGGTTAAATCCTCCTTTGTGACAGAAAAAAGCAATTCAATACTGTCTCTGTAGTCTGATGATATATAAAGGCTCTGGCCTTAGTCTCCCTCCTCTGCCTGTGGGATAAGAGGTTTTACTTACCTGTTTGGGGACTTTAATATATGAGTGAATCTTTTATTTACATTGTTACGGTTATTATGTATATTCTTTCAGTTCAGCTTTGCTCAGCATCTTTTCATATAAATCTTGTTTCTCATTTCTTAATTGGTTATTTTATATTGTACAACAGTATTGCATTTATATGCTATAGGTTTTTTTAGCTGTTCTTCAGCTGAATGACACCCACTTCATTTCCAGACTGCTACTTTGAATATTTTGGTATATGTTGGACTTGTGTTTCTATAGTTGACTCCCATAGGGTATATGCCCAATAGTGAGACAGCTGAGATCAACGATTTGGACATTAAAAATATTTTTAAATTTTTTTATTGATGCCTTCTTAAAAAATTCACCGAAGTTTCCCCTCATCTTCCTCTTCCACCCCTTTCCCAGAGAACCATCCCATATAACAATCTTTTAAAAGACAAAAAGGAAAACAAAATCAACAAAATATGTACCATATGCCACACTAGTGGACCTCCCACCTCTACAAAGAGGTAGAGTAGGAATGTCTTCTTAGATCTCTTCTTTGGATTTCTGCTTCTTTGCAATTTTTTTTAAGCAGTCACTTTTAGCCATTTTATCCATTTACATTAGAATAGCCATTGTGTATTTATTTCCTGGTTCTTTACTCTGCATCAGTAATCTCTGCTTCTCTGTGTATGGTTTCTTACAACCCAGTAATATTCCATTATATTCATGTACCACAACTTTTTAGCAATTCCCCAATCAATGATACCTACTTTAGTATCACAAAGAACAGCAGTTTTTAATCAGTGTCTTGACAAGCCCAACATTTGTTAGCATCACATGGACTTCAGAATTCTAGAGAAAGATGAAAATTGCTGTGGTTTGGGATATTTTCATTTCCCTATAGCCTAATTTTATTTTAGGCTGACATGATTTTCAGACTCAGTCTATGCCAGTTTCAGCATCATGGTTGCAAGGACAGTGGAAGATGTTTGAGGAGTGCTCCTTGGGAGAAGAACCATGCACTGGACCCTCACGGATTAGTCGTTCAGTCAGTCAGTGGTTTGTGCCCTGAGGAGGCCATTATCTAACATTCATGCTCCTAGACTAATAGCAGACACCTACAGAAACCAATTGTTGACCAACTACTGCTGTCACACTTTTTTTAACCTAAATTTTGTTTTCAGTGGTTTCTATAACACCTTGGATACCTGTAATTTGATCAACTTGATTCCACCAAAGCAGATTACAACCTCTATGACTCATGGTAGATGGTTTTCAGGAGTGGCTGAGGCCTAAAGTTTCATCACCCTGACACCGGCCTATTTGATGTTGAGTCTTTCTGATCATAGCTAAGTTGGTCCTTGGGTGACATAAGTTTGTCATTCTGTACCTCATAGTTGGCATTGCCTTGGTGTTTGCTGCCACAAGGTAGGTGACTACCTAAGGAAGTTGGGGCCAACCTGATTGACTTTCCCCCCTTCCAGAACACAAACTGTCCATGAATGGAATGTTCTTAAGGGGTGATAGGTACTTTTATCATTGGGGATCTTCAGGCAGGTTGAATGATTACTTATAGATTGTGTGGTGTCTTTCTGAAGATAGTTCAAAGCAGAAAGCCTCTGAGGTCTCTTCCAACTTTAAATACTCTGTGGGGAGAGTGCCCTTGAGAGAGTGTTGTATAATGTTCCAAGCTCCAGAGTTTTAGTGGAAAAGGCCATTGGATTTAGCAGTTAATAGATGGTTGGCAAACTTGGATTTGGGCAGTTTGGCAGTGGGATTGGAGGGCAGCCTGCAAAGAACTGAGAAAAATAGCAGGAGATAAGAAATGTCAATGATGACATTTCCCATTCTAGGACTTTGATTGTGAAAGGTAGATGAGATGGAGGATAATAGCTTGATGACATTGTAAAGGGATAGTAGTCCAGGAGAACAGGTATGAGTGGATGGACTGAGGTGTTGCCATAAGATAAAGAATGTGTTTAAGAGTAGAAAGGCAGGGTCATATGGGAAGGGAAGAAGGACCTGGGCTTCTAGGGCAGCAGCAGGACGCAGAGAGTCCATGGGTCCAGAGGGCTTACCTAGACTCCCCTTTTGGAGGCTGCATTCTCTTCCCTTCCGTCTTTACTGCTGTCTCCATTAGCCCTAAACAGACTGCGCAGAGTCATGCCCCAGGACCACAGGAGGTCTTTGGACAGAAAGGGAGGCTCCCACCTGGCATCTGTCATTTGTAGAATGAAAGCATCTTCTGGTGAGAGGACCAGAGGAGGACCCCAAACCGCTAGGCCAGAGGCATGGCAGTCACCTCCACTAAAAACTGAGAATTAACTGTGATGGTACATGACCACATAGGACAATGCTAGACACTGACCTCTCTCCTGATGTCCTTTCTTGTTTGCTTAAAAGTATGTAGTACTGGACTGTCCCTCACTTCCCATTAACACTGATGTGACTGTTGCATCCAAGAGATGTATATTGGGCCCAACCTAGGCTGACCTTGACTGATCCCCAGTGAATCCCAAGAACAGAGACTGTGACCAGGATTTCTTTCCCTGGTTAGCCCACTCAAGATCACTGCACTACCTAAAATGTCTCCTGTGGACAGTGGGGTGGCACCATAGAAAGAGCTCGGGCCTTGGAGTCAGGAGGACCTGAATTCAAATGTGGCCTCAGATACTTGACACTAGCTGTGTGACCCTGGCCAAGTCACTTAACCCCAATTGCCTCACCAAAAAGCCAAAAAAAAAAAAGTAAAAGAAAGTCCCTCTCCCACCCTACCCCAGCCCCACCCCACCCCCAACCAGGTGAGAACAGGGTTATTTTTTGCAACCCTGCTCAGTATGGGAGACTTTAACTCCACCTCAGCATTATTTGTCACTCTCAGATTCCTGCTATTTCCAAGTAGAAAAATGTATGGAAGGTTGCAAAGTTGATGACTTACAGGATCTTCCTCTTTATAAGAACAGTGCCAAAAGGAAGATTTGGGCTCTCCTTTGCAGCCCTCCCTCTGTATCCCTGTCTTCCCCTTGATGCCTGCTTCATACGAGATGCTCTTTGTCTAATGGTCTGAAAATGTTGCATGAAAGCTACCAACATTTTCTTCTCTTTTTTCAAAGTTTTTTCATCCCCTCCAATTAACAAGCATTTCTTTTCCCTTTCTCCTACTACCTTCCTATTGAGGCAAAAATAAGGAAAATAAAACTCTTGTAATAAACATGTACAGTCAGATTCTCACCCAAAAAAGTAAGGCACAGGGAGATATTAAGATTGTGATTGAAGAGAAATTTCAGTGTTCTGTGTCAGATGAAATAGTATTTGGCACTGCTATATAGTGCTTTATGGTTTGAAAAGCACTTGCTGCTTTAAAAAAGAAAAGAAAAGTTTCCCTTTATTCTTATAACAACCCTGGCAGGTTAGTGCTATTACTATTCCCCAGTTTACAGAAGAGATTTGGGCAAACTAGAATAATTCTACACACTTGATTTAGAGGAATGACAACAAGCAAGTCGGATGGAAAAAAAAATTGTCAGTTCAATGTAAACTGAAAATTGAGGAAATGAATTTTTTCCCACCTGTCTTGAATTCTTAAAGAGAATGTTTGATTTCTCATACTGATTGTAGGAGGGCATCATTCCCTCCCCCCCTCCAAAAAAAAAAAGGAATATTCACACTTACCACCTCTATTCTGACCTGACTATGCCCCATATTAAGTTCAGAGTGGGTCATAAGTAATCTGAAATATAAGTTACAGAAAAGATTTTGTAAATTGTTGAAGTAGGAAGTATAACTTTTTTCCAATTTGTGAGTTTCATTGAGTATGTGTTTGTTACCAAGTATGATATACATGTTGAAAATATGCCTTATTTTAGTTGCATCTTTTAAATGAGTGGCTTGATTTACTTTGTATTTACATACACAGATACAGATATATAATTTTTTAAAAGAGTGCTTAAAATAAGAGCACGGCACTTCACAAATGGTTTACTGATGCAGATTCAGTGTTGTGTTTCTTTGGATTTTGATTAAGTGGACTTTAGAAGTGCAGGTTCTTTAAACTGACAGCATCATCTGGAATGCCCTGTGTAAACCATTTGAAATTTTCCTTTTGCCTTTTTGCCAACCAAGTTGTGAAATAAAGACCACCAGATGTTAAAATCAGAAAAGGAAAAGTGATAGAGTATTGAAAGTGAAAAGATCAGGTAGGAGGGTTTTTTTCTTTTTAATAGAGGGCACAGAACTTCCAAGTCACATGAGCAGCAAGATGGCAGTCTAGACGTTTTCTCCAATTCCCATGACCTCTCAAACCTCCCCAGAACAGAAATTATGTGCCAAAGACAAAGGAACTTTGCTATTTCCATGGTCTCTAGGACACCAGTGAATCCAAAAGATGGTTTTAATAAAACAGACCAATAACTCAGTAACTGATTAATCTTGAAATCATTGGTGACCCCTCCCCCCCACTCTCTAGCAGCATTGAGGCTGCACTAGCAAACCCAGGAACAAAACATAGGTCTACATCAAAGCCCTTTCCGTGCATACCCATTTTCTAGTGCCTTGGAGATGCAGCTCTTGGCTATGGAAGGTTTCTCGAGCCCTCAACAGCCAACTTGGCCTCAGCCCTTTTGGAGCAAAGGCCTGCTCAGGGCTGCAACTCAAGCACCAATACTGCCATCTCTCTTAACTGCTGGTACCAGGTTAAATAGGTAATGAACAGAGGGAGTGGGATAGGTTACCAGGACCGGCGGCTGCATGTAGGGAACTGTGCAGCACTCCACCAAACCTAAGGAAAGAGCACAGCACCCAACTGGGGACAGTTCTGCTCACTCAAAAGTAAGCTGGGAGAGAGACCTTGGCTGGTGGTCCACTAATTGCCTAGTATATAAGGAGGCTAAGACACTTTTGAGATCTAGTCCCCAAGGAAACCTCAGTGGGGTGGGGGAGGGGTCAAAAGTCATTGACAAGGAAAATAAGGTGGAAGGGGACTGAAATTACCAGCGATTCCAGGAAGAAATCTCAAAGTCCTTGAACATATGAAAAGGAATATTATTATATTCCTTTTTATATTAAACAAAAATAATAACAACAGAAGGAAATATGACTGCCATGTCTAGAGGGGAAAAATGATAAAACCCAATTTTAGAAAAAGGTGGAGGAAAATGTAAACCAAAGTTATCATTTTCTATGTGAATGAATTAAACAATCCAATGGGGGGGTAAACAACATTGGATAAGAAAATAAAATAGTAAAATCTTGCTTACAAAGAACACATTTTATGGGTAATTTTGATTACGTTAGGTCAAAAAGTTTTTGCACAAACAAAGCCAATGCAACCAAGATTAGGAGGGAAGCAGAAAACTGGGAAAGAATTTTTACAACCAGTCTCTCTGATAAGGGCCTCATTTCTAAAATATAGAAAAGTAAGTCAAATTTATAAGCATACAAGTCATTCCTTGATAAATGGTCAAAGAATATGAACAGGTAGTTTTCCGATGAAGAAATTAAAGCTATCTACAATTCACATGAAAAAGTGCTCTAAATCAGTATTGATTTGACAAATGCAAATCAAAAGAACTCTGAGGTACCACATCACAAGTATCAGATTGGCCAACATGAAAAAACAGGAAAATGATAAATGGAGAAGATGTGGGGAAAATTGGAACACTAATGCATTGTTGGTGGAGTTATGAACTGATCCAATCATTCTGGAAAGTAATTTGGAACCATGCCAAAAGGGCTATAAAATGTGCATACCCTTTAACCCAGCAAACAGTACTTCTAGGGCTGTATCCCAAAGAGATCAGAAATGGGAAAAGGACCCACATGTTCAAAAATTTTTATAGCATCTCTCTCTGTGGTGGCCAAGAATTGGAAATTGAGGGGATGCCCATCCATTGGGGAATGGTTGAACAAGTAGTCATATATGAATGAAATGGAATACTATTGTGCTATAAGAAATGATGAGCAAGTGGACTCCAGAAAAACGTGGAAAGACCTGTTTGGTCTGGTGCTGAGTGAGGGGAGCAGAACCAGGAGAATATTGTACACAGTAACAGCCCCGTTGTGTGATGACTAACTTTGATAGATTTATCTCTTCTCAGCAATGCAGGGATCTAGGACATCTCCAAAAGTTCCATGATGGAAAACGCTATCCACATCCAGAAGAACTACAGAGTTTCAATGCAGATTGAAGCATAATATTTGCTCTTTTTTCCCCTTCTGTTTTGTTTTGTTTCTTCTTTCTTGTGGTTTCTCCTATTGGTTTTAATTCTTTACAACATGAGTAATGTGAAAATATGTTTAATAGGAATGTGCAGGTAGAGCCTGTATCAGATTGCACGTCTTCTTGGGTAGGGTGGTAGGAAGCAAGGGAGAGAAAATTTGAAACTCAAAAGCTTGTGGAAGTGATTGTTGAAAACTAAAAATAAATTAATTTGTTTTTTTTTAAGAATCATTTGAAAAGCAAAGACAGACAAAATGAGACTGATGGGATGGGAAAAACATCACCACGCATCAAATAAATCCTAAAAAGCAGAAGCTGTAATGGTATAATAAAGCCAAAAAAAATTGTTATATATTTTTTTGAAAACAATTTTTTTTAAACAAATGTTTTAAAATTTTGTGTTACAAATTTTCTCCCTTCCTCCCTCCTTACCCACCCTCATCGAAAAGGCAAGCAACTCGATTCAGGTTATACATGTGTTGTCACACAAAACACTTCCACAGTAGTCATGTTCTGAAAAACTAAGTATATTTCCCTTCATGCTGTCCCTTCCCCTATTTATTCTATTCTCTTTTGACCCTGTCCTTCCTCAGAAGTGTGTAATTCTGATTATCCCCTCCCCCAATTTGCCCTCCCCTCTATCATCCCCCTGCTTTCTTGTCCCCTTACCCCATAATTTTCCTGTTGGGTAAGTTAGATTTCCATATCCGACAGTGTATGTTGTTCCCTCCTTAAGCCAAATCCTATGAGAATAAGATTCACTCATTCCCTCTCACCTTCCCCCATTTCCACTCCACCATAAAAACCTTTTCTTGTCTCTTTCATGTGAGATAATTTACCCCATTCTACCTCTCTCTTTCTCCCATATATCACCCCTTCATCTTCAACTCACCCTGTGCCATCTGTCTATCTGTCTGTCTATCTATCTATCTATCTATCTATCTATCTATACATACGTATATAAATGTTTTCCCCTCCCACTATCCTAATACTGACAAAGGACTCATGAGTTACAAATATCATCTTTCCATGCAGGAATGTAAGCAGTCCAACCTTAATAAATCTCTTATGATTTCTCTTTCCTGATTTTACCTCTTCATGTTTCACTTGAGTCTTGTATTTGAAAGTCACATTTTCTACTCAGCTCTGGTCTTTTCATCAAGAATGCTTGAAAGTCCTCTATTTCACTGAATGACCACTTTTTCCCCCTGAAGGATTATACTCAGGTTTGCTGGGTAGGTGATTCTTGGTGGTAAACCTATCTCCTTTACCCTCTGGAATATTATATTCCATGCCCTCTGGTCCATTCATGTAGAAGCTGCTAAATCTTGTGTTATCCCAATTGTGTTTCCACAATACTTGAATTGTTTCTTTCTGGCAGCTTGCAATATTTTCTCCTTGACCTGTGAACTGTGGAATTTGGCTACAATATTCCTAGGAGTTTTCCTTTGGGGATCTCTTTCAGGAGGTGATCGGGTGATTCTTTCAATTTCTATTTTGCCCTCTGGTTCTAAAACATCAGGGCAGTTTTCCTTGATAATTTCTGGAAAGATGGTGTCTAGGTTCTTTTTTTGATCATGGCTTTCAGACAGTCCAATAATTTTTAAGTTCTCTCTCCCGGATCTATTTTCCAGGTCAGTTGTTTTTCCAATGAGATATTTCACATTGTTTTGTATTTTTTCATACTTTTGGATTTGTTTTACAGTGTCTTGATTTCTCATAAAGCCACTAGCTTCCAGTTTCTCCATTCTCATTTTTAAGAAGGTATTTTCTTCAGTAAGCTTTTGGACTTCCTTTTCATTTGGCCAGTTTTACTTTTTAGGGCATTCTTCTCCTTACTGGCTTTTTGGACCTCTTTTGCCATTTGGGTCAGGCTATTTTTTAAGGTGTTATTTTCTTCAGTATTTTTTTTGGTCTCCTTTAGCAAGTTGTTGACTTGTTTTTCATGATTCTGTTGCATCATCACTCTTAGTTTTTCCTTTACTTCTCTTATTTGCTTCCCAAAATCCTTTTTGAGCTCTTCCATGGCCTGGGACCAAGTCATATTTTTCTTGGAGGCTTTGGATTTAGGAACTTTGACTTCGTTGTCTTCATCTGGTTGTATGTTTTGATCTTCTTTTTCAATAAAGTAAGATTCTATAGTCTGAGTCTTTTTGTGCTGCTTGCTCATGATCCCAGCCAATTGCTTGAGTTATAAACTCTTTGTTAAGATAAGGATCTGTTTCCAGTGTGGAGAATGTACTGTCCCAAGCTTTGGGGGTTTTGTGCAGCTGTTTTCAGAGAAACTTCTAGGGACCTATAAATTTTCAGTTCTTCCAAGGTGCTATGTATGATCAAGGGCAAAGTGTTTACTCCTTTCCTGGCCTGTGCTCTGGTCTATGAGTGACCACAAGCACTCTTTTCTGTCTTGGAAGTGTGAGGAGGATTTCTTCTACCCTGCCACTACAAACTCCACCATGCCATCGCTCCTCCTCACCCCAGGACTACCACATAGAACTGTAACCCAGATCCAAGCACAGGCAAAGCAAGAGCTTTGCAAAGAGATCTCTGCACCAGCAAAGAGATCTCTGCAATCCCCCTCTGATCAGCCACTCAATTCCCTCTCAGTCTGTGGGCCAGAAGCACTGGAAGCTGCTGCTGCCCCAGGGCCAAGCTCAGGGACTGGGGCTGACACCACTGCACTTTTCTCTCTCACCGCAGACACAGACTTTTCCCACTGATCTTCTAAATTGTCTTTCACGTTTGTGGGTTCAGAGTTCTGGAAACCACCACAGCTGCCCACAATTCAGTCCTTTGCGGCCTGCTGATGGCTTGCTGCGGCCCACAAGGCCACGCCAAACTGTGCTCCTCTTCCAGGCTGGTGAAACATACCTTTATGATCAACCATCCAGGTTGTCTTGGGCTGGAAATTTGTTTCACTCTGTCTTTTTGTGGGTTCTGCTGCTTTAGAAGTTGTTTAGAGCCATGTTTTATAGATATTTGGAGGGGCCTGGGGGAGAGCTCAAGCAAGTCACTGCTTTTAAAAAATATTTTTTTAAATTAAAAAAAGATAAATAATGATACTACTGTTATGCTGAAAAGACCACAGATAACAAACCAATATCAGTAATAAACTTATAAGCATCAAATTCCTTAGCATCCAATTCATAAAACATCAGAGCTTTAAGAAGATGGTACCAGGGGCAGCTAGGTGGCGCAGTGGATAGAGCACTGGCCCTGAAGTCAGGAGGACCTGAGTTCAAATCCAGCCTCAGACCGAACACTTGACACTTATTAGCTGTGTGACCCTGGGCAAGTCACTTAACCCCAATTGCCTAAAAGCCAAAAAAAAAAAAAGATGGTAACATAATAGTGACAGAAAGCTTCAATAACCCTCTATCAATTTTGGAAAAGGAAAAATCCAACCAAACACATTTCTGGAAAAAAACACACTAGAGTTTAAGGCTTATAGCATCTTCTAAATGGGACAGCAAAAGAATATAATTATTTCTCTGCACCATATGGAGCTTTTACAAAAATTGACCATGTACTAGGGCACAGAGATATTGCAAACAAATGTAAAAAGGCAGAAATAATCAAGAGCTTTATAGACCACAATGCAATGAGAATACAAATTGGTTCAGGGACCACAAATGAAAGATGCAGATCCAAATGGAGATTTAACAATGAAATCTTAAATAATGAGTAGGCCAAAGAACAAATCATAGAAACAAATAATAAAAGAAAATCATAATAATGGGAAAACATGCCAAAATTTCTGGGATGTAGCTAAAGCAGTCATCAGGGTAAACTAAAACCTTACAACCATATATTAATAAAATAGAAAAAAGATTAACCGAACATGCATTTTTAAAAGTTAGAGAATCAATAAATAAACTTAAATTAAGCAGTTTTTATGATAGCTAAGGATTTGAAATGAAGTAAATGCCCACTGATTGGAGAAAGATTAAATAAAGTGTGGTACATGAATATAATGTAATACAACTGCCCTGTAAGAACTGATGCCTACAATGAATACAGAGAAGTATGGAAAGAGCTATATGAACTGATGCAGATGAAGTAAGCAGAATCAAGAAAACTATGCACAATAACTACAACAATGTAAACAGAATAGCACACCAAAAAATAAAAAGTAAATGTAACAAAATTATAAAGTTATGTGGGACCTGAAGAGATGAGAAGACATGCCCAATCCCCCCCTTGTTGGAGGTGGGAGGTCCAAAGACGCTACGCATTACACGTTTTCAATCTCTCTCAATATTCCAGTCAGTTGTGCTGAAACGTTAGGGAATGGCTCTCAGGGACAGGAAGGAATATATGAGATAATATGGTGATAGAAGAAACAGAAGACATCAATAAAAATTATTTTTTAGAAAAGAATAGAGGTTATACGGGTATGTTTCTAGACAACAGGAAAGGAGCCAGTATATTAAGAAAGAATGGAGATTAGAGAGTGGAGGTGATAGTGGGAGCAGTCTGGTGAAGATAGGAAAGGATAAGATCAATGTACTGCTAGAGGGGTTGGCCTTAGAATGGAGAAACCCCTTTTAATCTGAGACTAGAATGAAGGAGATATGGGGACCGAGGAATGGTGTCAGGGAGAGTAAGATGAGAAGGGGAGAAGAGGGAACTATTTAGTGAAGGCGAACTCATCTGAGAGGACAGAGGAAGGGAGTTCTCAGGAAGACTTAAGGGATTTGGAACAGCTGCTGTGGAGAGTAGCAGAAAAAAAATGATTGGAGAAGAGTAAGATCATCTTGCTGTAGTGAAGACCCAGTTTAAAGGAGAACAAAAATGAATTTGTAGAAAACTCAACATATTTCCTTCATTTCCTTCAGCTGTCTTCAGCAGCATCTAAAAGTGAGGTAAGTAAATGGTGGGGATAATCCAGAGCTGGCATTTGGCCAGGCATAACTGGTAATGGAACAAAGAGGCAAGGAAGGAATTTGATAGTAGATGACAGTGTAGAGCTGAATTGGTTCACAAAGAGGTTGAAATCAGGAAGGGAGTATACTAATTGCAGCCTGTGCAAGGGTAATATGGGAAAATATTAAAGTGTAGTGACATTGGGGGTTGTAAGGAACAAGAAAAGATGGAATGATTTTTTAAATTATCAGGTAAAGAAATTTCATAGTTCATGAACACAGAAGTGGAATACTTGTGCATGATTAGAAAACCAAAGAGTGTAATGGAGATAGAGGACAGGAGTAAGTCCTCACTTCTCTATCTTAGAAGCCTCAGTTTCCTTCAGAGCTTGGATCAGGTGCCATTTTCTTTCTTTTTTGTTTTTTAAATTTTTTATTAATTTATTTTTATTCATCAACAATCACTTCCCCAGGCTTTTGAGTTTAAATTTTTTCTCCCCCTTCCTCCCTACCACCCTCCCCAAGACGGCACACAATCTGATATGGGCTATATATGTATATACGTTCTTATTAAATGTATTTTGAGATAAGTGATGTTATAAGTAAAAATTAGAAACAATAGTAGGACCCACCAGAAAGAGGAAACAAAACTCAATAGAAGAGAAAAAAAATAGCAAACAGTATGCTTCGATCTGCATTCAAACTCCATAGTCCTTTCACTGGATATGGATAGCATTTTCCATCACGAGGCCTTTGACGATGTCTTAGATCATTCTATTGCTGGGAAGGGTAAAGCTTATCAATATTAGTCATCGCACAACATGTCTGTAATTGTGTACAACGTTCTCTTGGTTCTGTTCACTTCACTCAGCATCAGACCATACAAGTCTTTCCAGATTTTTTCTGAAGTCAACCTGTTCATCATTTCTTATAGCACAATAGTATTCCATTACATTCATATACCACAATTTGCTCAGCCATTCCCCCAGTGACGGGCATCCTCTCAATTTCCAATTCTTTGCCACCATAAAAAGAGCTACTATGAATACTTTTGTACATGTGGGTCCTTTTCCCATTTTGCATGATCTCTTTGGGATATAGCCCTAGAAGTGCTATTTCTAGGTCAAAGGGTATGCACATGTCTATACCCCTTTGTGTATAGTTACAAATTGCTCTCCAAGATGGTTGGATCATTTCACAACTCAACCAACAATGCATTACAGTTTCAATTTTCCCACATCTCCAACAGTTATCATTTTCCTGTTTTGTCATGTTTGCCAGTCTGATAGGTATGATGTGGTACCTCAGAGGTGTTTTGATTTGCCTTTCTCTAATCAATAGGGATTTAATGCATTTTTTTCATATGACCATAGATGGCTTTCATTTCTTTATCTGAGAACTGCCTGTTCGTATCCTTTGACCATTTATCAATTGGGGAATGACTTGTATTCTTATAAATTTGACTTAATTCTCTATATATTTTAGAAATGAGGCCCTTATCAGAGAAACTAGTTGTAAAAATTCATTCCCAATTTTCCACCTTCCTTCTAATCTTAGTTGTATTGGCTTTGTTTGTGCAAAAAATTTTCAATTTAATGTAATCAAAGTTAATCCATTTTGCTTTTCGTGATGTTCTCTATCTCCTGTTTGGTCATGAATTCTTCTGTTCTCCATAGATCTGATAGGTAAACCATTCCTTGCTCTCCCAGTTTGCTTATACTATCAGCCTTTATATCTAAATCATGAACCTATTTTGACTTTATTTTGGTATATGGTGTCAGATTTTGGTCTATGCCTAGTTCCTGCCATACTCTTTTCCAGTTTTCCCAGCAATTTTTTTTCAAAGAGCTGGGGTCTTTGGGTTTATCAAATAATAGATTACTATAGTCATTGACCACTGTGTCTTGCATATTTGACTATTCCACTATCAGGTGCCATTTTCTACAGTTCTCTCCCCAATTCCTCAGCTTCTGGTGTTGCCCCATATTACCTTGAGTCTGTTTTAAATACATTTTGTATGTGCTTATTTTGAATATATTTATATGTGTACATGTTATCTCTTAATGCAATGTAAGCTCCTTGAGGACAGGCACTTCTGTCTTTGTATTTCCATAGCCAAACAATTCATAATAACGTAATAAGATTGTATATGGTACAACTGCTTGTTGATTGCTTGACACTGCAGAAATCTAGTCAAATAACAAAAATAACCTGAACTGGGGAGCTGGACATATGAGTAAAAGAGTGGAGTAGTATAGAGAAGAGAAGAGAAGAGGGCCCAGGATAATACCTTGTGGAATACCAGCAGGTGGAGGAGGGTGATCTGGAAGAGGCTCCAGCAAAGAAGAGTAGTCAGATAGGTAGGAGGAAAACCAGGAGAGAGTATTGTTCCAAAAACCTAGAGAAAGAAAGATCAAGGAGGAGAGCATCATCAGTTGTGTTAAAGACTGCAGAGAGGTCAAGGAGAAGGAAGATTGAGAAAAGGCCCAATATTGGATTTGGCAATTAAGAGATCATTATTAACTTTGAAGAGGGCAGTTTCAGTGGAATTAATTATATTGGGAACCAGATTGTAAGGAATTAAGAAAAGAAGAGAGAAAGTGGAGGCTCCTATTGTAGGTGGCTTTTTCATGGAATTTACCCACGAAGGGCAGAACAGATATAGGATGATAGTGGGCATGGCAGAGTCAAGTTTTTTTCAGGATAGGGAAGACATGGGCATGTTAGTAGGCGATAGGAAATGAACCAATAGAGAGGGAGAGGTTGAAAATAATAGAATGAGGATGACAGAGGGAGCAATCTGTTGGGAGAAAAGGAGTGGGATAGAGTCACTTGAACAAGTAGAAGGGTTAGCCCTGGTAAGGGGTAAGGCCACTTTGTCATGTGAAAGGGGGTAAAGGAAGAGACAATGACAGTAGTAATTTGAGTAATGCGAGATGAAGAAGAGGGAGCCCATGATGAAAAGCCTTATTATTTTCTGCAGAATATGAGGCAAAGTTCTCAGCTGAGGGAGTAGAGGGGAAGAGGAGCCACGGGAGGTTTGAGGAGTGAGGAAAAAGTTTGGCAGAGCTCCTGTCAAGAGTGTGAGGTAAATTGGTAAAGGAGGCATAATAGGATTGCCTAGCAATAGTGAGGGCCTTGTTGAGCTGATGGAATATAAATTTGTAGTGGACACAAAGCCCCAAGACTGTGGTTTGGCTGGGCATAATCAGTGACGTGATAAGGGGGCTAGGAGGACAGTGTAGAGTTGAACTAGTTCACCAAGGAGTCAAAATAGGGAGGAGGAGAGAGTAGCTATTATAGGGGAAGTGGCCTAGGAAAGAACTGAGGGATCAAGGTATTAGAGGTCATAGTGTGGATGAAGATTAGGGCTATGTAAGGAAAGGCAGAGGGAGAGTTGAAAATCCAATGGGTTATGGTCAGATAAGGGGGTTTCTGAATTCTTGCACATGGAGGTGGTGCATCTGTGGGTGACTGCAAGATGAAGTGTATGACCATCTATGTGCGTGGCTGACCTAGAATAGAGGAATAGCTCACGGGAGGTAGGTTGGTTGAGGAGATAAGTGTTTAGGGTATAAAAAAACTATAAATTAATGATACATTAATGATAATTTTAAATTTTATCATTACTATATTGGACAGATTGGCTTCAGAACAAGTTAGATCACACAAGGTCTGGTGTGGGTCTATAAAGTGGTTGCTAAGCTAGTCAGGGAAAGAGCATATCCCGTTGTAATCGCTAGAGCAGGGCCATTTCAGTTCAATAAGAATTATAATTTTAATTTCACACTTCTCTCTCCATACTTGGTTTTCTTTCCCCTGTGACTTACTTCTACCATCTTCCTAACACTCCCACTTTTTTTCCATTCATCTCTTCTACCCTTTTTTTCTTCTCTTCCACTCAAGTCTCTCTGTTACACTGATGATTAGGAACGGGGAAGGGCATGGCAGAGGGAGGTGGCAGTAGCATATTTTGGCTGTAACAATTACAACTTACAATTATATAGTGAATTAAAGTTTGCAAAGCACTTTCTTCACAGCCCTTTGAAGTGTAGAGCTGAAGGCGATTTAGTCCACCCCTACTATGGAGAAGAAAATGGCAGACCATTCCAGTATCTTTGCCAAGAAAACCCCAAATGAAGAGTAGGATATGACTGAAAACAATTGAACAACAACAAATTATGAAGAGGCTCAGGTCTAGGAAGATTAAGTAAATTGCCCAAGATCACACAGGTAGTGTCAGAAGCAGGATTTGAACCCAGGTCCTCTTATCTGAGGAAACAATGCTCTTCCCAGTATACCACACTGCCTCCTACATAGTACAATATATTTCTACATAATATCACCCTACTGGAGTCCATCACTGGAATAATAGAATACGCTATTAGGAGAGACTAGATAAATACTGTACTCCAAATAATAGCACAATCATGACATTCTTTAGGAATACAAGCTCTGGATCAGCTTTCCCAGGCCTATGTTGGAAGGAAACAATTACAAACCTTAGATGAGACTGTGGGATACATTTTTGTGAATGAGGTGACTCATAAATTACGTTTATAAATTCACAGAGTTCAGGATTCCTTGTGTTGAAGAAAAATTAAAATGTTCATGTTCAGGAAATTAAAATGACTATGGAAAAGATATGTGAATAAAACTAATAATGATTGCCATTGATAACTCTTAATATTAATTATCATTTATCACCTAATATAAATTCCCTCAATGTCCTTAGAACAGCCTTAGAGATGTTATCCCCATTTTACAGATGAATACTATAGTGGACCTCTTTTCTCTTTTTACACTCTTGTCCTTCGCTCCTTCATCAGCTAGGTATCGCACTGGGCTTGGAATGAGGAAGATTCATCTTCCTGAGTTTAAATCTGGCCTCAGACACTTCCTAGCTGTGTGACCCTGGGCAAGTCACTTAACCCTGTTTCCCTCCGTCTCCTCATCTATAAAATAAGCTGGAGAAGGAAATGGCAAACCCCTCTAGTATCTTTGCTATGAAGTCCCCAAATGGGGACACAGAGTCAGACGTGACTGGAATGGCTGAACAGCAAGAATTAGGTAACCCTGAGATCCATGTGTACAGCTCTGATCTCTTTCCTGAACTCTAATCCCGTGCCACCAGTTGCCTGTTGGGCATTTCATATAAGAGGTTCCGTAGGCATCTCAAACTCAACACATCCAAAGCAAAATACCTCATATTTGCTGCTCTTTCTCCCCACAGCCCACCTCTCCTCAGAACTTTTCTCATTTCTGTCTAGGGGGTCGCCTTCCCTTCCGCCGTCCAAGTTCACAATCTCAGAATCTTCCCCAATCCCTCATTCTCATTCACCCCATACATCCAACCGGATGCTAAGGATTTTCATTTCTACTTTCTCGACATTTCTTCTTCTAGTGGTTCCTTTTCTCCTCAGCCGACAAGCATTGTTCTCGTCTAACCCTTTATCGTACCTTGCCTCAACTACTGCAATGACATTCTCTCTGGTTCCGCTGCATCTAATAATAGCTAGCATTTATACAGCACTTCAAGGTTGTAAAGTACTCTATGAAGATTATCTCATTTGATCCTCATAACTGCCCTGGAAAGTAGGTATCCCCATTACACAGATGAGGAAACTGAGGCTAAGGGATTCAGTGAGTTATTCATTAGTGTATCCATTCTTCATCATAAGTTGTGTTTGTCCTTTGTTCTCCAAGAGGACCATGGCATCAGGGAGATGATGACTTGACTTGCAATTGACTTTGATTTGAGTGAGGAAGGGCTGTGCGAGGTCACCAGCCTCACTTTCTCCTCCAGAGCCATCTGGGTCCGGTGGCCAGATATTCATCAGTATGACTGGAGATGGTCCAGGATGCAATGGGAGACCCTGGCCATTTTAAGCTAAGGTCTTTTCAGTTTCTCACTTTGAGTGAGGTAATGCCCATTCAGTGAATAGGCCTCTTTAAGAAGAGAGTCAAGGGATGGTCCCTTAATAAAACAAACAAACAAAATCAAACTGGGAGGGGAAGACCCTCTGGAGCTCATAGACTGGACAACAATACATCCCTGCCCAAGCACCACTTCATGGTTATTTTTTGGGCCCTCCTTTGGCCAGCAACATTATAAGTATACATTGATGATTGTATCCAGGGTCACATCAGGGTCTGTTTGAACTCAGGTCTTCCTGACTCCAGACCCAGCACTCAGTGCTCTGCACTGCCACCTAGCTGCCACTAGCCTTTCCCTTCTCCAAGTTACACTCCACAAAGCTGACAAAGTGATTTTTCTCAAGCATGTGTCTGACCACCCCCTTCACAAAACTGGCCTCTGTTCACCACACGCAACACACCTGTTTCCATTCCTTTGCACTGGCCATTTCCCATACCTGGAATGCACTCCCTACTTACCTCCGTCTCAGTCTCTTCCTTTAAAATACAGTTCACTTGCCATCTACTATCCAAAGCTCTTTCTGATTCCCCACCCCCTGCCAAGTGCTAGTGTCTTCTTTCCCAAACAACCTTACATTTACCTAATTTCATGTCTGTATATTTATTCAGCTTATGTTTATGCTGTGTATGTTTTTATACATACTTGTTACCCACCCCATGACAATGTAAACTTACTGAGCGTAGGCATTGCTTCATTCTTTGCACTTCTATTTCTAGAACCTAGCACAAGAAATGACATATAGAAAGCATGAGTAATTAATACTCGCTAATTGATGGTTTTTGTTGTTGGGTCACACAGACAGTGAGTATCTGAGGCTGGATTCGAACTCAGCTCTCCCTGACTCTAGCTGGGTGCTCTATTCATTGTGCCATCTAGCAGCCCCTAAAAATGAATCTTTCCTTAATGTGATAAGTGTTGTTCAGATGTTTCAGTTGTGTCTGATTCTGAGTCACCTCATTTTGGGTTTGTTTGTTTTTTGCAAAGGCAATGGAGTGGTTTGTTATTTCCTTTTCCAGCTCATTTTACAGATGAGGAAACTGAGGCAAACAGAGATAAGCAACTTGTGCCAGATTTAAACTCAGGGAAATGTGTCTTCCTGACTCCAGGCTTGGTCCTTTATCCACTGTGCCATCTACTGGTAGAGCACTCAATAAATGCTCATTGAATTAAAATAAGCCAAGTTCTGGCAAGGGTCAAGCCACAGGCTCCAGTTATAAGCTTGTTTTGGGTTTCCTCTACTCCCATCCTGCATAACACTGCAATGCTTTAATAAAAATAGTTTGGTTTTTTTAATCATAAAATTTATTATTTAGTACTATTATTATGATTTGGAAAGTATGTTTGATGTCGTCTACTCCAACCCATTTCTTTTCCAGAAATTTGAACCTGGCAAGGTCAGATGAGTTGCTCAAGCTTACACAGCTAGTACTTGGTGTTTTTCTGACTGTAGACATGTTTCTGTTCATATGCTGCAAGCATTAAAACTGTACCTTGATTTCTGTAGTTTGAAATGTTCATAATGATACTTCTGCCTGAAGTGTCCCTGGAAATTCCTGACAATTCCCTTTCTCAATCTCAATGTTCAAAATTTGGGCAAATAGGATTCTTTAAACCTTTTACAGAAGTTATGGCGCAGATAAACCTCTCACCAAATATAAAAATATCATTGGGGTAAAGGATCTTTATTTTCTGATAAAATACGTAAGCTAAGAAAACCTAGCTTTCCAGGACATTCATGAAGTTAATGGTTTTTATGAGCTACTGTTTCAAGAGAAGATTTCAGGGTCTTCCAAGTCATGTAATATAGATGAATCTGCTTTCTTATTCAGCAATAATGGTTTCCTCTTTCTCTTTCCCCCTTGACTGGACTGCTTCATTTTTGTAACGAAATGAATGTTGAAGGGCAGCTGCCGCTTTACCTAATGCAGACAGAAACCCTGCTCCAGCTAAAGCAAAACACCTTATAAGAAAAAGAGCCAGGGGTATGGCATTTTTCCAGGGAGTCCTTTCCCATTTAGGGGGAGGGCCACTGTCAATACTTCCTCCATATCCATACTTCTTACAGAACGGAGGGGCCCATCCATAGTTACAGTGGCAATTTCTATTATTGTTGCAGATTCCTCTCTTGGTACACTTGTCCACTGTACAGTCAAAATTAAGAACATTCATGTTTGTACATGTCTTGTTAATACATAAAA
Organism: Phascolarctos cinereus; assembly: GCF_003287225.1. Lineage (NCBI taxonomy): Eukaryota > Metazoa > Chordata > Mammalia > Diprotodontia > Phascolarctidae > Phascolarctos > Phascolarctos cinereus. Next base: position 47,347,267 of record NW_027555958.1, on the reverse strand, counting down.
ATCCCTCACCACAGGCAGTGCCTTCTTTTACTTCTCCAATATCCGACAGTTTCATTGTACTCATTGGAGCGTGATAGTCTGTTCCCCAGCAAGTAAGATTGCCCTGGCTGACAAAATTCATAACTACTGTATAGTGTTCAGCCATGACAGGAACAATCTTGATGTTGACACACTGTAGTCTTCCACATAACACATTATCAGGTTCACACTTGGAATAAACACCGGTTATAATTCCACAGTTGCCAAAGCGGTCCCCTCGATTGGCTTCTTGGTAGCAGGCAAGAGGTCCCGATGTCGAACTGTGTCCAAAAAGATTCTTGCACTGCTGATTCCGAGAACTGCAAAACCCGTTGAAACAATAGCCATAGTGAGAGCATAGGGTACCATCCTGGATGTAGGTGTCCTCAGGGCAGTGTTCAGAGGTGCCATTGCAATACTCCTCAAGGTCACATTCGCTATTTTTGGCCCTACACAGTTTCCCTGCTAGTCGAAATCTACAGTTATAGCAGCAGAGACCAGAACCACACGTTGCTCTGGCTTTTAATTTACACGTTGGCTCGCAACACTTATCTTGCTCACAGTCCTTTGGTGTGCCACAGTCACACTGTTCGTCTCCTTCTACCACTTTGTCACCACATACGGAAATTTTTCTCTTCCCTAGTGTTGGTACATTCGACATACACCTTCCATAGGTGGCTATCTTTTCAAAATACTCTGTGTAACTGCAATTACTGAAACCTCCATCACCAGGGTTTTTGTCCATTAAGCATCTGTCGGGACCCTGACATTCACATCCATCCTCATCATCTTTCATGCCCACAATATGTCCCAATGCATGAAGAAACTCATTAGAGCCACTCAGGTTCTCTTGAGACAGGCTGCTCACAGATGCGCTATTTCCTTTATCACAGATACCTCCTACTTTGGCTTTTGTGGAGATCTCTTTACTTACAATTAAATGTGCCCAATCTGACTCGTCACGATGGTCTAGTTGCTTCTCTTTATATTTCATAAAGTCTTCATAAATTTTATCTTCTTTGGAGTCCTTAATATTTATTTTGTCCTGGTCGGACCAGACCTCAATTCCCTCCAGATAAACTCGACAGTTGAGTCCCTGAAAAACCATGTCTGCCAAAGCGATTAAAGTAAAGCCCTCCTTAATGCAAGCAGTCATATTGGATCCCAAAAGTTGATACCTCCCATTAGATATCACAAGAAAGGACTCTATATACTTAAGATGTAGATAGGTCGTCCAAGAAAACTTGGCAGAAATCTCTAGGTTCTGGTCGTCGGCGAAACGAGGAGCCGTTTCTTCATCAATTGCCTGGCAGGTGCGATCAGCTCGAACCTCCTTCTTCAGGCGATATAATACGTGTTCAAATTTTGTAGAGTCTTTCAAGGGTTCCATTTGGTAAAGGCTTCCATTCATGTTCACTATCCCTCGGAGCCCCCCAAAGCAGGTGTTTAACGTAGCCAGGGAGTCGGGGGAGCCCTCCACGTAACCTCCGTAGCTGCAGGCATCAGGGATGTAAGGCTGGTCCTCCAGGATGGCTCCCTGCCCAGTGAAGGAGAAAATGCGCAGGTGTCTGGACAACAGGAACTTCTTAGGGCGAAGGTGGACAACCTGCTTCCTGCCCTCCACCTGCAGGACGTAAGATATCCGGCCCGCCACCTCAGGATCCCCCCTACGGGGACCCAGCTGCCTGGGGATGATCACTTCGTAGGAGGAGAAGCCCCTCCCCGGGCGGTCCCCGAAGGCCAGAGCCAGGCAGCCCGGGCCCAGCAGGAGCGTGCCCAGGCCGAGCAACAGAAGGGAGCCAGCCAGGTGCGAAACGATGGCTCCCTCAGGCCCCATGCCAGCTTCCTGCCTCCCCTCCACGGAGCCCGGGAGCTGCAGCCCAGATCTGGGAGGGAGGGCTGAAGGATCCAGAGAAGCGCCGGGGGGGGGGGGGGGGGGCTCTGGCAGCCAAAGGTGTAAAGGGCTGTGAAACTTGGCTCCGCCCCGGGGCGCCTTCCAGGGCATTGGCCCAAGCACGAGCCTCCGGGGCGGTTGGGGTGCGCTGGGCTAGACCGGGATGAGGTCCGTTGGATGGGGTCCAGTGGAGGGGGCTGGAAGGATACAAAAAGACCACGCGAAACTTCCTGAGGGGAAGGGGAGATGGGTTGGCTGAAATGAACAGTGGGAGTGGAAGGGAACAAGGAACCAGTTGGGAGAAACCATGTTGAGATATCTCTATATTCTATCTGTTGCTGTAGCTCTAAGAACAGGTAGAAACGTCTGCAACATCTACATAGCTATCACAGATCAACATAGAGACAGATTTTTCTATCCATAAAAAGACATTTACATCCCTCTACCTATAGAGACCTACCAATATCACTAAATACGGATATCTTAGGCATATCCCTAGCTACACTGGGTACATATAAATGACTATCATATATCACAAAGTGACAGATCTCCCTATAGATATGAATATATCTACCTATAGATAATGATCTAACAGTACCTAGAAACATATCAGGTAAATATCTCCATGCTGTGAACATATAATTATCACATATATTTAAACTAGATAGAGACAGAGCCATATAGATGAAGCTAGAGATCTGCCACTATCTACAGATAGAGCTATCTTAGGTGTGTATCTCTATACTATATACATAGAGCTATCATGTATCTTATATGAACATATACAGACAGCTCTACTTTTGATAGATATCAATCTAAGATTAGCTATAGGCATATCTTAGGTAGATATCTCTATGCTATTAACTTATAGCTATTATATATAAACAGGTATAGACAGAGCTATTTATATACAGAAAGATATCTGTATAAGATAGAGATCCACCAATCAATACCTATCATATATATAAACACTTACTGTTGAGTTGTTCAGTCCGACTCTTTGTGACACCCTTCGGGATTTTCTTGGCAAAGACACTGGAGTGGTTTGCCATTTCCTTCTCTAGATAAAGAAACTGAGGCAAACAGGGTGAAGTGATTTGCTCAGGTCACACAGATAATAAGTGTGTGAGGCCAAATTTGAACTCAGGTCTTCCTGACTCTAGGCTGGGTGCTCTATCCACCGTGCTACCTAACTACCCTATAAACACATATAGACAGATCTATATCTATACTATGTATAATGCTATAGCTATATCTATTGCTGTAGATATAGCTGCAGATATAGCTGCAATGTCTAGATATCTATCACATATGAAATATTAACAGATGTAGACAGATCTATTTGTAGATAAAAAGATATCTATATCTACCTATATAGATCTACCAATATCTATAGAGATATCTTAGAAAGATATCTATCTACATTATATACATAATCTATCATATATTATATATTAACATATATGTCAGATCCATCTCTAGAGATCTATATCTCCCTATAGATATGGATTTACCAATATCTATAGAGAAATATCTTTAGATAGATATCTATATATGCAGATATATATCTCTGGAAGTGATTAATATATATATTTTTTCATTGGTGTGTACTGGTAGATACTTTTTTGAAAAACAAACATTTTAT